>NC_136072.1:1160619403-1161219403 GCF_964261635.1 Lissotriton helveticus | reverse complement strand
AACATTACTCTTTATTCAACATCAGCAGAAGTGTGGAAACACTTTTAGTTGCAAAGCACATTTAGCTACAGCATTATATTTTGAGACAAATTCCCCATTGGTGAAACATCAACAGGCGTATGGAGACACTATTAGGTGCAAACATACATTTAGTATCAAATGTCACATATAGGTCCACAAACATATATAGATGAAACATCACCCTGTGTGCAAAGTCTGTAGGAGTATGGTGTCACATTTAGGTGCAAATCCTCCCAAACCAGTAGACAAAATGAAGCAGTAAGACGTCACTCTGGGTGTACAAAGTGCGCCTCAGTGTGACATTGCGTCTGTTTTACAGCACACTGACCTGCACAGTTACCCATGGTACAAAATTAGCGTGAGTGTGGTGTGGAAGCCCTTTAGAAGCACAACTGAGATTTATGTGCAAAATCACTTTTAGGTGCAGAATCAAGTGGTGTCAAAATCACTTTTCACGCAGAGCACATAGCACTGTGGAATCACATTTAAGAGCAAAATTAAGTTTAGGTGTAAAATCACATTTAAGAGCAAAGCACATTTGGGTGCAAAGTTACCTCAAAAGCGTGCAAATGCTTTTAGATTTTTACTTGCACCTCCATTGTAGTACATGGATTACCTTCAGCCTGGATGCACTACAGTGCAAGGCACTCTTCATGCAGACACTAACACACTCCACAACGACCCAGTGGCGGCTGGCAGGGAACAGGGGCGGCGGGCGGGTTGAAAACTATTTAAAAAACCTGCGAGTCCGGAAGAAGCAGGAAGCACACAGGCTCCTCCAAGCCAATCACAATGCTGCAATGCAACATTGCGATTGGTCTGAGGGCCATGGGTCGGCGCTCAGACACGGACAGGAAGCCTGTGCGTGTTTTCCACCCAGGCTTGTGTATTACAGCCTGGTGGAGAACATGCAAAGTGCGCATGACAGTTTGGCCGACCCAAGACGACCAGGCAAACTGTGATGTGCACTTAAGTGCATGAACCACTCCTCCTCCCTCTGCCACCAGCCCCGTCCTGTTGCAACCCTGCCCTGCAGAAATGAAAAATAAAATGATAACATGGTTATCATCATTTTACTTTTCCCTTTTCCACTGCACTGGGAGAAGTGGGGCGACGCTCCTCCGCCTTTACCGAGGGGCCGCCCCTGCAATGACCATTGCTGTTACTTCCCAAAAGCAAGGATTCGTGCACACCGCTGGCAACCTTCATGTTTTGCAAAAACTCCGGCCATTTTTTTTAAGTTACCTTTTATAACATCACCAAAGTTATCAGTTCTACCGAGCCAATTCCCTGAGTCTCAGTGTGATTTTGGGCAGCTGAGTTACCAGTGAGCTTTTCCTTTTGTCTTCGCTCTGTACACCTCCCTTAACCCCTCCCATGCTGGTGACGGAACTGCTCCGTCACCAGCCTCGGTCGCGCTGTGCTGGTGACGGAGCGGTTCCGTCACGGCCCGCTCGGCGCGCCTGCGCAGCACCGATTTCGTGCCTGCGCGGCACGTTCTATTAAGTGGGCGGGGCCGTGACGGAACCGCTCCGTCACAAGCACAGCGCGCCCGAGGTATGTGACGGAGCGGTTCCCTCACGGGCATGGGAGCGTTGCGCGGACCACTCCCCCTAGCACTGCGGCGGAATTGCCGCCGCAGCGAAGGGGTTAATACTGTAAAGCGCTCTGATACCCTCACAGGTCTAGTTTGCACTCTATAAAACTTTAAAATAAAATAAAATTAAATTGGTATAAACTCTGAGGGATCCTTGACAGCTACCTGCATTGGGCACAAAAGGTCTTACAAACCCACAAGGCCCAGAGAGCTGCAAAGTACAGCACTAAACAGTTTTTAATCACAAAAGTCTTCTGAAATCCACTTAAACAATAAATGTTACAGTTCCTTACATTTCCACTTGACAACACGAGTTCTGTTGTATTTTTACTGTGCCCGAATCCCGCTATAAAATGAAATACTTCTCAGCGTGCTTGTAAGTGGTGCGGTGGAAACTTCTAGAAGTCTCAGAGGCCAGTACCTTTCTGTGACGTGATTTCCTGGGGCAGGTTGTATTTCAGCGGCTTGTAAATCACCCCGTGTGGCACTAAGTTATGTCGCCCGTAATGTCCGGAGGCAGAAAGATGTGAACCTCGAGTCAGGAAAGTCCAGACGCCAAGGAAAAAAAAAATCACTTTCAAAAATATCTCCCGGCCTATAAAGCTTCCTGGGAAGAAAGTTGGGACAAGAAAGGTAAATGTTATTGACTCCGGAATCCGTGCCTGGCATACCTGAAGCAAGCGCCCCGCCAAAAGAGAGCCCGCCGGGGGCTCATAAAGCAGAGATTTCTTGACGTTTGCAGATAATGAAAAAAGTCCTTTCGGCGGCGGCGCGATAACGCCGTCCTTCATTTCAGCCGGGGCCGGGGCCGCGCGCGCAGTAAATGTGAAATAAAAATCCATTTTCAGCTGTAATGGGGGACAAGCATTTATCAGGTGAGGGCTGGATTGAGATGGAAAGCCCCTGACTCCCCGCGCTCGAGACATCTGCAGACATATTTCTTACACAAGTGAGTTAAACTGCGCGCTGGTGAGAGAGGCCGGACTCCTGTGTCCTGGGGCTTCAGGGAGTAATTCATTTCTTGCAGGGCTCAATCACACGTTTTGGGTCCGGGGACTGACACCGTTAGCAGTTTGTCAGGCAGACGTTTTGTTAATAATTGTTATAACATGTACACAGAGTGGGCTAAGGGCTCTCTCGCATGCCATTGGCTGTTGCATTATTCTGTCTCCTGTGGAGTGCGTCCATTACAATACACAAGGGATTATTTTGCACCTCAAAACTACAGTCAGGGCTAACCTGGCAAAAGAAACCCCTTAAGTATCTCGGCCTCCTATTTGGCAGAGACCTAAGGTCAACCCTAGACCACAATGAGGAAGCGACCCTAAAGAAAATAAAAAATAAACTAGAGTCCTGGTCTCCTAAATTCATCAGCTGGTGGGGTAGGGTGGAGACCATCAAAATGATGATAGCGCCCATGATGATCTACCTGCTAAGCATGCTACCACTCACACTAACCGAAGACTTCCACAAGAAGCTAGACACGATTACTAACAAGTTCTTGTGGAAGGGGAAGAAGCCCAGGATTAGCCTAAAAAAACTGAGACTGAGGAAAGAACTAGGGGGACTAAACGTTACGGACTTTAAGGCTTTCCAAACAGCATGCTTAGCAAAACAGGGAATATTCCGGCTCGTTCCGACCCAGGAATACGAACCAGTTTGGCTCGAGCTGGAGAGAGACATCCTGGGAGGCGCCGAACCTGCAGCCATACTCACAGCCAACAAGCACCCCGAGGCAACCAAGGCAGTGCTCAAAAACACCAAGGCAGCACTCCTGAAAGTCGATAAGAAAATGGAACACAGCATCAGGGGATCTAGCTGGGAGTCAATCTGGTTCAACTCAAAAATAACATACAGAGGTAGAACACTCGCAAATGAGGAGTGGTACGGTAGAGGGATCACAACACCCACTCAGCTGGGAAAGGAAGGTACAACACTCACATTTGAAACACTCAAAGAGGTACACAATCTACCCAACATTGAATTCTATGAATTCCTGAAGATCAGAACGGCCATCACTAAAGCGAACCTCAACAAAGGGAAATCCTCCATCATAGAGTACATGCACAACCTAAACAAGATCGGACACCAAACAACCCACCTATACAAACTCATAAGTCCACAAACATCCACACTGAACACCAGAACAATGTCCTTCTGGGAATCACTGCACAACAGACAGCTTAGCGAAGATGAGAAAGCCAGGCTATGGGTCTCGGCCTCCAAGAATAAAGTCTCCCCTCAACTAGCGCAAACAAAGTTCTGGCTACTGCACAGAATGTTCTGGACGCCGGCCCGGCTGGCTACAGTAGGCGCCGTAAAGAATGATACATGTTGGAACTGCCATAAAGCAAAGGGTGACCTAGCCCATCTCATCTACGAGTGCCCCAAAGTCAAGCTCTTTTGGGTCAAAGTTAACAACTTCATTAACACAGTAGTTGGGGGTACCATAAGACAGGGTCTCAATGGAATAGCCACCGCATTCATGGCTCCAGACCTAGAATGCAGGAACAACAGAGAACTGGTAGACCTTCTACTCACAGCAGCGGTTAAAACAATCCTAGCTAACTGGAAATGCACTAGCAAAGCCACCTTTAAGAGATGGATAAACTGGGTGACCTTTCTGAGAGGCGCGGACAACATCACAGCAAAATACTCAACCAACCACACAGCTAGAAGTGGGATGTGGGGCGCCTTGGACAAACATTTAGAATTGGTCAAACCCCCCTAGACTGACAACAGGCTGTACACCATTGTAACGACATGCCACGGTCAGCAGCGATTTGCCCCCCCCCCGCCCCCTCTTCTCTTCTCTTCTCCTCTTCACTCTTGGGGCCTACAGATACAACGCTTATCAGCACCAGCAACATAACGAAATGCCGCCTGTCATCCACGAGAATCCAGCAACTCATCTGTATGTGCCCCCGCATGCATGACTACTGTACTACTGTACTGTATTTGTATTATATCTGTAAACTTATCAATAAAAAAATCTTGAAATAGAAAAAAAAAAGAAAAAAAAAAACTACAGTCAGTTATTAGACTTTTTGTCACATTTAAAACCAATGGATTCTAAACACAAAGGGGCAGATTTACGTACCCTGGCGCATCCCTGCAAATCAGCAGGGATGCGCCAGGAAAGATGTGTGACGCAAGCTTTACCCTTGCGCCACTACAGATGCGTCTCATTTACAATGCGGTGCATCATGGCGCAAGGATAAACAGATGCGTGTTGCCTCTGCCGACATAAGGTTGGCGCAGTGCTAGAGGTGCGTCGCGTGCGTGACGCAACTCCAGAACTGTTCCACCCTGGCCTATCCACAACATGGTCCGTCACTCCTTACGCCTGCTTCAAGCAGGCGCAGGGTTTTGATGCAACATGGCCATAAAAGCAACTCAGTGAAATCTTGGTGATTTCATTGCGTCACTTTTACGTACGTTCCGGCGACGGAAAACCCACCCTGCGCCGGAACGCCCACATGAAACCTGACGCAGGTTTCATATGGCATAGGGCTTTACAACGTGACACATCTCCCTAGATGCATCACGTTGTAAATAAGGCGCAACGTGGCGCATGGTTTACGCCGCGGCTGCTTCACAAATGTGATGCAACGGTGGCGTAAAAGTGTCGCAAGGGGTTTGCAAATCTGCACCAAGGGGCCATATTCTTCATGAAAAGGTGGCGCAGCGCAGCAGTTCACCGTGCTGTACTGCGTCACTGGGAAAGGGCAGGAGTGAGCCGTATTTAAAGCAATACAGCGCATTCCTGTCTTTTCCCTGTGCTGGTGCACAATGGGTTGCCTAGCGCTAACGCAGGCATCCTTGCGTCATGTTGCAGGGGTGCCTGCATTGTATGCAGGATTGTTTTTGTGTAAGAAGGGGAGCTTCCTGCACAAAAACAACACTTGACAATGCAGGCACCCTTCACCATGGTGCAAGGGTGCCTACATTGGCGCTATCTGACGAAACTGCACCAGCGCAGGGGGGAAGGACAGGAATGCGCTGTATTGGATAAATATGGTACATTCCTGCCCTTTCACTTTGACGTAGGGCAGTGCAGCAAGGTGAGTGGTTACGCTGCTCTATGCCAAAACCGCATAAATGAGGCCTAGAGTCTCTGGAGGGCAGCCGACGTGGGGTAAGTAGGTGGGTGGGGTATCACAGAAGATAGGATCAGCTTAAGGTATGCAAGGAAAGTGGCCCTGAGATTCAATTTTTTCTTACATTGATGCTATTAAAATGTGTTCTGGATCAGGCCCTCATGGACATAAGTTGGACACCGCTGCATCACAATGTTGCACAGTTACGCAGAACTAAAAAGTCTATGTATGCGCTAAACTCTTCAGGAAATCTATAATTGCTCGTGGTAGAGACACATTGTCAGAAGTAGCTATGCAATGTCACCACGGGCATCTGCTGAGTTTCCAGAAACTTGTGTTGCACCCACCATACATCAGAACTTCCCTCTCACCCCTGTCACAAATGCAAATATTCTTCTGCTAGGGCTCGCTGTGTGCCCTCATGAATGTAGAAATATGGGCCTCTGGTGTCGGTGGATGGATGGGTGGGCGCCTTCCTGTCCCGCCCTCCCACTTACCCCTCATTTGCAGGCGCGGGAAAGAAGTGGCGGCTCATCCTTCATTGTAATGACGGGGCAGCAAGCGGGCTCGGCTGCGACGTCAGCCTTTCCAAAGGCTTCTTGAAAAGAAAACTAATTTGGAGGAGAAAATTGATGATTATCAGGGATTTAGAATAAGCAGCTCATGAAATTATACATTTTCCTTATGTAGTTTGCAGACTGACTCACTTGCTCACCCCTCAACCTTCAATGACAAGCAGAAGCTTTCCATGTCCTACTGATAATCCTTTCCAATCCTCCATTTCTCATAGTGTATGAAATTAACATCATTTACAACGCTACGCGGGGGATCATGGATCAACACCCATTAGTGCCGCGTCACCAGACTTAGACGTACATTTAATATTCATTATAAAGTCACTGTGTAGCGCAAGGCGGAGGAAGCATGGCAGAGTCATATCAATTTTCAAGCATTGGCAAAGCCAATAGGTCTCACCTTGGCAGGGAAAGCAATTTCTATTCATAATTACTTTTTTGAAACCTGTATGACAGGCATTCAAAGTGTGAAAGTAATAACATGAAAAATGGCACCATCTAAAGATGCCTATGTCTCCAGATGTGGTAGGGAGAGCGGAAGGCGGTCTTTTAAAAGATAAAATGAAGAGACACCGCTCCTTTCCTCCATCAGACCTCACTGTATAGTGGATGTGGCTACATCACCCCAGAACACAGACCATTCTTTCCTTTGACCTGGTTTCCATGTCAGGCATTGGGTCTCTTGAAATGTCAAGTTAAGTCAGTGTTATTGTATGGTTATTTAAAACATTTACAAACATCAAAGAAAGATGACAAAAGAGAAAAAGGAAAGAAAGACAACAGCAATTCATGCCTCTACTTTTCCATAGTAATTTTCTGTAGCAGTTCCTGTGCTTTATCGAGATTTGCGAACATATGAAATTTCACTTGCACCAAAATTCGTAACCTTGATTGCTGAGCTATAGCCACCTGAGCCCCCTGTTCCTTGAACAGGTAAAGAAGCTTGACAAATTATTTCCGGTGACGAGCCGCTGCTGTTGACATATCGGAGAAAATGCTGCAGCTGGGAACTTCGCGAGTTGAGAAATGCTTCTTTTGAATAGCGCTGGTCAGTATCAGTTCTTTGACCAGGAACTCTGCGAAGTTGACTAGGATTGTTTGTGGTAACTTTGAATTCAGGAATGGCTGGCCTGGGACCCTATGTGCTCTCGTGATAGTAAGATCTCCAGAGAATTCAGGCAGCACATTATCCTCAATGAATGACTCGACCCATTGATGCATTTCTGACCCCTCACAGCCTTCTGGGACCCCGACCAGCCGCAGGTTAGAGCTTCAAGAATGATTATCCAACTCTTCCAACTGGCCTTTCAAGTAGATTTTTCAGTTATTTATCCAAAGTAACCTGGTGCTGCGGTTCCCTGGTTAAATATCAAAATAAAAAATATAGTCAACAAAAATATCGATGTTAAACTATCGATTACAAAAATATCGACTCCCTATACTTAAACATGTAAGTACAATAATATCGACTCAAAAATATAGATGTAAAAAATATAGATGTGAAAAATATCGACTTTAAAAAATAACATAACTTAAATTAAATTAATTAAATAATATTATTATTATTAACAAATAAATTAAATGTAATATATATTTTAACTAATTATAACAAATAAACTTAATTTAATAAATAGAAACACAAAAAAGTGTACATATACATATCTTTATTTAAATACATTTTATTAACTATTATCTTTATTTAATTTATAAACTTTATTAATTATATAAAAATAAAATAAAAACATATATAAATAATTTAAAATAAAATAATATATTCTATATTTAATTAACACATTAAACTATTAAAAAGAATAATATATACATTTAATAACAAAATAAAGACATTAGTAGTTAAAACATTGGAAAGCGGGAGGGTAAAAATTACTATTCCCACTCCAGTGAGTGCAACAGTAGGGAAAGCGCTGGATAGCGTAGGGGTAAAAATTACTATTCCCACTCCAGTGAGAGCGACAGTAGGGAAAACGCTGGATAGCGTAGGGGTTAAACTGACTAATCCCACTCCAGTGAGTGCAACAGTAGAGAAAGCGCTGGCTAGCGCAGGGGTAAAAATTACTATTCCCACTCCAGTGAGTGCAAATGTAGGGAAAGCGCTGTATAGCGTAAGGGTGAAAATTACTATTCCCACTTCAGTGACTGCAACAGTAGGGAAAGCGCTGGATAGCGGAGAGGTAAAAATTACTATTCCCACTCCATAGAGTGCAACTGTAGGGAAAGCGTTGGATAGCGTAGGGGTAAAAATTACTATTCCCACTCCAGTGAGTGCAACAGTAGGCGGGGAAGGGCTGAATAGCGGACGGGTAAAAATTACTATTCCCACTCCAGTGATTGCAACAGTAGGGAAAGCACTGGATAGCGTAGGGGTATAAATTGCTATTCCCACTCTAGTGAGTGCAACAGTAGGGAAAGCGCGGGATCCCAAAACAATAAAAAACAAAACTATCAACATTTTTATTACATTTAATTTCCAATGTTAACATCATTAATATATAAATGTAAATATATTATTATTAACAAATATAATAAAAAATAATTAATTACACATTATTTAGCACTATAATATCCACAAAACACACCTAAAATTAATTACACAATTACATTTATTATTTACTAAATAATTAATGAAAATTAATGTATTATTATTTATTAATTAATCAATAAAAAATTAATTACTTACCAACGTTTACACCATTTACACATATAAACATCACAACACACACCTAAAATTATTTACACAATTACTATGAATAATTACTAAATAAATAATGGTAATTAATTTTAAAATATGTAATATTTAATCAATAAAAAATTAATTACTTACCACCCTTCACACCATTTACACATATAAACACCACAACACACACCTAAAATTAATTAAACAATTAACATAATTAATTATTAATTGACTAATTGAAATTAATTAACAACTAATTATTAAACTATTATTAATTAATAATTTAACACATTAAATAATCAATTAATTGTATATAATTAAATTACTTCCCATCCTATTACCCTATAAACCCACAACCCGTTACGGAACAATTAATGCAAAATTAAACTTAAAATAAATTAATAACTAGAAACATTCTAAAACATATAATAAAATGACTCAAAATTCTTATTAAAAACACTAAAATACCTAAGATTATTAATACATCGATATTTTTGACAACTATATTTTTGTAAACGATATTTATTACAACTATATTTTTGTAATCGATATTACTTACTTGTCAGTCGATATTCTTGTCATCCATATTTTTGTTGTAGATATTTCTTCCAAACGATATTTCTGCGGTGATATTAATGTCCCACGATATTTCTCCGTCGATATTCCTGCTCTGCACCGGTGCTGCATCTAGTTTATCTGATCTTCAAGGTGGAATATCCTGGATTCGGCTTCTTGTAATCTTGCCAGATAGGTACCAACTGCTTCTTCGATTTTTGACAAGCGCAGATGTAATGCTGCAATCTCGTTTGCTTGCGTTGCTTTCAGCTTGTGTATCATCTCATCCAGAATGAAATTTAACATGATTTTAATGTCACATTGGATACTGGTCCCCGCCCTTGATAGCTGATTTCCTAAGGGTTCTTCTAGTGCTAGCCGAACCAGACCTTGCTGTCCCACCGCTGCGATTTTATCCACCATAGAGTCTAGAGGCTGGCCATCCATTAGAACCCCCCATCCATTGTTCCAGGGGCCTAAGAGGCGAAGTAGAAACTTGAACATCTAATGGCATGCTTGCTTGTATTTTACCCACAGATTCCTGCTCTGAAACTGGAGTCTGTGCAGGCAATGAGGGTATTTTGGGTTTCTAGAATAATGGATATTCCTTGGTTTTACCTTGAGGCATGCTAGAGAAGTCTTCCTTTGCGATCTCTTGATTCGTCCTCTCCTCTAATTTCCCTGCTGTCCAGCTATCTTCACCAGCAATAACCTCTTTAGCGACTAAGCCAAATCGGGCCAAGACTAACCCCTCAGCACCTAGTTCCACAGTCAACTTTTCCTGCTGTGGGTTTATAGACATTTCCAGAGTTTGATCACTTTTAGCCCTCACTCCAAGCTCCAGCACATCTTCTTCCGAGCTCAGAGGGCTTGATATTGGGGCTGAGCCACTACGAGCTTTTTGCGAGCATTCGGCCCAATACGCAAAACACAGAACTGTGCCCTAAACAGATCTACAAAAAAACTGTCTGAGAAGATTCAGCTGAACCATCTTTTTAAAAAGTGTGTAAAAGAGCAGTCAGTGCATATAACAAATCGGGTTTTTATGTGAGGATTTACAAACAATTCGCAAAATGTGCTGAGCACAGGCCTGTTGTGGAGTAACAGATCGACAATCGATACTAAACAAAAAGAGGTCACAAACTTGTCTTGCTTAGAGGCTGACTCAATGCAGTTCAGGCAGTGCATTTTTAGAGAGGACAAGTGCAGAGAGTGGTAATAATCAATAAAATATTTTTTTTAATGCGGGGTGATGCCTAACTCCAAAAAGCAGAGCAGCAAGGTAGATCATTTTAAAACTATTATGAGCAGCAATGTAAACTAGAAATGTGTATATCCCCTACACCATCAATGTATCTTCCTTTAAAATATCAGATACCATGTTATAATTCCGTGTCGTATTCGTTCGCGACGATTGCGTGTTCTTTCATGTACTTATACCTACTAATCCTCACATACCTGTGACATTATTCTTTAGTATTTTTTGTATTTTTTATTTTAAGAAGCAATAGTTCATCCCCTTACATCTTTAAAGGGAAGGTATGTGTATAACTCAGACACACAAATGGGATAATTGCTTGTGCTTCTTCCTTAGGGTGTCTTCACTTCAGAACCCACCACAAATCAATTGTACAGTGTGAGATAAAACAAACAATGCACAAATATAGCAAATTTACATGAATGTCACATAAAAAAGACACAACATACATTCAATGCAACAGTGTTACATAATAAAACGTAAATACCTATTTTTTTACATATACAAGTGTCCAACATATATATATTCACATATAGTAGTCTTTGTGAAATGGTGTCCAACAGTAACCAAAGAATGCTAACAATTTCAAACTGCTAGAGACCTCTTGTTTCCCTCAGTGTTCAGGCCCTAAAATACCAGCTGGCCAATTGTAGTCGGAGTTGGAGTCTTTGGTGGTGTCAATGCGCCCCAGGACCTTCCCCTAGCGTTACCTCAGGGTTACCTCCTGCAACATTTAGACCGAGCAAAGGGAAAGGGAGGAGGGATTGCTATCATCTACAGGGACTTGCTGCAGTAGCCTCCTGGTCATGGCCCAGCGCTGATTATTTTACAAATTAAGCACTGGCTTGGGCAGCAATTGTTTATGTGGAAGAGAGTGTTGTGGTGATGATCTGCTGGACACATCCTAAACCAGCTTCCGTGCAAACTACAGCAATGAGATCCATGGTTACCTCTAATTTGTTTTCTGAATGTGCGGCTGTATATGCGGCTGTGGCCACAGTCACTATCCACCCTGTCTCCTCTCCTTTTTTCGAGGCACCTCAATGTACGTGTGCAAAATCAACCTTCAAGGGCATTCTAGTATATCGTCCTCCAGGTACGAAAACTAGCTTTCTAGCGAATCTCGATGGGATGCTAGAAATTATTCTTTCCAATAAAGATTTTACCATTTTAGAAGATTTTAACTTTTACTTAGAGGACCTAGACAACAAAGAGACGGCTATGCTATTAGACACATTAGGAGCAGCAGGATTAGTTCAACTAGGGTCCTTTCCCACCCATGTGGCTGGTCACACATTGGATGGGGTTTGCTCATCAGCCAACGTGCTTAAAATTAAAGATGTGGTTTCTCTCTCATGGTTGGACCACTCTCTCATCAGATTTAACCTCCCAAGCAGCAAGTACATTACCACAGGCATTAGCTGCTGGGCGGACCCCAGTACTCTTGGCGTCCTTGGCGACCGCGTTTTTGGCCGTGATCATATCTTTACGAGCCCGATGTTGATGCCTGATGGGGCACCCACTCTCTACAGGGTATATAACTCATGGACAATATTTTGAGAAATACGATACGCTGTCGCAATACCCCCCAATCTAGTTGGCTTCTCGGTGACAGCATCATTGGATCAACCGATTAGACCAGTTTGCACTTGCTCTTCTATCTTCGCTCTTGTAATATTTGGACCAACATTTTTACAAGTTCCAACGGAAACGAAACCCATATATTCTTCTTCGAAGAGCCCATCATCCGAAGTGTTGCATTTATTATATATCTTCTTTTAGAGAACATTGGACTTCCTCTCCAAATATTCACATGGAGGATTCCAAATCGAGGCATAACGTGCTTTTTGTGCTGTCGCTGTAGAGACATGAGGTACTACTTCTAAACTGCCCTGAAGAAGTCCCAAGTTGGGACGAAACGCGTCGGCTGTACTGTGTTTTCTACTTCGCAACAGAATAAAGAAAATCAAAACTGAGGAGCTTTTCTCATATGTTATTATTTGGATTTGAACTACTTGTGTTGTTGGCATTTTGCGGTGCACCTGTGCTTTTGTTTATATTGGTCCGGGGGCCTAAGAGGCGAAGTGGAAGCTTGGACATCTAATGGCATGCTTGCTTGTATTTTACTTACAGATTCTTGCTCTGAAACTGGAGTCTGTGCAGGCAACAAGGTTATTTTGGGTTTCTAGAATAATGGATATTCCTTGGTTTTACCTTGAGGCATGCTAGAGAAGTCTTCCTTTGCAATCTCTTGATTCGTCCTCTCCTCTAAGTTCCATGCTGTCCAGCTATCTTCACCAGCAATAACCCCTTTAGCGACTAAGCTAAACTGGGCCAAGACTAACCCCTCTGCACCTAGTTCCACAGTCAACTTTTCCTGCTGGGGCTTTTCAGACATTTCCAGCGTTTGATCGCTTTTAGCCCCCACTCCAAGCTCCAGCACATCTTCTTCTGAGCTCAGAGGGCTTGATATTGGGGCTGAGCCTCTACGAGCTTTTTGCGAGCATTCGGCCCAATACGCAAAACACAGACCCGTTGCCTAAACAGATCTACAAAAAAATGTCTGAGAAGATTCAGCTGAACCATCTTTTAAAAAGTGTGTAAAGAGCAGTCAGTGCATATAACAAATTGGGTTTTTATGTGAGGATTTACAAACAATGTGCAAAATGTGCTGAGCACAGGCCTGTTATGGAGTAACAGATCAACAATCGATACTAACGAAAACAGGTCACAAACTTCTCTTGCTTTGAGGCTGACTCATTGCAGTCCGGGCAGTGCATTTTTAGAGAGGACAAGTGCAGAGAGTGGTACTAATCAATACAAATATTTTTTTTAATGCGGAGTGATGCCTAATACTAGAAAGCAGAGCAGCAAGTTAGATAATTTTAAAACAATTGTGAGCAGCAATGTAAACTAGAAATGTGTATATCCCCTACACCATCAATGTATCTTCCTTTGAAATATCAGATACCATGTTATAATTCCGTGTCGTATACGTTCGCGACGATTGCGTGTTCTTTCATGGACTTATACCTACTAATCCTCACATACCTGTGACATTATTCTTTAGTATTTTTATTTTTTTTATTTTAAGAAGCAATAGTTCATCCCCTTACATCTTTAAAGGGAAGGTATGTGTATAACTCAGACACACAAATGTGATAATTGCTTGTGCTTCTTTTGTAGGGTGTCTTCACTTCAGAACTCACCACAAAACAACTGTACAGTGCGAGATAAAACAAATATAGCAAATTTACATGAATGTCACATAAAAAAGACACAACATACATTCAATGCAACAGTGTTACATAATAAAATGTAAATACTTATTTTTTTACATATACAAGTGTCCAACATATATATTCACATACAGTAGTCTTTGTGAAAAGGTGTCCAACAGTAACCATAAGATGCTAACAATTTCAAACTGCCAGAGACCTTTTGTTTCCCTCAGTGTTCAGACCCTAAAAAATACCACATGACTCTTTGTAGTCGGAGTTGGAGTATTTGGTGGTGTCAATGCTCCCCAGGACCTTCCCGTATCTTAATAGATATCTCCTAGCCACTTTTCTATATACGCCGATGCGTTTCGACCTTCATGATAGTCCTGAATTTTTTTTAATGAACGTCTTCCTCAGGGCAGGGCAGTGGTTTAGCAAGTGGGGCAGTCTGCGCCAGGCGGCATGAGTTTTGAGGGTGGCGGCCTCCCCCATCTGCTCTTCAGCACGGCCCCGCAGTGCGGCAAAGGCACGGACCGCCACGGGTGGCAAAGTGCCTAGTTACGCCACTGGGGACGGTGCACAAGTAATTCAATTATTACGTAACTGTTAAATTGGGAACCTGGTCAGGCGGCAGGGGGGTTCTTGCTTTGGGTATTGCGCATCCGCAGAGCAGCACTTCCAAGCTCAAGTCTCCTACCCTTATTCCTATTTGGGAACTCCTAGTGTCTTCGTGTTTGATGGCCGCCTCACTGGTAGTTTCCAGAAATGTCTTCACCAGTCCAGAAGCTCCCTTCAACAGGCTCCATGGATAATGGAGCTGTGACTGCAGAGAGGGACGCTCATCATTGCATGGGGACCCACCACCCTCCCGCCTCTTCGACAGAGAACATGTACTTGGTACCATTCTGAAGGGAAAGAGAGGTAGGATTTTATTCATTTAACAGAAAAGGCTCATTTCATCACCTGACCTTTGGCACAGTGAAAATATCAGAGGAAACCCTTTGCATGAAAGTGAAACCAGATCACAGGAAGTGATGGTCTGGCTTCTGGCCCTGAAGAATTTGTGGAGAATGCCGCCATGGCACAAATGGGTTGCCTTTGCCACAAAGTGCCTCAGTAAGACATCTTTTCATCATTAAATGCACCTGTACAGTGGCTGCTGAAGCAGGTGGTGTGGAAGGCAGAGGGGATGGGAGGTGAATGTCAGCCTGACCTTTCGTGGCGCAAAGATGTGCAAACATGAGGGCTGGGGTCACACCAGGGCTCTGTATTACTTACAGGGCTATTCAATGCTGGAGTCCTTCTGTCACCTGCACACTCTGGTCTCAGACTTAGATGTTTAAAGTGCACACTCTTTGCACTGTTCCAAGCTCTGTGTGCATAGCTCCTCTGGTCTGCATAGCTCCTCTGGTCTGCATAGCTCCTCTGATCTGCCCTCTGAAGGGCTCGCCTTCGGATGCCAGGCAGAAGGAGTTCCTGGCACCAATGCAGCTCGGTTACTGACACAAAAAGCATGGACACATTTCAAAAGTTACTCATTAGAAATGCGCGTAATATTTGTATTAATTAAAGAAAGAAACATGAGTGCTTAGTCACATGACTGTGCAACCTACAGTAAAATCAGCCAGATATTGTGGGAGCTTTTTTCAGAAAAACCCAATATGAGAGTTGACAATGCAGACACGCTCGGCTCCCCAAAAACATGTCTGACACAACTCAGCATCTGCTTAGGGTTGAGCACAAGGCCTTTGGGTGTCAGAAAAAAACTGACGCCAATGTTTTTAAAAGTTACCTTATTTGGAGTCCTTTAAACACAACCATTCACATTTGTGAAACAATCATTCAATCTTGGGGTGAATGCCAGAGCCCTACAGTGCCCCCTACCGAGAGCACTTCAAATGACAGTACACGTTGGACTGCCATAGAAGCGAGACAGTAATGCCCACTCCACCCACGTGCTGCAGACACGGCTGCGGATAATACCATGTCATGTTATGTTATGTTACTTGGTTTTTTTGAGCGCACAGATGCCCCAGCAAAGGGGCGTCCCGGCGCTATAGCTGAAAAGGCAACATAATTCACAGATTGAAAAGGTCAGGGAATATTAATAAGATAAGGGAAAAAGATACGTTTTAACTGCCTTCCTGAAAACTAAGCGATCTTCTAAGGCTCGGATGTGCGCAGGAAGCGCATTCCACAGCCTAGCGGCCAACACAGTAAAAGAGCGACCACCCAGTCTACTTTTTTTAAAACGCGGCACAAGTGCTAAATTTTGACCCGCAGAGCGCAGGCTACGAGATGGCGTGTACAGGGTCAAAAGATGCTGGAGAATGGTAGGGGTGTCAGTTTTAAGGATTTTGAACGTAAAACACAGAGTCTTAAACTCTATGCGCCTGATTATTGGCAGCCAATGTAGTTTACAAATTGTGCTGCGGGCTGAGCCAAACCGTGGCAGGCCTACCAGAGCCCTGGCAGCCGCGTTCTGCACCCGTTGGAGACGCAGGACCTCCGCCTGATTGGCACCTAAAAACAGTGAGCTTGCGTAGTCGAGCCTTGATGCAATGCTGGCTTGAATCACCAACTGGCGGGTGGAGGCATCAAAAAATATAAGGATAGGCCTCAGACCACGCAAGATTCCAAAGCATGTGGACGCCACCTTCTTGGTGTGACACGAGAAGGTGAGTTTGGAATCCAGCCACACGCCGAGATTTTTAAATTCGGCGACCGGTTTAGGGGGGGGTCCCAACTCATTGGGCCACCAGCTCGCACCCCACAGATTTGGATGTTTCCCTAACACCATCACCTCGGTTTTGAGGGCGTTGAGCTGTAGGCAGTTGGTAGTGAGCCAGCCAGCAACAGCCCTCAGGCCATCCGCAAAGTATGATGCTGCTTGGTCAGAGTCCCCGTTGAGAACCACTGCCAATTGAGTATCATCGGCGTAGGATACCATTGTGAGACCCCAGCTCTTCGCAACCGTCGCCAAGGGTTGGACGTATAAGTTGAAAAGAGTGGGGCTCAACGCCGAACCTTGCGGAACTCCTTGAGTAATGGCGTGAGGTTTTGATCTGAACGGCGGCACTACTACCTGAAATGATCGTTCCGAAAGAAACGATTGGAACCAGTCAAGCGCCTGGCCTGATATGCCAGCCTCACCAAGCCTACGGACAAGAATGGTGTGGGATACAGTGTCAAAGGCGGCACTAAGGTCTAATAAGACCAGTGCCGCCGTTTGACCTGCATCTAGTACAGAGCGGAGATGTTCAACCATATATAAGAGTGCCGTCTCTGTACTATGGCCAGGTCTAAAACCATTCTGTGTGGGATCCAGTAGGTGTGCAGAGGTCAGATGTTTTGTTAGGATGTTATTCACGTGGGCCTCTGTGATCTTTGTCACCCATGGAAGGAGGGAGATAGGTCGATAACTCTCCGGCTTCACTGGATCCAGTCCCGGCTTCTTAATGATGGGCATGACACAGGCCGCCTTCCAGCTAGGTGGCACTGATCCGGTGGTAAGGGATTGATCCACCAGTTGTCGAATCGGTGGGAGGCAGATAGACGCCGAGTCCAGAAACTGTGCCGGTCTCAAAGGGTCATCCGGCGAACCAGACTTAGGGGTCGATTAGGATGGCGGACGGACTTGCGTCCGTCCGCCACCCCTGAGTAGGAGGGACCGTCCGCATGGGCAGTGGCGGTCCCTCCATGGCAATTAGGATGTGACCGCCAGGGTGGCGGTCACATCCTGTATTTTTTACATTGCGGCGGGTGCAGCTTCAAGCTGCACCCGCCGCAATGTTAAAAATGCATGTGTTGCATTTACATACACAAAGCGGCAGGCACCGCACGGTGCCTGCTGCTTTGTGTACGCAAATGCAGGGGGGTACCATAGGTACCCCCCATGTGCACCCCCCACCCCCCATTCACCCAGGGGGCCCGCAACGGGCCCCCAAAGTGAATGTCTGTATGCTTTTCCATGGCGGAAAAGCCGCCGTGGAAAAGCATATTTACACAAACATCATAATATGGCGGACGGTGTCTCATAGACACCGCCTGCCATGTTATAGCTTTTCCGCCGCGGTCGGAAGCCGACCGCGGCGGAAAAGCGGCGGACGGAATTCCAGACCCACCAGCCATCCTAATTTGGCGGTGGGTCTTTGGAGTCTCCGCCGCGGTTTTTCCGCATCCTCCAGGCCGGCGGACACTTCCGCCGGCCCGGAGGATGCGGAAAAACCGCCATCCTAATCGGCCCCTTAATCTTGGCCGCTAGGAGATTAAACTCCAGTTCCGACGGTATGGGAAGCGTGGCCAAGCACTGTGATGTACGCAATGTGAGGATCGTACTGTCAGAAACATCCTTGGGAAAAGAGCGGTAGATGGTGTTTACCTTCTCCACAAAGAAGCTAGCTAACAACTCACAGTGAGCAAGGGAGCAAATCTCCGTAGTGGGAAGTCTGTTCGCTGTGAGCTCCTTCAAGACCTTGAAGATCAGTTTGGACGGATTGGAGCTGGCTTGGAACTCTCCAGCATAGTAGTCAGCCCGGGCCCGGCAGACAGCTCTATGATACGCCTTAACCCTAGCCAGGTAGTGTACCTTTAAGTCTCTGTCATAATTTTTCCTCCACGCTCTTTCGGCTTGACGGCAGGTGGCTTTAATCCGTCTGAGTGCCTCCGAGTACCAGGGGTTAGGTTGAGAAGAGCGATTTTTACTCCATTTAGCTGGAATGAGTGCATCAAGCGCTTGGACAACCCAGGCGCAAAAGGTGTTGTAACCGGTTGCAACGTCATCTCGAAGAACCAAAGGAGTGGTGGCCAAAAGACGATGGAAGTCCTCTAGTTTGAGCTTTTTCCAGGGACGCCTGAAAGATGTTTTATCAGGCTTCCCGGTGAAGCTTGTTACCATAGTCACACAAAGCTCAATATGTGACACGTCAGATTCTACCAGGCCAGAGAGGTGATGCATTCTGGGATCTGTAGTTTACTTTTAACACCAACAGGTGTTGCAAGGTTCTAATAAAAGGGAACTCTTTGAAGCTAGGCTGTGCTGCGGTCTTCAAACAGTTTCTGCTTGCAGAAATACGAGGGCCTGATTAATAAAGAAGGTGCACTTATACTTTTGTGTATGTTTACATCTTTTTGTAATTCACAAAGGAATTTTACGAGTGTATCTTTATGGCTGCAGAAAGTCTGCACTCCTGGCTGAGGTTCACACATACAATTATAAGCAGTTGCAAAGATACCACTCGTAAAATTCCTTTGTAAATTGCAAAAAAATCGTAAAGTTACACAAAAGCGTGTGCTTATCTTTGTAAATCAGGCACAGAGTGTTTTAAATGTAGTTCAGAGCCTGCTTTTGGGTCTGGGGCATTACTGGTCTCTGTTGTATATTTAGATCCACTCTCAGGGAAATCAAATGCATTCATTTGATCATTTCGAGTTGTAGATAATATTGCAAGTCAATGCCCCATTACGGATAAATTAAGGGCCATATGCATCAAAATGTTCTTTTGCGATTTTCAAATAGCAATTTTTTGCGAATCGCTATTTGAGAATCGCAAAACGCTATGTATGTAGAATTTGCAAATAATTTTGCGAATCCTACATATTCCTTAATTGCGAATCAGAAATTGCAATTCACAATTAAGGAATACCTCCCCATTAATTAGGAATGAATGGGAAGACATTCTCAATTTGCGATTCTCAAAAATTGAGAATGCAATGGTGCCAGGGTGTGAAAAGGACAACCTGTTGCACTCCTGAAATGGTGTGCACAAGTGGCACACATACATGCCCTAAGGGCATGTATGTGCGCCAAATGGCACTTTGAGAATTTCAAAAAAGTGCATTTTTCAAAGAAATCGCAAATTACCACCACAAAGTCGCGATTCCTTAAATGCAATCGCAAAATAGGGAATCACAAATTTTGCGATTCCTTATTTTGTGGGGCTGTTTTCCATTCATACATCCCACTTAGCCCAATTGCGATCGCAAATACCGGAATTCTGCGAATTTCGATATTTGCAATCGCAATTTGGAATGATACATATGGTCCTTAATACTCTGACTGCACTTGGGCGTACTTTATGAACTGAGCTAAGAGCCACAGTAGTGGTCACTGCGCATGCACTATTGCACTTTTTAAACATTGACACATTAAACATTTGCAGCATAAACACTACAATTGGAAAATTTTAAAACAGTCTAAGGGTATTGGAGGCCACGATTTGAACAAACAATTAGCTGGAGCAGCAGTCATTACCGACTTGCTGTTGCACTTTTTAAGACCCTCATTTTTCATTGCAATTTGAAGAGGACAACATTCTTCCCATCTATCGCGTCTAGATTTTTCAATTCTATTAAGGACAAGGAGGGGAGGATTATACCACCCGGACTGTTATTGTATGGTGTGATGATATACTGTCTGAAGACTGTTATCAGTCTATTCTTATGCTGTTTTATGCCCACCCCATGTTTGTTTTTTTGGTTTTACTATCAGTTTCTTTTTTTGACAGGCACAGATGGTAAACTGCCCTAGACAATTTCTGGGGAAAGTTAGCTGAGCTGCAAAGTCAAGTCATGGAATCGAGTTCCAGATTCCTGGACATGCCTTGTGCTCTTGGATTGGTCGATGGTTGGAGTTGCCCCTTATTTCCACGGTGGAGACAGGCTGCTTCTGTATCGTTGGAGCTGTTTGGTATTCTGCAAAGAAAGAGGATGGATTCAGGACTCATGGGGCTTCATAGGGGCAGGCAGAGTAGCATGGTGGTCAGACAAGAGACTCATTGGAAATGTGTTTTTTTGTGTTAAAACGTTTTAATTGGCTGCTTTGTTTTTTCAGCAGTAAAGGAAGAGAAGCATAATCTGAACCTCCGGTCGTGCCGTAGAATTAATTGTGGTACAAAAGGGGGTGGTGACGGACGGAGCATCTGAACCAATCAAACACTCACCCCCAGCCAACAGATCTGGGTTTAATCCATCACCGTTCTTTCGCCCACTCTGGCACCCCAGTTCAGACATGGCCATATGGAATTAATTGTGGCATGCCGGGAATCGGACAACACAAATATCATATGTTTTCAAATATGTTTATAAAGCGACCTTCATATATGTACCTGTTTTCTATTTGTTTACTCTTTTGCTATTTGTATTCTTTCATCATGTAAAGGTTTTAATTAACTATATCATGATCAATAACATTCTGTCAATTCATTCATACATTCTCAGGTAAATCAAATGTATTAATTTAATATATGGTTGTGTTTCTGCAAGTTAAATGCCTCAGAGTTTGGTAACAACTTTACTTGTAGTGAGATGTGCTGTGAAACAGGCTGGTTGGACTACACTCACCCTCCTCTTATCACGTCGCTGTGCCTCAGTTACTTATTTCAAGTTGGGTCTCAGCTGCAGCTGAGATTAAGGACTTTCTCTTGAGAGTTAAGGGACTAATGCCAGCTGCACACAAAGATGATGGCGGAACATAAAACCCTAGGTTCAGCGAGGGGTTTTGAGTGTTCAGAAATGTTACGGCGCACAACAGGTAGTGGTAGGGTAAAAGAAATGACAATGGTGGTTGGTGCTTCTTGGTCAGAGGAAACCCCAAACCTCTGAAAAAAGAGTGGGGGGAGCCCGCCCTTTTAATTTAAGCCAACAAAGCCCAGAGCACACAAGAAATCTTTTTGTAAGGGTAATCACAGTATGTTGATAAAGATAAGATCGCACACAAAGGGTTCTTTCTGTTGCTTTTTATAGGTGAAAAAATGGTCTTCCTATCAAGGGAGACACAAGGAGCATGAAACCAGCCGACACGTGTTTCGTCAGTTCGGGTGTTAACCAGTGACTCTTCAGGGCTGAAACGTGTAAGATGAGGCGGTATCGGTGGACCGGTGATAATTCCAACCCGGTCCTTGTCGGGTTTAGTCCAAGACGAAAAGCCAAAATTGGCAGAAAGCGAATATGATGTGGCAAGAATATCAAGGTCTGTAATAGAGGCGGGTAGTGCCTTCTATTGAGCGATCAGGGCTTTGAGCCGAGGATTCAATGAGCAGCAAGTTGTGATGCCGAATGGAAGACCATTTTTTCACCTATAAAAAGCAACAGAAAGAACCCTTTGTGTGCGATCTTATCTTTATCCACATACTGTGATTACCCTTACAAAAAGATTTCTGGTGTGCTCTGGACTTTGTTGGAACATAAAACCCACTCACCTCTATCTGGTGGTACAGATATACAGCCTACTGTAGTCTCTTGCAAGACACGTCATGCAGCAGCCCCTACCAAGAGGCAGCTCTACCACTCCCCCCACACCCATCACACCCATCCTTCACAGGCGTTACAGGCCAGGTGAACCTGTTAATAAAAGGGCCAGGGAGCACATGCTTGTGGTCAGTTGTGCCCACCATAATCACGTGTCTGCGTCCTCTGTTAGCATGTTGGCCTAGGGCACACATCATTACACCCCCCTCATGTCAGAGTTGGTGGGCTAGTGCTACTCGCTGCATAGCTCATTGAAGAGACGGAGAAGGGGGAGCCCAGCTCCCTTAGCTGGCAAGAAATGCTTTATCACAGCCCCAAACTCGACTTGATTCTTGACCTCAAAGAGAATTCTAGTCCTCAAGTAGGGCTAGAATCTCTTTAAAACTATTTCCCACACTGAGAAATGGCTCCATGTTGTGAGCAGGTGAGGTGTTTTCCCGAGATAACTACCTGGCCTTCCAGGAGGCAATCAAAACACATCTCTTCCCTCTGTTGCAGGCCCTAGCTCCATCTATGGTCCTTCTACTCTGCTATCAGTGCCGGGACGCCTCTTTGCTGGGACAGCTGCACGCTATATAAGATTATATAACATAACATAACATAATTGAGCCGACAGCTCATGTCAGTGATTAGGGGAGAAATTGGCAGCTCCCAGCCTCTGCAGTACAAAATATACACACAAGCACACGCATGCATGCGCGTGCACACACAAACACACACACACTGTCTATGAGGCAGACTTACAGTTCCACTCCCAACAGGGAAATACACAGCAATCAGAGGAAGTTTCCAAGGGGACACAGTAACAGCAGGTCAAACAGCACTCCACTGACCCTTGAATGTCTGTATATGGGAAGTGAGGGTACCAGAAAAACAAGCCCCACTCCTTATAAGAATGACTGCCAGCACTTTACTGATAGCAATAGTGGTTGAGTGGACTAGGAAAGAAGAGGCTGTACTACCTCTCTTTCTTAGATTGAGGGATGGGCACAGTGCTTCATTTGAGCCAGAAAGGCACCAGCACTTAATTGGTTTCCGGTGCTCAGCACCAGCACTTAATTATCAACACCACACTTATGACACTGTCACATGGTGGCACTGCTCTTCTAATTTAGAGATGAGCAGAACTACTGTTGTTTATGAATATAATACACATTAAAAATGACTAATACCTGCCTCCCCAGTCATTCCTTTATCTTTGGGGACCTGGAATAATCTGAACTGTCGCACTTGCAGGCGAGAGAGATGGTTAGTAGTTGTTTTGGTAGGGTTATTGGCAGCGATGACGAGGCAATGGGTGATGCAAGCCGTAGTACCCTACTGGTGAGGGCCCTGGCATTGAATATTTTACAAATTAAGCACTGGGGGGACCACAATTTTTTATGTGGAAAAGAGTGTTGTGGTGGTGATCTGCTGGACACATCCTAAACCAGCTTCCGTGCAAACTACAGCACTGAGATCCAATGGTACCTCTAATTTGTTTCTGTATGTGCAGTTGTATGTGCGGCTGCGGTCACGGCTGTGTGCGCCAAGGAACAGATCATGAATGCGAGCGCAGAGCTCAGCTATATAAATCTGTGGCAATTACCACTCAAAACATTTGTTTACAATAAGAGTGAAACCAGGTGCATTTCACACATATTGATACCAACATGGTATCATGTAAACATGGAACAAAATTACCTCCGACCAGCTCACCATATCTCTGAACCGAAACCCCCCCCGCCATATCAACGGACCCAAATCAAGCAGCCAGCAACCTCGATCAGTGGATCACCCACTGCGCTAACGAACTAGCACCCTTGAAAATCCATCCCAACAAACCTGGAAGCAAAAAAGCCTCCTGGTTCAACGACGACCTCAAGAACTCCAAAAAGAACTGCCGCACCCTAGAGAAAGCGTGGCGAAGAAACCCAACCACAGACAACATGACCGCCCTCAAGAACGCCACCCGCAAACACCACCAGCTGATCCGCACCACCAAGAAATCAGCATTTAAGGATCGGCTAGACAACAAAGCCCACAACAGCAAGGAACTTTTCGCATTGTCAAAGAGCTCACCAATCCCAGCGCCGGCAACAACGACATCTCTCCCTCTCAAGACCTCTGCGACTCTCTAACCTACAGCAGACCCCACCGAACTTAAGAACTACCGCCCAATCTTGCTCCTCCCGTTCCCCGCCAAAGTCATAGAGAAGACCGTCAACAGTCAGCTCGCCGCCTTCCTTGAGTCTAACAGTTCCCTCGACCCCTCGCAGTCCGGCTTCCGAGCCAACCACAGCACCGAAACCGCCCTCATCGCTGCCACAGACGACATCCGGACACTGCTCGACAACGGGGAAACTGCGGCCCTCATCCTCCTGGACCTCTCCGCAGCGTTCGACATGGTCTGCCACCGCACACTGGTACAACGCCTCAGGAACATCGGGATACAAGATAAGGCACTGGATTGGATCATCTTGTTCCTCGCAGGAAGAACCCAGAGAGTCCGCCTCCCCCCTTTCAGATCAGAGGCTACCGAAGTCATCTGTGGCATGCCACAAGGATCATCGCTCAGCCCCACCCTCTTCAACGTCTACATGAGTCCCCTCGCATCCATCGCACGCCAACACAACCTCAACATCGTCTCCTACGCAGACGACACCCAGCTGATCCTCTCCCTCACCAAAGACCCAACCACCGCCAAAACAAACCTACACGAAGGGATGAAAGACGTAGCCGAATGGATGAAGAATAGCCGCCTAAAACTGAACTCTGACAAGACAGAAGTACTCGTCCTAGGATCATCCCCCTCTGCCTGGGACGATTCATGGTGGCCCCGGCCCTAGGCAGCGCACCCAAACCAACGGACCATGCTCGCAACTTGGGATTCATCCTAGACTCCTCCCTCTCGATGACCAGACAAGTCAACGCCTTCTCATCATCCTGCTTTAACATCCTACGCATGCTCCGAAAGATCTTTCGATGGATCTCCACCGAAACAAGGAAGACGGTCACCCAAGCACTTGCCACCAGCCGAATGGACTACGGAAACACCCTCTATGCCGGAACCACAGCCAAATTGCAGGAAAGACTTCAACGCATACAAAACGCATCCGCTCGACTCATCCTAAACATACCTCGCCACAACCACATATCCGGTCACCTAAGAGACCTGCACTGGCTCCCCGTCAACAAGAGAATCACGTTCCGTCTCCTCACCCACGCACACAAGGCCCTCCACGACCTAGGACCCAGATACCTCAACACCCGCCGGACCTTTTACAGCCCCACCCGCCAACTACGCTCGTCCAACCAAGCACTCGCTGCGATTCCGCGCATCCGAAAAGTCACCACGGGAGGAAGATCCTTCTCCTACTTGGCGGCCAAGACCTGGAACTCCCTCCCCGCCCACCTCCGTCTCACGCAGAACCACCTCTCCTTCAGAAAGCAACTCAAAACCTGGCTGTTTGATCAGTAACTAACCCTTCTCCCTTAAGCGCCTTGAGACCCTCTGGGTGAGTAGCGCACTATACAAATTTCTGACTTGACTTGACTTGACATGGGAAATTGAGGTTTCCCAAGGGAAATATTAGTGAGAGTTAATGAGTGAGGGCCATATGTATCAAGCTAATTAGCATTCGCAAAGGCCGAAATTCGGCGAATTTCGGCCTTTGCGAATGCTAATTTGCTAAATGGTATGTATGTAACATTTTTGCTGCAAAATAAGGAATCGCAAAATTTGCTATGCCTTATTTTACGATTGCACTTAAGGAATCGCAAATAAATGCAATGTATCAAAGAAAAAATATTTCAAAAATGCCCATAAGGATTCGCAAATTACCACCAACTTCTAGTTGGTGGTAAGGTGCGAATTCTTTAAAAAAAGCTATTTTCAAAAAAACCAAACGTGCCATATGACGCTCATACATGACCTTAGGGCATGTATGTGCGCCATATGCCCCCACATGTCATTTTCAGGGGTGCAGCAGGGTGTTCTTGAGACACCCCTGCACCCTTGAAAATATTCCTACTTTGCGATTAGCCTCCTGGCCCATAGAAATGAATGGGTAATTTGCGATTAGCAATTTGCTAATCGCAAATTAGGAATGTTAAGGAATCGCTATAAAAAAGCGATTTTTTACATACATACCGTTTTGCGAATTCTAAATAGCGATTCCTTAAAAATCGCTATTTAGAATTCGCAAAACGGAACTATGATACATATGGCCCCAAGTGGATAGAGATAAGTTATGAACATTTGCTGTCTTGCAGTTGATTATTGAGTGTGATATTGAACTTTACTAGATGGATGATTTGATAGAATTGTGCCAGGAACGGAATGGTAATGGACATGTATAACCCCTTCGCCGCGGGGGTGATTCCCCTGTGGTGCGGGGGGAAATGGGGCCGCACGCGGCGCCGCGATGCTCATGACGAGCTTGGCTCATCATGCAGCACGGTGGTGCTGTGCTCATGACGAGCTGAGCTTGTCATGACCATGCCCATTTCTGTAGAACACTCAGCACAGCAGGGGAATTATGCCTGCATGTGAGCGCCGGGGCGGTCATAACAAGCTCAGCTCGTCATGAGCACAGCGCCACCGTGCCTCATGACAAGCTGAGCTCGTCATGAGCAAGCAAGGTGTTATTGTTTGCTTTACAAGGAAATATAGAATGATGTTCAAAGGAAGGTGAGGAGTTGCCTTGTGGAGGAGTGGGGATGGTTTTAAGAATCAAAACGAGGAGGAAACCAGCTCCTCCACCTTGTGGCAAGGTTTCTATGCTTATTGACAAGTGTGGTTGAATCCTTTTTATGGACCCAGATTTCTTGATGGCCCAGATATGGCGTGGGGGGTTCTGAGAATGAAAATAGTCAGTGGACTGGATATTTCATGAAAGATTGAGCCCACACAGTCAAAGTGAGCGAGAGTTTATTAGAGGTGAAAACTCATTGGTTCGGTGGAGAGTCTCAGCGGGTAGATGAGATCGCTAGTGCTGGGTGTAAGGAGGCTCTGTTGTCAGTGATCATAGAATTGCTGAGTGTTAGTGAAGTGAAATGGAAATGTGGGTTAGACGATATAAACCTTGAGTTTTAGGAAGCAAGGAACGTAGAAGTATGAAAGACTGGATTATGGCCAGAAGTGTGGTGGAAGGAGATGAGGCTATGAAAATGAATTAAAAGCATAGGTAACGCATTAGGGGCCAGATGTAGGAAGCCTAATACCGGTCGGTAATGGCTGAAATTACCGAATTTTGGCCGTTACCGACCGGTATTAGGCATTTGAGATGTAGGTGGCTACATTTCAGATTCGGTAATTTAACGATTCGGTAATTTAAGGAATCTGTAAATTACTGAATTCTTAAATACCGATTCGGTAAATTACCGAATCTGAAATATAGGAAGCACTCAAGTGAGTGCTTTTCACTTGTAAGGATTCGTTATTTACCACCAACTACAAATTGGTGGTAAATATCAAAAACCGTGAAAAAAGCAATTTTTTGCAATTTTTAACAGTGCCATGTGGCAGACATACATGCCCTTAAGGCATGTATGTGTGCCACATGTGCATCCATGCACTATACAGGGGTGCAACAGGATGTCAATGTGACACCCGCCACCCTTGTAGGTCTTCCCCTATCACCGATTCGGTATTTACCGAATTGATAATTCCCATTCATAAAGGCCCATAAGAATGAATGGGACTTACCGTTTCGGTAAATACAGAATCGGTAATTACTGATTCTTAACGATTCGGTAAAATTTACTGAATCATTAGCTACATCACATTTACCGATTCCTAAATACCGAATCAGTAAAATTCGGTATTTAGGAATCGGTAATATGTGATTACCTACATCTGGCCCTTGATGTCCACAGAAGATGAACATTGTAACGATGCTTCAATTAAAAATTGAGGATAAACTAAAATATCAGCAGCATTCATAATGAGCAGCGTAGGAACTGGGGTCACCAGTTCCCCGGGGGTAGCCTGGCATGAGCAGGTAGGCACCCGAAAGCTTAGGTGTTAAGTGACTACACAGCACACGCAACCACTGAGACAATAAAAGGCACGCAATGACTGACACCACTCCAGTGAGTTTTGATTAAAAATCAAATAACTTTTATCTAAGCTCAAGGTTCAGGAGTGGAAAATCACAGTATCGATTACTCATCAAAGCATTTCATCAGAGGGGAGTAAAGGGAGCAGGTCATTAATCAATGTAGCATATTGCAAAAACAATTTCATTAAGGGATTAGCATTTCATTAGTTAACAATAAACATTTCATGAAAGAATTAGCATGGACAACCAGCGCATCAGGCAAGGATTTGCATATCCTGTAGCAAGAGTCCACAGGTTTTCAGGTGAGTAACCTGTTCAGTAGGCAAGTCAATTAACTTCTCACCAAGCAAGGGTGAACGTTTCATTAAACTCCCTTGCAAGAGTAAAACATTCAACAGTTAGGAAGAACCACCTCTTAGGCATAGGTAACACAGTTTCTTAATCAAGAATAAACGTCTCCTCAAATAGGAGTAACCAGTGCCTTTAACTAGGAATGGTGTTTTAGCACTTAAACCAGGCCAATATTTCATCGAATAGGGATGACCACCCCATCATGTAAGCAGCCTCTTCTTTATAGGATTGTAGGCATTTCATAACAGCCCCTAATCAGGGGTTAACTTTTCATGAATTGAGGCCTATGGACTGTGGGTCTTGGGACCTCTAACACAGCCGAATACCAGGGTCAACATCTCCTTAATCCAGGAGGAACAGTTCATTAGAAATAATCCTGTTAGCAGGTGAGCCCAAACATTTCATGAAGCCCGCCCCTGCAAAGAATTCATTAAAGAATCATTTGAGTACGGTTCATGTAGAGCCATCACTATTCACCTGCAGGCATTCAGGGGATGCAGCGCCAAACAGGTGCCTAAACATTTCATTCAAGGTAGAACCATCAATTAGCTGGAGTGAAACGTTTCATTAGTCAGGTTAAACAATACATAAGGCTAAGAGTAGAACATTTCCCTAAGCAGGGATAAAACATTTCATTGACCGTAGGTAGGGTCTCTCATTAAGCCTAGGTAAAGCTTCTCATTACACAGAGTTGGCCCGTGCATCAGGAAACATTCAGCATTTCATTAGTCAGGTAACCGCAGATCATTAGCCACGAGCAAAGCCTTTCATGAGGCTGGAGTAACCATTTTAGCAGGTAGTATAACCATTCCTTTTCTCAGCCCTACACATTTCATTAGGTATTCAGGAAATGCGGCCCTAAACAGGAGTAAACTTTTCATTAGCGCAGAGCAAACATTTCAACGAACATCAGGCAACATCACATTAGGTAAGGCCAACATTTCATTAGGCATAAACCAGGTCACGGGTGCCGTTACCTCAATAACCCCTGCAGCCTATAATCACCTTAGCCTCAGCATCAGGCAGTAGTGAAACTCTTTGGGGATCAGGCCACATTTCATTAAGCAAGGCCTGGCGTTATCTGATGTTCCACTCTACCCCTGACAGGGGTTGATTCCACTAAACTTAGGCCCCAGTGGGGTCTTTCAGGGCTTTGGCCCAGTTCCGGGTGATCAGTAGGCCCAGCAACAGTTTTCCCTGAGGGGAGGGGCGGTTTCGGGGCCTCCGGCTCAATCCTGGGAGGCCCTGTGTCTATTTGGGTCCTCCGCGCTCCCCCCAGGGCTTACCTTTGTTCTTCGGGCCTCGGCGGCCCCTTGCGAGGGTTTCCGACGAGGGCGAGGGCTCCTTTTCTCCTCGGAGCCCTCCAGCAGAGGTGTGGGCCATACGGGGACGCCCACGCTGTTCCCACGCTCTTCCTAGGGCCTCCCGGTAGCCCAGATGCGGCTCCGGCTCCTTGGCGTCTCCCACGGGCCGGGAGCCAATGGCAGGCCTGGTTCGGGGGTGTGTGGCGTCGGCCGCCAATCACAGTGCGGCCGGCGAGAGGGCAAGAATTAGGCCCAATCGGGATGCTGCGGGACGGGGGCGGGGCTTGACGCGCCCCCGTCACGTGAGGTGGATGCAGGCTTCACGGCCTGTCAGGCCCAGCGCAGCCTGACAGGAATCCCGGCGGCCCTCTCCCGACACAGGGGGCCGCCGCAACGAGGCACACAACAGGGCCGGGGCTCCCCGATGATCGCGGCGGCCTCCCCAAGGCTCCGGGGGGCGCCGCAAGGACCCCACGCGATCGGGCCTGGAACGGCCCACAGCACCACGGTGGCGGCCCTCTCCTGACACCGAGGGCCATCCGGAACAAGTTACCGCGCCTAACAGGGCAGACTCAGCTGCACGGACGTCCTGGGCTGCGGCGGTGAGTGGGGGTCAGTTAGCGCTTTGGCTAGCACCACGTGGGGCACAGAAACAGCCCAGGCAATAGCGCTTTGGAAATACAGTGCCTCGGGGCAGACGGCAGGCAGTTCAGAAGGCTAGCGTTAGTCAGGATGAGCGCTTAGCAGTACAGGCAGGTTACAGCAATTCCGGGGATGCAGGACAGCAGTCCACAGCGCTTCTCGGGGGCACCATAGGAGAGCGCTGATTAGGCAGGACAGGCCACATGTCCGTGGCAGATCAGCAAAGGGGGCCCAGGTGGAGTCAGGGAGCGCAGAGGGTGACACAGCGCCAATACCTGGTTGTTCCCCCAGTAGTCCTGTGGAAGTTAGACTTCTTCTCGGCGCTTGATGGATTTGGTGCCCTTGTAGATAGCAGTTTCTTGAAGGGGGGGTTGAGTTGGGGGCTGCTGACAGGACTTCTCAGCAGGTCACTTCAAATGGTCACTGGGTTCCCCTCCCGCCGGGCCAGATCAGTGGGTTAGTTCAGGGTACCTCACTCAACTTAAGAGGCAGCGCCTAAGCCCTGTCACTCTCAGTGGCATAAGTCGCTGACTAGGCCCTACCGCCTAAATCTCCTGCGTGGGTTCCCCAGGTCAGTGATGCCCCAACTGACTGGAAAGTTTCCCTCCCTTTCCTTTTATAGGCCCAGGTCAGAGGACCACCCTCTAAGGCGGCCAAAATAGGCTCCGCCCCTATTCTAGAAGGTGCCAGGAGCTTCCCTACTCTAACTGTGGACAGGCAAGGCAGGCTGGAATGGCAACAATGTTTGGGGTCTCAGCCAGCTCCTGACAACTAGAATGCGCCTTAACAAGACCACGCTGCAGTAACAGGGGTCAGTAGCAGCCATGTTGAGGGAAGAGGGCACCTGCACCTAGCATTGATTTTAACATTACGAAGGGCATTTTAACCTCACAGGGCCTATACAACTTTATTCCGAGGGGGGGGCATCCAGAATTAGGGGAAGCGAAAAGCAAAAAAAAAAAAATAATAATAATTTCAGGGAAAAGGGCCAAGTCCAACAAGCAGAAACATAAACTTTCTTTCTATTGTGCATGATTAAACACTTGAACATCAGGTCCATTCAGAATCAGCAAAAACAAAGAGATAAACAGAATTCATAAGATTCATTTATACGAACATGCGTTGCCGAAGTTGTGAGTTAAGATAAGGAGCTATATGGTTCGTCAAGCACTGCTTATGAAGTAGCTCAGGGGCACAGCTCTTGGAAATAAACATCTTGCAGATATCTGGAGATTGTACTCCCTTTGCAGTGCAAATGCTTAGATTCAAAGTGATTCAACAAACAGAAGCACAGAGAAGAACACTTGACAGATAATAACACAAGATTAGAGGTCAGGGGCTGGAGGGCGGAGTCTCTTGATAGGAGTACCCCCCCCCCCCAAACTGGTTCTGTTGCATGAGACAAAGGATGCACTTGAGGTGAAGAGAGTTTATTCTGCAGTGAAAACGCTTCACCGCAACATTCACATGTTGTTCAGGCATCTGAAATGCCAAAGTAAATTTGGGTTTGATTGGCAAAATAATTTAATTACGAGGAGGAAGTGAATGGTTTAAAATTTTATATAGCAAGCTAATTCAAAAGGCAAAAAAATACAAAGGACAAGGCCAGGATTGATATGTGGGTTTTTATGGTAAGAGAAAGGTTGCCCTTGGTTGCGTATCTTAAAAATGAATTGTGATTTCCTTATCAACATATAAATAGCACCACATAATTGTGCAAGGAGGTGAAAAAAGGGAAAAGCACACACCTTGACACTGATCCTCTTCCCCTGTAGCACTTAATGAGCAGCATCTTGTTGTACAGTGCTTAGCTTCTTTCTTGCGCCAGCACTCTAGATTCCTCCCTAAGTTCTATGTTCTGGAACTCCTTTGCCTGGTTGACAGTTGGAGCTGTGGTTGGACTGGGAGGCTGTTCTACCTATACCTGTACTGCAAATAAACCTATACTTCACTTACCAGCTGATGGAGTCAACTCTTCATTTATAACATTTGGCGACTTGGACTTGTGGAGTGTCCAACCATCTTCCCTCCATATATTGCTGCAGTCATAAGAAACTCTACAGTGCGGTAGAACCAGAGAATCAAGGAGCCTCTCAAGAACCTCGTGTGCACAGCCGGGACACCGACATCGTTTCCGCTCCAGTGATCACCGCTTAAGGAAAAAGTTAATTTCTAGATGTTCGCGCTGTACCAAGATTTTCTAAAAGACTTTGACGTCATCTCATCCGCTGCCTACGAATCACGGTGAGTTGCCTAGCAACGCTAACTCACACTGTGCTCTAACGCGTGTAGAAACAAGCAGCGTAAGCAGCAGCGTCATTGAAACGCAAACGGCGTTTATAACGGCATCTTAGGGAACGCAGACGACGGCAAACGCAACGTCTGACGTCAGCGACAGCATCACAGGAACACAACAGCGACAGCGTCACTGAAACACAAGCGGCGCCACAGTCAGCATTCTGTTAACGCGAGTAGCAACGGTGTCACCGGAACAGATGTATAATTGAGGTGCATTTCATTTGCGCGTCGACCCGCTGTGATCCAGTACTACACACACGCCGCATTTGGAATTTATTGGTATTTGCCCGTGATATTAATTATCTTCATAGATATATTCCTGTTTGAACAGTAAAAACTTCGTTTCTTTGCCACAGACATTTTCTTTTGAAGTAAGCATTTATTATAACATTACTGCAAAGTATACTTGCTTCTCTTTACCCAGCTAGTAATATATGAACATGACTCAAGCGATCAATGTCGCTCTTCCTCCTCAATTTTTGTCAGAACCAGGCAATCCCCCTATTGCCTGGGAAGACTGGATAGGCATGTTCTATAATTATATTGAAGCTTTAGATGGTGAAGACTATTCTCCTAAACGAAAGAAAGCTTTATTAATGACCACGTTGGGTAAAGAGGGTCAGAGACTCTTCAGATACTTACCACAAGTTCTACCTGCAGGGTCACAAGCTGACTTCGATGAGTTTAAAGAGGCTATAACAAGATTAGAAACTCGTTTTGGCAAAGAAGAGAATCTTATTCTTCAAAGATACAAATTTTATAAGAACAAACAATTAGCTGAAGAAAGTATTGATGAATTTGTAGCTAGACTGCGTGAATTATCAATCAAATGCAACTTTGGCTCAATGGCAGATGAACTAATTAGAGATCAGCTGGTTGTTCAAGCCAATAATAGAAAAGTACAGGAACGTTTGTGGGCGGCAAAGAACCCATCTCTAAAAGACGCAATAGAACTTGCCAAAGTTGTGGAGGAAAGCGAAAAGTGTATGAGAGAACTACAGAAAAGTAGTTTGGAGTCCAAGGTGGCAGAAATCTCTCATAAGAGCACTTTTAGCGAAAATAGTGACGATGAAGCTGCTGCCATTGCAATTGTTAGGAAGAAGGGTTATGTTCTTCAGAAAAAGAATGTGCAACAGTCATCTGTTAGCAAATATAATCAGAAGATGTGTTCTAGATGTGGTAGTTTTTCCCACTCTTCGGAGGGAAAATTTTGTTTTGCAAATAACAAAGAATGTCTACGGTGTGGTAAGACAGGACACTTTGCAAAAATGTGTAAGAATAAGAATAATTCGAGAATTACAGTCGTTAATGAATGTGTTGAATTGAGACGTGATGTCAACAAAACCTTAGTCCTGAATGACACTGTGTGCGCGTGTGATAACCAGAGAGGTAATCCTTTCAAAGATGATTTTGTAATTGATGGGAAAGTTATTACACTTATGGTTGACACTGGTTCGAAGTGGACCATAATCCCCAATGCTTTGATGAAGAGAGTGTGGGGTGAAAGGGTTTTGAAGACATGTGACATCTTCCCGTCTGGTTACCAGGGGGAGAAGATTGACATACTGGGCTTCTTCGAAGCTGATATTGTTTTCAAAGGAAGATCAGCTTGTGGTAAAATATACATTTCAGCAGATGGACCAGCAATTTTAGGCCGTCATCATCAATATGATCTGCACATAGTGGTGGATCCTAGATCTGATAATCCAATTTCAGTTGTCGAGGCTTCATCCATGGAGGATATATTGGCCCGATTTAAAAATGTATTTAGAGATCAGTTGGGTGAACTGATTGGCTACTCTCATCGCATAATTCTCAAGAAGGGCAGTTCACCCGTACAACACAAAGTAAGGAGAGTGCCCTTTGCCTTGCGAGACGAGGTTAAGGCTACGCTTGAGGAGATGCTCCAAGGAGGTATCATCGAACCCATCGAAGCATCTCCTTGGGTTTCGCCTGTCGTGATCTCACAGAAACCAGATAACAAGATCAGGTTCTGTGTGGATCTTCGCTCTCTTAATAAGTGTGTTGTAGCTGACGTATTTCCCCTACCAAACATTGGCGAATTAGTTTCAACCCTTAAAGGAGCGAAATTTTTTAGTAAGTTAGATCTTAAACACGCTTACCATCAAATCTGCCTGGATGAAAGCTCAAAGCATCTAACTGCATTTATCACCAGCGAGGGCACATTCCAATTCACCAGACTACCTTTTGGGCTAGTCTCAGCTGCTAGCGTGTTCCAGAGACTGGTCTCTGAAGTCTTTAAGGGTCTTGATAAGGTACTGTACTTTCAAGATGATATCTTGATTTATGGCAACTCTCTGCTGGAACACAACAAGATCTTACAAGATGTGTTACGTAGAGTAGATGAGGCTGGGTTGACATTAAGAAAAGAGAAGTGTGCCTTTCTGTTGAGAGAAATAGAGTACTTAGGATTTTGCTTGTCGGAAGAGGGCATCAAACCTAAAAAAAACTTACTTGAAGCCATTGAGTTAGCTCCCTCCCCAGTGGATAAGGATCAACTTCGGTCCTTTATGGGCTTGATTGAGTTTTATTCGAAATTTGTAAGGGATTTCTCTTCCAAGACTGCTTCCCTCAGGTCCTTACTTAAAAAAGGTGTCAAATTTTGTTGGACCACTGAGCACGAATCTTGTTTTAAGTTGATCAAGGAGGAACTCAAAACAGCAGATGTGCTTACCCCTTTTGACACTGCTCGGTCCTCTATTCTCATGGTTGACGCTAGTGCCATTGGTCTTGGTGCGGTCCTTTTACAAAGACATGGCAGTGTGGAGAAAACTGTAGCTTTCGCGTCTAGACCTTTGTCCACCTCTGAGGCTAACTACTCAGTAATAGAGCGTGAGGCTCTTGCCGCCGTCTGGGGAACAAGCTACTTTCGTACCTATTTGTGGGGTTACAAGTTCGTTTTGCGCACAGACCACAAACCCCTTTTAAACATCTTAGCTCCGGGTGGGGCTGGTAAGGGCTCCCCAAGGTTGGCGAGACTAGCTTCTCGCCTGCAGGATTATCGGTGTGAGATCGAATTTGTTCACGGGTGGAAGAATATCCAAGCAGATTGTTTGTCCAGGCTCCCCATTCCTTCTGTGTGTAGTGGGTCTGAGAACACGTCTGATGATTTAGCGGTTGCTGTTATGGAGGATGTTTTGTTGGTGGGTGGTGGTTCATTTTCCCGTGATGAATGGTCCAAAGGAATGGAAGAAGATCTGACTTTGAAGGCTGTTATCAGTCTTGTCTCTAATGGTACTAGGAGAGAAAGTACGGTTAGTCCTTCGGTCAGACCTTTTCTAAAAATTTTAGATGAACTTTCTTTAGAAGGTAAAGATGTTTTGATGCGAGGTGACCGTTTTGTCCCTCCCAGATTATTAAGAAGGAAGATTCTAGACTTGGCCCATGAAGGACATTTGGGTCAAAGTCTCACTCAACGCCGCGTCAAACAGAACTTTTGGTGGCCCTCTATTGACAATGAAGCAGTTGATTGTGTTCTAAAGTGTAGTTTCTGCAAAGAGGGGGAGAAGCGCCTCAAAGTCTTGGGCTCTCAGCCCGCACACAAAATTACTTTTGATGATACTCCCTGGCACAGTGTCTGCATAGACTTTATAGGACCCATGGGTGAGTTACCCACCGACCATCGCTTCGCAATTGTTCTAATCGATTGTTTTTCAAAATGGCTGTGTGTACAGTTTGTGAAAGAGATTACCACTGATGCTACCATTAAGTTTTTGAAAAGTATTTTTATCAACGAGGGGTATCCTAGTGTCCTTATCTCTGACAATGGGACTCAACTCACCTCCTCGAAAATGACTTCTTTTGTTAACGAGTGTGGCATCAGGCATCAGAAGACTAGTCTTTACAACCCACAGGGTAATGGCCTTTGCGAAAGAGTGAATCGCCTTGTCAAGGGTGTGATTCAAATGTTTGTTGAGACTGGGTGCTTCTCTGATGAGCGTGTCCAGGAGATGGTTTGGGCTTATCGCTCTACACCTCACAAGAGTGGTTAGAAGTCTCCTTTCGAGCTTATGCGTGGTCGCAATCCTGTAAGCAAATTGACCCCTGCTTGGTTAAAGGGTTCTGGCGGCGATGTTCCCTCAATTCATGACATTACCCAACTTCCCATCTCTGTTGGTGACCTGGTTAAAGTTAAGCCGGGAAGACTTGCTAAGGGTCTCAGCAAGTTTAGGGGTCCTTTTAGAGTCAAGAGAGTTTTTCCTCATTTCATCGTCTTAGCTAATGGTGAAAGTTGGAACTACCGCAGAGTAGCTCTCTATCAGAAATGTAAAGACTCTTCTTCTGATGACCTGTTTCCTCCTCAGAGTGTTGGTTGTAATGGTTATTTATTGTCTTCTGGTGATCCTTCTGTACTCACCCCTTTGTCAACTGGACGGGGGGAGGTGGGTGGTGGTGATGCCTCCACATCTTCATGTTCCTACTATAATGATTCTGCGGTTAATCCTTCCACTTCTGTTTCCTTTGCTCCTGCCTCTGTATCTTGCGATCCTGTTTCTTCCTCCTCTTCTTTGGTTGATGCTGGTTCGAGGAGCTCTCGCTCCCGTCGTCCACCCATGTACTTGAATGATTATGTGCATTAGTGTTTCTTTATGTTTTTCCGTGTTTTCTTTCCTTACTAAGAAGGGAGATATGTTGTACAGTGCTTAGCTTCTTTCTTGCGCCAGCACTCTAGATTCCTCCCTAAGTTCTATGTTCTGGAGCTCCTTTGCCTGGTTGACAGTTGGAGCTGTGGTTGGACTGGGAGGCTGTTCTACCTATACCTGTACTGCAAATAAACCTATACTTCACTTACCAGCTGATGGAGTCAACTCTTCATTTATAACACATCTCTGCCACCCTTCCTTGCATCCAGGATGCCAAGATCACAAGGTGCATGAGTTGTAGTCTGCACAGAAAGCAAAAAAGGCAGTGTGACAGGCACAGCTGAACACAAATATTCAAGTACTGTTATATAGATATATTTTGTGGATGAAATGGCATGGACAGGTTGAGCACACAACCCCTCACAGAGTGGGGACAGTGAATGCGATACACAATTCTTTCACACCCCAATATAACCGGCTGGTCACTGTACTCTGCTGGACGGGGGTGCAGGCTCTGAAATTGCTGGGACTTTCATAATAACAACAATCCAAGATCTCAAGCCCCTTCTTAGAGCCCAAAGTTCAGGGGAGTGATAGCTTTCTGCACAGGGGCCAGAAAGCTTTACAATTGTGAATAGATTTTTGGCTTGAATATAGCATGTGAACGTAAAGGTCCTACATTAATAAACACTATTTGCAACACTAAAGTGCAGTGTAACTGACCCCGTTGGAGTTACAAGTGGCAATCGGTCCTGTACATTTAAAACGATACTTCATGTAATATCTCCATGGCTGATGGCTGGAGGTTTCCACAGGCACCTACTTGTTCTTGTGACCCGGCTACTGGTACTCCAAGTGAGCATGGAATAGTAGCAATGTGGGAGTTAGTTAGCCAATCCTACAGCCCTACTTGACTTTAAAAAACACACCAGATGTACACCTTGATGACTCAACGCAGTGTACTGTCCTTCCTGGTGCATGAAGTTTACACATGCCGTGACTGACCCAGCACCAGCCTTTTTGGTCTTTCAGACCCACCAGATTTACATATGGCCTGCTCTACTCCAGTCCTACGAGCCTATGCAATACATTAGAGTCACATTTGACTTTATCCTCCCGGCCCCACAAGCTGGCCGCCATCTTGTTGATAAAGGAGACAAACTTGTTGTTGATGCCTTTACTCTGCCCCTTCCCCATGGAGCAGATCTGGTGCAGCCGGGGTCGATGTCCAGATTGGACAGGAAGCCAGGGGTGATCTAGTCACTCCTCACCCATTCCTAGCCAGGGTCAAGGCACTGGTGTACCTCTGCAACCCGGGCTGGCAACCCACCACCGCGCTGCTGGACCAAGGGAGGCTGGACAGGGACCCCTGATGCTGAAGCTGCGTCTGTCCCCATCACGGATCCCTTCAGAATCATGTCAGGGTCAGGATCTACACCCCTGCTGTCACTCATTGTCCAGCTCCTGCAGAGCCCTCACCCTCTCATTCCTTATAGATTAAGCAACTTTATGGCTACCAAATCCAACCCCAGAGTTTGTTTTGTACAGCAGAGATCATGCACTTGAGTATTGTAAGGTTTTCTCATATGTTATAATGCACAAGGATGCTCAGTGAAATAAAGTATTGCCAAGGATCACACATTTTGGTCAAGCTGGAAGCTGGGATTGAACCCAGCTTTTCCAGTTGCACATTGTGCAATTCAGCAGAACACTTGGGGCCTCATTTATGAGAAATGACGCATCGCTGCGTGAAAGCAGCGATGCGTCACTTCTCAGTGCGCACCCCTTGCGCCATGATTGATGCGTCATATTTATAATATGACTCATCATGTCGCAAGGAGTTACAGATACGTCAGTATTTCTGACGTATCTGTAGCCGCAAAAGTGACGCATTGCTGAAGTGTGTCACAAAAGTGAAGCAACTCCAGCAATGTGTACTTTCACATGGGCAAGTCCCATGTTGTTAGTGCCTGCGTCAGTCTTACGCCTGCCATGAAGCAGGCGTAATATTTTGACGCATTAGCGGCCAAGAAATGGCGCAGTGAAATCTTATAGATTTCACTGCATCACTTCTACGAGGCCTTCTTGCGTCATAACGCCGCCCCCCCTGCATACATTATACCTTGCGTAGGTATAATGTGGCACAGGGGTTTACAAAGTGACGCATCTACCTAGATGCATCACTTTGTAAATATGGCGCAACAAGGCGCATTTTTTACGCCACTGATCCGTCACAAAAAGTGACGCACCGGCGGCGTAAAAGTGACGCACAGACTCATAAATGAGGCCCTTGGTGTCTCTCTCTGCTAACAAAGGTTAATAAGCTGGGATTAATTCTAGAAGGATGAGATCAGCCTTTGGGCGAGAGGCAGGATCCACATTATATTTTAGGTAGGCTTCCAGTTTGTAAACCTTTTCCAAGTACATAACAGCGCTTAACAATGAACATAGACTACCTTACACGTTTTTTTTAGCATTGTTGGGATTCACAAGAAGGCGCTGAGCCTGGGTTTCGAGCCCGGCCCCCAAAAATACACAGTGTGGAGCTGTATCTACCAGACCTAATGAACAGACTGAGCTGACCAATAAACCAGAAATTAGTGTAAAATATTGTGGTATCGGCTCCTCGCACTTCAGTGGCAAGAAAGAGACCTTTATGTTTTGTTCGGCTCATGTGTTCAAGTCAGAGGCTGATAAATGGTCTCATGTGAAGCAGGGATAGGCGTGCGTTTTGAGAGTGTGTGCATGCTGGGGTAAGACAATGTGCACGTGCAAGCATGCATGCTACAAGGAGAAATGCCGAGAACGCTCCGTTCACCGCCACCAACGACATCAGGCTCCTCCTCGACCATGGAGAGACAGCGGTCCTGATCCTATTTGACTTCTCAGGAGTGTTCAACACCGTATCCCACCACATCCTCACCGAAAGACAATGCCACATCCCATTGTGGCATTGTCAGGGAGATGCCCTGAAATTGATCACGTACTTCCTCACAGGACGGTCCCAAAAGATCCGCCTACCATCCTTCATTTCGGATCCCAAGAGCATCATCTGCAGTGCCCCTCAAGGCTCATCCCTCAGCCCCACCCTGTTCAACACATACATGACACCCCTGGGCAATATCATCAGAACACATGGCCTCAACATCATATCTAATGAAGATGACACCCAGCTCATACTCTTGCTCTCAGAAGACCCCTCCACCGCCAGGACCAGCTTCCACAACTGAATGCCGAGCGTCGCCGACTGCATGAAGATCAACTGCTTTAAGCTCACCATGGACAAGAGGAAAGTGCTGATTTTTGGGAACAACATCTCCTCATTGAACAACACCTGGTGGCCCTCAGAACTCCGACCCACACTGACAGACCGAACCCTCAACCTCAGCATCATCCTAGATAGCAAATGCACCATGAAATGGCAGTTAAACTAAGTTTCCTCCACCTGCTTCCACCCCCACATGATCCAAGAGATCTTCAGAAGCTCCCATCAACACCAGGAAAGCCATCACTCAAGTCCTAGTCACCTGCCGGCTGGACTACGGCAATGAGCTCTACACAGGACTCACTACCCAACTCCTGGAGAGACTCCAGATGATACAGAACTCAGTCACCAGACTCGTCCTCGACCTCCCCAAAAGGATCCACGTCACCCCCACCTCAAGAACCTCCACTGACTCCCCACCCAGAAACGTTAGAATTTCAAGATGATGATAACATGCCTACAAAGGCCTACACGACCAAGGACCAGGATACATGAACCAGTAGCTGAATTTCCACCAACCCTCCAGACTTCTGCACTCTGACTCCCTTGCTCACGCTCCCTGCTTCCACCGAAGCATCAGTGGGGGACGCTCCTTCTCCTATCTCACTGCCAAGTCCTGGAACGACCTCCCCCGCATCTCCAAACAGCATCCTCTCTCCCTGAATTAAGAAAGGGACTCAAGACCTGGCTTTTCGACGGATCCCAGCAAGTACCTGACACCTGGGTAGCCTCAAGAGTGATTAGTTGAGTTTACACATCCAAGTTGCCTGATTGATTGGTGATAGACTCTGGCCAATGCACCAATAATAAGACAAACACCTCTGTTGTGGTCATAAAGTACAGCATTCGGACACACCACCACCTCAGCTCTTTAATAACTCCTCCCCTGATGGCTCGCCCGGTGCCAGGATGCCTCAATGCCTGCTGACCGTGCGCTCTCACCTTGATGTGTCATGTGACACATTACAGACAGGAGCACAAAATGAAAGCAGTGGGGTAGAAATATTCACACTGCCCCCCCACCCCAGACCAAAATGTCGAAACCACTACATTAACCCAACAGTAAATTTCAGCCCAGATGTTTCGCTTCCCTAATACCCATACAGTGAAATGAGCACTGCATCCTGTGCACATGTGGGTCACAGTGATGTTCCGAGAAGCAGTTGGATTTACTCACTGGCAGGATCACTGTGCTGCACAAGTGCCAGTGAGTGCTCATTCAACTAAAAAAGGGCATAGGACAGTTTGTTATGTTATGTTATGTTATTTGGAATTCTTAAGCGCACAGCTGCCCCAGCTAAGGGGCGTCCCGGCGCTGTAACAAAAAGGTAACATAACTAATATCGCAGAAAAAAGTAGGGGGGATTAATAAGGCAGAGGAAAGAGATCTGTCTTAACAGCTTTCCTAAAAGCAAAAAGGTCATCCAGAGAGCGGACAGAGGCAGGAAGTGCATTCCATAATTTAGAGGCCAAGACCGTGAACGATCGACCACCTTGTCTACATTTCTGAAAACGAGGAACAAGTGCCAGATTTTGGCCGGCAGAATGAAGGCTGCGCGAAGGGGTGTACAGGGATAGAAGGTGCTGAAGGATAGCAGGGGTGTCAGATCTAAGAATTTTAAAAGCAAAACAGAGGGCCTTAAACTCTATGCGCCTGATTACTGGCAGCCAGTGCAGGTCGAAGATTGTACTGCGGGCTGAGCAGAAGCGCGGCAGACCCACCAAGACCCTGGCTGCCGCATTCTGCACCCGCTGAAGTCGCAAGACCTCAGCCTGGTTGGCGCCCAAGAACAGTGAGCTCGCGTAATCGAGCCTCGACAAAACACTAGCTTGGATCACCATCTGGCGGGTGGGGTCATCGAAAAATTTGAGGATAGGCCTCAAACCATGCAAGATGCCAAAACACATAGATGCCACCTTCTTAGTATGGAATGAAAAGGAAAGTTTGGAATCCACCCAGACGCCAAGATTTTTAAGTTCGGAAACAGGTTTTGGGGGAGGTCCCAGCTCCTCAGGCCACCAGCTAGCACCCCACAATTCAGGATGTTTCCCTAGCACCATCACCTCAGTTTTGAGGGCGTTGAGTTGTAAACAGTTGGTTGTAAGCCAACTAGCAACAGCCCTCAAACCATCCGCAAAGTTCGATGCCAGTTGGTCAGAGTCCCCATTAAGAGTTACCGCCAGCTGGGTATCATCGGCGTTTCAAACCATCTGTTCCTTTTGTGAGCTCAGAGCAGTACGCGGGACATAAGATAGTCACCATGCTGACATAACTCAGATTGTCTACCACCCATGGCACAATACTGCCCTTTTTATGCGGATGTGCAAATGTGAGCAAGCAAACACCATCACTTGCATTGCAAGGAAGGCAATGGCTGAAGTGGGCTGAACCAATGACCTATGCTGTGGTGGGTGGAAGCAAATGTGAATGACAGCCGAACGCACCAATGGATAAAGAGGGCTGAACCATTTACCTATGCTGTGGTGGGTGGAAGCAAATGTGAATGACAGCCGAACGCACCAATGGCTGAAGTGGGCTGAACCAATGATCTATGCTGTGGTGGGTGGAAGCAAATGTGAATGACAGCCGAACGCACCAATGGCTGAAGAGGGCTGAACCAATGACCTATGGTGTGGTGGGTGGAAGCAAATGTGAATGACAGCCGAACGCACCAATGGCTGAAGAGTGCTGAACCAATGACCTATGGTGTGGTGGGTGGAAGCAAATGTGAATGACAGCTGAACACACCAATGGATGAAGAGGGCTGAACCAATGACCTATGGTGTGGTGGGTGGAAGCAAATGTGAATGACAACTGAACACACCAATGGATGAAGAGGGCTGGATAATCGCCCCGGTATGTACCTATATATGTATTCATTTTTTTTAAATTACATTTTTTGATTATATGAGGCTGGCAAAACAGTTCAAGCGTTTTCTAGGCCAGACCTAAAATTGCAAAAATCGGCAAAAATCGACATTTTCTTGATCCAAAAAATAAACTTAATGCAGAATATTCAAAAGGAAATCACAAGTATTTTAGTGCGCTGTGAAGTTTGTCTCAGCAAAATTAATCTATTTTATGTAACTGTAAATCCCATTCAGTGATCAGCTCTTGGCCCTCTCAGAATCAGATCATGGCATCTTTTCACAATCCTAATAAATCTTGGATTCACGAGTCACGCTCAGAAGTGTTAGTACTTTTCCCTTAGCAAAAAAATCACACTTTTGTTTGATAACATGGAGTCTCAAGTTTGTGTCAAAATAAGAATGAAGAAACGCTTTTTCCACGAAGGACCGTGTTATCATCTGCAAGCAGGGCTAGAAAATATTTATATGCACAAAAAATAACACACTTAAAAAGTGATGCAGAACGCTCAGCTAAATAATACTTTAGCATCTGTTTCTTGCTGGGAGCTGCAGACAGGACTGAGCTGGTGGAACTGTCTTGGCAGCTGCTCATGAAAACAAGGATCACTGACATAATATCGAAGGACAGAATATCGACTAGCAAAAATATCGATGTCAAAATATCGGCAGACAGAATATCGAGTTTGTATCTACAAACAGGTAAGTACAAAAATATCGAGTCCAAAATATCGTTTACAAAAATATAGTTTGTTAAAATATAGACTTTATTAAAAACAGTGTTAAATAAAATTAATAGTTAAAATTAATTACTAAAATATACTTAAAATACTTAAATTGACTTATAATAATTAAATAATTAATGAAAGTTATAAAAAAATGTTTTTACAATCATATTTGTTAAAACATATATATATAGTAACATAATGTAATTAAATAATATCTAATATTATTACCGTACGATAGCAGAAGTGTAAAAAATACTATTCCCACTCCAGAGAGTGCAACAGTAGGGAAAGCGTTGGATAGCGTAGGGTTAAAAATGACTATTCCCACTCCAGTGAGTGCAACAGTAGGGAAAGCGTTGGATAGCGTAGAGGTAAAAATTACTATTCCCACTCCAGTGGGTGCAACAGTGGGGAAAGCGTTGGATAGTGTAGGGGTAAAAATTACTATTCCAACTCCAAAGAGTGCAACAGTAGGGAAAGCGTTGGATAGCGTAGGGGTAAAAGTTACTATTCCCACTCCAAATAGTGCAACAGTAGGGAAAGCGTTGGATAGCGTAGGGGTTAAAATTACTATTCCCACTTCAGGGAGTGCAACAGTAGGGAAAGCATTGGATAGCGTAGGTGTAAAAATTACTATTCCCACTCCAAATAGTGCAACAGTAGGGAAAGCGTTGGATAGCGTAGGGGTTAAAATTACTATTCCCACTCCAAAGAGTGCAACAGTAAAGAAAGCGTTGGATAGCGTAGGGGTAAAAATTACTATTCCCACTCCAGTGAGTGCAACAGTAGGGAAAGCGTTGGATAGCGTAGGGGTAAAAATTACTATTCCCACTCCAGTGGGTGCAACTGTAGGGAAAGCGTTGGATAGCGTAGGGGTAAAATGTACTATTCTCACTCCAGTGGGTGCAACAGTAGGGAAAGCGTTGGATAGCGTAGGGGTAACAATTACTATTCCAACTCCAAAGAGTGCAACAGTAGGGAAAGCATTGGATAGCGTAGGGGTAAAAATTACTATTCCCACTCCAGTGGGTGCAACAGTAGGGAAAGCGTTGGATAGCGTAGGGGTAAAAATTACTATTCCAACTCCAAAGAGTGCAACAGTAAGGAAAGCGTTGGATAGCGTAGGGGTTACATTTACTATTCCCACTCCAGTGAGTGCAACATTAGGGAAAACGTTGGATAGCGTAGGGGTAAAAATTACTATTCCCACTCCAGTGGGTGCAACAGTAGGGAAAGCGTTGGATAGCGTAGGGGTAAAAATTACTATTCCAACTCCAAAGAGTGCAACAGCAGAGAAAGCGTTGGATAGCGTAGGGGTAAAAATTACTATTCCCACTCCAATGAGTGCAACCGTAGGGAAAGCGTTGGATAGCATAGTGGTAAAAATTACTATTCCCACTCCAGTGGGTGCAACTGTAGGGAAAGCGTTGGATAGCGTAGGTGTAAAATGTACTATTCTCACTCCAGTGGGTGCAACAGTAGGGAAAGCGTTGGATAGCGTAGGGGTAACAATTACTATTCCAACTCCAAAGAGTGCAACAGTAGGGAAAGCATTGGATAGCGTAGGGGTAAAAATTACTATTCCCACTCCAGTGGGTGCAACAGTAGGGAAAGCGTTGGATAGCGTAGGGGTAAAAATTACTATTCCAACTCCAAAGAGTGCAACAGCAGAGAAAGCGTTGGATAGCGTAGGGGTAAAAATTACTATTCCCACTCCAGTGAGTGCAACAGTAGCGAAACCATTGGATAGCGTAGGGGTAAAAATTACTATTCCCACTCCAATGAGTGCAACCGTAGGGAAAGCGTTGGATAGCATAGTGGTAAAAATTACTATTCCCACTCCAGAGAGTGCAATAGTAGGGAAATTAAATACTTCATAAATTATTTCAATAAATATAAATTAATATCTATAGAAAATTAATTACAAGTAATTACCAATTTAATATAATATAATAATTAGTCAATTTAAATGACAAATTAAAAATAATTATTACAATTATTTACCTAGTAATACTAATTAATTACAAATTAACAGTTAATAATTTAACATTTAAAAATTAATTAACAATTAATTCAAATTAAATACAATTAAATAAATTGATTTATTTAATTAATTATAAATAAATAACTTCCCACCCTATTCCCCTATAAACCCACAACCCGCTACAGAAAATAAATTAGTAAAATTAACATAATTAGTAATTAATCAATTAATTTAAATTAATTGCCAATTAAAATTTAATTAATTACCAAATTTAAATTAATTAACAATTAATTAAAATGAATACCAATAAATAAATGTACATATTTAATTAATTATAATTAAATTACTTCCCACCCTATTCCCCTATACACCCACAACCCGCTACAGAAAATAAATTAGTAAAATTAACATAATTAACAATGAATCAATTAATTAAAATTAATTGCCAATTAAAATTTAATTAATTTCCAAATATAAATTAATTAACAATTAATTAAAAATGAATACCAATAAATAAATTAACATATTTAATTAATTATAATTAAATTACTTCCCACCCTATTCCCCTATAGACCCACAACCCGCTACAGAATGAAATGACGCAAAAATTAAAAAAACAAATTTCATTAATTAAAATAAATTATAACATAAATACACACTTTTCACACATATAATAACATAAAAAACACTATAAAAATAAGATATTATTAAAAATTCGATACTTTTAATAACCTATATTATATACTTCGATATTTTAACTGTCTATATTTTTACCATTCGATATTACATTACTTACCTTAAAAACGATATTTTTGATGTCTATATTCTGTCCAGTCGATATTTTGTCCAATCTATATTTAAAACTCGATATTATGTCCATTCGATATTTTGTAGTCGATATTTTGACTGTTTACCATCCATAGCATGCTGGCAGCTGGACAAATAAATGACACATTGTCACACCATCTCTGTCACCGAAGGGGACTTTTCAAGGCAGACGTGCGCATGTGCAGGAACAAAATGCCATCACTCGAGCAGAACCAGGCACTAGATAAGCTGGGCTGACCCACTGCCCCATGCTGTGTGCTGTGTTGGGAGGAAACAAAATGTGGAAGACACTATACCTGAGAGTTCACTTATGTGTATATGTATATACCTTGTGATGTCAGACGTAAACGTGGCCTGCTGCTGCTCACTACCCTTGTGCGAGCTCACAAACAGGCTGCCTAGAACCCTCGCAATCTTTACACCAGTGCACAGAGGTGTCTGTGTGAGTCTAGCATAGTATTTGTTCTGCAGGCATTCCCTTCTAGGACAAAACCAAAGACTAGACAATTTGAGAAGACAACTGGAAGAGGAGTGGGGAATTAAATAAACGGAGGTGCGTGCGATGTGTGGATCAAAGAGGGTGAGTTATCCCTCTGGAGGACTCCAGAACACCAATTACTTGTGAGGTTTCGACTTATGTCGAAACATAAGTGCCTGAAGTGCTGTGGGAGATTTTTACATACAGCCCACACAGGTGAAGTCCACCAGTTGATGACAGCCACCGAGGATGGAAATGAGGGGGATGATGTGTACTACCAGGATCAGGACCTGGATATCAGCCCTGAGACACAGCCTTCCGGGGAGGACGATGACCCCGCCCCTGAGTTGGAACTCTCTGCCAGAGCAGGAAGCAGTGCCTCCTCGTAGCCTGTCCCCAGAGGACTCAGCCGACAGGAAGGCAGAGGGAGACGAGACAGCAAATGGCCAAGCTCAAGTATGAAACTGAGGAGAAGGAAAATGGCTGAGGAAAGGCCTGAACTTGTGACTTTGCCTTGGCCTGGCGTGATCAGATAACAACATTAGCCACTTTGTTCTTCTAGGCACTACTTTTACTTAAAACTTTGAAATTTCATATCTCCTGTTCTCCTGATTGGATTTTTGTTGTGTTGGTTTCAAATAATCTATTACATTTTACTCTACTTTCCAAAATTGTTGTAGGAATTTTCAAGTGTTGTGTTTTTGCTTTATTACTGTTTGAAGTGCTGAATAAACACATTGCCTCTAAGTTAACCCTGATTGCTCTGTGCCAAGCTCCTAGAGGGTTGAGCACAGGTTAGTTTGGGGTCTCCTTGTGACTTCACCCTGACAAGGATTGTGGTTGCTGACTGAGTAGTATTTTACCCCCCCTCCCCCGCCCAGCCAATAGCCCAATTTTTTACTGAAGCATATTTTAAAAATATGCTACACATTGCAGGGAGCTAGTTTGGCTGTCAGCTTGCTTGTCTAAATCACAACCCTACATGGTAGATTGGGAACATATTTTTGATCCAATAAAGCAAACACAAAGATAGGAAAGGGACTCTATGTACTTTCTTTAGATTCACCCTTGTTTTACATAATAAATTGTTTTTTAGGCCATACCCACTGACCTAAATAACACTTAGACAACAGAAGATTCTCCTGAAATCAGTTACCAGGTGCTGTCAGCCTAAACATCGTGTGGTGATGAAGTACCATGCACAGAGGAGAGGAAGTAGGCGTAGCCGAGTAGTGTCTTTGTAAGTTATTTATTAAGTCCAAAAGTTCATTGGTAGCAGTGGTAGCAGCCCCACCAGGAGCAGCCTCCCTGCTGCTCAGCCCATCTTCAACTGTCAACACTCACACCAGGCATTCCAGGCATTCCACTCATGTCCATCACACCAACATTCCATACAGAACACTCACACCAGGCACCCAGGCATTCCACTCATGTCCATCACACCAACATTCCATACAGAACACTCACACCAGGCACCCAGGCATTCCACTCATGTCCATCACACCAACATTCCATACAGAACACTCACACCAGGCACCCAGGCATTCCACTCATGTCCATCACACCAACATTCCAAACAGAACACTCACACCAGACACCCAAGCATTCCACTCATGTCCATCACACCAACATTCCATACAGAACACTCACACCAAGCACCCAAGCATTCCACTCATGTCCACCACACCAACATTCCATACAGAAGACTCACACCAGGGACCCAGGAATTACACTCATGTCCATCACACCAACATTCCATACAGAAGACTCACACTGGCTGAGCAGCTAGGAACCTGGGAACAGGGAACACATTACCCAGTCTGAGAAGTGTCCTGTGCCCTGGCACTCTGTAGGTGATCTTATTCTGAAGGAGGAGGGGGGTATTAGAAGCCTGGGTGATCTTTGAATATCCTCCATCTCCCCTACAGCGATATTTAGAATTGAGAAATCAAGGGTCCTCACATTCTACTAAGGACCACTTTTTGATTATGGTAGACTGGCCAGCAGGAGCATCCACCACACAGCTGGCCCTACGCCCATACTATGAGTTTCCACACCGTTGTTTCTTTCATCCTTGCCTTTACCATTACCTTTAACTTCTTTCTTTCTTTCTTTATATTTATATCACGTTTTTCTTTCATTCTTTGTTTCACTCTATTTCTCTCTTACTCTCACCCTTTCTTTCTTGTTTTATTCTTTCTTTCTTTAATTCTTTCTTACTACCATTCTTTCTCTTTTTCCTGCTTTCTTTTTTTTCTTTCAGCTATGCGTTTGTTTTATCTATCCCTGTCTTTAATGCTTCTTTTTGTTCTGGCTTTATTTTTTTTCTCATTTTTTCCTTTTAATTTACTTTGCCATACTATCTTCCTTTTTTCTGCTTGTTTAAAATTTTCTATTTTTGTTTTTTCGAAGTTTCTTCATCTTTTTTCTTTTTTCTTCTCCACCCTCACCATGTCGTCATTTTTTTCTTCTATCTTAGTCCTATCTCTTTCTTCTCTTTGTTCCACTTTTCCTCCCCTTAAGCTATATTTTCTCTCATGCTGTTCTTTTCTGCCTGCCTTATTGATGTTGTGCCCAATTTGTTCTATTTCGGATACCCTCTCACCCCTCCTTCTCCCCCTTCCTCTTCCACTCAACTGTACCTAAATGTCATTTTGGTGAGATATTTTCCAAATCCATTCAAAATATCTGGATGTCCAACAACTTTAACATAAACCCCCCAAAAAACACACACTTTTGCTCTTAACTACATCATTTTACACCTTCCCCGCCCTCAACAGGCCTTTGGTCTTCACACCTCTGAGGTTGTCTGCGAACCTTAGTCAACATATATAATGCGCCAAAGTGTTTGCTTATATATGAGATAGCTGACCTAGTTAGGACCTCCAATCATAACTATGGGAAGTGGGGCTCAAAATACCAGCTGCATCTGCTGATGGGGAGAAGTGACCTCACACTCATCTGGGGAGAGTACCATGTGGCAGCACTGAGAAGGCATCACCCTCCCTGGTACTTGTCTGAACCTTGGGCAGTCTGAAGTATTGTAGGGATCTGGCATGCCATATTGATAGGGTGAAAGAGTGGAAATTACTGCACATGCCAATGTCCCTGATTTCGGCTGCAGCAGAGGCTTGACTGGAGAGATTGAAAAAAGACTGCAGAAGCGTAAACCATTGGCGGTGCTGTGGCGTTTACTGGGCCCCTACTAGAATTTGTCTACTCATCATCTTACACTACTCATGCATTCTGTTGGTCCTCTGATGGATCTTGCTCTGTGCTGAAAGGGGTTGGATATTCGGGGAATGGGCAGTTACCCAATGAGGACCAGGAATAAGATAACTGTTACTAAACTCAATTTACATTATCTCATTGATTAGTGTTTCCCAATTCATAGATCATTCCTAATTAATGTTCACCCTCAAGGAATGACGAGACAGTATATCAGAATCAAATTAAATATTAAAGTTTAGTTATTCAGTCTAAAAGGTAAAGAATATTTGCATTCAATAAAGTGCCACACAACTCTAAAAATAAATTAGTAAAAGAGTTAATAAAATATACCAAGCCTCAGAGTTTCAGAGTGGATGGGGAAATCTTCCCTAGCCGAAGAAGATTCTGATCGCATACATTGTATGTATCGATAAGGATAGGTAGCTAGGAGAGCCTAAGTAAAAACTCTCAAGAGAGTTCCACAGGGTTCCAAGTAGCCAGTCAAGTTCGTCAAGGCAGTGATCTGTCTCAGTTCACAGCTGTAACAGCAAGAGCCACAGTGATGGGACCAGAACCCTTCATCCGAAAAGGTTCGATCTGCATCAGGACACCGTCAGCAGTAACTAATCCAAGCCCAAGAGGGCTCAGAAACCAGTACCTCCATGTTCTTCCAAAAATGAGCAACTGGAATTGTTTCCTGTGTGGCACACTGTGACATCACCTCAATTTGTCAGACCATTCAGTTCATTGGTTAATCTGCAATAGGGTGAAGCAGCAATAAGGAAGATACAAATCTGGAAAGATTTGGTCAATCGATTGCGCAGTTCCTTAAGCCATGTCAGCATAGGACACATTGAACAATAGGACATTAAAAAAGAAAGCACAAGGGTTCATAAGGGGCCTTTCCCAAGCAGCTGTTCCAGAGTGTAACAAAATGTGTTGCAAGTGTACTGTTCAGTCCAGGAGATGTCAAAGGAAACAGTTATCATTTCAATACAACTTCCAATATTGCAAGAAGTTATCTTACGCTTTAGAAAATATTCAGTCCATGACTTCGCTGAAAAGGGAAATGAGGCCTACACGAAATTTGGGCTAATATACGACAAGATAACGTTAAATTATGAATTATATTAATAGGAAGCTAGCATGTGAATTCAAAAAATGACAGAAATACGTGAATAAACATTTAATTCTCATCAAAATTAATACATGTCATTATAATCTACTCATTAAATTTTGTTAGTCTCTACATTAATCATATAATAAAACGAATATAAATCTCCTTTGTTTATGTGTTATTCGACTATGTGAAATACGTGCTAAAGAAGATTCATGAGAACACATTTAAATACAGTGGTGTGGCACCTACTTTTCTTTTGTCCTTTTAGTTGCACACGTTCTTACATAAAATAACATTATAGTTATTTTCACATAGAAGCCAAACTAAATCATAATATTTTCTTTCTGTCTTATTAATTTCATTATCTTTACATGAAAATCAAACCAATTATCATAAAACCCATAATGTGAGATTTTTCTCCTACATTATTCTAACACATATAAATGAGTGGAAATAATGTTTCATGATTAATAGTCACATCGATATTAATTAAATAAGTAATATGTCTCAAATCTATCTTTTCTTCTGCATACTTTTATGATGCTGTGACTAAAATTCATATTTATGCCAATTTTCAGGAAGTGAAACTTTGCACACATTTTCTATGGTTTATACAGACGTTGTCAGAATCATTTCTTTTATCAATAATATCGTTTAATGTCATCTCTGCTCTGTCTGTGGAAACAGAGATACAGAAGATAAGAGGTGAAAGGTCACCTTGGTTGAGTGGATACAGAGCTCTGAGGGCAGTAACATGCTGTATGTGTTACTGGCTATAAAATGGAAGCTAGAAACCCTCCCTAACTCTGGACGAGCATCAAAAGCTAGAGTGTTGGGCTTTCCTCTAGTTCTGCACAGGGCTGGCCGCCATGACATCCTGTTTCATCTCTTCAGACTCAGAGGCACCAATATAATAAAGAAGGCACACAGACTTCCCTCCAAGGCCTGGGTACCCTCAATTGCCAGATGGAAAGACTAATATTGTGTTATTGAACTATCTTGAAGAAAGGATTATCTCTCAAACAATCCCTTCAGGTACAAAACAAATGGATTTTTCCAGACTTTGGTGGGTACACTCTGTAAAAGCAAATTTTATTTTAATGAAAGTGCTACTTAATTGATTGGCCCTTTTGTTTGTGCTATTGTGTGGAGTGGTGACTGGATGAATGAGAAAATGAATCAAAGAGTGGATGAATGGATGGACGAACCATTGGATGCGGGGTTGACTGAATGACATTCATTACCTCATTATGAATGAGCAAGAGGGCCGATGGATGAATGGGCGACTGAATACAAGGACAGAAAGCTGAATGAATAAATCAATGTATGAATGAATGGGTGAGACAAGCAGTGAGTGAATGAATGAATACAGTCACGTTGGTGGCAGGAGGCTAATCTTCACGCATGCTGCTGCTGCTCACTCATTCCTGTGTTCACCTATACATTCATCCATTTTAGGAGGCATTCTTTCTTGATAAGTGTCAGTCTCCTGTACATGCTCATTCATTCCTGGCATCATTCAGTGGCACAGAGAGCTCCAGATAAGGGAACTGATGCAACCTATCATCAATAAAACGTCTGGGGGTTGGTGAAGAAGAAATATGTCCTCAGTGGATAAAAAACAGTAATCGGCGCATGAGTAAAGAAGACAATCATTGGTACATGCTTAAAGAAGAGATTGTGACATAAACAGCCCCATTAGTACCAATAAAGTCTACTTTATGTATAGAATAAATGTGTGATATAAGGATTTAAAAACACTCCATAGGCTGTCTTATACAACTTGCCCAAATCACCTCATGTTTGCTGTGATCTGTGTCTCTTTCCTGTTTATTCACTGATGTCACGAATCAGTGACAATGAAAGGAATCAGTAGGCAGACTCAGTCAACTCTCTGCCAATGAAGTGTGCCTGGGGACAGGTGAATATGAAACACATGCTCAGAAGACAAGCAGTAATCACCAGTGTGTACTCACTCACAATCGCTCTGCCCTTGAACATCTGCAGATATTTTCAGCAAAATGACTGCTTCAGTGAAAAATAGAACCAACTAAAGGAGAGTTTGATTAGTAGAATTCATGTATGACATAAAGGAGTGCATGTTTGATGATTGAGTACACTTTAAGATGTGAAATAGTCCCTCCCACATTCCAATGCAACCACACCACAGGATACGGAATGTTAGGCAAACAGCCAATAGCATGAGGTGAGGGAGTCATACTCCCAGGAGGCGGAGTCAAAGGCCATTCTATTTACATTTTAAACAATTGGTAACAAAAGGTCTGCAGACAAGCCTGGACTGAGCTGTTGGGTACTGGGTGTTTCCCTGGTAGCCTGGGAAGTTGGGGGCCAGTTTTATTGCTGGTAGAGGAAAGTTTTGGTGCCTGGGATGGGCCCGGCCAGGTTTCCTGCTGGTACTTTAAAAACAAACAATGCCAAATAAATGGTTTTAAATTGTGCTCCGTTGCACCATGGTCACACAAAATCACAGTTTTTTGCATTTAGTGGTTCCTGTCTCCTGCAGGGTTGCCTGAAGCAGGGCTAACCCGCAGGATGTTGGGGTGGGGGAGGGGCAGGGTGAGGGTTCTGCTGCTGTTCAGCACAGGTTGGGGGCTGGTTTCAAAGAGGGAGGGCCTCAAACTCAGGGGTATGTGTTCAAGGACTTAATGTCGCCAAAGCGTAAATATGTGGATGTTACTGCGGTTATTTTCCTATCACCTTATTTTCAAGTTGCTGCTAACTGGGACCTGTAGACGAGGGTGCCGCAAAGGGTGCAGTTGGGGCTGGTCCAGATCTGGAAGTCGAGGTGTTCCATGGTAGCCGTTGGGTCATTAGAGTGCGTGGTCAGTCGAAGTGTGCTTTTTTCAGGCAATGCCTTCTCCTGGGCGCTCGGGGTGGTCCGTGTGAGTGAATTTGTAGCCGTCGTGGATAGTGATGGTGATGTCCAGTCAGGAGCAGAGGTTGGTCCAGGTTTCCGAGATCAAGGTGATGTCTGAAGAGGTGGCCTTGCGGAGGTCCCAGACCTTGAGGAGGATGCAGTTGAAGCTGTTCACTGTCACTTTTGATTCGACACATGGGTGGAAGACTTTTCTTCTGATTTGTTCATCCTGTATAAGAGATGGTGAATACTTCTTCTTCCTCCTTTTCCAGTATTGACTGTACGTGTGGCACTCTAACGCACTTTCGAAAAGTGTCCTATTTTTCCACACTTTAGACAGAGTTTTCCGATGACCGGACATCCCCTTGGCGTGTGACTGTCTCTAGGACGTGTGTTGGCATTTCCTTGCCCCCTTCCAGTCCATTTCTTGATAGCTTCCACCCTTTCCTCCTTGATTTTGGACTGGTCTCGTGAGGGCGACAAAGAAGCTTGATGTGCTATTGCTGATTCCATGTCTCCGGCTCTAGCATTGACTAGTTCGTGTGACTTGCCCAGTATCATTATGTCATCAAGTGATATGCCGGGCTGTCGTAAAATAAGCTTTAGCAGTTCAGGAGATATAAGTCCCTGAATTAACTGTGCCCTAACTACAAATTGTTTGTCAATCCCTGTGCAGGAACTTACCAACTTGCGCAATCTTGCAAAAAAAACATGTCAACAGTCTCCCCTTCTTGCTGACGTGCTTGTCGTAACTTAAAATGTTCGTAATCACGATTTAATTGGGGATCAAAATGCCTGGTAAGAGACCTTACTGCTGCATCGTAATCACGCACATCTCCTGTATTGGGCCAGTTCTGAAAGAGCTCATACAATTTCTCTCCCCCCTATTTGTAACATAGTGGATCTCTTGACAGTACCGTTGGTCTCTTGTGTAGCGCAAAAGTAATTTTCCAGCCGCCCCACATCCATTTCCGTCATCTTGGCGATGCGGTGGCTGGATCTTCCAGTTGACTGAATGGGGGTAACTCTGCGAGTGTGGAGTGTGAACAGTTCCCTCGGCCTCATTCTGCACTTGCACTCACATAGTGACTCGGGGCCCGACTCACAGAACTAACTTAAGACAAAAACCTAAACGTACTATTTTTGGTATTCACAGAAGGCATTTAGTAGTAGTAAAGTTAGGATTTTGTCTTAAGTTTGACTTAAGACAAACTTAAGACAAACTTAAGACAGACTTAAGACAGACTTAAGTTAGGATTTTGTCTTAAGTTAGTTCTGTGAATCGGCCCCTCGCTCCTTTATGAAAATGGCCGTTCACTGTAACCATCACAGTGTGACAGACAGCCACACCCCAGACTTCTACACTCCTTCAACTTTTACTGTATGATCTCCACGCACTCACCTGCGGGACTCCTGTAGGCCCACTGTTTGCCACACTTACACAGTATCCAGAGGCCAAGTGGCTAAGGAGATGGCAGTGAAGGAACAGTCAGTGTGTGCCTTTTATTCCTGCAGTTGTTGTCATTGTCTTTGGTGCAACAATCCCTTTTTTTTGTTGTCTGCCTTTATTTGCAGGGATGATTTCCTTACCCACAAAGGCCTCCAGTGGGCTTCACTGCTGCACTCACCCCGTTAGGCTTCATGCAGTCTGCACACTCCTCCACATACCCGGCACCTTGCGCTGTCGCCACAACAGCCGATATGCAGCCACGCCCTCAGGTCTCAGCTGGACTCTTGGAGTCGGCTCAGCGGATTCACCAGCAGCAGGCCGCAGTGCACTCCTCACACCGGTCCACCTCTTTGCTGGGGCTTCACCAAGTGTGGCTGACATGGACGGATTTTCACCAGCCATCTCAATTCAAGAACTTTGGGGCATATTATCAAGGGGGGCAATAGCCACTTTTCACCGGTTTAGCGGCCGTTTTCGGCTGCTAAGCGGCGAAATTTCTATCGCCCTAATATCAAGCTGTCGCTAACAGCAGTTAGCGACAGCTTGAAGGCGATAGCGAGCGGTTTGGGGCCCGCTTTGCATGTCAGCGATATTTATCGCTAATGACATGCAAAGTGGGCGTACCCAACCCGTTAGCGACTGAAAGTAGTTGATAACGTCACTATCGCCTATTAGCAAGGCAGGCGTAGCGATGGAAATATTCCCGCTATCGCCAAAAACTAACGCCTGCTCCGACTAGTTCTCAGCCATGTTATCCAATGGGAGGTGGATAACATGGCTAAGAGCATTTCGTCGCTAATGCCTGAATATCCCTACATTCTCAGCGATATTCTCGCATTATGCCGCTATCGCTGGATATTTTAGCGCTATGGAGAAAAACGTTGCTAGTAGCATGTTTTCTCCGCTAAAATATCCAGCGATAGGCATCGATAAAAATAAAAGTAGCTAATCGCATTTAGCGATAAATTTCGCTAGTTGTTGGTAATATGCCCCTTTATTCGGTTACCATACAGAAAAAAACATAAAAGCACAGTTCATATATTACACAATTAAAGTTCCCTGAACAATTTAAAAGAGAAAACCACAAGAATGTCAGATACTCTTAAAATGAACTAAAGAAAACATGTATATATCATATCACAGCGTCTCACCTTGCTGCCCACATGCGGTGCCTCGGCCACACCTCTCAACCAGCACTCGAAGGTCTCCAGTGCGTGCGGGCAATGACCCGCACCTCTGCCAATACGCAATCAGACGCACCGCGACACAACCCACCGCGGCGATTGCTTGTTGCCACCAGCCGCTGAGTCGCACTACGCAGCAGGGTCCGCACCCTCATCGCCAATGTAACTCGGGCCCCTACATGTAGGTTCTAATTGGGAAGGCCTTACTCAGGCACAGTAAATAAATGGACACACCACACACAGTTCTGGAAACGTGCAGTTATTTTTCTTCTCGGGACAGAGCCCAGCCCGAGAGTGTAATCCGCAACATATTAAGGTAGTTGACGGAATTAAGGTAGTGGACGGATAGCTCATAACAGGTTCATGAAGTCATGCAGCACAGACTAGCATTCTACGAGTGAGTGTGGCTCAAACTTCACCCAGCATGCAGCACCAGGTGTGGTGGGGCTGCCGGACGAGGGCACAAGGTGTGGTGGAGCTGCAGGATGAGAGCACAAGGTGTGGAGGAACTGCAGGACGAGAGCACAAGGTGTGGTGAGGCTGCAGGACGAGAGCACAAGGTGTGGTGGAGCTGCAGGACGAGAGCACAAGGTGTGGTGGAGCTGCGGGACGAGAGCACAAGGTGTGGTGGAGCCGCAGGACGAGGGCACAAGGTGTGGTGGAGCTGCAGGACGAGAGCACAAGGTGTGGTGGAGCTGCGGGATGAGAGCACAAGGTGTGGTGGAGCTGCAGGACGAGAGCACAAGGTGTGGTGGAGCTGCCAGACGAGAGCACAAGGTGTGGTGAGGCTGCAGGGCGAGGGCACAATGTGTGGTGGAGCTGCAGGACGAGGGCACAAGGTGTGGTGGAGCTGCAGGACGAGAGCACAAAGTGTGGTGGAGCTGCAGGACGAGGGCACAAGGTGTGGTGGAGCTGCGGGACGAGAGCACAAGGTGTGGTGGAGCTGCAGGACGAGAACACAAGGTGTGGTGGAGCTGCCGGACGAGAGCACAAGGTGTGGTGAGGCTGCAGGACGAGGGCACAAGGTGTGGTGGAGCTGCAGGACGAGGGCACAAGGTGTGGTGAGGCTGCAGGACGAGAGCACAAGGAGTGGAGGAGCTGCAGGATGAGAGCACAAGGTGTGGTGGAGCTGCAGGACAAGGGTACAAGGTGTGGAGGAGCTGCAGGACGAGAGCACAAGGTGTGGTGGAGCTGCAGGACGAGGGCACAATATGTGGTGAGGCTGCAGGACGAGGGCACAAGGTGTGGTGGAGCTGCAGGACGAGGGCACAAGGTGTGGTGGGGAGCTCCAGGATGAGAGCACAAGGTGTGGTGGAGCTGCCGGATGAGGGCACAAGGTGTGGTGGAGCTGCAGGACGAGAGCACAAGGTGTGGAGGAGCTGCAGGACGAGAGCACAAGGTGTGGTGGAGCTGCAGGACGAGGGCACAAGGTGTGGTGGAGCTGCAGGACGAGAGCACAAGGTGTGGTGGAGCTGCGGGATGAGAGCACAAGGTGTGGTGGAGCTGCAGGGCGAGGGCACAAGGTGTGGTGGAGCTGCAGGACGAGGGCACAAGGTGTGGTGAGGCTGCAGGGCGAGAGCACAAGGTGTGGTAGAGCTGCGGGATGAGAGCACAAGGTGTGGTGGAGTTGCAGGACGAGGGCACAAGGTGTGGTGGAGCTGCAGGGCGAGGGCACAAGGTGTGGTGGAGCTGCAGGACGAGGGCACAAGGTGTGGTGGAGCTGCAGGACGAGAGCACAAGGTGTGGTGGAGCTGCCGGACGAGGGCACAAGGTGTGATGAGGTTGCAGGGCGAGAGCACAAGGTGTGGTGGAGCTTCGGGATGAGAGCACAAGGTGTGGTGGAGCTGCATGACGAGAGCACAAGGTGTGGTGGAGCTGCCGAACGAGAGCACAAGGTGTGGTGAGGCTGCAGGGCGAGGGCACAAGGTGTGATGGAGCGGCAGAGTGAGGGCACAAGGTGTGGTGGAGCTGCAGGATGAGGGCACCAGGTGTGTTGGGGCTGCCGGATGAGGGCACAAGGTGTGGTGGAGCTGCAGGATGAGGGCACAAGGTGTGGTGGAGCTGCAGGACGATGGCACAAGGTGTGGTGGAGCTGCAGGATGAGAGCACAAGGCATGGTGGAGCTGCGGGACGAGGGCACAAGGTCTGGTGGAGCTGCAGGACGAGGGCACAAGGTGTCGTGGAGCTGCAGGACGAGGGCACAAGGTGTGGTGGAGCTGCAGGACGAGAGCACAAGGTGTGGTGGAGCTGTGGGACGAGGGCACAAGGTGTGGTGGAGCTGCAGGATGAGGGCACAAGGTGTGGTGGAGCTGCAGGACGAGGGCACAAGGTGTGGTGGAGCTGCAGGACGAGGGCACAAGGTGTGGTGGAGCTGCCGAACGAGAGCACAAGGTGTCGTGGAGCTGCAGGATGAGGGCACAAGGTGTGGTGGAGCTGCCGGACGAGAGCACAAGGTGTGGTGGAGCTGCCGGACGAGGGCACAAGGTGTGGTGAGGCTGCAGGGCGAGAGCACAAGGTGTGGTGGAGCTGCGGGATGAGAGCACAAGGTGTGGTGGAGTTGCAGGACGAGGGCACAAGGTGTGGTGGAGCTGCAGGGCGAGGGCACAAGGTGTGGTGGAGCTGCAGGACGAGGGTACAAGGTGTGGTGGAGCTGCAGGACGAGGGCACAAGGTGTGGTGGAGCTGCAGGACGAGAGCACAAGGTGTGGTGGAGCTGCCGTACGAGGGCACAAGGTGTGATGAGGTTGCAGGGCGAGAGCACAAGGTGTGGTGGAGCTTCGGGATGAGAGCACAAGGTGTGGTGGAGCTGCAGGACGAGAGCACAAGGTGTGGTGGAGCTGCCGAACGATAGCACAAGGTGTGGTGAGGCTGCAGGGCGAGGGCACAAGGTGTGATGGAGCGGCAGAGTGAGGGCACAAGGTGTGGTGGAGCTGCAGGATGAGGGCACAAGGTGTGGTGGAGCTGCAGGACGACAGCACAAGGTGTGGTGGAGCTGCAGGATGAGAGCACAAGGCATGGTGGAGCTGCGGGACGAGGGCACAAGGTGTGGTGGAGCTGCAGGACGAGGGCACAAGGTGTGGTGGAACTGCAGGACGAGGGCACAAGGTGTGGTGGCGCTGCCGGACGAGAGTACAAGGTGTCGTGGAGCTGCAGGACGAGGGCACAAGGTGTGGTGGAGCTGCCGGATGAGAGCACAAGGTGTGGTGGAGCTGCTGGACGAGGGCACAAGGTGTGGTGAGGCTGCAGGGCGAGGGCACAAGGTGTGGTGGAGCTGCGGGATGAGAGCACAAGGTGTGGTGGAGTTGCAGGACGAGGGCACAAGGTGTGGTGGAGCTGCAGGGCGAGGGCACAAGGTGTGGTGGAGCTGCAGGACGAGGGTACAAGGTGTGGTGGAGCTGCAGGACGAGGGCACAAGGTGTGGTGCAGCTGCAGGACGAGAGCACAAGGTGTGGTGGAGCTGCCGTACGAGGGCACAAGGTGTGATGAGGTTGCAGGGCGAGAGCACAAGGTGTGGTGGAGCTTCGGGATGAGAGCACAAGGTGTGGTGGAGCTGCAGGACGAGAGCACAAGGTGTGGTGGAGCTGCCGAACGAGAGCACAAGGTGTGGTGAGGCTGCAGGGCGAGGGCACAAGGTGTGATGGAGCGGCAGAGTGAGGGCACAAGGTGTGGTGGAGCTGCAGGATGAGGGCACCAGGTGTGTTGGGGCTGCCGGATGAGGGCACAAGGTGTGGTGGAGCTGCAGGATGAGGGCACAAGGTGTGGTGGAGCTGCAGGACGACGGCACAAGGTGTGGTGGAGCTGCAGGATGAGAGCACAAGGCATGGTGGAGCTGCGGGACGAGGGCACAAGGTCTGGTGGAGCTGCAGGACGAGGGCACAAGGTGTCGTGGAGCTGCAGGACGAGGGCACAAGGTGTGGTGGAGCTGCAGGACGAGAGCACAAGGTGTGGTGGAGCTGTGGGATGAGGGCACAAGGTGTGGTGGAGCTGCAGGATGAGGGCACAAGGTGTGGTGGAGCTGCAGGACGAGGGCACAAGGTGTGGTGGAGCTACAGGACGAGGGCACAAGGTGTGGTGGAGCTGCAGGACGAGGGCACAAGGTGTAGTGGAGCTGCCGGATGAGAGCACAAGGTGTCGTGGAGCTGCAGGACGAGGGCACAACGTGTGGTGGAGCTGCCGGACGAGAGCACAAGGTGTGGTGGAGCTGCCGTACGAGGGCACAAGGTGTGGTGGAGCTGCAGGACGAGGGCACAAGGTGTGGTGGGGCTGCAGAGTGAGGGCATAAGGTGTGGTGGGGCTGCAGGTCGAGGGCACAAGGTGTGGTGGAGCTGCAGGACGAGAGCACAAGTTGTGGTGGAGCTACAGGACGAGAGCACAAGGTGTGGTGGGGCTTCAGGGTGAGGGCACAAGGTGTGGTGGAGCTGCAGGACGAGAGCACATGGTGTGATAGGGCTGCAGGGTGAGGGCACAAGGTGTGGTGGGGCTGCCGGGCGAGGGCACAAGGTGTGATAGAGCTGCAGGACGAGAGCACAAGGTGTGGTGGGGCCGCAGGCAGCGTGAGGGCACAAGGTGTGGTGGAGCTGCAGGACGAGAGCACAAGGTGTGATAGGGCTGCAGGGTGAGGGCACAAGGTGTGGTGGAGCTGCAGGACGAGAGCACAAGGTGTGATAGGGCTGCAGGGTGAGGGCACAAGGTGTGGTGGGGCTGCAGGGCGAGGGCACAAGGTGTGGTGGGGCTGCAGAGTGAGGGATTACAGTGTGGTGGGGATGCAGGTCGAGGGCACAAGTTGTGGTGGAGCTGCAGGACGAGGGCACAAGGTGTGGTGGGGCTGCAGGGTGAGGGCACAAGGTGTGGTGAGGCTGCAGGGGGCAGGGTGAGGGCACAAGGTGTGGTGGAGCTGCAGGACGAGAGCACAAGGTGTGATAGGGCTGCAGGGTGAGGGCACAAGGTGTGGTGGAGCTGCAGGACGAGAGCACATGGTGTGATAGGGCTGCAGGGTGAGGGCACAAGGTGTGGTGGGGCTGCCGGGTGAGGGCACAAGGTGTGATAGAGCTGCAGGACGAGAGCACAAGGTGTGGTGGGGCCGCAGGCAGCGTGAGGGCACAAGGTGTGGTGGAGCTGCAGGACGAGAGCACAAGGTGTGATAGGGCTGCAGGGTGAGGGCACAAGGTGTGGTGGAGCTGCAGGACGAGAGCACAAGGTGTGATAGGGCTGCAGGGTGAGGGCACAAGGTGTGGTGGGGCTGCAGGGCGAGGGCACAAGGTGTGGTGGGGCTGCAGAGTGAGGGATTACGGTGTGGTGGGGATGCAGGTCGAGGGCACAAGTTGTGGTGGAGCTGCAGGACGAGGGCACAAGGTGTGGTGGGGCTGCAGGGTGAGGGCACAAGGTGTGGTGAGGCTGCAGGGGGCAGGGTGAGGGCACAAGGTGTGGTGGAGCTGCAGGACGAGAGCACAAGGTGTGATAGGGCTGCAGGGTGAGGGCACAAGGTGTGGTGGGGCTCCAGGGCGAGGGCACAAGGTGTCATCGTTCTGCGGGTCGAGGACACCGGATGTGGTGGGGCTGCATGGCAAGAGCACCACCATGCTAGCTGACATGAATGCCTCTAAAAGCCAGACCTCTTGGCTTTGCCAGTGCTTGTTCTGTATTAGCATTGGTTTGCGCATGTCTCAGGCCACTGTGGCACCATGCACAGGTTATATGTAGTGTGTGTTAGGGTACGAGCCCAGGCTGGACGACGACCCATGCACAAAGGGCTAGTTGAGGAATGGAAGTAGGCCAGTCCCTGATCCACATAGGATAATGATGTACATTTCATTTTCAGAACAAGAATTAACTGGAAAGTGATTTACTCGTGGTGACCATCGTATTTCAAGCCAAAGGGCGCCCCCTGGGTTCTGTGATGAGCAGAAACGAAGAACAAGGACACTGTAAGATTTCGGGGCTCTATGTCAGCAAGGAGACCACTCAGAAAATGCAAAGATGGGAAAAGATCAGAACAAAGGAAGAAATTTGAGGAAATATCAAAACTAGGGCAGAAGCGGTCATCCCTTTCTGACGGTATCACAGAGGCTTCTGCTCGTCTGTGCCCCCCGAGGCTGTCCCTGTCAAGCTCTTACTAAATAACAGGCATTCGCAATTTATTCCATAAATTAGCAGGCTAATTGGGATGCAGGCGAGGCGCAGATCAGAGTTCAGTGAATCACTTCTCAGGTGACCCCATCCTCGGGAGGGGGAGGGGGGCAGTCACGTCCTCTGGGGCGCCCCTTGTAACCCCACTTCTGCTAGGAGATCCCGGGGGGGCTGCGAGGCCCCACGAGTGGGACTGGGAAAGACCCCTTTTCACCGTGGGCAGAACATGCTGAATGGTAATATATATAAGTGGCGACCCGGATAAGCAGCCGAGGAGATTAGCAGTCAGGGGCCGAACAGAGGGGAGGGGGCTTCGAGGAGCTAGGAAGCAGAACCCCCCTCGGCATCTTTTTATTCTAGTCACTTTTCTGCTAATGAGAAGCTCGCCTCAGAAGGTTTCACACTCTTCCACTGGACAAAAAATGCTTGGAATTTGGGATAAAGGAGCAAAAACTAGACTTTGAACAATTATCTGTGGTCTCGACAACAAGAAGCCATTTCTAACATTTTATTTATTTGTTTGCGGTTTACTATAGATAGTAGAGTCAGAGTCAAAAATACTTTATTCGATTATTTTAAAATCATAAAAGTATACTACGCACACAATTATACAAAAAAACACATACATACACTAATCAACAATGCAATTCAGTTATAAGCAATTGATTAAAAACGGTTAAGAACAATTGAGTAGGAAAAAGTCACAAACAGTTATTATTTAAAAATAATTCATATACCCTAAAACCATCATATTACAGTTATAAGTAGTTTCATTTGCCTTGTTACTTCATCCTAAAAGCTTGATCACAACAGGGAGAAAGTAAATGAACAACTCTTAACAGGATAAAGTTAAATCTAAACTTGGGCTACTCCAGAATACATTCCATCATTGGAGTATTCAACAATCTATGCCGTTTAGCTCGCATCGATGCTACCAAGAAATTAGCAACCCCGAACATCACAATAGGGGTCTCCATAAGTTGTAAAAACAACAATGCAGGTTTCACTTGCATAAATCCCTTGTCCCTCAGAAGTGGTATGATATATTTTTTCCTTCCCTCAACAAAAAAGGGACAAAAAAAGACACAGTGTATCAGGTCTTGATCAGTGAAGCCATCACATTTACAAGGAGCATTATCCCTAGGCATACTCCATTTCAGATATTCACCTAATAAAAGATGCATCTGGTTAAAACGGAATTTCGTCAATAGCCATCGATGATATGGCCTGTTCACTACAATCAAATAAGGCTGAATAGTCATAGTTGATATTACTGTGTAGTGTGCCCTTACTGTAGTTTTCTCAATTTCCAGGGCTTCACGATGGATATTTCTATAATTCATAAATTGAACTTTTATCCATGTGACATCATCTTTACACAGGCTTTCGGGGTTAAAGTATAATTCCGGGCGGCCCAATTGTGTAGCTACGGTTTTAATATGTTTCAACCATTTTATGTCTTTGGCTCTATCTCTCCCCATACAATCGCTGATAATTTTGCGATTTAAAGTCAGACTAGGATTCAGCCATAATTTCACCCAAAGAAGTAGAGGGGCCATATTAAGTGCATCCTCAATATAACCTAACCCTAGTTCCGTGTGGACAGCAAAGGAGGGGGTAGACTGTGGTAAACCCAATAGAGAACGCATGGATTTGTTCTCTTCTTTCTGAAATGGGGCAAGATCCTTATAGCCCCAGATCCCAGCCCCATATCTTGCTAGGGCCAAAGTTTTGGCTCTATACAGGGTGAGTATGGCTTCTGTGGTTTTCCCTCCCAGTCTTTTAGCGAAATTCAATATGGCTGCAAACGACCTGCGCACAGCCAACGCTTTATTTGTAATCTGGGGAGTCCAGGTGCCCAAGTCATCGAATATTACGCCTAGGTATGTAAATGTTTTAACTTTGGACAGTATTACACCGTTACATCGCAAGGTTTTTGTGGTTTTCTTTCCTTTCCCCAGTGACATAACGTGTGACTTTTCCATATTTACTACCAGGTCTAATTTCTGCATAAAAATCCCAAATGAGTCAAGAAGCAGCTGTAATCCATTTGGGGTTCTAGAAATAAGGACCGTGTCATCGGCATACATCAGTACGGGCAGGGGGAACCCACCCATGTGGGATACTTGTAAAGCGCACTGTTACTCTACCCGAGTGTCCTGGCGCTGTAGACTGCTGGGGAACCCGTCCTGGTTTTCCCTGTGAGATGGTCCCTTTCTGGGTATCACCAGGGTGAAACCAGGCATCCCCGGCATCTGTGGGGGGCCGTTATAGAGATGAGGCAAGCTTAATGCCCAGAGTTGCCGAGTGTGATCCCTGGTTAGAGTAGGCACTGAGGCGAGAATTATCGAGTCCGTTGACCCTGGTCCAAGATCCTGCCGCGTCGGGAATTGAACCCTGGTCCCGGGCCGTTCTCTGCTTACAGGTCTGCCGCCTCTAACCAGTGAGCCACACCACTCCACCATGCTAGGTATATCTGGTGTAGCAGTTGATATAATTGAATATAATGAGTTGATATACAAAGAAAACAACATGGGGGCTAGGATGCACCCCTGTCTTAACCCTCTAGCTGATCTAAACCCAGCGGTGCATTTTCCATCCATTGTCATACGCACTGATGCAGTCAGATCTCTGTGCAAATAGGCTAGGAAATTTACAAGTGCTGGGTCCAAACCCAACTCCATGAGCATTGTCCACAGCTTCGACCTATTGACTAAGTCGAAAGCTGTGGACAGGTCCATAAAAGCCAGATGAATCGACCCCCTAGCAGCAACAGTATATTTACAGATGGTCATATATAGATTAAGACACTGGTCCTCAGTGCCCCTCCCGGTTCTAAACCCATATTGGGTATTGCATAAAATTTCGTTTTCTTTTTCCCACTTATTAATTTTGTTTAAAATGACTTTGCCTAGAATCTTAAATGACGAATCGATCAACGATATCGGTCTGTAACACCTAGGGTCTCCCCTTTGACCTTTTTTAAAAATTGGGATAATGATGGAATGTGACCAGGATGTAGGTATATTAGATTTGTCCATACAAACTAGGTTAAAAACATTTGCAAGGACCATGGACCACACATGAGAGTGTGCCTTATACATATCAGCGGGAACCCCGTCCGGGCCGGGGCCCTTACCACCTGCTGTGTTTTCTATGGCATTTTGTACTTCTTTCACCGTAATTCTCAATGGGATTTCTGGGATTATAGATTCTATGGGGGTGAAAGGAGTTGTGGTGATCTTACTGCCATAGATAATCTCAAAATGGTCCAGCCATTGTTTCTCAGTGATGTTGACCTCCACCACCTCATTTTCTCTGCCATTAAACAGTGGTGTGTTCACTATAGACCAAAACTTGGCACTGTCCCTCAAGGTCAGTCTATCATATAATGATTCCCAGGCCTTGGCTTTAATTTCACTCTTACGTGCCTCAGTCGTTATTTTATACTCCCTCCTAAGTCTTTTCACCTCTACAGTATTGCGCGGTGTACTTTTCAAGGCATCTAGTAAAATTTTATGAGCCTTGGAGCAATCGGCGTTGAACCACCCATATGCTTTGCGAGGCTTAAGATTGGGTTTACACGTGAGTATCTGTACAACATTTTTACATATAACTTCAAAGGCATTTATAACATTCCCTCCAGTAGTCAATAGATCTCTGCAAATGTTTAATTCTAGTCCTACTTTGTCACACAAATCATTAAAAAAGTCATCTGGGATGATCTTAGACCATTTGACTCGTCTACCCTGGTCATGAGCCCGGATTTTTGTAAAATAAGTTGGTTGTAGTCCAGTATTTATTATGGTTGGGTTACTGTTAATTAGTTCCATAATAACCGGGTTATGGTCGCTAAATGTCGTCTGGGTTGCATTATAGAAGATGACATTTTTAAGGATACTGGGTGACCCAAAAATGAAATCAATAATAGTATTACTACCCCTGGCACTATATGTTGCCACTCTGTCTTTGGGGTTCACAAAAACGGGTTCTGAGATATCAAGATCTATCAGCAGTTCTTCTAAGGCACCCCCTTTTGCTGAATGTTCAAAGTGCGAGTGAGTCAAATAATCGTCTTCCAGGCAAACATCATAATGACAGTTCAAATCACATAAATGTGTGTTAAAATCACCTAAAAGTATATAATGAACAAATGTAGATTGACTCTTTTTATAGTCGTTTAAAAAATCGGTCAACATAAGGATATTTTCACTACCTTGTGAACCTTCGATTGAATTATAAAAATTTACATAGAGGATTTTTTCCCCCGTATTCATCAAAACCTCTAAAGCTTGGCAATTGGGAGAGTTTACATTTATAGTTTTCATCACCCCCATGTGGCTCACTGAAATTAAGAGCCCTAGACCTCTCTTGCTTCTCCCCCTATGTGACTTTTGTGCTGCTAAAAAAAAGGATACATAACCTTCTACCCAAAAGTTACATTCAGTGTCCCAAGTTTCTTGTAGTGCAACCACATCATGTTGTTTTATAATTTCCAGTCATAGTGTATCTTCCCTTTTGGCTTGGAGACCAGAAATGTTCCAAGTCATTAGTTTCAAATTTCTGGTTTCTGTGATTTTACAGGGCTGTTCCTCCACCCCCTCCTGTGGGGACAGTCAATTATTAGCATCAAGTTCTGATAAGACAGCAAAACTGTTTCTCAGTTCCAAAACAGGTGTAGAAGCTACTGAGTATTTGAAGTTTTGGGTCAATAGGGAGCTTAGTGGTTGAGTTGCCCAAGTAGCTAGGTGAGCATTATGTCGTGGGATGTTTTTCCTTGTATTCATGGTCAGCAGGGGAGTTTGTTGTACTGGGCGAGGATAGAAAAAACCTAATGGGGCCACACGAATTTGTCCAAGTGTAATATTTGTGGCGTCCCAAAATAGCCTAGAGCAAACATGCGGATTCCTAAAGTTTATGATGACACAGTCCTCAGAAAAGCATTTGGCGGTCGGCCCCAACCAAGCTACTCTTCTTGCCAAGCTTATAGATGCTGAAATGTCACTTGGGCCTGAGCAATTTGTATCGCACCAGCTCTTTACGTTTTTCATAAGAGTTTGCTGGGTTTCTAACTCTCCTGGTTTGAGCCTCGGTACATTGACCAGTACCGCCACAAATGGAGTTGCCTCTGGGGGTAAGTTTATCCTTGGTTTTAGATATTGTCCATTACCCGATCTTTGGCTAATTCTCTTAGAGTCGTCCTCTTCATTGGCGTGAAGTCTATGGTTGTGCTTGGGGTCAGGAATATGCTGGCGAATTGTATGCAATGTTTTATCTACGGATTTAGAATTGTTTGTGGGATCCGGTATAAAAGTATGTGGCAAAGGTATTGGATTAGGCATAATCGCTGCACTATTATACTCCTCCAAAAGTTGGCTTTGTTGTTTCAGGGGCAGTTGTGAGTCTAAGGCAAGGTGCTCCGTTACCTTTTGAAGTAACAGCGAGTTCATTCTATCACATTTACTTAATATACCAGATACACAGTCTTAGTGTTTCAACAATCTCACTTGAAATCTTAATCAACGTGGTTTCGATGGTATCTGTTAGAACCCTTTCAATCATGTCTTTTATTGTGCCTTCAAGCTTGGTCGAGGGTTGTCGTGATTTTGTGTTAGCTCTATTCCGTAAAGCTTGCGTTTTGTGTGGTCTCGCAATTTTTCTGGTTTTTTGCATGTTTTGTGTTCCCCCCTCCGGAATTTGGGCACACTCAGGGGCCTCAAATGCAACTATAGGGTCTTCTTGGCGCACAATGTTCTGGTGCTCAGGTACAGTGTCATAGGCAGCGGTGATGATAACATTAGGTTCTAGGGGTAACATTGACTCTTTGGGGTCAATAAATGCACCTTCCAACCCAAGTTCTCGTTCTTTCTCGGCGATTTCTTTATTTAGCTTCCCCACCGCTGATGTTAAGTATGTCATGATGCTTTCAAAGGCATTTGTTTTACGGGCAATTTTAACTTTACTAGTGCTCCCTGTAATCGAGGTCTGAAGTTTTCTCTTACCCATTCTGGCGACGTAGATGTTAGGGGTCCGGCCTGTCCTGTCCTCTGGCGTCCCCTGACGACCACAGACGGCCCGCCCTCTGCCCGGGCTCAGCCCGGCGCCGCCCGCGAGCGTCCCGCGGGCGGGAGGCTCCCCTCGGACTTTGTAGCGCCTCCGGGCGCTGTTGTGGCGTCACTGGTCCTGCGCCGGCCGGGGCAGCTGGAGGATGTGGTTCCCGCTGCTCCCGTGCCGACCGAAATGCCCCCTGGCTGCTGGTGATCCTGTGAGGGCTCAAAACCGTTCCCCTAACGGCGCGCTGTGGTGCAAGGTGCTTTGAGGTGTCCCGCCTGGCCGCTCTGCGCCCCTCGGACTTTGTAGCGCCTCCGGGCACTGTTGTGGCGTCACTGGTCCTGCGCCGGCCGGGGCAGCTGGGGGATGTGGTTCCCGCTGCTCCCGTGCCGACCGAAATGCTATAGATAGTAAAAGACACCGGGGTGTCAGAGCGCTTTACATCTTCACTGAAGGACATATACAATATATAAGATGTGAATTTGTGAGGTAGCTCACAGTTGCATACTTGCAAAATGTACCACTTTCAACACACACGTAGGGCCTCATTTATAAGAAATGACGCATCGCTGCATGAAAGCACCAATGCGTCACTTCTCAGTGCGCACTCCTTGCGACATACCTTATGCATCATATTTACTGTATGACGCATCATGTCGCAAGGAGTTACAGATAGGTCAGTATTTCTGACGTATCTGTATGGCGCAAAAGTGACGCATTGCTGGAGTGTGTCACAAAAGGGAAGCAACCCCAGCAAAGTGTCCTTTCACATGGGGCAAGCCCCATGTGAAAGGGCTTGCGTCAGTCTTACACCTGCTGTGAGGCAGGCGTAAGATTTTGACGCATTTGAGTCTTAGAAGTGGTGCAGTGAAATCTGGTAGATTTCACTGCGTCACTTCTATGACCCTTTCTTGCATGCGAACACCCCCCCTGCATACATTATACCTGACGCAGGTATAATGTAGCGCAGGGGTTTACAAAGTGACACATCTGCTTAGATGCGTCACTTTGTAAATAGTGCGCAACAGGAGGCATGTTTTATGCTGCCGATGCATCACAAAAAGTGATGCATCGGAAGCGCAAAACTGACGCAAGGCATCATAAATGAGGCCCGTAGTATGTATGACAATCACTGTCAAAGCCAGTAGGTCTAGCTCATAAGTGAAAGTAGCAGGATTCTTCCACCGATGCTGTCACTCTTTCATCCATCTGTGGACTCTGTTAGTATGAGAGGTGTTTTGCTTTTCCACTATAAGAGCTTTAATTGACACCCTGTGTTTTTTCTGAGCCCCTGGCTGAAGACACGCTGTGCAGTTCTTTAATGATGAATGTGTGTTACTTTTGAAACAGTGCACCCAGGACTTTATGTGGGATGAAAAATCTAGGGGGAGTCTCTCAAAGGGGCGTGGACAATGTAATATAGGGCGTGGCTTAAAACACATAAACTAAAAATCTGTGCTTATCAAAGAGTGCAGTCTGGCTGGTATTTTGCTGATTCTGTCAGTTTCTCCAGCTATATGATACAACTAGTAACATTACACCTACAACAAGCCATGACTATTGGCTTTGTCAATGGTTGTCAGTTGCATAAGATAACTAAGCAACAACTATGGCTTCGTTGTGTATAAAATTGAAAATGCTTCAGTTTGGAAATGATGAGACTGTGAAAGAACTATAGTGAGTCTCTTTGAAGTTACCTCAAAGGCAGTGAAGGGTGGGACTGCTGCAGAGTTAAGATTTTTTTTTCACCCTAAGGGTGAGGGCAAAAATGGCGAGTCCGATAGGGACCCATTTCAGCACCTGCTTGTTAGAACTGACTGCTGAGCACCGGCAGGACCTGGCCCACTTCAAGCCCTTAGTTCACCAATCCTTCCTGAGTTTAATGGGTGAAGGTTTTCCGCCATCGCGAAGGATCAATATTAAACCTGGGCGGAGTTAATGCGGAACTGCGCGAAGTGCAAAAAATCCTCCGCCGCGCTACGCGGAGCTCCATAAGCAGCGGGGTGCGTTAGATAAATGCTGTTTGCGATGATTTTCAGTGCCAGATGCTAGTCCGCACTGTGCAATCATCACAAACGGCATCATGCACAGGGCGAGTAGGCACTGCTTCTTTTCTGCCGCTCAAGTAGATTTTTACATGAGAGGCGGCTTTTGCAACGTGAACGGACAGTTTCTCAACGCAATCAGTTACGAGCATACACAGACACTCACAATGAGAAATCTAACGTCCCACGTTGAGAAGTCATGCCAGGAGGTTGATTTTATACTCTTCCGATCACCAACTTGATGTTGACGACCACGAATAAGGAAAAATCTCGGCGGGAGGTGGATTTTCCTCGCTCGCGCTCCCCAACTTGATGATGACGAATGTGAGCGAGGAAAAACTCTGCGCTGGGTTTTTCGGAACTCTCTGAGCTCCGCGTAACGCGGAGGCAAGAAACTCTGCTAACTCCGCGAGCGGAGTGGAGTTCACCGCCCAGTCTTAGTCATTATACTTCATATGTGCTGATGTGTAGGCACCCCTGACTGCACCACACACCTTCATACTTGTGCACCTGAAAACCAGCACAATGCAACAAAGAGCTCGCCGCCACGCTTTCACCCACTGGGATACAGGGATAGCAGCCTTGGTGATGCCCAACACCAGTCAGATCGATAGATGACATGACCAAGCGTCACAACTCAGACCAAGAGCCCAATTTACCGAAGTCTGCAACATCTCAGCACTGTATAAGCACAGAAGTGAAAGGCACACCACCTGAAAGGGATAAGGGCCAGCCAAATCAGAGCTGAAGGGGCAACTCACCCAGAATGCAGCACACACACACATAAGAATCAGAGCACCTCAAAATTGACAACAATGTGGTACAAACTGCAACACTTTCACAACAGAACAGAGGACGTAACTGCTGCTGCTTGTGTGTAGAAACTGGCCATTCGCATTTGGCACAGCAGGAAACTGTGAGCTGATAATGTACAAGTACAACCTCACATCCCAAATGGTGTAGAAATGTCAATTGTCCTGCATCAAATTGGCATCTCCTCACAAACAGTCACAATGTACATTGTCATGCAGTCTATTAGTAAACTTGTACAATGCGTGAACATACATGTGAAAACAATGTCAATCTGCAACTCTCCTTCACATTGCAGAGGGACAATCAACACCTCCTGCAGAGCAGAGTCAACAACTTAGCACTGATGATGAAGAGGACCTCCCCAACATCGACCCCGACGCCCTCCAACAGCCCATGGACAGCTTCGGCACCCCACCTCCAGGAGCAGGGCAGCCCAGCTGCATCGAGGAGACCCCACCCCCTGCACAGACCACACAGCAGGAAGCACCCACCACCACGGCTGTCTCCCAGGACCCCCAGGACCAACACATGGCATTCCAACACCGTGAGTTAGGGTGCCAGGAGAAGATGGCTAATCAGCTGCGTGCGGGGTTCGACCCCATGGCAGCCAAACTAGATGCTATAAGTGGGTGTCTAAGTCCCATCAGGGACAACTTACAGTCCCTAATGGACACCCACAGTCCGCTCTATGCTCTCCAATGGTCCATGGCTGACATCGCTGGAGTCCTGACTCAGAGACAAGAACAACTGTCTAATCAGAGTGGCTACAGCAATGTCAGTTGGGAGTTGGGACACATAAGGAGAATGATGGAGAGCTTGGAGCGGATGCAGGCGGAAAGAATGTTTTCCACGGCTGCACACCAGCCAGATGTAGCTGTGATCTTCCATGCCCTGCAGATCCTCATCAGGGCATTGCCGCCACAAGGTCTGGTGCGGATGAATGCTGATGCTACCACTCCATCCACATCTCCGCCCCATTAAGTGTCAATGCCCACAGTGCGGCAGACATTCCACCTCCGGCCCCTGGTGTGTCACTGCAACACAGAGATGCAGACCAAACACCACCACCCACATATGAGACACCTGACACATAAGAGGACGAAGATGATGATGAATCTGGATTTGTGGTAAGAATGAAGAGGTAGCATTCATCCCCACCATATGGCCGGTTTCAGCTTGGTTCTGCGCTCTGCATCATGCCCTGGAATAACACCTCCCACTGTCCCCCTATACACTCTGCAACACTAACCTTAGATCTCGACATGGACTGCCATATTTTGTCTGGTTACCAATGACACAGCAATCATACTGCGGACTGAACTCTTCCCCTTTCGATGAACTTGTCAATACCTAAAGGACTCTGGCTGGCCCTCCACGGGGCAACAATGTAAAGTAGGGTTTGCATGGCCCTGTACTGGTCCAGCCTCAACACTCCACTGAATGTGAATAAAACATTCTAATTCACACAGATGTGTCATGGCAATGATCAATCAAGTAGGAAAGTATGGATGAATGAAGAAACAGTGATTCCACAAAAAGGTACTCCCTGGGTAATGCTATCAATGCACATGTATGGCCGTGACCTAGATGGGAAGTAAGATACACATTGTCATTCAAATCAACACTCATCACAGTTGAATACAAGTGAAGGTGGGTAGACTTTATTAGCATATGCTTTTCAGTACGGGCAAGATAAGTGCCACAACATGCAGACCAATGCAGCAGTATATCAGAATGAGGAACGTTGCCAAGAGCCGATGTCCACTCCAGGGGAGTGCCTCACCTTTCACAGGTGGGTGTGAACCAGCGTTGTTGGCCGTTCATGTATTCAGAGTCCAGGCGAATGCAGCCATGTCCACTGTTGTCGTGGGATATGTGATCAGATCCCCAAGATACAACATGGTGTTGGGACATGTGCAATGGGTTAAAATCTGTTGTGGCTGCAGGTACATAGTTACTCATCCATGAAAGTGATTGCAGCTTCGTAGGTTAGCATTTCCAACATGAGGTCATTGTCGACTTCATCAAACAGGACAGCGAGTCCATCCATTAGCAGGTCCGGACAGATGTGGAGCATTCACTCCCTTCCACCAATTTGCACTACAGCCGAATAGGGGAGAGGTTCCATGTGGTCACTGCACACGAGGAGTTGGGCAATCTCTCAGCTCCAGCTGCCAGCATGTATGCCAAGTATCAAGGCATCCCATAAATGGGTATCACAGTGACACTTCTGGCCGTGGGCCAACAGGAGGTGCACACACATATCAAAATCCAGTTCAGTTACCGTCCTGTTGCGTAGGCAGACATCCATGGACCACTCGAATATGCACGATCGACAATGCAACACAGGCTGAACGCAGGTGATGTTGGCAAGGTGGAAGCTTAGTTGGTAACTGATCTGCATCACTGCCAATGGCAGTGCCCCCAGTAAATGCAGCATTTGTGCATGGCACAGTTTCAGATGAAAGGGGTTGTGCGTGTGTCCCGGATGTTCTGCCATTGCGTTAGTGGCTCTGGTTGAAGTGGCGCTGTTCTGACCTGCGCCAGTTCTGTGGATGAAATGTCACAGCTCGGATCAAAATGAGTTATTTTAGTGTGCCACGGTTGCACGCCTGGGATGGTGTGGAAGTAAGTGTGAAGGCCATTCCATGCAAGATAACTAAGAGCAAGGACTTCTGTGTGTGGGGTGTGTATACGTTGGTCTTTCGTCGGGCTGTGCATAGTGTGGGAGTTGTCATCAGCTGCTATAGATCTGTCAGGGGGTCCCGGACAAATGCAATTCTGAGGTCGGAGGTGCAGATGTGCTTCCGCCTGATAGTTCAGACAAAAGAGCTTTCATCACTAATATTAGTTTTTCATCTGCTTGCATTCAGGAAATGTGATGTTGCTTGTTGGGGGTGGGGTGGGATGTGTGCGAGTTTGGGATTCACGTTTGACATGTCTTGCATGTGGCAAATGAGCGGCATCACAGTGTGTTATGTTGCCTCACAACTGCTCCTCCCTCCCCTGAGCCCATTTACTTGTGTGCGCTGCGCGGTTGCATCACATGCACTCCTACGGCTTGTGAACATGCCTGTCTGTGCATCTCCACAAGCCTGACAACAACACTGTGATGTTGGCCGTTGAAGGTGGTCAGCCAGTTGAGTGTAGGCCTATGGTAAGGATAGGGCGGACACAGATGTAGAGTTCTTGCCTGGCTGAACTAGCGCTGCGATTAAGGCTAGGCATTTGGCTCATGCTGCGGCAATACAGATACACTCAACCCTTGGTATGTATGAGCCAAGGCCCCGAATGGTCTTGAGCTCCTTCATTTCTGCGTTCATGCGAGCCTGCCCTCCAGGTGCATGCTACATTGCAGCATTGTCGATTGCGGGCCAAGTGACTCCACACTACAACAGAGACACACGCATTATTTACTTCCTTGTCCAGGCCAGAACTGACCGACGCCCAGAGGCCCGGGCAAATTCTTCACACCCCTATGTTGGACTGGCGTAAGCAGGCCCAGCCCACTCTGCTTATGCTTACAGGGGGTGGGACGATAAAGCTACATGTCCAAGGTCTTTCCCAATGCCTGAGGTGACAAGGTTGCATCCGCTTTCCAGAACACTACAAATGCCAGCAGTATTTGTCCACATGGACATGTCTGTGCTCTGCATACTGAAGTCTGTCCAACACATCACCGCCCCACTTGGCATTGTGTACATTCTGATTCGTGGGTGACTTGCCTCCTTCACACATACTTGGTTCTGCAATTGTGTGTCTGAGGGGCCATACCGTTTTCGGAAGGTCAGCTGTCTTGTTCTGCGCTGCCTCGGTGGAAGTCTGTGAGGGGGTCTTGGGGGGGAAGGGGCCTGGGGTGGTGGCGGTGGGTGTTGTGGCCCTCTTGGGTCTCAGAGCTGCATGATCAGTAGCTCCATGACATGTGTTGGTCTTCAGATGTGGCTCTGGGCTGGGCTCCCTTTCATACTGCAGGTTGTCATCCTGCTTAACACCAGTAAAAAGCAGGTCCCTGCGGCTAACGCGCCTTATCACCAGTTTTTATCGCATCGCAGATCTGGCTGGTCATTGAAATATCGTAAAGTGGTGTTTTTGTGTGGTTTTGCATGGGAACGCCTATTTTGCATATCATTAGTGTTAGTTGTTGCTTTCCTCTGTGGCAATGTTTTTTGTGGCAGCTATCACTGGAAAACTGGAGATGTCGGCAGTTTGCACCAGCTTGAGATTAGGGGGATAAATCTATCGCCACTTTTGCGGCGCTAAAGTGCCAATAAATCTGCGATGAGTCCTTGAGAATATGCCTCATAATGCGGCAAATAGTGGACCGCCACTGTGAGTGCAGTAGTCTGAAGACAGCAATACTCTTAATCAGGCCCTAAAATCAGGTGATCCAAGAAGCAAAAAAATCTGCCCATATTAAATGGGCGAAGTCCATTTTGCCATCATGGGTCAGATGTATGAAGCCTTTTTACGTTCTCAAAAGATTTGAATTTCAGAATTGGGCAGTTTTGAGACGGCTTAAAGGCTCTTGGTCTTGTATGAAAAATAAAACATTTGTTAAAAATAAAAACAATCTCTGCTCACTTGCCGCATAATTGCTCAACCTCTGGAGAAATGTTGCTCAAAGCTACTCTGCTAAACAGCACTGAAATCTTTAGGATGTGCAATTCAGACACCAGTCTACTGTTACCTGTTGCAGGGACCCTGCCCCCTACAACTGCAGTAAATAGCAATAACAAAAGATCCAAGTAGTATTGGTCAACAGAGTAGTAAAAAGTGAGACCATAGGCAGGACTACTGGAATTAAGCGATTGTTCGGCTGTGGCATTTTTTCCGCATAGCTAAGCATTTGCCTCAGGATCCATCATCTCCTGCATATTCTACTGATTTTCACAAAAATAATTCTTTGTAACTCAAAGGATTCAAAAGTTCCTAAAAAGGTGCAGTGGAAAGCCCTTTGCATAAATTGACTAGTCTCCTTTTTTGTTGCTTATTGCCGTACTTGTATACTAAACTGGTACTGGTGAGGTAGATCTAATGCCCAGACAGTGATAACAAGGTCTAAAATGACAAAATAATGAAGTAATACTGCTTAAAAAATGTGTTGCATTGCGCCACATAATTTGCTTTTTATTGCTGCATAATTTACTTAACCCTTTCGCATAATTTGGCTCTCTCTTCTGCTGTTGCTCCTCTCTGGATCTCTCTGTTGCTGGTAACGAGGTTGATTTGTCACCCTAACCTCTCTTCTGCTCTTGCTTCTCTCTGGATCTCTCTGCTGCCGATGATACGATTTTTCATTATAACCTCTCTCTCACTCTTGGTTCTCTCTGGATCTCTTCTCTGCTGTTGACATGGTTAGTCATCCTAACCTCTCTTCTGCTTCTTACTAGATCTCTCTGCTGCTGGTGACCTGGTTAGTCATCCTAACCTCTCTTCTTTTGTTTCCTGTCTCTTGATCTCACTGCTGCTGGTGACACAGTCAGTCATTCTAACCCCTCTTCTCCTGTTGCCTCTCTCTAGATAACATCTCCCTTATGCATGTGACATGGTTGATTAGTTATACTGTTCTCTCTTCTCTTCTTGCTTCTCTCTGGTTCTTTCTTCTGCTGGTGACATGGTTAGTCTTCTAACCTCTCTTCTCCTGTTGCCTGTCTCTGGATCCCTCTTCTGCCGGTGACCTGGTTAGTCATCCTAACCTCTCTTCTGTTGTTTCCTGTCTATTTATCTCTCTGCTGCCGGTGACACGGTTAGTCATCCTACCCTCTCTTCTGCTCTTGCTTCTCTCTGGATCTCTCTGCTGCCGGTAACCTGTTTAGTCATCCTACCCTCTCTTCTGCTCTTGCTTCTCTCTGGATCTCTTTGGTGCTGGTGACACGGTTAGTCATCCTAACCTCTCTTCTGCTCTTGCTTCTCTCTGGATCTCTCTGCTGCCGGTGACACGGTTAGTCATCCTACCCTCTCTTCTGCTCTTGCTTCTCTCTGGATCTCTCTGCTGCCGGTGACACGGTTAGTCATCCTACCCTCTCTTCTGCTCTTGCTTCTCTCTGGATCTCTCTGCTGCCGGTGACACGGTTAGTCATTCTAACCTCTCTTCTGCTCTTGCTTCTCTCTGGATCTCTCTGCTGCCGGTGACACGGTTAGTCATCCTTTCCTCTCTTCTGCTCTTGCTTCTCTTTGGATCTCTCTGCTGCCGGTGACACGGTTAGTCATCCTAACCTCTCTTCTGCTTCTTACTAGATCTCTCTGCTGCTGGTGACCTGGTTAGTCATCCTAACCTCTCTTCTGCTCTTGCTTCTCTATGGATCTCTCGGGTGCCGGTGACACGGTTAGTCATTCTAACTTCTCTTCTGCTCTTGCTTCTCTCTAAATCTCTCTGCTGCCGGTAACCTGTTTAGTCATCCTACCCTCTCTTCTGCTCTTGCTTCTCTCTGGATCTCTTTGGTGCTGGTGACACGGTTAGTCATCCTAACCTCTCTTCTGCTCTTGCTTCTCTCTGGATCTCTCTGCTGCCGGTGACACGGTTAGTCATCCTAACCTCTCTTCTGCTCATGCTTCTCTCTGGATCTCTCTGGTGCCGGTGACACGGTTAGTCATCCTTTCCTCTCTTCTGCTCTTGCTTCTCTTTGGATCTCTCTGCTGCCGGTGACACGGTTAGTCATCCTAACCTCTCTTCTGCTTCTTACTAGATCTCTCTGCTGCTGGTGACCTGGTTAGTCATCCTAACCTCTCTTCTGCTCTTGCTTCTCTCTGGATCTCTCTGGTGCCGGTGACACGGTTAGTCATTCTAAACTCTCTTCTGCTCTTGCTTCTCTCTGGATCTCTCTGCTGCCGGTAACCTGTTTAGTCATCCTAACCTCTCTTCTGCTCTTGCTTCTCTCTGGATCTCTCTGCTGCCGGTGACACGGTTAGCCATCCTAACCTCTCTTCTGCTTCTTACTAGATCTCTCTGCTGCTGGTGACCTGGTTAGTCATCCTAACCTCTCTTCTGCTCTTGCTTCTCTCTGGATCTCTCTGGTGCCGGTGACACGGTTAGTCATCCTAACCTCTCTTCTGCTCCTGCTTCTCTCTGGATCTCTTTGGTGCTGGTGACACGGTTAGTCATCCTAACCTCTCTTCTGCTCTTGCTTCTCTCTGGATCTCTTTGGTGCTGGTGACACAGTTAGTCATCCTAACCTCTCTTCTGCTCTTGCTTCTCTCTGGATCTCTTTGGTGCCGGTGACACGGTTAGTCATCCTAATCTCTCTTCTGCTTCTTACTAGATCTCTCTGCTGCTGGTGACCTGGTTAGTCATCCTAACCTCTCTTCTGCTCTTGCTTCTCTCTGGATCTCTTTGGTGCTGGTGACACGGTTAGTCATTCTATCCTCTCTTCTTCTCTTGCTTCTCTTTGGAGCTCTCTGCTGCCTGCGACACGGTTAGTCATCCTTTCCTCTCTGCTGCTCTTGGTTCTCTCTGGATATCTTTGGTGCCGGTGACCTGGTTAGTCCTCTTATCCTCTCTTCTGCTCTTGCTTCTCTCTGGATCTCTCTGCTGCCGGTGACACGGTTAGTCATCCTAACCTCTCTTCTGCTTCTTACTAGATCTCTCTGCTGCTGGTGACCTGGTTAGTCATCCTAACCTCTCTTCTGCTCTTGCTTCTCTCTGGATCTCTCTGGTGCCGGTGACACGGTTAGTCATCCTAACCTCTCTTCTGCTCTTGCTTCTCTCTGGATCTCTCTGCTGCCGGTGACACTGTTAGTCATCCTAACCTCTCTTCTGCTCTTGCTTCTCTCTGGATCTCTTTGGTGCTGGTGACACGGTTAGTCATCCTAACCTCTCTTCTGCTCTTGCTTCTCTCTGGATCGCTTTGGTGCTGGTGACACGGTTAGTCATACTAACCTCTCTTCTGCTCTTGCTTCTCTCTGGATCTCTTTGGTGCTGGTGACACGGTTAGTCATCCTAACCTCTCTTCTGCTCTTGCTTCTCTCTGGATCTCTCTGCTGCCGGTGACACGGTTAGTCATCCTAACCTCTCTTCTGCTCTTGCTTCTCTCTGGATCTCTCTGCTGCCGGTGACACGGTTAGTCTTCCTAACTTCTCTTCTGCTCATGCTTCTCTCTGGATCTCTCTGCTGCCGGTGACACTGTTAGTCATCCTAACCTCTCTTCTGCTCTTGCTTCTCTCTGGATCTCTTTGGTGCTGGTGACACGGTTAGTCATCCTAACCTTTCTTCTGCTCTTGCTTCTCTCTGGATCTCTCTGCTGCCGGTGACACTGTTAGTCATCCTAACCTCTCTTCTGCTCTTGCTTCTCTCTGGATCTCTTTGGTGCTGGCGACACGGTTAGTCATCCTAACCTCTCTTCTGCTCTTGCTTCTCTCTGGATCGCTTTGGTGCTGGTGACACGGTTAGTCATACTAACCTCTCTTCTGCTCTTGCTTCTCTCTGGATCTCTCTGCTGCCGGTGACACTGTTAGTCATCCTAACCTCTCTTCTGCTCTTGCTTCTCTCTGGATCTCTATGGTGCCGGTGACACGTTAGTCAACCTAACCTCTTTTCTGCTCTTGCTTCTCTCTGGATCTCTTTGGTGCTGGTGACACGGTTAGTCATTCTATCCTCTCTTCTTCTCTTGCTTCTCTTTGGAGCTCTCTGCTGCCTGCGACACGGTTAGTCATCCTTTCCTCTCTGCTGCTCTTGGTTCTCTCTGGATCTCTTTGGTGCCGGTGACCTGGTTAGTCATCCTAACCTCTCTTCTGCTTCTTACTAGATCTCTCTGCTGCTGGTGACCTGGTTAGTCATCCTAACCTCTCTTCTGCTCTTGCTTCTCTCTGGATCTCTCTGCTGCCGGTGACACGGTTAGTCATCCTAACCTCTCTTCTGCTCTTGCTTCTCTCTGGATCTCTCTGCTGCCGGTAACCTGGTTAGTCATCCTACCCTCTCTTCTGCTCTTGCTTCTCTCTGGATCTCTTTGGTGCCGGTGACCTGGTTAGTCATCCTAACCTCTCTTCTGCTCTTGCTTCTCTCTGGATCTCTTTGGTGCCGGTGACCTGGTTAGTCATCCTAACTTCTCTTCTGCTCTTTCTTCTCTCTGGATCTCTCTGCTGCCGGTGACACTGTTAGTCATCCTAACCTCTCTTCTGCTCTTGCTTCTCTCTGGATCTCTCTGGTGCCGGTGACACGTTAGTCAACCTAACCTCTCTTCTGCTCTTGCTTCTCTCTGGATCTCTTTGGTGCTGGTGACACGGTTAGTCATTCTATCCTCTCTTCTTCTCTTGCTTCTCTTTGGAGCTCTCTGCTGCCTGCGACACGGTTAGTCATCCTTTCCTCTCTGCTGCTCTTGGTTCTCTCTGGATCTCTTTGGTGCCGGTGACCTGGTTAGTCATCCTAACCTCTCTTCTGCTTCTTACTAGATCTCTCTGCTGCTGGTGACCTGGTTAGTCATCCTAACCTCTCTTCTGCTCTTGCTTCTCTCTGGATCTCTCTGCTGCCGGTGACACGGTTAGTCATCCTAACCTCTCTTCTGCTCTTGCTTCTCTCTGGATCTCTCTGCTGCCGGTAACCTGGTTAGTCATCCTACCCTCTCTTCTGCTCTTGCTTCTCTCTGGATCTCTTTGGTGCCGGTGACCTGGTTAGTCATCCTACCCTCTCTTCTGCTCTTGCTTCTCTCTGGATCTCTTTGGTGCCGGTGACCTGGTTAGTCATCCTAACCTCTATTCTGCTCTTGCTTCTCTCTGGATCTCTCTGCTGCCGGTAACCTGGTTAGTCACCCTAACCTCTCTTCTACTGTTGTCTTTCTTTGGAATTCTCTGCTGCTGGTGACCTGGTTAGTCATCCTAAACTCTCTTCTGCTCTTGTTTCTCTCTGGATCTCTCTGCTGCCGGTGAGACCGATACTCATTTTATGTTCTCTTGTGTTGTTACTTCTTTTAGAAATCCTGTGCCGCAGTTTCTTGTCTCTCCTGGTGTTTTTGTATCCCCTCCTGATCTACATATTGGACGGGCCAAAGATCTGAACCTTGCCCTGGGAACAACTCTTTGGGTTCTTCGGAGACCTGCTTCACTTGAAGCTTCTCTCGTTTGCATTTTAATATTTTTATTTCTGTAGTTTATATTGTTCAGCATTCTCTAAACTTAATAAAATAAAATAATTAATGTCACTTCACACAACTTGTTGTACTGTAGTCATGCTACCAGAGATCTGTGTGTTAGATCCAATGCATACATTACGAAGCCCAACCAAATTCAATGTTTACAGACCATCCTGACTTTAATCAACGCGAACCCCAGATCTGTAAAGGGCGCCTAGAGTCTGAACTCCACTGCACCGCAGATACATTAGAAGGAGCTATGCAAATGCACTTCACATGACAAATAGCGAAGAGGGGATGTTCCAGTCTGCTCGTTGTGTGTGAGCAGATGTTGGCACCTGACGCACAGAAACAGGATAGTGTGTAGCCAAGGAGACTCCTGATCCATGGAGGGGCGCGGGCACCGCTTCAGATACGGTGGCACTGCCAACGCTTCACCTCCCTGCAGGGCATGGCATGCCTCTGTTCCCATGCCCACGTTCAGCTGGTGCTAATGCTGCAGATTGACAGCACATGCCTAGGACTCAGTGGGCACGGGGGTCTGCCCACTCTCTCTTTGCAGAAAACCACTCCTGGGCACATGTCTTGGCTTCAGTGGGCACTGGGTCTGCCACTCTCTCTTTGCAGTACACCTCTCCCGGGCACATGTCTAGGCCTCAGTGGGCTTTGCCCCTCTCTCTTTGCAGAGCAGCTCTCCTGGGCACATGTCTTGACCTCAGTGGGCCTTGCCCATCTCTCTCTGCAGAACATCTCTCCTGGGCAGATGTCTAGGCGTCAGCGGGCACCTGCCCCTCTCTCTTTGCAGAACACCTCTCCTGGGCACATGTCTAGGCCTCAGTGGGCACTGGGCACCTGCCCCTCTCTCTTTACAGAACACCTCTCCTGGGCACATGTATAGGCATCAGTGGGCATTGCCCCTCTCTCTTTTCAGAACACCTCTCCTGGGCACATGTCTAGGCCTCAATGGGCACTGGGGTCTGCCCTATCTCTTTGCAGAACACCTTCACAGGGCACATGTCTAGGCCTCAGTGGGCATTGCCCCACTCTCTTTGCAGAACGCCTCTCCGGGGCACATGCCCAGGCCTCAGCGGGCACTGGGGCCTGCCCCTCTCTCTTTGCAGAACACTTTCCCTGGGCACATGTTTAGGCCTCAGTGGGCATTGCCCCTCTCTCTTTGTAGAACACCTCTCCTGGGCACATGTCTAGGCATCAGTGGGCATTGCCCCTCTCTCTTTGTAGAACACCTCTCCTGGGCACATGTCTAGGCTTCAGTGGGCACTGGGGTCCGCCCACTCTCTCTTTGCAGAACACCTCTCCTGGGCACATGTCTAGATTTCAGTGGGCACTGGGGTCTGCCCACTCTCTCTTTTCAGAACACCTCTTCTGGGCACATGTCTAGGCCTCAGTGGGTACTGGGATCTGCCCACTCTCTCTTTGCAGAACACCTCTCCTGGGCACATGTCTAGGCCTGAGTGGGCATTGCCCCTCTCTCTTTGCAGAGCACCTCTCCTGGGCACATGTCTTGACCTCAGTGGGCCTTGCCCATCTCTCTCTGCAGAACACCTCTCCTGGGCAGATGTCTAGGCGTCAGCGGGCACCTGCCCCTCTCTCTTTGCAGAACACCTCTCCTGGGCACATGACTAGGCCTCAGTGGGCACTGGGCACCCGCCCCTCTCTCTTTACAGAACACCTCTCCTGGGCACATGTCTAGGCCTCAGTGGGCATTGCCCCTCTCTCTTTTCAGAACACCTCTCCTGGGCACATGTCTAGGCCTCAATGGGCACTGGGGTCTGCTCTATCTCTTTGCAGAACACCTTCACAGGGCACATGTCTAGGCCTCAGTGGGCATTGCCCCACTCTCTTTGCAGAACACCTCTCCGGGGCACATGTCTAGGCCTCAGCGGGCACTGGGGCCTGCCCCTCTCTCTTTGCAGAACACTTTTCCTGGGCACATGTCTAGGCCTCAGTGGGCATTGCCCCTCTCATTTTGTAGAACACCTCTCCTGGGCACATGTGTAGGCTTCAGTGGGCACTGGGGTCCACCCACTCTCTCTTTGCAGAACACCTCTCCTGGGCACATGTCTAGATTTCAGTGGGCACTGGGGTCTCTGCCCACTCTCTCTTTTCAGAACACCTCTTCTGGGCACATGTCTAGGCCTCAGTGGGTACTGGGATCTGCCCACTCTCTCTTTGCAGAACACCTCTCCTGGGCACATGTCTAGGCCTCAGTGGGCATTGCCCCACTCTCTTTGCAGAGCACCTCTCCTGGGCACATGTCTTGGCTTCAGTGGGCATTGCCCCTCTCTCTTTGCAGAACACCTCTCCTGGGCACATGTCTTTGCCTCAGTGGTCACTGGGGTCTGCCCCTCTCTCTTTGCAGAACACCTCTCCTGGGCACATGTCTTGGCCTCAGTGGGCACTGGGGTATGCCCACTCTCTCTTTGTAGAACACCTCACCTGGGCACATGTCTAGGCCTCAGTGGGCTTTATCCCTCTCGCTTTGCAGAGCACCTCTCCTGGGCACATGTCTAGGCTTCTGTGGGCACTGGGGGCTGCCCACTTTCTCTTTGCAGAACACCTCTCCTGGACACATGTCTTGGCCTCAGTGGGCACTGAGGTCGGCCCACTCTCTCTTTGCAGTACACCTCTCCTGGGCACATGTCTTGGCCTCAGTGGGCACTGGGTCTGCCACTCTCTCTTTGCAGTACACCTCTCCCGCGCACATGTCTAGGCCTCAGTGGGCATTGCCCTTCTCTCTTTGCAGAGCACCTCTCCTGGGCACATGTCTTGACCTCAGTGGGCATTGCCCTTCTTTCATTGCAGAACACCTCTCCTTGGCACATGTCTAGGTCTCAGTGGGCATTGCCCATCTCTCTCTGCAGAACACCTTTCCTGGGCAGATGTCTAGTGGTCAGCGGGCACCTGCCCCTCTCTCTTTGCAGAACACCTCTCCTGGGCACATGTCTTGGCCTCAGTGGGCACTGGGTCTGCCACTCTCTCTTTGCAGTACACCTCTTCTGGGCAAATGTCTAGGCCTCAGTGGGCATTGCCCCTCAGTCTTTGCAGAGCACCTCTCCTGGGCACATGTCTTGACCTCAGTGGGCATTGCTCTTCAGTCATTGCAGAACACCTCTCCTTGGCACATGTCTAGGCCTCAGTGGGAATTTCCCATCTCTCTCTGCACAACACCTCTCCTGGGCAGATGTCTAGGTGTCAGCGGGCACCTGCCCCTCTCTCTTTGCAGAACACCTCTCCTGGGCACATGTCTAAGCCTCAGTGGGCACTGGGCACCTGCCCCTCTCTCTTTACAGTGCACATCTCCTGGGCACATGTCTAGGCCTCAGTGGGCATTGCCCCTCTCTCTTTTCAGAACACCTCACCTGGGCACATGTCTAGGCCTCAATGGGCACTGGGGTCTGAACTATCTCTTTGCAGAACACCTCCTCAGGGTACATGTCTAGGCATCAGTGGGCATTGCCCCTCTCTCTTTGCAGAACACCTTTCCTGGGCACATGTCTAGGCTTCAGTGGGCACTGGGGTCCGCCCACTCTCTCTTTGCAGAACACCTCTCATGGGCACATGTCTAGACTTCAGTGGGCACTGGGGTCTGCCCACTCTCTCTTTTCAGAACACCTCTTCTGGGCACATGTCGAGGCCTTAGTGGGTACGGGGATCTGCCCACTCTCCCTTTGCAGAACACCTCTCCTGGGCACATGTCTAGGCATCAGCGGGCACCTGCCCCTCTCTCTTTGCAGAACACCTCTCCTGGGCACATGTCTAGGCCTCAGTGGGCACTGGGCACCTGCCCCTCTCTCTTTACAGTACACATCTCCTGGGCACATGTGTAGGACTCAGTGGGCATTGCACCTCTCTCTTTTCAGAACACCTCTCCTGGGCACATGTCGAGGCCTCAGTGGGTACTAGGATCTGCCCACTCTCTCTTTACAGAACACCTCTCCTGGGCACATGTCTAGGCCTCAGTGGGCATTGCCCCACTCTCTTTGCAGAGCACCTCTCCTGGGCACATGTCTATTCCTCAGCGGGCACTGGGGCCTGCCCACTCTCTCATTGCAGAACACCTTTCCTGGGCACATGTCTTGGCCTCAGTGGGCACTGTGCACCTGCCCCTTTCTCTTTGCAGAACACCTCTCCTGTGCACATGTCTATTCCTCAGCGGGCACTGGGGCCTGCCCACTCTCTCATTGCAGAACACCTTTCCTGGGCACATGTCTTGGCCTCAGTGGGCACTGTGCACCTGCCCCTTTCTCTTTGCAGAACACCTCTCCTGGGCACATGTCTATTCCTCAGCGGGCACTGGGGCCTGCCCACTCTCATTGCAGAACACTTTTCCTGGGCACATGTCTAGGCCTCAGTGGGCATTGCCCCTCTCTCTTTGTAGAACACCTCTCCTGGGCACATGTCTAGGCATCAGTGGGCATTGCCCCTCTCTCTTTGTAGAACACCTCTCCTGGGCACATGTCTAGGCTTCAGTGGGCACTGGGGTCCGCCCACTCTCTCTTTGCAGAACACCTCTCCTGGGCACATGTCTAGATTTCAGTGGGCACTGGGGTCTGCCCACTCTCTCTTTTCAGAACACCTCTTCTGGGCACATGTCTAGGCCTCAGTGGGTACTGGGATCTGCCCACTCTCTCTTTGCAGAACACCTCTCCTGGGCACATGTCTAGGCCTCAGTGGGCATTGCCCCACTCTCTTTGCAGAGCACCTCTCCTGGGCATATGTCTTGGCTTCAGTGGGCATTGCCCCTCTCTCCTTGCAGAACACCTCTCCTGGGCACATGTCTTTGCCTCAGTGGGCACTGGGGTCTGCCCCTCTCTCTTTGCAGAACACCTCTCCTGGGCACATGTCTTGGCCTCAGTGGGCACTGGGGTATGCCCACTCTCTCTTTGTAGAACACCTCACCTGGGCACATGTCTAGGCCTCAGTGGGCTTTATCCCTCTCTCTTTGCAGAGCACCTCTCCTGGGCACATGTCTAGGCCTCTGTGGGCACTGGGGGCTGCCCACTATCTCTTTGCAGAACACCTCTCCTGGACACATGTCTTGGCCTCAGTGGGCACTGAGGTCGGCCCACTCTCTCTTTGCAGTACACCTCTCCTGGGCACATGTCTTGGCCTCAGTGGGCACTGGGTCTGCCACTCTCTCTTTGCAGTACACCTCTCCCGCGCACATGTCTAGGCCTCAGTGGGCATTGCCCTTCTCTCTTTGCAGAGCACCTCTCCTGGGCACATGTCTTGACCTCAGTGGGCATTGCCCTTCTGTCATTGCAGAACACCTCTCCTTGGCACATGTCTAGGCCTCAGTGGGCATTGCCCATCTCTCTCTGCAGAACACCTTTCCTGGGCAGATGTCTAGTGGTCAGCGGGCACCTGCCCCTCTCTCTTTGCAGAACACCTCTCCTGGGCACATGTCTTGGCCTCAGTGGGCACTGGGTCTGCCACTCTCTCTTTGCAGTACACCTCTTCTGGGCACATGTCTAGGCCTCAGTGGGCATTGCCCCTCACTCTTTGCAGAGCACCTCTCCTGGGCACATGTCTTGACCTCAGTGGGCATTGCCCTTCTGTCATTGCAGAACACCTCTCCTTGGCACATGTCTAGGCCTCAGTGGGCATTTCCCATCTCTCTCTGCACAACATCTCTCCTGGGCAGATGTCTAGGTGTCAGCGGGCACCTGCCCCTCTCTCTTTGCAGAACACCTCTCCTGGGCACATGTCTAGGCCTCAGTGGGCACTGGGCACCTGCCCCTCTCTCTTTACAGTGCACATCTCCTGGGCACATGTCTAGGCCTCAGTGGGCATTGCCCCTCTCTCTTTTCAGAACACCTCACCTGGGCACATGTCTAGGCCTCAATGGGCACTGGGGTCTGCCCTATCTCTTTGCAGAACACCTCCTCAGGGTACATGTCTAGGCATCTGTGGGCATTGCCCCTCTCTCTTTGCAGAACACCTTTCCTGGGCACATGTCTAGGCTTCAGTGGGCACTGGGGTCCGCCCACTCTCTCTTTGCAGAACACCTCTCATGGGCACATGTCTAGACTTCAGTGGGCACTGGGGTCTGCCCACTCTCTCTTTTCAGAACACCTCTTCTGGGCACATGTCGAGGCCTTAGTGGGTACTGGGATCTGCCCACTCTCTCTTTGCAGAACACCTCTCCTGGGCACATGTCTAGGCATCAACGGGCACCTGCCCCTCTCTCTTTGCAGAGCACCTCTCCTGGGCACATGTCTAGGCCTCAGTGGGTACTGGGCACCTGCCCCTCTCTCTTTACAGTACACATCTCCTGGGCACATGTGTAGGCCTCAGTGGGCATTGCACCTCTCTCTTTTCAGAACACCTCTCCTGGGCACATGTCGAGGCCTCAGTGGGTACTAGGATCTGCCCACTCTCTCTTTGCAGAACACCTCTCCTGGGCACATGTCTATGCCTCAGTGGGCATTGCCCCACTCTCTTTGCAGAGCACCTCTCCTGGGCACATGTCTTGGCTTCAGTGGGCACTGGGGTCTGCCCCTTTCTCTTTGCAGAACACCTCTCCTGGGCACATGTCTATTCCTCAGCGGGCACTGGGGCCTGCCCACTCTCTCATTGCAGAACACCTTTCCTGGGCACATGTCTTGGCCTCAGTGGGCACTGTGTACCTGCCCCTCTCTCTTTGCATAACACCTCTCCTGGGCACATCTCTAGGCTTCAGTGGGCACTGGGGCCCGCCCACTCTCTCTTTGCAGAACACCTCTCATGGGCACATGTCTAGACTTCAGTGGGCACTGGGGTCTGCCCACTCTCACATTGCAGAACACCTTTCCTGGGCACATGTCTTGGCCTCAGTGGGCACTGTGCACCTGCCCCTCTCTCTTTGCATAACACCTCTCCTGGGCACATGTCTAGGCTTCAGTGGGCACTGGGGTCCGCCCACTCTCTCTTTGCAGAACACCTCTCATGGGCACATGTCTAGACTTCAGTGGGCACTGGGGTCTGCCCACACTCTCTTTTCAGAACACCTCTTCTGGGCACATGTCGAGGCCTCAGTGGGTACTGGGATCTGCCCACTCTCTCTTTGCAGAACACCTCTCCTGGGCACATGTCTAGGCCTCAGTGGGCATTGCCCCTCTCTCTTTGCAGAGCACCTCTCCTGGGCACATGGCTTGGCCTCAGTGGGCATTGCCCCTCTCTCTTTGCAGAATACCTCTCCTCGGCACATGTCTAGGCCTCAGCGGGCACTGGGGTCTGCCCACTCTCTCTTTGCAGAACACCTCTCCTGGGCACATGTCTTGGCCTCAGTGGGCACTGGGGCTGCCCACTCTCTCTTTGCGGAACACCTCTCCTGGGCACATGTCTTTGCCTCAGTGGGCACTGGGGCTGCCCACTCTCTCTTTGTGGAACACCTCTCCTGGGCATATGTCTTGGCCTCAGTGGGCACTGGGGCTGCCCACTCTCTGTTTGCAGAACACCTCTCCTGGGCACATGTCTTGGCCTCAGTGGGCACTGGGGTCTGCCCACTCTCTCTTTGCAGAACATCTCTCCTGGGCACATGTCTTGGCCTCAGTGGGCATTGCCCCACTCTCTTTGTAGAACACCTCTCCTGGGCATATGTCTAGGCATCAGTGGGCATTGCCCCTCTCTCTTTGCAGAACACCTTTCCTCGGCACATGTCTAGGCTTCAGTGGGCACTGGGGTCCCCCCACTCTCTCTTTGCAGAGCACCTCTCATGGGCACATGTCTAGACTTCAGTGGGCACTGGGGTCTGCCCACTCTCTCTTTTCAGAACACCTCTTCTGGGCACATGTCGAGGCCTTAGTGCGTACTGGGATCTGCCCACTCTCTCTTTGCAGAACACCTCTCCTGGGCACATGTCTAGGCATCAGCGGGCACCTGCCCCTCTCTCTTTGCAGAACACTTCTCCTGGGCACATGTCTAGGCCTCAGTGGGCACTGGGCACCTGCCCCTCTCTCTTTACAGTACACATCTCCTGGGCACATGTCTAGGCTTCAGTGGGCATTGCCCCTCTCTCTTTTCAGAACACCTCTCCTGGGCACATGTCTAGGCCTCAATGGGCACTGGGGTCTGCCCTATCTCTTTGCAGAACACCTCCTCAGGGTACATGTCTAGGCCTCAGTGGGCATTGCCCCACTCTCTTTGCAGAACACCTTTCCGGGGCATATGTCTAGGCCTCAGCGGGCACTGGGGCCTGCCCCTCTCTCTTTGCAGAACACTTCTCCTGGGCACATGTCTAGGCCTCAGTGGGCATTGCCCCACTCTCTTTGTAGAACACCTCTCCTGGGCACATGTCTAGGCTTCAGTGGGCACTGGGGTCCGCCCACTCTCTCTTTGGAGAACACCTCTCATGGGCACATGTCTAGAATTTAGTGGGCACTGGGGTCTGCCCACTCTCTCTTTTCAGAAAACCTCTTCTGGGCACATGTCGAGGCCTCAGTGGGTACTGGGATCTGCCCACTCTCTCTTTGCAGAACACCTCTCCTGGGCACATGTCTAGGCCTCAGTGGGCATTGCCCCACTCTCTTTGCAGAGCACCTCTCCTGGGCACATGTCTTGGCTTCAGTGGGCACTGGGGTCTGCCCCTCTCTCTTTGCAGAACACCTCTCCTGGGCACATGTCTAGGCCTCAGCGGGCACTGGGGTGTGCCCATCTCACTTTGCAGAACACCTCTCCTGGGCACATGTCCTTGCCTCAGTGGTCACTGGGGTCTGCCCCTCTCTCTTTGCAGAACACCTCTCCTGGGCACATGTCTTGGCCTCAGTGGGCACTGGGGTATGCCCACTCTCTCTTTGTAGAACACCTCACCTGGGCACATGTCTAGGCCTCAGTGGGCTTTATCCCTCTCGCTTTGCAGAGCACCTCTCCTGGGCACATGTCTAGGCTTCTGTGGGCACTGGGGGCTGCCCACTCTCTCTTTGCAGAACACCTCTCCTGGACACATGTCTTGGCCTCAGTGGGCACTGAGGTCGGCCCACTCTCTCTTTGCAGTACACCTCTCCTGGGCACATGTCTTGGCCTCAGTGGGCACTGGGTCTGCCACTCTCTCTTTGCAGTACACCTCTCCCGCGCACATGTCTAGGCCTTAGTGGGCATTGCCCTTCTCTCTTTGCAGAGCACCTCTCCTGGGCACATGTCTTGACCTCAGTGGGCATTGCCCTTCTTTCATTGCAGAACACCTCTCCTTGGCACATGTCTAGGTCTCAGTGGGCATTGCCCATCTCTCTCTGCAGAACACCTTTCCTGGGCAGATGTCTAGTGGTCAGCGGGCACCTGCCCCTCTCTCTTTGCAGAACACCTCTCCTGGGCACATGTCTTGGCCTCAGTGGGCACTGGGTCTGCCACTCTCTCTTTGCAGTACACCTCTTCTGGGCAAATGTCTAGGCCTCAGTGGGCATTGCCCCTCAGTCTTTGCAGAGCACCTCTCCTGGGCACATGTCTTGACCTCAGTGGGCATTGCCCTTCTGTCATTGCAGAACACCTCTCCTTGGCACATGTCTAGGCCTCAGTGGGAATTTCCCATCTCTCTCTGCACAACACCTCTCCTGGGCAGATGTCTAGGTGTCAGCGGGCACCTGCCCCTCTCTCTTTGCAGAACACCTCTCCTGGGCACATGTCTAGGCCTCAGTGGGCACTGGGCACCTGCCCCTCTCTCTTTACAGTGCACATCTCCTGGGCACATGTCTAGGCCTCAGTGGGCATTGCCCCTCTCTCTTTTCAGAACACCTCACCTGGGCACATGTCTAGGCCTCAATGGGCACTGGGGTCTGAACTATCTCTTTGCAGAACACCTCCTCAGGGTACATGTCTAGGCATCAGTGGGCATTGCCCCTCTCTCTTTGCAGAACACCTTTCCTGGGCACATGTCTAGGCTTCAGTGGGCACTGGGGTCCGCCCACTCTCTCTTTGCAGAACACCTCTCAGGGGCACATGTCTAGACTTCAGTGGGCACTGGGGTCTGCCCACTCTCTCTTTTCAGAACACCTCTTCTGGGCACATGTCGAGGCCTTAGTGGGTACGGGGATCTGCCCACTCTCTCTTTGCAGAACACCTCTCCTGGGCACATGTCTAGGCATCAGCGGGCACCTGCCCCTCTCTCTTTGCAGAACACCTCTCCTGGGCACATGTCTAGGCCTCAGTGGGCACTGGGCACCTGCCCCTCTCTCTTTACAGTACACATCTCCTGGGCACATGTGTAGGACTCAGTGGGCATTGCACCTCTCTCTTTTCAGAACACCTCTCCTGGGCACATGTCGAGGCCTCAGTGGGTACTAGGATCTGCCCACTCTCTCTTTACAGAACACCTCTCCTGGGCACATGTCTAGGCCTCAGTGGGCATTGCCCCACTCTCTTTGCAGAGCACCTCTCCTGGGCACATGTCTATTCCTCAGCGGGCACTGGGGCCTGCCCACTCTCTCATTGCAGAACACCTTTCCTGGGCACATGTCTTGGCCTCAGTGGGCACTGTGCACCTGCCCCTTTCTCTTTGCAGAACACCTCTCCTGGGCACATGTCTATTCCTCAGCGGGCACTGGGGCCTGCACACTCTCTCATTGCAGAACACCTTTCCTGGGCACATGTCTTGGCCTCAGTGGGCACTGTGCACCTGCCCCTTTCTCTTTGCAGAACACCTCTCCTGGGCACATGTCTATTCCTCAGCGGGCACTGGGGCCTGCCCACTCTCATTGCAGAACACTTTTCCTGGGCACATGTCTAGGCCTCAGTGGGCATTGCCCCTCTCTCTTTGTAGAACACCTCTCCTGGGCACATGTCTAGGCATCAGTGGGCATTGCCCCTCTCTCTTTGTAGAACACCTCTCCTGGGCACATGTCTAGGCTTCAGTGGGCACTGGGGTCCGCCCACTCTCTCTTTGCAGAACACCTCTCCTGGGCACATGTCTAGATTTCAGTGGGCACTGGGGTCTGCCCACTCTCTCTTTTCAGAACACCTCTTCTGGGCACATGTCTAGGCCTCAGTGGGTACTGGGATCTGCCCACTCTCTCTTTGCAGAACACCTCTCCTGGGCACATGTCTAGGCCTCAGTGGGCATTGCCCCACTCTCTTTGCAGAGCACCTCTCCTGGGCACATGTCTTGGCTTCAGTGGGCATTGCCCCTCTCTCCTTGCAGAACACCTCTCCTGGGCACATGTCTTTGCCTCAGTGGGCACTGGGGTCTGCCCCTCTCTCTTTGCAGAACACCTCTCCTGGGCACATGTCTTGGCCTCAGTGGGCACTGGGGTATGCCCACTCTCTCTTTGTAGAACACCTCACCTGGGCACATGTCTAGGCCTCAGTGGGCTTTATCCCTCTCTCTTTGCAGAGCACCTCTCCTGGGCACATGTCTAGGCTTCTGTGGGCACTGGGGGCTGCCCACTATCTCTTTGCAGAACACCTCTCCTGGACACATGTCTTGGCCTCAGTGGGCACTGAGGTCGGCCCACTCTCTCTTTGCAGTACACCTCTCCTGGGCACATGTCTTGGCCTCAGTGGGCACTGGGTCTGCCACTCTCTCTTTGCAGTACACCTCTCCCGCGCACATGTCTAGGCCTCAGTGGGCATTGCCCTTCTCTCTTTGCAGAGCACCTCTCCTGGGCACATGTCTTGACCTCAGTGGGCATTGCCCTTCTGTCATTGCAGAACACCTCTCCTTGGCACATGCCTAGGCCTCAGTGGGCATTGCCCATCTCTCTCTGCAGAACACCTTTCCTGGGCAGATGTCTAGTGGTCAGCGGGCACCTGCCCCTCTCTCTTTGCAGAACACCTCTCCTGGGCACATGTCTTGGCCTCAGTGGGCACTGGGTCTGCCACTCTCTCTTTGCAGTACACCTCTTCTGGGCACATGTCTAGGCCTCAGTGGGCATTGCCCCTCACTCTTTGCAGAGCACCTCTCCTGGGCACATGTCTTGACCTCAGTGGGCATTGCCCTTCTGTCATTGCAGAACACCTCTCCTTGGCACATGTCTAGGCCTCAGTGGGCATTTCCCATCTCTCTCTGCACAACATCTCTCCTGGGCAGATGTCTAGGTGTCAGCGGGCACCTGCCCCTCTCTCTTTGCAGAACACCTCTCCTGGGCACATGTCTAGGCCTCAGTGGGCACTGGGCACCTGCCCCTCTCTCTTTACAGTGCACATCTCCTGGGCACATGTCTAGGCCTCAGTGGGCATTGCCCCTCTCTCTTTTCAGAACACCTCACCTGGGCACATGTCTAGGCCTCAATGGGCACTGGGGTCTGCCCTATCTCTTTGCAGAACACCTCCTCAGGGTACATGTCTAGGCATCTGTGGGCATTGCCCCTCTCTCTTTGCAGAACACCTTTCCTGGGCACATGTCTAGGCTTCAGTGGGCACTGGGGTCCGCCCACTCTCTCTTTGCAGAACACCTCTCCTGGGCACATGTCTAGGCCTCAGTGGGCATTGCCCCTCACTCTTTGCAGAGCACCTCTCCTGGGCACATGTCTTGACCTCAGTGGGCATTGCCCTTCTGTCATTGCAGAACACCTCTCCTTGGCACATGTCTAGGCCTCAGTGGGCATTTCCCATCTCTCTCTGCACAACATCTCTCCTGGGCAGATGTCTAGGTGTCAGCGGGCACCTGCCCCTCTCTCTTTGCAGAACACCTCTCCTGGGCACATGTCTAGGCCTCAGTGGGCACTGGGCACCTGCCCCTCTCTCTTTACAGTGCACATCTCCTGGGCACATGTCTAGGCCTCAGTGGGCATTGCCCCTCTCTCTTTTCAGAACACCTCACCTGGGCACATGTCTAGGCCTCAATGGGCACTGGGGTCTGCCCTATCTCTTTGCAGAACACCTCCTCAGGGTACATGTCTAGGCATCTGTGGGCATTGCCCCTCTCTCTTTGCAGAACACCTTTCCTGGGCACATGTCTAGGCTTCAGTGGGCACTGGGGTCCGCCCACTCTCTCTTTGCAGAACACCTCTCCTGGGCACATGTCTAGGCATCAACGGGCACCTGCCCCTCTCTCTTTGCAGAGCACCTCTCCTGGGCACATGTCTAGGCCTCAGTGGGTACTGGGCACCTGCCCCTCTCTCTTTACAGTACACATCTCCTGGGCACATGTGTAGGCCTCAGTGGGCATTGCACCTCTCTCTTTTCAGAACACCTCTCCTGGGCACATGTCGAGGCCTCAGTGGGTACTAGGATCTGCCCACTCTCTCTTTGCAGAACACCTCTCCTGGGCACATGTCTATGCCTCAGTGGGCATTGCCCCACTCTCTTTGCAGAGCACCTCTCCTGGGCACATGTCTTGGCTTCAGTGGGCACTGGGGTCTGCCCCTTTCTCTTTGCAGAACACCTCTCCTGGGCACATGTCTATTCCTCAGCGGGCACTGGGGCCTGCCCACTCTCTCATTGCAGAACACCTTTCCTGGGCACATGTCTTGGCCTCAGTGGGCACTGTGTACCTGCCCCTCTCTCTTTGCATAACACCTCTCCTGGGCACATCTCTAGGCTTCAGTGGGCACTGGGGCCCGCCCACTCTCTCTTTGCAGAACACCTCTCATGGGCACATGTCTAGACTTCAGTGGGCACTGGGGTCTGCCCACTCTCACATTGCAGAACACCTTTCCTGGGCACATGTCTTGGCCTCAGTGGGCACTGTGCACCTGCCCCTCTCTCTTTGCATAACACCTCTCCTGGGCACATGTCTAGGCTTCAGTGGGCACTGGGGTCCGCCCACTCTCTCTTTGCAGAACACCTCTCATGGGCACATGTCTAGACTTCAGTGGGCACTGGGGTCTGCCCACACTCTCTTTTCAGAACACCTCTTCTGGGCACATGTCGAGGCCTCAGTGGGTACTGGGATCTGCCCACTCTCTCTTTGCAGAACACCTCTCCTGGGCACATGTCTAGGCCTCAGTGGGCATTGCCCCTCTCTCTTTGCAGAGCACCTCTCCTGGGCACATGGCTTGGCCTCAGTGGGCATTGCCCCTCTCTCTTTGCAGAATACCTCTCCTGGGCACATGTCTAGGCCTCAGCGGGCACTGGGGTCTGCCCACTCTCTCTTTGCAGAACACCTCTCCTGGGCACATGTCTTGGCCTCAGTGGGCACTGGGGCTGCCCACTCTCTCTTTGCGGAACACCTCTCCTGGGCACATGTCTTTGCCTCAGTGGGCACTGGGGCTGCCCACTCTCTCTTTGTGGAACACCTCTCCTGGGCATATGTCTTGGCCTCAGTGGGCACTGGGGCTGCCCACTCTCTGTTTGCAGAACACCTCTCCTGGGCACATGTCTTGGCCTCAGTGGGCACTGGGGTCTGCCCACTCTCTCTTTGCAGAACATCTCTCCTGGGCACATGTCTTGGCCTCAGTGGGCATTGCCCCACTCTCTTTGTAGAACACCTCTCCTGGGCATATGTCTAGGCATCAGTGGGCATTGCCCCTCTCTCTTTGCAGAACACCTTTCCTCGGCACATGTCTAGGCTTCAGTGGGCACTGGGGTCCCCCCACTCTCTCTTTGCAGAACACCTCTCATGGGCACATGTCTAGACTTCAGTGGGCACTGGGGTCTGCCCACTCTCTCTTTTCAGAACACCTCTTCTGGGCACATGTCGAGGCCTTAGTGCGTACTGGGATCTGCCCACTCTCTCTTTGCAGAACACCTCTCCTGGGCACATGTCTAGGCGTCAGCGGGCACCTGCCCCTCTCTCTTTGCAGAACACTTCTCCTGGGCACATGTCTAGGCCTCAGTGGGCACTGGGCACCTGCCCCTCTCTCTTTACAGTACACATCTCCTGGGCACATGTCTAGGCTTCAGTGGGCATTGCCCCTCTCTCTTTTCAGAACACCTCTCCTGGGCACATGTCTAGGCCTCAATGGGCACTGGGGTCTGCCCTATCTCTTTGCAGAACACCTCCTCAGGGTACATGTCTAGCCCTCAGTGGGCATTGCCCCACTCTCTTTGCAGAACACCTTTCCGGGGCATATGTCTAGGCCTCAGCGGGCACTGGGGCCTGCCCCTCTCTCTTTGCAGAACACTTCTCCTGGGCACATGTCTAGGCCTCAGTGGGCATTGCCCCACTCTCTTTGTAGAACACCTCTCCTGGGCACATGTCTAGGCTTCAGTGGGCACTGGGGTCCGCCCACTCTCTCTTTGGAGAACACCTCTCATGGGCACATGTCTAGAATTTAGTGGGCACTGGGGTCTGCCCACTCTCTCTTTTCAGAACACCTCTTCTGGGCACATGTCGAGGCCTCAGTGGGTACTGGGATCTGCCCCCTCTCTCTTTGCAGAACACCTCTCCTGGGCACATGTCTAGGCCTCAGTGGGCATTGCCCCACTCTCTTTGCAGAGCACCTCTCCTGGGCACATGTCTTGGCTTCAGTGGGCACTGGGGTCTGCCCCTCTCTCTTTGCAGAACACCTCTCCTGGGCACATGTCTAGGCCTCAGCGGGCACTGGGGTGTGCCCATCTCACTTTGCAGAACACCTCTCCTGGGCACATGTCTTTGCCTCAGTGGTCACTGGGGTCTGCCCCTCTCTCTTTGCAGAACACCTCTCCTGGGCACATGTCTTGGCCTCAGTGGGCACTGGGGTATGCCCACTCTCTCTTTGTAGAACACCTCACCTGGGCACATGTCTAGGCCTCAGTGGGCTTTATCCCTCTCGCTTTGCAGAGCACCTCTCCTGGGCACATGTCTAGGCTTCTGTGGGCACTGGGGGCTGCCCACTCTCTCTTTGCAGAACACCTCTCCTGGACACATGTCTTGGCCTCAGTGGGCACTGAGGTCGGCCCACTCTCTCTTTGCAGTACACCTCTCCTGGGCACATGTCTTGGCCTCAGTGGGCACTGGGTCTGCCACTCTCTCTTTGCAGTACACCTCTCCCGCGCACATGTCTAGGCCTCAGTGGGCATTGCCCTTCTCTCTTTGCAGAGCACCTCTCCTGGGCACATGTCTTGACCTCAGTGGGCATTGCCCTTCTTTCATTGCAGAACACCTCTCCTTGGCACATGTCTAGGTCTCAGTGGGCATTGCCCATCTCTCTCTGCAGAACACCTTTCCTGGGCAGATGTCTAGTGGTCAGCGGGCACCTGCCCCTCTCTCTTTGCAGAACACCTCTCCTGGGCACATATCTTGGCCTCAGTGGGCACTGGGTCTGCCACTCTCTCTTTGCAGTACACCTCTTCTGGGCAAATGTCTAGGCCTCAGTGGGCATTGCCCCTCAGTCTTTGCAGAGCACCTCTCCTGGGCACATGTCTTGACCTCAGTGGGCATTGCCCTTCTGTCATTGCAGAACACCTCTCCTTGGCACATGTCTAGGCCTCAGTGGGAATTTCCCATCTCTCTCTGCACAACACCTCTCCTGGGCAGATGTCTAGGTGTCAGCGGGCACCTGCCCCTCTCTCTTTGCAGAACACCTCTCCTGGGCACATGTCTAGGCCTCAGTGGGCACTGGGCACCTGCCCCTCTCTCTTTACAGTGCACATCTCCTGGGCACATGTCTAGGCCTCAGTGGGCATTGCCCCTCTCTCTTTTCAGAACACCTCACCTGGGCACATGTCTAGGCCTCAATGGGCACTGGGGTCTGAACTATCTCTTTGCAGAACACCTCCTCAGGGTACATGTCTAGGCATCAGTGGGCATTGCCCCTCTCTCTTTGCAGAACACCTTTCCTGGGCACATGTCTAGGCTTCAGTGGGCACTGGGGTCCGCCCACTCTCTCTTTGCAGAACACCTCTCATGGGCACATGTCTAGACTTCAGTGGGCACTGGGGTCTGCCCACTCTCTCTTTTCAGAACACCTCTTCTGGGCACATGTCGAGGCCTTAGTGGGTACGGGGATCTGCCCACTCTCTCTTTGCAGAACACCTCTCCTGGGCACATGTCTAGGCATCAGCGGGCACCTGCCCCTCTCTCTTTGCAGAACACCTCTCCTGGGCACATGTCTAGGCCTCAGTGGGCACTGGGCACCTGCCCCTCTCTCTTTACAGTACACATCTCCTGGGCACATGTGTAGGACTCAGTGGGCATTGCACCTCTCTCTTTTCAGAACACCTCTCCTGGGCACATGTCGAGGCCTCAGTGGGTACTAGGATCTGCCCCCTCTCTCTCTTTACAGAACACCTCTCCTGGGCACATGTCTAGGCCTCAGTGGGCACTGGGTCTGCCACTCTCTCTTTGCAGTACACCTCTCCCGCGCACATGTCTAGGCCTCAGTGGGCATTGCCCTTCTCTCTTTGCAGAGCACCTCTCCTGGGCACATGTCTTGACCTCAGTGGGCATTGCCCTTCTTTCATTGCAGAACACCTCTCCTTGGCACATGTCTAGGTCTCAGTGGGCATTGCCCATCTCTCTCTGCAGAACACCTTTCCTGGGCAGATGTCTAGTGGTCAGCGGGCACCTGCCCCTCTCTCTTTGCAGAACACCTCTCCTGGGCACATGTCTTGGCCTCAGTGGGCACTGGGTCTGCCACTCTCTCTTTGCAGTACACCTCTTCTGGGCAAATGTCTAGGCCTCAGTGGGCATTGCCCCTCAGTCTTTGCAGAGCACCTCTCCTGGGCACATGTCTTGACCTCAGTGGGCATTGCCCTTCTGTCATTGCAGAACACCTCTCCTTGGCACATGTCTAGGCCTCAGTGGGAATTTCCCATCTCTCTCTGCACAACACCTCTCCTGGGCAGATGTCTAGGTGTCAGCGGGCACCTGCCCCTCTCTCTTTGCAGAACACCTCTCCTGGGCACATGTCTAGGCCTCAGTGGGCACTGGGCACCTGCCCCTCTCTCTTTACAGTGCACATCTCCTGGGCACATGTCTAGGCCTCAGTGGGCATTGCCCCTCTCTCTTTTCAGAACACCTCATCTGGGCACATGTCTAGGCCTCAATGGGCACTGGGGTCTGAACTATCTCTTTGCAGAACACCTCCTCAGGGTACATGTCTAGGCATCAGTGGGCATTGCCCCTCTCTCTTTGCAGAACACCTTTCCTGGGCACATGTCTAGGCTTCAGTGGGCACTGGGGTCCGCCCACTCTCTCTTTGCAGAACACCTCTCATGGGCACATGTCTAGACTTCAGTGGGCACTGGGGTCTGCCCACTCTCTCTTTTCAGAACACCTCTTCTGGGCACATGTCGAGGCCTTAGTGGGTACGGGGATCTGCCCACTCTCTCTTTGCAGAACACCTCTCCTGGGCACATGTCTAGGCATCAGCGGGCACCTGCCCCTCTCTCTTTGCAGAACACCTCTCCTGGGCACATGTCTAGGCCTCAGTGGGCACTGGGCACCTGCCCCTCTCTCTTTACAGTACACATCTCCTGGGCACATGTGTAGGACTCAGTGGGCATTGCACCTCTCTCTTTTCAGAACACCTCTCCTGGGCACATGTCGAGGCCTCAGTGGGTACTAGGATCTGCCCACTCTCTCTTTACAGAACACCTCTCCTGGGCACATGTCTAGGCCTCAGTGGGCATTGCCCCACTCTCTTTGCAGAGCACCTCTCCTGGGCACATGTCTATTCCTCAGCGGGCACTGGGGCCTGCCCACTCTCTCATTGCAGAACACCTTTCCTGGGCACATGTCTTGGCCTCAGTGGGCACTGTGCACCTGTCCCTTTCTCTTTGCAGAACACCTCTCCTGGGCACATGTCTATTCCTCAGCGGGCACTGGGGCCTGCACACTCTCTCATTGCAGAACACCTTTCCTAGGCACATGTCTTGGCCTCAGTGGGCACTGTGCACCTGCCCCTTTCTCTTTGCAGAACACCTCTCCTGGGCACATGTCTATTCCTCAGCGGGCACTGGGGCCTGCCCACTCTCATTGCAGAACACTTTTCCTGGGCACATGTCTAGGCCTCAGTGGGCATTGCCCCTCTCTCTTTGTAGAACACCTCTCCTGGGCACATGTCTAGGCATCAGTGGGCATTGCCCCTCTCTCTTTGTAGAACACCTCTCCTGGGCACATGTCTAGGCTTCAGTGGGCACTGGGGTCCGCCCACTCTCTCTTTGCAGAACACCTCTCCTGGGCACATGTCTAGATTTCAGTGGGCACTGGGGTCTGCCCACTCTCTCTTTTCAGAACACCTCTTCTGGGCACATGTCTAGGCCTCAGTGGGTACTGGGATCTGCCCACTCTCTCTTTGCAGAACACCTCTCCTGGGCACATGTCTAGGCCTCAGTGGGCATTGCCCCACTCTCTTTGCAGAGCACCTCTCCTGGGCACATGTCTTGGCTTCAGTGGGCATTGCCTGTTGGACAGGCCGCATGGTCGGGCTGCCCCCCCTCCCCGCAATGGGACCTGGACCCTGGCTCCCCCTGCATCCCCAGCCAGAGTCCCCGACGACCACCCGAAGTACACTGCAAATTCCTCCACCACAAGACACCAGCTCCGGACCCAGCTGGCCCGGGTCACCATCCACACCACGGCCTCGGCCCAGCCGCCATCTTGGGGCACTGCAGCACGAGGCCGCGTGGCCTCAACTCGACCCTCACCCTGGGCCCGACCGGCCCCGACATCGAGGCACCAACCTCCCCCCAGGAGGCAGAGTGACCACTTGGCGAGTCAATGGGAGAAGGAATCGTCAACGGCTCTCCTCCGCCAGGTGTCGATCACCCCCGGCCGCCTGGGCGCTGGCTCCACCCCCCTGCTGGGTGTCTGGACTCCCTCATCCCGGACCTCCCGGCCCCCAGGCGCGAGGGTCCGGACATCAAAGGGGACCAGACCTATAACTGGGGCAGGGCCAGACCAGGAAGCCAGTTGTATCCTGGAGTCGAGAGACCCGAGAAGAACTCATCCGTGACTTGGCCTGCTGGCGCTGCCGCGGCCCTCTGCCTCGTGAAACCATCGTCTTGGCCTGCTGGCGCTGCCGCGGCCCTCTGCCTCGTGAAACCATCGTCTTGGCCTGCTGGCGCTGCCGCAGCCCTCTGCCTCGTGAAACCATCGTCGTAGCCTGCTGGCGCTGCCGCGGCCCTCTGCCTCGTGAAACCATCGACTTGGCCTGCTGGCGCTGCCGTGGCCCTCTGCTTTATGAGACTATCACCTTGGCCTGCTGGCGCTGCCGCGGCCCGATCCACAGACCCTCCAGCTCGAGGATTGTGAGCGCGCCTTTTACCACTACCTGTACCGATCCGGTACCAAGACTGTCCCGCTACCCCCTTTCCCTACAGAGACTAGAAGTGAGAGGACCCCCGGGTCCAAATTATCCTGTATCGCTGATATCTTTGCCTTAAGAACCTTATATAAAGCCTTGAACTCGACTTGGTGTGGTGCCTGTTTGTGGGGAGGGAGGGTACTTGTCTGTACGATCGCCGGAGACGGTCCCCCTCGGGGATCTCTCCCTCGGTATCCGGCCGACCCTCAGGGTCCCCGTCTAACATTGGTGGCCAGCGACGGGATCCGAACCTACGCATAATCGTACAGAAAGTCACTCGCCCCACCACACACAACAACCATGTCAATAGAGAGCGGAACAACGGAAAAATTTCAGATGGAAAAATTGGAAGACTACAACCACCGGGAACTGAAGCAATATTGCATAGAACTTGGACTTCCAACCACAGGTCTTAGCACAAAGGAAGACTTCAAACGAGCCCTAGAAGCTTGGGCAGAAACGGGTACGGCCGTACCCCGAACACAAACGACCGAAACGAGCCCCGCACCAACTAAAGAAAGAGCGGATCTCTCCCTGGAAGAGATCCGAGAAAGAGAAAAAACCAGACTCCACGAATTAGAACTTGCCCGACTTCGCTTGGATGGGGAACTCAAGCTGGCAGAACAAAAAATAACCCTGGAACACTTACGGCTCAGGGAAGAGCGGGAAGACAAGCAAAGACAGAGGGAGCTAGAGGAAAAGAGACTAGAGTACGAACATGAGCGCAATCTCAAAGCACTGGAGATTCAGAAACAGAATAAAGACCTCGGGCTCCCCGAACGACCGACCCCGTCTGCCTCGACCGAGCCCAAGGTTCACATCCCCAAAGATGTCATCCGGGAATACCACAAGAACGATGATATCCAGCAGTGGTTTAAAGCCTATGAAGTGGCAATGACCTCCCACCGGATTCCCCGAAGCGATTGGGGAGCCGGATTATGGGGGAGGTTTGTCAACGAAGGGCGGGACGCCCTGCTGCAACTCCCGGACCAGCTAATGACCTCCTACGACCACATGAAGGCCGCCCTCCTCACTCGATACGGGCTCACACCTGAGATGTACCGCCAACGGTTCCGCGACTGCAAACGGATTCCGGGTACAACTTGGGTGGAGTACGTGAACTTTTTTAGCCGAGCCTTCGAGGGGTGGATCAAGGGCAACAAAGTAACCACCTACGAACAACTCTTTGACCTTATCGTATGGGAACACCTGTCGAACAACTGCTTCGTGGAGCTCCGGCAACACCTCCTGGACAGCAAGCTAACCGACCCTCGACAACTCGCCGCCGAAGCCGACCGGTGGGAAAGCACCCGAGTTGGCCGGAGCGCACCCAGCGAAGTATCCAGATCGTATCGCCCCCGAGGGGGAGGAGGAAGTCAGGGTCGGGGGAGAGACCCCGGCCCCTCGTCACCCCCCAGAAACCCCTCGACCCCGGTTGGCCGGGGAAGCCCTGCCGTCCGGGCCGGTTTCCGGGCCAACATTACGTGCCACAGGTGCCAGCGACCCGGCCACTACGCCAGTGATCCCAACTGCCCAAAGAATCCGAACACGACTCCCCGCCAAGTTGCAGCGGCGGCCCTAGGGGAAGAAATAATCCCGGAAGACCAAGAGGAGTACGAGACCGATCCCTCGGAATGGGCACCCGCCGCCATGGCACTGGTCTGCTTAGGGGAGAGAGACATGATTCCGCGGGCCCCCCTTCCCGCCAACACACAGAAGTACGGTCAATGGGTTAACATCAATGGTCGCCGGGCGGAAGCCCTCCGCGACACCGGGGCCAGTGTAACGGCGGTCCGACGCCACCTCGTCACTCCAGACCAAATCTTGCCGAACATTCTTTGCCCTGTTCGATCAGCCGACAACTCCGAAAGCCTATGCCACATGGCCTGCGTCCCCTTCGAGTGGGGAGGAGTAACAGGGATGTTAAAAGTAACTGTCCGCGATGATGCCCCCGTGGACTGCCTCCTAGGAAACGACCTTGAAAGCTCTCCCTGGGCAGCTGTCGAACGGAGGGAGCACCTGGGGATGCTTGGCCTCCCCGAATGGGTCTGCGTCACGACCCGGTCCATGACCGCCCGCGCGGTCCCCAGCCCAGAAGAGCCCGAGTGGCCAGAACCTCCTCCCGCGCTCATCCCAGAGGAGGCCGCCCCAGAAGCCATTCCCTTGACCCAAACCGAAGAAGGACCCGACCAGCTTCGGGACGTCCCTGACCTGGCACAATGGCGGCAGGAGGGAGGCCCCACGCAGGAACAATTCCGGGCCGAACAGAAAACATGTCCCTCTCTCGAAGGACTCCGGCAGCAAGCCCTGGCCCAGAGCACCGGGGATACCGCGGGGGCCCACTGGATCTACTGGGACCAAGACCTGCTCTACAGCGAGCAGAAAATTGCAGAACTAGGGGCCAGTCGGGTGCTGGTGGTGCCCCTTCGCTTCCGAGACTTCCTCCTGAACTTAGCCCACGATGTCCCCCTTGCCGGACACCTGGGGCAGGATAAAACCTACGACCGCCTGGTGACCCATTTTTTCTGGCCCCACATGCGGAAGGATGTCACCAACCACTGCAAGGCCTGCCCCACCTGCCAGGCCAGCGGAAAAAGTGGCCGAAAAATCAAAGCACCATTACAACCCTTTCCTGTCGTCACCACCCCGTTTGAACGAGTGGGAATAGACATTGTGGGGCCCCTCGACCCTCGAACAGCCCAAGGACACCGGTTCATCCTGGTCCTGGTAGACCACGCCACCCGCTATCCCGAGGCCATCCCTCTTCGGACTGTGACGGCCCCCGTGGTGGGCCGGGCCCTGATGGGGATCTTCTCCCGGGTGGGGTTCCCCCGGGAGGTCGTCAGTGACAGGGGCACGAACTTTATCTCCAGATATATGAAGTCCCTCTGGCAACAATGCGGGGTCACCTACAAATTCACGACCCCCTATCACCCGCAAGGAAACGGACTGGTCGAGAGGTTCAATCGCACCCTCAAGGGGATGATTATGGGCCTAGAAGAACCCCTTCGACGCCAGTGGGACGTGCTACTTCCCTGCCTCCTGTTTGCCTATCGGGAGGTCCCGCAGAAGTCCCTCGGCTTCAGCCCATTTGAACTCCTGTACGGGCACCCCGTCCGGGGCCCCCTCAGCCTAGTCAAGGAGGGTTGGGAGCAGCCTCCCCAGAAAACTCCCCCGGACATCTACCGGTATCTCCTGGCTCTCCGCAACCAGACCCGGCGGTTCCGAGACACCGCCAAAGCCAACCTCGAGGCCAGTCAGGAGGACATGAAGAGGTGGTACGATCAGCACACGTCCTCCATTGAGTTCGAACCTGGACAACGGGTCTGGGTGATGTCCCCGGTTGAGCCCTGTGCCCTCCAAGACAGATGGTCCGGGCCCTTCAAGGTAATCGAACGCAAGGGGCCCGTCACCTATTTAATCGACATGGAGACTGCCCGGAACCCCCTACGGGTCCTCCATGCCAACAGGCTCAAACCCCATTTTGTGCGATCCGAACTCAGCCTCCTGATGGCTACCGATACTGGGACAGAAGAAGACTCCGAACCCCTTCCGGACTTACTGAGGGCCCTCGAGCAGGATGGCTCAGTGGAAGGGGTCCAGCTCTCCGAGGCCCTGTCCCCGGAGCAACGCCAAGACTGCCAAACGCTCCTGAGGCAGTTCGCCTCCCTGTTCTCCCTCACCCCCAGAGTCACCCCCTGGTGCCTCCACGATGTGGACACCGGGGACAGCCCTCCTATTCGACACCGAGCATACCGCGTACCAGACCGGGTACGAGCCTGCATCCAGACCGAGGTGTCCAAGATGCTGACCCTAGGAGTGATCGAACTCTCAGACAGTCCCTGGGCGAGCCCGGTCGTCCTGGTTCCCAAGGCAGCTGCCCCGGGCGTTGCCCCTGAGCTCCGGTTCTGCGTGGACTATCGAGGGCTGAATGCAGTTACCCGGACCGACGCTCATCCCATCCCCCGGGCAGACGAGCTAATTGACCGGATGGGGGCCGCCCGCTACCTGAGCATCTTCGACCTAACAGCGGGTTACTGGCAGATCGGCCTCACCCCTAGGGCCCAAGAACGATCCGCCTTCTCTACCCCAGACGGGCACTACCACTTTAAAGTCATGCCCTTCGGCATGAAAAACGCCCCGGCAACGTTCCAACGGCTGGTAAACCAGGTACTGGCGGGCCTGGAAGACTTCAGCGCCGCCTACCTGGACGACATTGCTGTGTACAGCCACCAGTGGACCGACCACCTCCGCCACCTGCGGGAGGTTCTACACGCCCTCCAGCAAGCCGGGCTCACCATCAAGGCCAGCAAGTGCCAAGTTGGCCAAGGGTCCGTGACCTACCTGGGACACCAAGTGGGAAGCGGGCTGGTGGCCCCTCTCCAACTCAAGATCGCTGCCATCCAGGCCTGGCAACCCCCTACGATCCAAACGGAGGTCCGAGCCTTCCTGGGGCTCACCGGATACTACCGGCGGTTCGTGAAGGACTATGGCAGCATCGTGGGGCCCCTCACGGAGCTCACCTCCAAAAAGAGCCCCAAAACCGTCAACTGGACCCCGGCCTGCCAATCGGCCTTCGAAAAGCTAAAGACCGCCATGTGCACGGCCCCCGTGCTCCAGGCTCCCGACTACAGCCGGGAATTCATTGTGCAGACGGACGCCTCCGATCATGGTGTAGGGGCCGTCCTCTCCCAACTCAACGCCGAAGGGGTCGACCATCCGGTGGTCTTCATCAGCAGACGCCTCTTGCCCCGAGAACAGCGCTGGAGCACCATTGAGAGAGAGGCCTTCGCCGTAGTCTGGGCACTCAAGAAGCTCCGGCCATACCTCTTCGGCACCCACTTCCGGGTGCAAACAGACCACCGACCCCTGCAATGGCTGATGCAAATGCGGGGGGAAAACCCGAAGCTGTTGCGCTGGTCCATCTCCCTGCAGGGGATGGACTTCACGGTGGAACATCGTCCAGGCCAGGACCACGCCAACGCCGACGGCCTGTCACGCTTTTTCCGCCTCAGCGAGGAGAGTCCCCAGGAAGATGGCTGACTCTCCCCGCCTTCAGCTGGGGGGGACGCATGTTGGACAGGCCGCATGGTCGGGCTGCCCCCCCTCCCCGCAATGGGACCTGGACCCTGGCTCCCCCTGCATCCCCAGCCAGAATCCCCGACGACCACCCGAAGTACACTGCAAATTCCTCCACCACAAGACACCAGCTCCGGACCCAGCTGGCCCGGGTCACCATCCACACCACGGCCTCGGCCCAGCCGCCATCTTGGGGCACTGCAGCACGAGGCCGCGTGGCCTCAACTCGACCCTCACCCTGGGCCCGACCGGCCCCGACATCGAGGCACCAACCTCCCCCCAGGAGGCAGAGTGACCACTTGGCGAGTCAATGGGAGAAGGAATCGTCAACGGCTCTCCTCCGCCAGGTGTCGATCACCCCCGGCCGCCTGGGCGCTGGCTCCACCCCCCTGCTGGGTGTCTGGACTCCCTCATCCCGGACCTCCCGGCCCCCAGGCGCGAGGGTCCGGACATCAAAGGGGACCAGACCTATAACTGGGGCAGGGCCAGACCAGGAAGCCAGTTGTATCCTGGAGTCGAGAGACCCGAGAAGAACTCATCCGTGACTTGGCCTGCTGGCGCTGCCGCGGCCCTCTGCCTCGTGAAACCATCGTCTTGGCCTGCTGGCGCTGCCGCGGCCCTCTGCCTCGTGAAACCATCGTCTTGGCCTGCTGGCGCTGCCGCGGCCCTCTGCCTCGTGAAACCATCGTCGTAGCCTGCTGGCGCTGCCGCGGCCCTCTGCCTCGTGAAACCATCGACTTGGCCTGCTGGCGCTGCCGCGGCCCTCTGCTTTATGAGACTATCACCTTGGCCTGCTGGCGCTGCCGCGGCCCGATCCACAGACCCTCCAGCTCGAGGATTGTGAGCGCGCCTTTTACCACTACCTGTACCGATCCGGTACCAAGACTGTCCCGCTACCCCCTTTCCCTACAGAGACTAGAAGTGAGAGGACCCCCGGGTCCAAATTATCCTGTATCGCTGATATCTTTGCCTTAAGAACCTTATATAAAGCCTTGAACTCGACTTGGTGTGGTGCCTGTTTGTGGGGAGGGAGGGTACTTGTCTGTACGATCGCCGGAGACGGTCCCCCTCGGGGATCTCTCCCTCGGTATCCGGCCGACCCTCAGGGTCCCCGTCTAACATTGCCCCTCTCTCCTTGCAGAACACCTCTCCTGGGCACATGTCTTGGCCTCAGTGGGCACTGGGGTATGCCCACTCTCTCTTTGTAGAACACCTCACCTGGGCACATGTCTAGGCCTCAGTGGGCTTTATCCCTCTCTCTTTGCAGAGCACCTCTCCTGGGCACATGTCTAGGCTTCTGTGGGCACTGGGGGCTGCCCACTATCTCTTTGCAGAACACCTCTCCTGGACACATGTCTTGGCCTCAGTGGGCACTGAGGTCGGCCCACTCTCTCTTTGCAGTACACCTCTCCTGGGCACATGTCTTGGCCTCAGTGGGCACTGGGTCTGCCACTCTCTCTTTGCAGTACACCTCTCCCGCGCACATGTCTAGGCCTCAGTGGGCATTGCCCTTCTCTCTTTGCAGAGCACCTCTCCTGGGCACATGTCTTGACCTTAGTGGGCATTGCCCTTCTGTCATTGCAGAACACCTCTCCTTGGCACATGTCTAGGCCTCAGTGGGCATTGCCCATCTCTCTCTGCAGAACACCTTTCCTGGGCAGATGTCTAGTGGTCAGCGGGCACCTGCCCCTCTCTCTTTGCAGAACACCTCTCCTGGGCACATGTCTTGGCCTCAGTGGGCACTGGGTCTGCCACTCTCTCTTTGCAGTACACCTCTTCTGGGCACATGTCTAGGCCTCAGTGGGCATTGCCCCTCACTCTTTGCAGAGCACCTCTCCTGGGCACATGTCTTGACCTCAGTGGGCATTGCCCTTCTGTCATTGCAGAACACCTCTCCTTGGCACATGTCTAGGCCTCAGTGGGCATTTCCCATCTCTCTCTGCACAACATCTCTCCTGGGCAGATGTCTAGGTGTCAGCGGGCACCTGCCCCTCTCTCTTTGCATAACACCTCTCCTGGGCACATGTCTAGGCCTCAGTGGGCACTGGGCACCTGCCCCTCTCTCTTTACAATGCACATCTCCTGGGCACATGTCTAGGCCTCAGTGGGCATTGCCCCTCTCTCTTTTCAGAACACCTCACCTGGGCACATGTCTAGGCCTCAATGGGCACTGGGGTCTGCCCTATCTCTTTGCAGAACACCTCCTCGGGGTACATGTCTAGGCATCTGTGGGCATTGCCCCTCTCTCTTTGCAGAACACCTTTTCTGGGCACATGTCTAGGCTTCAGTGGGCACTGGGGTACGCCCACTCTCTCTTTGCAGAACACCTCTCATGGGCACATGTCTAGACTTCAGTGGGCACTGGGGTCTGCCCACTCTCTCTTTTCAGAACACCTCTTCTGGGCACATGTCGAGGCCTTAGTGGGTACTGGGATCTGCCCACTCTCTCTTTGCAGAACACCTCTCCTGGGCACATGTCTAGGCATCAACGGGCACCTGCCCCTCTCTCTTTGCAGAGCACCTCTCCTGGGCACATGTCTAGGCCTCAGTGGGTACTGGGCACCTGCCCCTCTCTCTTTACAGTACACATCTCCTGGGCCCATGTGTAGGCCTCAGTGGGCATTGCACCTCTCTCTTTTCAGAACACCTCTCCTGGGCACATGTCGAGGCCTCAGTGGGTACTAGGATCTGCCCACTCTCTCTTTGCAGAACACCTCTCCTGGGCACATGTCTATGCCTCAGTGGGCATTGCCCCACTCTCTTTGCAGAGCACCTCTCCTGGGCACATGTCTTGGCTTCAGTGGGCACTGGGGTCTGCCCCTTTCTCTTTGCAGAACACCTCTCCTGGGCACATGTCTATTCCTCAGCGGGCACTGGGGCCTGCCCACTCTCTCATTGCAGAACACCTTTCCTGGGCACATGTCTTGGCCTCAGTGGGCACTGTGTACCTGCCCCTCTCTCTTTGCATAACACCTCTCCTGGGCACATCTCTAGGCTTCAGTGGGCACTGGGGCCCGCCCACTCTCTCTTTGCAGAACACCTCTCATGGGCACATGTCTAGACTTCAGTGGGCACTGGGGTCTGCCCACTCTCACATTGCAGAACACCTTTCCTGGGCACATGTCTTGGCCTCAGTGGGCACTGTGCACCTGCCCCTCTCTCTTTGCATAACACCTCTCCTGGGCACATGTCTAGGCTTCAGTGGGCACTGGGGTCCGCCCACTCTCTCTTTGCAGAACACCTCTCATGGGCACATGTCTAGACTTCAGTGGGCACTGGGGTCTGCCCACACTCTCTTTTCAGAACACCTCTTCTGGGCACATGCCGAGGCCTCAGTGGGTACTGGGATCTGCCCACTCTCTCTTTGCAGAACACCTCTCCTGGGCACATGTCTAGGCCTCAGTGGGCATTGCCCCTCTCTCTTTGCAGAGCACCTCTCCTGGGCACATGGCTTGGCCTCAGTGGGCATTGCCCCTCTCTCTTTGCAGAATACCTCTCCTGGGCACATGTCTAGGCCTCAGCGGGCACTGGGGTCTGCCCACTCTCTCTTTGCAGAACACCTCTCCTGGGCACATGTCTTGGCCTCAGTGGGCACTGGGGCTGCCCACTCTCTCTTTGCGGAACACCTCTCCTGGGCACATGTCTTTGCCTCAGTGGGCACTGGGGCTGCCCACTCTCTCTTTGTGGAACACCTCTCCTGGGCATATGTCTTGGCCTCAGTGGGCACTGGGGCTGCCCACTCTCTGTTTGCAGAACACCTCTCCTGGGCACATGTCTTGGCCTCAGTGGGCACTGGGGTCTGCCCACTCTCTCTTTGCAGAACATCTCTCCTGGGCACATGTCTTGGCCTCAGTGGGCATTGCCCCACTCTCTTTGTAGAACACCTCTCCTGGGCATATGTCTAGGCATCAGTGGGCATTGCCCCTCTCTCTTTGCAGAACACCTTTCCTCGGCACTTGTCTAGGCTTCAGTGGGCACTGGGGTCCCCCCACTCTCTCTTTGCAGAACACCTCTCATGGGCACATGTCTAGACTTCAGTGGGCACTGGGGTCTGCCCACTCTCTCTTTTCAGAACACCTCTTCTGGGCACATGTCGAGGCCTTAGTGCGTACTGGGATCTGCCCACTCTCTCTTTGCAGAACACCTCTCCTGGGCACATGTCTAGGCGTCAGCGGGCACCTGCCCCTCTCTCTTTGCAGAACACTTCTCCTGGGCACATGTCTAGGCCTCAGTGGGCACTGGGCACCTGCCCCTCTCTCTTTACAGTACACATCTCCTGGGCACATGTCTAGGCTTCAGTGGGCATTGCCCCTCTCTCTTTTCAGAACACCTCTCCTGGGCACATGTCTAGGCCTCAATGGGCACTGGGGTCTGCCCTATCTCTTTGCAGAACACCTCCTCAGGGTACATGTCTAGGCCTCAGTGGGCATTGCCCCACTCTCTTTGCAGAACACCTTTCCGGGGCATATGTCTAGGCCTCAGCGGGCACTGGGGCCTGCCCCTCTCTCTTTGCAGAACACTTCTCCTGGGCACATGTCTAGGCCTCAGTGGGCATTGCCCCACTCTCTTTGTAGAACACCTCTCCTGGGCACATGTCTAGGCTTCAGTGGGCACTGGGGTCCGCCCACTCTCTCTTTGGAGAACACCTCTCATGGGCACATGTCTAGAATTTAGTGGGCACTGGGGTCTGCCCACTCTCTCTTTTCGGAACACCTCTTCTGGGCACATGTCGAGGCCTCAGTGGGTACTGGGATCTGCCCACTCTCTCTTTGCAGAACACCTCTCCTGGGCACATGTCTAGGCCTCAGTGGGCATTGCCCCACTCTCTTTGCAGAGCACCTCTCCTGGGCACATGTCTTGGCTTCAGTGGGCACTGGGGTCTGCCCCTCTCTCTTTGCAGAACACCTCTCCTGGGCACATGTCTAGGCCTCAGCGGGCACTGGGGTGTGCCCATCTCACTTTGCAGAACACCTCTCCTGGGCACATGTCTATTCCTCAGCGGGCACTGGGGTCTGCCCACTCTCTCATTGCAGAACACCTTTCCTGGGCACATGTCTTGGCCTCAGTGGGTACTGTGCACCTGCCCCTCTCTCTTTGCATAACACCTCTCCTGGGCACATGTCTAGGCTTCAGTGGGCACTGGGGTCCGCCCACTCTCACTTTGCAGAACCCCTCTCATCGGCACATGTCTAGACTTCAGTGGGCACTGGGGCCTGCCCCTCTCTCTTTGCAGAACACTTCTCCTGGGCACATGTCTAGGCCTCAGTGGGCATTGCCCCACTCTCTTTGCAGAACACCTCCTCAGGGTACATGTCTAGGCATCAGTGGGCATTGCCCCTCTCTCTTTGCAGAACACCTTTCCTGGGCACATGTCTAGGCTTCAGTGGGCACTGGGGTCCGCCCACTCTCTCTTTGCAGAACACCTCTCATGGGCACATGTCTAGACTTCAGTGGGCACTGGGGTCTGCCCACTCTCTCTTTTCAGAACACCTCTTCTGGGCACATGTCGAGGCCTTAGTGGGTACGGGGATCTGCCCACTCTCTCTTTGCAGAACACCTCTCCTGGGCACATGTCTAGGCATCAGCGGGCACCTGCCCCTCTCTCTTTGCAGAACACCTCTCCTGGGCACATGTCTAGGCCTCAGTGGGCACTGGGCACCTGCCCCTCTCTCTTTACAGTACACATCTCCTGGGCACATGTGTAGGACTCAGTGGGCATTGCACCTCTCTCTTTTCAGAACACCTCTCCTGGGCACATGTCGAGGCCTCAGTGGGTACTAGGATCTGCCCACTCTCTCTTTACAGAACACCTCTCCTGGGCACATGTCTAGGCCTCAGTGGGCATTGCCCCACTCTCTTTGCAGAGCACCTCTCCTGGGCACATGTCTATTCCTCAGCGGGCACTGGGGCCTGCCCACTCTCTCATTGCAGAACACCTTTCCTGGGCACATGTCTTGGCCTCAGTGGGCACTGTGCACCTGCCCCTTTCTCTTTGCAGAACACCTCTCCTGGGCACATGTCTATTCCTCAGCGGGCACTGGGGCCTGCACACTCTCTCATTGCAGAACACCTTTCCTGGGCACATGTCTTGGCTTCACTGGGCACTGTGCACCTGCCCCTTTCTCTTTGCAGAGCACCTCTCCTGGGCACATGTCTATTCCTCAGCGGGCACTGGGGCCTGCCCACTCTCATTGCAGAACACTTTTCCTGGGCACATGTCTAGGCCTCAGTGGGCATTGCCCCTCTCTCTTTGTAGAACACCTCTCCTGGGCACATGTCTAGGCCTCAGTGGGCATTGCCCCTCTCTCTTTGTAGAACACCTCTCCTGGGCACATGTCTAGGCTTCAGTGGGCACTGGGGTCCGCCCACTCTCTCTTTGCAGAACACCTCTCCTGGGCACATGTCTAGATTTCAGTGGGCACTGGGGTCTGCCCACTCTCTCTTTTCAGAACACCTCTTCTGGGCACATGTCGAGGCCTCAGTGGGTACTGGGATCTGCCCACTCTCTCTTTGCAGAACACCTCTCCTGGGCACATGTCTAGGCCTCAGTGGGCATTGCCCCACTCTCTTTGCAGAGCACCTCTCCTGGGCACATGTCTTGGCTTCAGTGGGCACTGGGGTCTGCCCCTCTCTCTTTGCAGAACACCTCTCCTGGGCACATGTCTAGGCCTCAGCCGGCACTGGGGTCTGCTCATCTCACTTTGCAGAACACCTCTCCTGGGCACATGTCTAGACTTCAGTGGGCACTGGGGTCTGCCCACTCTCACATTGCAGAACACCTTTCCTGGGCACATGTCTTGGCCTCAGTGGGCACTGTGCACCTGCCCCTCTCTCTTTGCATAACACCTCTCCTGGGCACATGTCTAGGCTTCAGTGGGCACTGGGGTCCGCCCACTCTCTCTTTGCAGAACACCTCTCATGGGCACATGTCTAGACTTCAGTGGGCACTGGGGTCTGCCCACACTCTCTTTTCAGAACACCTCTTCTGGGCACATGTCGAGGCCTCAGTGGGTACTGGGATCTGCCCACTCTCTCTTTGCAGAACACCTCTCCTGGGCACATGTCTAGGCCTCAGTGGGCATTGCCCCTCTCTCTTTGCAGAGCACCTCTCCTGGGCACATGGCTTGGCCTCAGTGGGCATTGCCCCTCTCTCTTTGCAGAATACCTCTCCTGGGCACATGTCTAGGCCTCAGCGGGCACTGGGGTCTGCCCACTCTCTCTTTGCAGAACACCTCTCCTGGGCACATGTCTTTGCCTCAGTGGGCACTGGGGCTGCCCACTCTCTCTTTGCGGAACACCTCTCCTGGGCACATGTCTTTGCCTCAGTGGGCACTGGGGCTGCCCACTCTCTCTTTGTGGAACACCTCTCCTGGGCACATGTCTTGGCCTCAGTGGGCACTGGGGCTGCCCACTCTCTGTTTGCAGAACACCTCTCCTGGGCACATGTCTTGGCCTCAGTGGGCACTGGGGTCTGCCCACTCTCTCTTTGCAGAACATCTCTCCTGGGCACATGTCTTGGCCTCAGTGGGCATTGCCCCTCTCTCTTTGTAGAACACCTCTCCTGGGCACATGTCTTTGCCTCAGTGGGCACTGGGGCTGCCCACTCTCTCTTTGTGGAACACCTCTCCTGGGCACATGTCTTGGCCTCAGTGGGCACTGGGGCTGCCCACTCTCTGTTTGCAGAACACCTCTCCTGGGCACATGTCTAGGCCTCAGTGGGCACTGGGCACCTGCCCCTCTCTCTTTACAGTGCACATCTCCTGGGCACATGTCTAGGCCTCAGTGGCCATTGCCCCTCTCTCTTTTCAGAACACCTCACCTGGGCACATGTCTAGGCCTCAATGGGCACTGGGGTCTGAACTATCTCTTTGCAGAACACCTCCTCAGGGTACATGTCTAGGCATCAGTGGGCATTGCCCCTCTCTCTTTGCAGAACACCTTTCCTGGGCACATGTCTAGGCTTCAGTGGGCACTGGGGTCCGCCCACTCTCTCTTTGCAGAACACCTCTCATGGGCACATGTCTAGACTTCAGTGGGCACTGGGGTCTGCCCACTCTCTCTTTTCAGAACACCTCTTCTGGGCACATGTCGAGGCCTTAGTGGGTACGGGGATCTGCCCACTCTCTCTTTGCAGAACACCTCTCCTGGGCACATGTCTAGGCATCAGCGGGCACCTGCCCCTCTCTCTTTGCAGAACACCTCTCCTGGGCACATGTCTAGGCCTCAGTGGGCACTGGGCACCTGCCCCTCTCTCTTTACAGTACACATCTCCTGGGCACATGTGTAGGACTCAGTGGGCATTGCACCTCTCTCTTTTCAGAACACCTCTCCTGGGCACATGTCGAGGCCTCAGTGGGTACTAGGATCTGCCCACTCTCTCTTTACAGAACACCTCTCCTGGGCACATGTCTAGGCCTCAGTGGGCATTGCCCCACTCTCTTTGCAGAGCACCTCTCCTGGGCACATGTCTATTCCTCAGCGGGCACTGGGGCCTGCCCACTCTCTCATTGCAGAACACCTTTCCTGGGCACATGTCTTGGCCTCAGTGGGCACTGTGCACCTGCCCCTTTCTCTTTGCAGAACACCTCTCCTGGGCACATGTCTATTCCTCAGCGGGCACTGGGGCCTGCACACTCTCTCATTGCAGAACACCTTTCCTGGGCACATGTCTTGGCTTCACTGGGCACTGTGCACCTGCCCCTTTCTCTTTGCAGAACACCTCTCCTGGGCACATGTCTATTCCTCAGCGGGCACTGGGGCCTGCCCACTCTCATTGCAGAACACTTTTCCTGGGCACATGTCTAGGCCTCAGTGGGCATTGCCCCTCTCTCTTTGTAGAACACCTCTCCTGGGCACATGTCTAGGCATCAGTGGGCATTGCCCCTCTCTCTTTGTAGAACACCTCTCCTGGGCACATGTCTAGGCTTCAGTGGGCACTGGGGTCCGCCCACTCTCTCTTTGCAGAACACCTCTCCTGGGCACATGTCTAGATTTCAGTGGGCACTGGGGTCTGCCCACTCTCTCTTTTCAGAACACCTCTTCTGGGCACATGTCTAGGCCTCAGTGGGTACTGGGATCTGCCCACTCTCTCTTTGCAGAACACCTCTCCTGGGCACATGTCTAGGCCTCAGTGGGCATTGCCCCACTCTCTTTGCAGAGCACCTCTCCTGGGCACATGTCTTGGCTTCAGTGGGCATTGCCCCTCTCTCCTTGCAGAACACCTCTCCTGGGCACATGTCTTTGCCTCAGTGGGCACTGGGGTCTGCCCCTCTCTCTTTGCAGAACACCTCTCCTGGGCACATGTCTTGGCCTCAGTGGGCACTGGGGTATGCCCACTCTCTCTTTGTAGAACACCTCACCTGGGCACATGTCTAGGCCTCAGTGGGCTTTATACCTCTCTCTTTGCAGAGCACCTCTCCTGGGCACATGTCTAGGCTTCTGTGGGCACTGGGGGCTGCCCACTATCTCTTTGCAGAACACCTCTCCTGGACACATGTCTTGGCCTCAGTGGGCACTGAGGTCGGCCCACTCTCTCTTTGCAGTACACCTCTCCTGGGCACATGTCTTGGCCTCAGTGGGCACTGGGTCTGCCACTCTCTCTTTGCAGTACACCTCTCCCGCGCACATGTCTAGGCCTCAGTGGGCATTGCCCTTCTCTCTTTGCAGAGCACCTCTCCTGGGCACATGTCTTGACCTCAGTGGGCATTGCCCTTCTGTCATTGCAGAACACCTCTCCTTGGCACATGTCTAGGCCTCAGTGGGCATTGCCCATCTCTCTCTGCAGAACACCTTTCCTGGGCAGATGTCTAGTGGTCAGCGGGCACCTGCCCCTCTCTCTTTGCAGAACACCTCTCCTGGGCACATGTCTTGGCCTCAGTGGGCACTGGGTCTGCCACTCTCTCTTTGCAGTACACCTCTTCTGGGCACATGTCTAGGCCTCAGTGGGCATTGCCCCTCACTCTTTGCAGAGCACCTCTCCTGGGCACATGTCTTGACCTCAGTGGGCATTGCCCTTCTGTCATTGCAGAACACCTCTCCTTGGCACATGTCTAGGCCTCAGTGAGCATTTCCCATCTCTCTCTGCACAACATCTCTCCTGGGCAGATGTCTAGGTGTCAGCGGGCACCTGCCCCTCTCTCTTTGCATAACACCTCTCCTGGGCACATGTCTAGGCCTCAGTGGGCACTGGGCACCTGCCCCTCTCTCTTTACAGTGCACATCTCCTGGGCACATGTCTAGGCCTCAGTGGGCATTGCCCCTCTCTCTTTTCAGAACACCTCACCTGGGCACATGTCTAGGCCTCAATGGGCACTGGGGTCTGCCCTATCTCTTTGCAGAACACCTCCTCAGGGTACATGTCTAGGCATCTGTGGGCATTGCCCCTCTCTCTTTGCAGAACACCTTTCCTGGGCACATGTCTAGGCTTCAGTGGGCACTGGGGTCCGCCCACTCTCTCTTTGCAGAACACCTCTCATGGGCACATGTCTAGACTTCAGTGGGCACTGGGGTCTGCCCACTCTCTCTTTTCAGAACACCTCTTCTGGGCACATGTCGAGGCCTTAGTGGGTACTGGGATCTGCCCACTCTCTCTTTGCAGAACACCTCTCCTGGGCACATGTCTAGGCATCAACGGGCACCTGCCCCTCTCTCTTTGCAGAGCACCTCTCCTGGGCACATGTCTAGGCCTCAGTGGGTACTGGGCACCTGCCCCTCTCTCTTTACAGTACACATCTCCTGGGCACATGTGTAGGCCTCAGTGGGCATTGCACCTCTCTCTTTTCAGAACACCTCTCCTGGGCACATGTCGAGGCCTCAGAGGGTACTAGGATCTGCCCACTCTCTCTTTGCAGAACACCTCTCCTGAGCACATGTCTATGCCTCAGTGGGCATTGCCCCACTCTCTTTGCAGAGCACCTCTCCTCGGCACATGTCTTGGCTTCAGTGGGCACTGGGGTCTGCCCCTTTCTCTTTGCAGAACACCTCTCCTGGGCACATGTCTATTCCTCAGCGGGCACTGGGGCCTGCCCACTCTCTCATTGCAGAACACCTTTCCTGGGCACATGTCTTGGCCTCAGTGGGCACTGTGTACCTGCCCCTCTCTCTTTGCATAACACCTCTCCTGGGCACATCTCTAGGCTTCAGTGGGCACTGGGGCCCGCCCACTCTCTCTTTGCAGAACACCTCTCATGGGCACATGTCTAGACTTCAGTGGGCACTGGGGTCTGCCCACTCTCACATTGCAGAACACCTTTCCTGGGCACATGTCTTGGCCTCAGTGGGCACTGTGCACCTGCCCCTCTCTCTTTGCATAACACCTCTCCTGGGCACATGTCTAGGCTTCAGTGGGCACTGGGGTCCGCCCACTCTCTCTTTGCAGAACACCTCTCATGGGCACATGTCTAGACTTCAGTGGGCACTGGGGTCTGCCCACACTCTCTTTTCAGAACACCTCTTCTGGGCACATGTCGAGGCCTCAGTGGGTACTGGGATCTGCCCACTCTCTCTTTGCAGAACACCGCTCCTGGGCACATGTCTAGGCCTCAGTGGGCATTGCCCCTCTCTCTTTGCAGAGCACCTCTCCTGGGCACATGGCTTGGCCTCAGTGGGCATTGCCCTTCTCTCTTTGCAGAATACCTCTCCTGGGCACATGTCTAGGCCTCAGCGGGCACCGGGGTCTGCCCACTCTCTCTTTGCAGAACACCTCTCCTGGGCACATGTCTTGGCCTCAGTGGGCACTGGGGCTGCCCACTCTCTCTTTGCGGAACACCTCTCCTGGGCACATGTCTTTGCCTCAGTGGGCACTGGGGCTGCCCACTCTCTCTTTGTGGAACACCTCTCCTGGGCATATGTCTTGGCCTCAGTGGGCACTGGGGCTGCCCACTCTCTGTTTGCAGAACACCTCTCCTGGGCACATGTCTTGGCCTCAGTGGGCACTGGGGTCTGCCCACTCTCTCTTTGCAGAACATCTCTCCTGGGCACATGTCTTGGCCTCAGTGGGCATTGCCCCACTCTCTTTGTAGAACACCTCTCCTGGGCATATGTCTAGGCATCAGTGGGCATTGCCCCTCTCTCTTTGCAGAACACCTTTCCTCGGCACATGTCTAGGCTTCAGTGGGCACTGGGGTCCCCCCACTCTCTCTTTGCAGAACACCTCTCATGGGCACATGTCTAGACTTCAGTGGGCACTGGGGTCTGCCCACTCTCTCTTTTCAGAACACCTCTTCTGGGCACATGTCGAGGCCTTAGTGCGTACTGGGATCTGCCCACTCTCTCTTTGCAGAACACCTCTCCTGGGCACATGTCTAGGCGTCAGCGGGCACCTGCCCCTCTCTCTTTGCAGAACACTTCTCCTGGGCACATGTCTAGGCCTCAGTGGGCACTGGGCACCTGCCCCTCTCTCTTTACAGTACACATCTCCTGGGCACATGTCTAGGCTTCAGTGGGCATTGCCCCTCTCTCTTTTCAGAACACCTCTCCTGGGCACATGTCTAGGCCTCAATGGGCACTGGGGTCTGCCCTATCTCTTTGCAGAACACCTCCTCAGGGTACATGTCTAGGCCTCAGTGGGCATTGCCCCACTCTCTTTGCAGAACACCTTTCCGGGGCATATGTCTAGGCCTCAGCGGGCACTGGGGCCTGCCCCTCTCTCTTTGCAGAACACTTCTCCTGGGCACATGTCTAGGCCTCAGTGGGCATTGCCCCACTCTCTTTGTAGAACACCTCTCCTGGGCACATTTCTAGGCTTCAGTGGGCACTGGGGTCCGCCCACTCTCTCTTTGGAGAACACCTCTCATGGGCACATGTCTAGAATTTAGTGGGCACTGGGGTCTGCCCACTCTCTCTTTTCAGAACACCTCTTGTGGGCACATGTCGAGGCCTCAGTGGGTACTGGGATCTGCCCACTCTCTCTTTGCAGAACACCTCTCCTGGGCACATGTCTAGGCCTCAGTGGGCATTGCCCCACTCTCTTTGCAGAGCACCTCTCCTGGGCACATGTCTTGGCTTCAGTGGGCACTGGGGTCTGCCCCTCTCTCTTTGCAGAACACCTCTCCTGGGCACATGTCTAGGCCTCAGCGGGCACTGGGGTGTGCCCATCTCACTTTGCAGAACACCTCTCCTGGGCACATGTCTATTCCTCAGCGGGCACTGGGGTCTGCCCACTCTCTCATTGCAGAACACCTTTCCTGGGCACATGTCTTGGCCTCAGTGGGTACTGTGCACCTGCCCCTCTCTCTTTGCATAAAACCTCTCCTGGGCACATGTCTAGGCTTCAGTGGGCACTTGGGTCCGCCCACTCTCACTTTGCAGAACCCCTCTCATCGGCACATGTCTAGACTTCAGTGGGCACTGGGGCCTGCCCCTCTCTCTTTGCAGAACACTTCTCCTGGGCACATGTCTAGGCCTCAGTGGGCATTGCCCCACTCTCTTTGTAGAACACCTCTCCTGAGCACATGTCTAGGCTTCAGTGGGCACTGGGGTCCGCCCACTCTCTCTTTGGAGAACACCTCTCATGGGCACATGTCTAGACTTCAGTGGGCACTGGGGTCTGCCCACTCTCTCTTTTCAGAACACCTCTTCTGGGCACATGTCGAGGCCTCAGTGGGTACTGGGATCTGCCCACTCTCTCTTTGCAGAACACCTCTCCTGGGCACATGTCTAGGCCTCAGTGGGCATTGCCCCACTCTCTTTGCAGAGCACCTCTCCTGGGCACATGTCTTGGCTTCAGTGGGCACTGGGGTCTGCCCCTCTCTCTTTGCAGAACACCTCTCCTGGGCACATGTCTAGGCCTCAACGGGCACTGGGGTCTGCTCATCTCACTTTGCAGAACACCTCTCCTGGGCACATGTCTAGACTTCAGTGGGCACTGGGGTCTGCCCACTCTCACATTGCAGAACACCTTTCCTGGGCACATGTCTTGGCCTCAGTGGGCACTGTGCACCTGCCCCTCTCTCTTTGCATAACACCTCTCCTGGGCACATGTCTAGGCTTCAGTGGGCACTGGGGTCCGCCCACTCTCTCTTTGCAGAACACCTCTCATGGGCACATGTCTAGACTTCAGTGGGCACTGGGGTCTGCCCACACTCTCTTTTCAGAACACCTCTTCTGGGCACATGTCGAGGCCTCAGTGGGTACTGGGATCTGCCCACTCTCTCTTTGCAGAACACCTCTCCTGGGCACATGTCTAGGCCTCAGTGGGCATTGCCCCTCTCTCTTTGCAGAGCACCTCTCCTGGGCACATGGCTTGGCATCAGTGGGCATTGCCCCTCTCTCTTTGCAGAATACCTCTCCTGGGCACATGTCTAGGCCTCAGCGGGCACTGGGGTCTGCCCACTCTCTCTTTGCAGAACACCTCTCCTGGGCACATGTCTTTGCCTCAGTGGGCACTGGGGCTGCCCACTCTCTCTTTGCGGAACACCTCTCCTGGGCACATGTCTTTGCCTCAGTGGGCACTGGGGCTGCCCACTCTCTCTTTGTGGAACACCTCTCCTGGGCACATGTCTTGGCCTCAGTGGGCACTGGGGCTGCCCACTCTCTGTTTGCAGAACACCTCTCCTGGGCACATGTCTTGGCCTCAGTGGGCACTGGGGTCTGCCCACTCTCTCTTTGCAGAACATCTCTCCTGGGCACATGTCTTGGCCTCAGTGGGCATTGCCCCACTCTCTTTGTAGAACACCTCTCCTGGGCATATGTCTAGGCATCAGTGGGCAGTGAGGGTCCTCGTAGCTCAGGAGTGTCGCCACGGAGGTACTGTGTGCAATGCGCCTCGGAGTGAGGGTGCTCGTAGCTCAGGAGTGTCGCCATGGAGGTACTGTGTGCAATGCGCCTCGGAGTGAGGGTGCTCATAGCTCAGGAGTGTCGCCACAGAGGTGCTGTGTGCAATGCGCCTCGGAGTGAGGGTGCTCGTAGCTCAGGAGTGTCGCCATGGAGGTACTGTGTGCAATGCGCCTCGGAGTGAGGGTGCTCGTAGCTCAGGAGTGTCGCCACAGAGGTGCTGTGTGCAATGCGCCTCGGAGTGAGGGTGCTCGTGGCTCAGGAGCGTCGCCACGGAGGTACTGTGTGAAATGCGCCTCGGAGTCAGGGTGCTCGTAGCTCAGGAGTGTCGCCACAGAGGTGCTGTGTGCAATGCGCCTCGGAGTGAGGATGCTCGTAGCTCAGGAGTGTCACCACAGAGGTGCTGTGTGCAATGCGCCTCGGAGTGAGGGTGCTCGTAAGCTCAGGAGTGTCACCACAGAGGTGCTGTGTGCAATGCGCCTCGGAGTGAGGATGCTCGTAGCTCAGGAGTGTCGCCATGGAGGTACTGTGTGCAATGCGCCTCGGAGTGAGGGTGCTCGTAACTCAGGAGTGTCGCCACAAAGGTGCTGTGTGCAATGCGCCTCGGAGTGAGGGTGCTCGTAGCTCAGGAGTGTCGCCACAGAGGTGCTGTGTGCAATGCGCCTCGGAGTGAGGGTGCTCGTAGCTCAGGAGTGTCGCCATGGAGGTACTGTGTGCAATGCGCCTCGGAGTGAGGGTGCTCGTAGCTCAGGAGTGTCGCCACAGAGGTGCTGTGTGCAATGCGCCTCGGAGTGAGGGTGCTCGTAGCTCAGGAGTGTCGCCACGGAGGTACTGTGTGCAATGCGCCTCGGAGTGAGGGTGCTCGTAGCTCAGGAGTGTCGCCACAGAGGTTCTGTGTGCAATGCGCCTCGGAGTGAGGATGCTCGTAGCTCAGGAGTGTCGCCATGGAGGTGCTGTGTGCAATGCGCCTCAGAGTGAGGGTGCTCGTAGCTCAGGAGTGTCGCCACAGAGGTGCTGTGTGCAATGCGCCTCGGAGTGAGGATGCTCGTAGCTCAGGAGTGTCGCCATGGAGGTACTGTGTGCAATGCGCCTCGGAGTGAGGGTGCTCGTAGCTCAGGAGTGTCGCCATGGAGGTACTGTGTGCAATGCGCCTCGGAGTGAGGGTGCTCGTAGCTCAGGAGTGTCGCCACAGAGGTGCTGTGTGCAATGCGCCTCGGAGTGAGGATGCTCGTAGCTCAGGAGTGTCGCCATGGAGGTGCTGTGTGCAATGCGCCTCGGAGTGAGGATGCTCGTAGCTCAGGAGTGTCGCCATGGAGGTACTGTGTGCAATGCGCCTCGGAGTGAGGGTGCTCGTAGCTCAGGAGTGTCGCCACAGAGGTGCTGTGTGCAATGCGCCTCGGAGTGAGGGGGCTCGTAGCTCAGGAGTGTCGCCACGGAGGTGCTGTGTGCAATGCGCCTCGGAGTGAGGATGCTCGTAGCTCAGGAGTGTCGCCATGGAGGTACTGTGTGCAATGCGCCTCGGAGTGAGGGTGCTCGTAGCTCAGGAGTGTCGCCATGGAGGTACTGTGTGCAATGCGCCTCGGAGTGAGGGTGCTCGTAGCTCAGGAGTGTCGCCATGGAGGTACTGTGTGCAATGCGCCTCGGAGTGAGGGTGCACATAGCTCTCTTTGTTTCGTGTACCCTATCAGATCCAATGAGCATCCTTCTGCCGCCACAGGACGTCTAGTTCAAGAGAGGAAAGATACTTAGGGGCAGATTTCCGAGACTGTCACACAGAGCACCAAGTCACGCTGCTGCGCTACACTATTTGACAGGAAAAGGGCAGAAATGAGCCGTATTTAAAAGAACACAGCACATTCCGGCCTTTCCCCCTACGCTGGCACTGTTTTGGCTGCCTAGCATCAATGCAGGCGGCACCCTTGCACCACGGTGCAAGGCTGCCTCTGTTGCATGCAGGATTGTTTTTGTGCAGGAATGGGCACCTTGCTGTAGAACAACAATCCCCTGAGACTTTCTATGTGTGCTGCAGCAGCACACATAGAAAGAGGAAGTAAAGAAGAGACATAAAGATATTTCTCCTCATTGTGCCTCTCCTGGGGAGGCGTATCTTTTTGGTGCAATACCAGATTTACCACTGCTGGTAAGTCTAGGAATGTGTCAAAACCATGGGAGTTGTATGGGGACACCCACACAACACCGATGGAACAGCTCCCTAGCTCAGAGTAGGGCAACTCAGCTATTGATGCGTTGTTTTACTGCAGATTTGTGGAGTCACTCCCCCTCCTCCTACCAAAACGCTATGCTAAAGAGAAACATCCCCAACGTTATTCCCATAGGGTCCCCGGCCTACTGAACAGTCAGCTTTCCCTGCCTTTCCCTCGAATTCCATGCCACATGCCATCATTCTCCCTTCCTCCACATCCCTCTCAAACCCCCTTCCCCCATTATTCTATCTCGCTTTGAAACTGAACAAGACATACTTCCCCCAGGAGTTGCATCCTTAACCAAATCTTTAGTTCTTACATTATTTTAACCGATTTTGTCCCTTTCACTCGCTTTTATGAAAACGTTTCGACTTCTCCCCAACTCCTCTGTTCCTACTATATTCATCTTGCCCACCTAATCTCTTATCTAATCCTGACTTAGCCATTATTCTCAATGGGAGGTGGATTCTAAGACTGATTCCACCCCTGCCTATTAGCAAGGTTTAGGTTAGTGATAAAAGTTTTATTGCTGTTTTACTTGTGGTTTTGGTGCATTTCGCTGCCATTGCTGGATCTTTCATCGCATTGGAGAAAAACGTTGGTAATAACGCGCTATCTCCACGATGAGATCCAGCGATAGACCGATAAAAAAATATGCGCTAAGCGCGATTTGCGATATTTATCGCAAGCCCTTGCTAATATGCCCCATTGTTCCCAACAACCACCTCTCTTCACCCCCTCGGACCCGGTTCTCTTACTCGCCTCTTGCTCACTCTCACCATGGAGGCTACACAGGTCTTTACCCATCCCCAACCATTCAGAAAGTCTCAAATCACATTCCTTTCAGGCAAAACCTGCATCCCTAGGCCCAGATTTATCAAAGTATTGTGTAGCCCTTGCATCAACCAAGGTAACGCAGGGTCAACGCAACACTAAAGTCTTACTTATAATGCCATGGAAAGCCACTTTGCGTGGCCCTGCGGTGCTTGCAAAATCTGCAGTAACGCAAGTGAGTGCAAGTTGCTGCCTTGCATTACTCTGTCCCGGGGATGCGTTCCATGGGTGCAGTGTGGGTGTTCCCACACATCCACCCATGGATTTTGGTGCAATCCCTGAGTGGCAGACCTGGGAATGCTTTAAAATGCTATGCCTTCCCAGAGAAGGCATAACAAGGAGAAATATCTTTATTTCTACTTCTTTTTACCTCTTTTCACACAAGCTGCATTCTGCAGCACAAGTAGAAAGAGGACAAAGCCTCAGAGGATTGCTTCTGTGCAGGAAGGTGTCCCTCTCTGCACAAAGCCTGCAGCGCAGGCACCCTTGCACCATAATGCAGCCAAAAGTGCACCAGCACAAAAAGAGGACAGGAATGTTGAATATAGCTCAATCCTGTCCTATCCCTTTCACGCAGAATCGTGCAGCAAGGTGTCTTGCTGCGTTGGGTGAAACATTGATAAATATGCCCCTTGGTTTGGGACCTTCCATGGCCAACAGGGCACATGTTCTCCACAAACACACATTCTTACATATTTCACCTCTGGACATCATTGCTAAGCGAAGACAAAAGAAAGAAAAGTAAAAATCAATCATTTTAGCACCGAGCTGCATCTGACCCTGGTTCCTGTGGGCTAAAAAAGCAACATTACATTTGAACTTTTCAAAACTTTTAGAAAATATCTAGCCACTTGTGTGTCAGCGTGGCTTTGAAAGTGTCCTTTCAACATTGTGTTTTGTGCTATTTTATCATGTCAACCATCGGAGTTAAATGTGAATTGATCTGCAGGGATTCCCGCTGGTGTTGTGCAGTCTCAAAAGCCTGGTCCAGGAATATCTTGAAAGGAGGCACCTCCTGAGGTTTATTGGATATTCTGCCCAGGCTGGCATCAAAACCCTTCTCCCTTGCTAAAAAGTATTGGAAAAACTGATCGGTTTCTCATGCCTGCCATGCACCTTAGTGTGACCCCGGGGAACCTGGTGCTTTCGGGTCAATGGAAACTTACTTTCAAAATTCTCTGTTTGGATTTTTTTCTGACTAGCAACAAAGTTCAAAAAGAAATCCGTTTTTTTCAGTCAAAGGAAGTGCCCACACTCTACAGGTTATTCCTTGAAGTACGGTTCTCCATGTCTTCATTGTTAATATTGACTTCGTTCTGTGACTTTAGGTCCTGAATTTACTGAAAGCGGCTGGTTCAGCTGTGGACTCCTTTACTTCTCTCTTATTATCATGCATTTGTTAAACAGATCCCTCTTAACGTTAACACAATCCGCTTTTCCCCACTTGAATTGCATTAACTGTGTCCTTCTTTTGATTGGCTAATCTGAGTACCAGGTGTGTCAATAACAACAATAGACTCCATGTATGTGACATTCAGTAGATACTTACCTGATGTTTTCTACAGTGCTATTTGTGTCACCTCTTTTCTTGACACTCCAACGTAGAGTTTTTGTTTGTTCTTCTATAACCAATATCGCTAATCCCTCCCAGAGGGGAAACATCCATTACAACGCAGTCATTACAGCGACCTACCTTTGCAACGCAACTGTTACAATGCAACTGCCTTTACATCGCATGCCATTCCAATGCATGCCATTAGAACGCATGTCACTACAATGCATGCCATTACAACGCATACCATTACAATGCATGCCATTACAACGCAGGTAAGTAATGGAGATTTATTTAGTATTAGGGTGGGTATGGGTTTTGGGGTACATAGGAATAGTAATTTTTAGCCCTACACTATCCAACACTTTCCCTACTGTTGCTCTCACTGGAGTGGGATTAGTAAATGTTACCCCTATACTATCCAACACTTAGTAATGTTTACCCCTACATTATCTAACACTTCCCCTACTGTTGCACTCACTGGAGTAGGAATAGTAATTTTTATGCCCTACACTATCCAACACTTACCCTACTGTTGCCCTAAAAGTATTATGCATTGTAATCGTATGCATTGTAATGGAAGTTTAAAAAAATGCTTTGTAATGGCATGCGTTGTAAAATCATGCAATGTAATGGTAGTAGCGATGTAAAGACTGTGTTGTAAAATCATGCGTTGTAATTGCATGCATTGTAACATCATATATTCTCCCAGAGTTTAACTACAAGTGTTTTACTGAAGGCACCTTGATGTTTAGTGACTCTCCTGAACCACGCACTGTTTCCTATCAAGCGTTTTCCTTGGTACACTGACACTGAGCACAGGCTTGTTGCAGAACCTACCTTCCTTCTGACCTAAAAGTGTTCTTTGTTGACAACATAACCTATACTCGTGCACCCTGCCCTGAGGAAGCTGCTGCCATCTTGAAATCACTCAGCTGATGTCTTTCAGGAGTATTTTTCCAGCACTTGTCTCTCTGTGATTATAGTAATATTCCAAAATATTGCAATGTTCAAAGATTATCCAGGGTTCAAAACAAATCACAGAGGTATAACTGCTCTGAATTCTCAACATATAGTACAGAATTTAATTAGTTTAGGTCCTTTCAAAGTAGTTTGGAACTGAAATAGGCTCCCATAGGTTCTATGCCTATAGAATTTCATGTATCCGGTGTATTTTGTTTGGCAAGAAATACTTATCTGACTTGTTTGAACAATTTGCTGTCTTTCTATTGCACTGCTGGATCAGGAAAACCATTACATTTTCATCTGTTTCTAAGGTGCGGAGGCGAGTGAAGGGTCAAGTGGGGTTTATGCCATCAAAGTCAAAACACCCACGGCAGCTGCTGTGAATCCAAGAGGCCACGGACTCGCGTTGCCAGGCGCTCACAGCTGATGTTGCACCCGAGCGTGGAACACCAGGCAAACATAAACAACCTCACGTGCAATGACAGCGGTCTCGAGAGAGAGTGCAAAACCACTCTCGAGGCCAGGAATATGCGGTCTCGCAGGAAACCGCAGGAAAGATGGAACCGGTACCCTTTTACCTGTGTTTGGTACTCTTTTGTAACCTGCACACTTCACTTTTCTCTTATAACACACTGGGCCTCATTTATGAGCCCTTGTGTCACTTTTACGCCACAGGTGCGTCACTTTTTGTGACGCACCAGTGGCGTAAAAAATGCGCCTTGTTGCGCCATATTTACAAAGTGACGCATCTAGGTAGATGCGTCACTTTGTAAACCCCTGCGCCACATTATACCTGCGCCAGGTATAATGTATGCAAGGGGGGCGTATTGACGCAAGGAAGGGTCGTAGAAGTGACGCAGTGAAATCTATGAGTTTTCACTGCGCCACTTCTAGGACGCCGTTGCGTCAAAATCTTGCGCCTGCCTCACAGCAGGCGTAAGGCTGACGCAGGCCCTTTCACATGGGGCTTGCCCCATGTGAAAGGGCGCATTGCTGGAGTTGCGTCAGTTTTGTGACACACTCCAGCAATGCGTCACTTTTACGCTTACAGATACGTCAGAAATACTGACGTATCTGTAATTCCTTGCGCAATGATGCGTCATATTGTAAATATGACGCATCAATTGGGGTCGCAAGAAGGGCTCAATGAAAAGTGACGCATCGCTGTTTTCTCGCAGCGATGCGTCACTTTTCATAAATGAGGCCCACTGTTTGCTACCTCTCACATTTTGTTTGCTTTAGACACTTGCACAAGTGCCACCATTGCCTACATAACGTTTGTTCTTGTGTTTGAGTGTCCTCCATTTATTGCAGTATTATACCGCTGCTTGTACTTTGTACGCTTTTGTAACTTGCACACATGGCACTTTTTCCTTCTGTAATGCACCGTTTGCTACCTCTTGTATTTTGTTTGCTCACGATTGTCACTTTTGCCTCATGTAACTTAACGTTTGCTTTTGTAATTTGTTCACTTGTAATGTTCTCATGTATCAGTTCTGTTCCTATTGTGAAGCGCCCGCTCTGACACCTTCGGGTAAAGTCTGTGCTTTATAAAAACGCACAAATAAATGAATAAATAAAATAAATAAATCCTGTCTTCTCTCCGATGGCTTCCCATCGAGGCAAGAGCTATTTCCAAAATGGCTTGCATCACCCACAAAGCCTTGCACACTTCCTCCCCTCGCTATGTGGCGGATAAACTGAAATTGTATGGAGGTTTGAGACCTCGGAATGCGGAAAAGTTTCTGCTTGAGCTCCCCTCCTTCCAAAGGGAAAAATTGATGGCTCAATCGTTCTCAGGTAATGCGGTGAGAATTTGGAACTCGCTTCCCCCATTGCTCCATGCCACCACCTCCAGCCGGATCTTCAAAGCGGACCTCAAATCTCGTCTATTCCAAAGACACTTTCAGAACTAATTCCTTCATTCTCAGACCCCGCCAGGAAGTTCGATAGTCATTGTAAATTTGTAATATTTATTTATTTATTTATTGTACATTCCTTGCTTGCTGTGTTTGATATTGTGTTCTTGCCTTCTATGTTTTTCCCTACCTCCTTTTGCCTGCTGTGTTTGATACTGCGTCCTGCTATTTTTGTACCTTCTATTTTGTACCATTTCCCTCATGTAACGTAACTGGTTCTATTGTACAGCGCTCTGACACCTTCGGGTAAAATCTGCGCTTTATAAAAATGCATAAAATAAATACTTTTTTTTAAAACACATGCCACAACATTTCTCAACTTAACAGCAGAAGGAAAGAAAACAGCAAAATTAATGAACTTAAACAATAAACAAGTGTTTTAGTAGAAAGGAAAAGCAACACCTGTGAATTTTAACATTAAAGCATTTAATATAAAACCAAGTGTAATGTGGCAAGAAATTTCTCAGGATAAATACAAGATTTTACCCTAAAACATAATCTTTGAACTAGTTAGGCCCCCGTCTGTGACGCTCCTTAGACATCCTGGACATGTCATCAATATCATGCCTTAAACCAGCTTGGAGTTCCAAGTTGTGTGCAGACCCCGCAGGACTCACTCCAGACCGGCAGGACTCACTCCAGACCCCGCAGGACTCACTTCAGACCCTGCAGGACTCACTCCAGACCCCACAGGACTCACTCCAGACCCTGCAGGACTCACTCCAGACCCCGCAGGGCTCACTCCAGACCCCGCAGGACTCACTCCAGACCGGCAGGACTCACTCCAGACCCCGCAGGACTCACTTCAGACCCTGCAGGACTCACTCCAGACCCCACAGGACTCACTCCAGACCCTGCAGGACTCACTCCAGACCCCACAGGACTCACTCCAGACCCTGCAGGACTCACTCCAGACCCCGCAGGGCTCACTCCAGACCCCGCAGGACTCACTCCAGACCCTGCAGAACTCACTCCAGACCCCCGCAGGACTCACTTCAGACCCTGCAGGACTCACTCCAGACCCCACAGGACTCACTCCAGACCCTGCAGGACTCACTCCAGACCCCACAGGACTCACTCCAGACCCTGCAGGACTCACTCCAGACCCCGCAGGACTCACTCCAGACCCTGCAGGACTCACTCCAGACCCCACAGGACTCACTCCAGACCCTGCAGGACTCACTCCAGACCCCACAGGACTCACTCCAGACCCTGCAGGACTCACTCCAGACCCCGCTCCAGACCCCACAGGACTCACTCCAGACCCTGCAGGACTCACTCCAGACCCCACAGGACTCACTCCAGACCCTGTAGGACTCACTCCAGACCCCGCAGGACTCACTCCAGACTCTGCAGGACTCACTCCAGACCCCCACAGGACTCACTCCAGACCCCGCAGGACTCACACCAGACCCCGCAGGACTCACTCCAGCCCCGCAGGACTCACTCCAAACCCCGCAGGACTCACTCTTGACCCCGCAGGACTCACTCCAGCCCCGCAGGACTCACTCCAGACCCCGCAGGACTCACTCAGACCCTGCAGGACTCACTCCAGACCCTGCAGGGCTCACTTCAGACACCGCAGGGCTCACTCCAGACCCCGCAGGGCTCACTCCAGACCCAGCAGGGCTCACTCCAGACCCACAGGGCTCACTCCAGACCCCCCAGGACTCACTCCAGACCCAACAGGGCTCACTCCAGACCCCCAGGGCTCACTCCAGACCCCACAGGACTCACTCCAGACCCCACAGGACTCACTCCAGACACCGCAGGGCTCACTCCAGACCCCACAGGACTCACTCCAGACCCTGCAGGACTCACTCCAGACCCCGCAGGGCTCACTCCAGACCCCGCAGGACTCACTCCAGACCCTGCAGAACTCACTCCAGACCCCCGCAGGACTCACTTCAGACACTGCAGGACTCACTCCAGACCCCACAGGACTCACTCCAGACCCTGCAGGACTCACTCCAGACCCCACAGGACTCACTCCAGACCCTGCAGGACTCACTCCAGACCCCGCAGGACTCACTCCAGACCCTGCAGGACTCACTCCAGACCCCACAGGACTCACTCCAGACCCTGCAGGACTCACTCCAGACCCCACAGGACTCACTCCAGACCCTGCAGGACTCACTCCAGACCCCGCTCCAGACCCCACAGGACTCACTCCAGACCCTGCAGGACTCACTCCAGACCCCACAGGACTCACTCCAGACCCTGTAGGACTCACTCCAGACCCCGCAGGACTCACTCCAGACTCTGCAGGACTCACTCCAGACCCCCACAGGACTCACTCCAGACCCCGCAGGACTCACACCAGACCCCGCAGGACTCACTCCAGCCCCGCAGGACTCACTCCAAACCCCGCAGGACTCACTCTTGACCCCGCAGGACTCACTCCAGCCCCGCAGGACTCACTCCAGACCCCGCAGGACTCACTCAGACCCTGCAGGACTCACTCCAGACCCTGCAGGGCTCACTTCAGACACCGCAGGGCTCACTCCAGACCCCGCAGGGCTCACTCCAGACCCAGCAGGGCTCACTCCAGACCCACAGGGCTCACTCCAGACCCCCCAGGACTCACTCCAGACCCAACAGGGCTCACTCCAGACCCCCAGGGCTCACTCCAGACCCCACAGGACTCACTCCAGACCCCACAGGACTCACTCCAGACACCGCAGGGCTCACTCCAGACCCAGCAGGGCTCAATCCAGACCCCTAGGGCTCTCTCCAGACCCCGCAGGGCTCTCTTCAGACCCCGCAGGACTCACTCCAGACTTCGCAGGACTCACTCCATACACCGCAGGACTCACTCCAGACCCCCAGGGCTCACTCCAGACACCACAGGGCTCACTCCAGACCCCCAGGGCTCACTCCAGACCCCACAGGGCTCACTCCAGACCCCCCAGGGCTCACTCCAGACCCCGCAGGGCTCACTCCAGACCCTGCAGGACTCACTCAGACCCTGCAGGGCTCACTCCAGACCCTGCAGGACTCACTCCAGACCCTGCAGGACTCACTCCAGACCCCCCAGGACTCACTCCAGACCCCCAGGGCTCACTCCAGACCCCGCAGGGCTCACTCCAGACCCCGTAGAGCTCACTCCAGACCCTGCAGGACTCACTCAGACCCTGCAGGGCTCACTCCAGACCCTGAAGGACTCACTCCAGACCCTGCAGGACTCACTCCAGACCCTGCAGGGCTCACTCCAGACCCTGCAGGACTCACTCCAGACCCCGCAGGACTCACTCCAGACCCCCAGGACTCACCCCAGACCCCACAGGACTCACTCCAGACCCTGCAGGACTCACTCCAGACCCCACAGGACTCACTCTAGACCCTGCAGGACTCACTCCAGACCCCGCTCCAGACCCCACAGGACTCACTCCAGACCCTGCAGGACTCACTCCAGACCCCACAGGGCTCACTCCAGACCCCGCAGGGCTCACTCCAGACCCCACAGGACTCACTCCAGACCCTGCAGGACTCACTCCAGACCCCACAGGACTCACTCCAGACCCTGTAGGACTCACTCCAGACCCCGCAGGACTCACTCCAGACTCTGCAGGACTCACTCCAGACCCCCACAGGACTCACTCCAGACCCCGCAGGACTCACTCCAGACCCCGCAGGACTCACTCCAGCCCCGCAGGACTCACTCCAAACCCCGCAGGACTCACTCTTGACCCCGCAGGACTCACTCCAGCCCCGCAGGACTCACTCCAGACCCCGCAGGACTCACTCAGACCCTGCAGGACTCACTCCAGACCCTGCAGGGCTCACTTCAGACACCGCAGGGCTCACTCCAGACCCCGCAGGGCTCACTCCAGACCCAGCAGGGCTCACTCCAGACCCACAGGGCTCACTCCAGACCCCCCAGGACTCACTCCAGACCCAACAGGGCTCACTCCAGACCCCCAGGGCTCACTCCAGACCCCACAGGACTCACTCCAGACCCCACAGGACTCACTCCAGACACCGCAGGGCTCACTCCAGACCCAGCAGGGCTCAATCCAGACCCCTAGGGCTCTCTCCAGTCCCCGCAGGGCTCTCTCCAGACCCCGCAGGACTCACTCCAGACTTCGCAGGACTCACTCCATACACCGCAGGACTCACTCCAGACCCCCAGGGCTCACTCCAGACACCACAGGGCTCACTCCAGACCCCACAGGGCTCACTCCAGACCCCCCAGGGCTCACTCCAGACCCCGCAGGGCTCACTCCAGACCCTGCAGGACTCACTCAGACCCTGCAGGGCTCACTCCAGACCCTGCAGGACTCATTCCAGACCCTGCAGGACTCACTCCAGACCCTGCAGGACTCACTCCAGACCCCCCAGGACTCACTCCAGACCCCCAGGGCTCACTCCAGACCCCGCAGGGCTCACTCCAGACCCCGCAGGGCTCACTCCAGACCCTGCAGGACTCACTCAGACCCTGCAGGGCTCACTCCAGACCCTGAAGGACTCACTCCAGACCCTGCAGGACTCACTCCAGACCCTGCAGGGCTCACTCCAGACCCTGCAGGACTCACTCCAGACCCCGCAGGACTCACTCCAGACCCCCAGGACTCACCCCAGACCCCACAGGACTCACTCCAGACCCCGCAGGACTCACTCCAGACCCGCAGGACTCACTTCAGCTCTGTGAAGCGCCTCCTTCTCTTGAACTAGTGATGCAGACTCAGCACTTTTATTCCACCATCCTCTGTTGTCAAGGAGGGTCAACCCTTTGCTCACCTGTCTGACAACCACAGGTAAAGAAAACCTAGATCTGCCTTTTGCTAATTCTCTTGGATTTGTTCATGAGTACCCAGTCACCTTTCTGTAAAGATAAGTGTAGCAGTAATGATGTCCACGCAGGTAGGATATAGATTAAGTAGATTTATTGAAGAAGGTTACATGTAGAGGAGTTGTAGAGATGCAACCCCACCAGGAGCAGCCTGCCTGCTGCTCAGCCCATCTCCAACCGTCCACTTCACCTCACAGGCACCCAACATTCCACATACACATCATCACACTAACATTCCCCGCAGCACACAGCACGCTCACACCGGCTGAGCAGGGAGGGAGACAATGGCAGAACATTAACATGAACAGGATACTACATATCCCCCCTCAAAATCCATAGCCTTCAAAATGCTTCCCTGAATCATATTGAGTTTCATGTTCTCTTATTTCTGCTGTACTCAGGATTTGATTGATTCTAGTGAGGCGTGCATAGATTCCACTTTCGGATCAGTTTCTTCACTAAGCCAGTTAGGAAAAAACCGGTATGCACCTTTCTACCTCTGATAAGAGTAAAAGGTGCTATCCCTGTTGTGGAGTGAAGCGTTGTGTTATGGAATAAAACTTTCCTGCGTACAAATTCTAGAGGGTCTTGTCCAGATAATATAGCAGTTTATATCCCTTCTTCCACAATTTCCTCTCTGAACTCGGCTGTTGGAGGTAGAGAAATACAGCACCAATTTTAGGTGACTGCGCGCCACTTGAGAAAGGAACACATACGCTGATAGAAAAAGTGTCTCTCGTTATCGGTGACGTTATCGTTGAGCGAACACCCCCTTATGAAAACACTTTTCAGAAACTTAATAGCATTTTCTGTAGTTGCCCCATCACAAAAGCAGTAATAGTTCCATTTGGAGTAATAATTTACGAGCAGAATCAAATACTTATTGGCAGATGATTAAACTTCGTAGGGGACAGATATGTCTAGACCCACTTTGTCTCAAGGATTTAAGGGAAGAGGAACTGGATGAAGTGGTGTGACCAATGTTCTCCAATGAATATCTGATAATAAACATTCTGCACATTTCTTAATCATACTTCTCACTTGAGATTCCATGGAGGGCCACCAGGAATGATGTTTCAACTGTTAGCATGTATTGGTGACACCATGGTGTCCTTGATGGGCTGACTGAATGATAGTTCTGCGTAAGCTTTCTGGGGGATCAAAAAAATCATGACGCATAATCATACTTTGAACAACATACAATTTATCAGCCACATTGGCAAAATTCCTAACCTCTGTAGAAAGAGTTCTGCACTCAGGTCAAACCCCTGTAATACATTCCTTGACTTGGGAATGGGTTCCATCTTCAACATAGGCGTTCTCCACTCATTTTCTGAAATAGGTGTGCATTCCAATACAGCATCCACCGCTGCAACCACACACTCCACATCCTGAGTTTCATATGATTGGCCATCCAATGCCATTCTTGATAAACAATCTTCTCTAAAATTCTTTCCTCCAGGTGTGTGTTTGATGATGAAATTATTTTCTTGTAACTTGGATAACAATCAAACTAACCTGGTCGAGGACCTGTTAGCACTGCTGTTATCAAATATGTGCATGAGTGGTTTGTGATCGGTGTATAATTCAAATTCCTGTCCCTAAATGTAGGATTGAAAATTTTGGATTGCCCACTCACATGCAAGGGCCTCGCGCTCGATAGTGCTGTAATGTGTTTCTGCAGGTTGTAAGGTCCTAGAAGCGAAAGCAACTGTGTTTTCTGTACTTGCAACCCACTGCACCAAAACCGCCCCAAGACCATTGAGACTCGCATCAACATTCACAAAACATTTCTTACCATTTTGAAATGGACGTAGAGCAGGGGAGTCTTCGATATGCTCCTTTACACTTTCAAAAGTATGCTGAAGCTTGCCGGTCCAAATGAACTTGGAATATTTCCTTAAAAGGTCTTGCATAGGTTCTTCAATTTGTGCATAATCCTGCATGAACAGGGCATAATATTCTGCGAGTCCTAGAAAGGAACAAAGAGCTTCTCTATCTATAGGTGGTGCAGAATCTCTGATTGGCTTGTTAAGTAAGAATTTTAGCTTAATACCTTCGGGTGAGTGTGTATGACCTAAAACCTCTACCTCATTAACAGCAAACTTACATTTCTCACATCTGACAATCATACCGTACTTAGCTATTTTGGTGAGAATTCTAGTCAAGGTGCGATCATGTTCTGCTCGACTGCCAGCGTATACCAAAATATCATCCTGATAAGCTTGCACACCAGGAATGTCTTTAAGTAGCGTGTCCATAAGCTTCTGCAGATGTGAGTCCGATAGGCAGTCTCAGGTACTTGTAGGCACCAAATGGAGTCACGGAAGTAGTGAGCTCTTGTCACTCAGTGGAAAGTGGAATTTGATGGTACGTTGACCTGAGGTCTATAATGGAAAACATATTTACCTCACTTAAATTGGCTAAGAGATCATAATATTTTGGGAGGGGTTGGCAATCCACCAATATATTGTGGTTGAGTATGCACAAGTTAACACACAACCTGACTTCCCCTGATCTCTTGCACTCTAAGTCTATGGGGAGACCCACTCAAAAGAGTCACAAGTTCAATGATTCCCTCAACACACAAGCTCTTGAGGACATATTTCAGTTCTTCTCTGGCACTTAGCGGTAAAGGACGTCATTTATGCACAACAGGTTGAGTACTGGTTTTGAGGCGAATTTGATGTTCAAACCTTATGACTTTGACTACTTTGTTACAGAAAACTGAAGGGAATTGATAGAGAATGCAGTGAATATTGGTCTCTGAAAAGCAAGAATTGTTAATCATAGTCACATTATACTCATAATGTACATAATCAGCAGGAAATTCCCAACAACTACAGGGTGATCAGCATCAGGTTTAAGGTATAAACCCATCTTGGCCAAGTCCTGCCACCCAATGATGTTCCTTTATTTCAGTGGATGGTAAACTTTGCTAAATATGTGTTTGTCTAAACATTCTAGTCTGGAGAGAAAATACACAAGCACGTCAATTTCCGTCTCCCCACATTTTTTGCGATTGATGTCAGTTTGTGTAAGAATGACATCACTACTCCAATTCTGATAACAGGTAATATCTGATAAAATGGTTATTGGAGAATGATTCCAATAATCATTTCACACCAAGGTCCTTTGGCCTTGTTTAAATCAATCGAGTTGCATTCAATAGTTAACACATCATTACTTAGTTTTTCAAAACAACTGTGACTTCAATACTGTTGATTTTTGCAAACCTCTTACCACCCCTGCATACTGCCTGAAAGTGACTCACTTGTGTGCAGGTCATGCATCTTTTACCAACTGCAGGACAATTAGGGGAATTCCCAATGTGATTTCTTGAACCATTTCTAAAGCACACCAATGTTTTTTAAAGGCTGTTTGATGGATTTGTTCACAATGTTTACTGCACACAGGGAGTTGTCCTCCACTATGTGTACGGTGTGTGATGCTTGGCTTTCCTGAAGTACTTTGGATGAAATCTTGGTGCGTTCAATTCCTTTGGCTATCTCAACAGTTTCAGATAAGGTAGAGTTCTTGCACATAAGTAATCTTTCTTGAATTTTTTCCAAAACGCAGAAAAAAATGCATTGATTCCTGATGCAAATATCTGTTGTTGTAACAAAATTACAAGTTGCAGCTTAGGTCCTTAATTCTGCAATGTATTATTCTACTCCTTCATAAACACTTTGGGGGTCATTAGAATGTAGGGGGGATCGCCACCGCCCACATGGCGGTGGTGATGCGCCCTACATCCTTCCCCGCCCGCCACCCAATCAACCCTGTCATATTAGTATGGCGGGGGGTACCGCGGCGGACGGGAAGACCGTCTGCTGCTTTTCCGCCCGGTCGACGCGGAAAAGGGTTTAATATGGTGGCGGTGCCTGCTAGACACCGCCATCCATATTAGCATAGGGGCAAAAACATGCCTTTCTGTGGTGGCATTGCCGCCACGGAAAGGCATGCCGATTTTGCTTTCGGGGCCCGTGGCGGGTATGGGGGAGGAGTGGGGGTGCACATGGTGCATTGTCATGGACATGGTGGCAGGCACCTCGCGGTGCCTTTCACCTTGTGCATGACAATGCACGCGGTGCATTCCCAGCATTGTGGCGGGCGGTGCTGTGAGCACCGCCCGCCACAATGCTGGGAATGAAGGATGCTACCGCCAAGGTGGCATCCTAATTGCCGTTGCAGGAGCGCCGCACCACTGGTGGCCGGTCCCAACACTGCTAGGGTGGCGGTCGGAAGGAAGTCCGTCCGCCATCCTCATGGGCCCCTTTGTGTTGCTCAAGTTCCATGCCAGGTTCTTCAGAATATTCCTTCCCCATGGGCGCTAGAGCCTCCTTCTAAACATTCCAATCATCCCCTGGACCACCTGGAGCTACAGTTTCAGGAAGATTGCCATAAACTTGCTGAGCAGCTATTCCAACGCAACTGTATAGAATAGCTACTTTGTGCGCAGTTGAAAAAATGCTCAGCATCTATTGCGACCAGGTAGTTTTTAATTATTCTTAGGCACTGTCCCCATTTAATTAAAGGTTTGCCTGGAGATTACAAAAATGGAGGAGGATTTTGGAATGGTTGAGAAGATTACATTTTCTTTTTAAAAAAGTAATGAAGTGAAAATAAAAAAAAAGGAGATGAAATTAGAAGAAAGTGGCAAATTGAGCTAAATATATTGTCAATGGTGTGGAAAACTCTGTATCCGTATTACAATAACTGTTAAAGTTCAAGTAGAAATGAGCAGGGTTGAAAGAACATTACTACGCCTTCAAAAGATAATTCTATGTCAGTCCACGGAGGCTCAAATAATGCTTCTCTAACTTTACTGAAAAACACAGCAGCAAAGAGTTAACTTTAAACAAGCATAACCCCGAAGAACAGCCCCCTCCAGGTATGCACCAATAGCCTCACAGTAATCAATATATAATGTCCCAATGACGTAAGCACTTCCTCTTTCTTTGCTGCTGCAGCAGCGAGATAAGTGCTTTTTACATTCTTATTGTGCTTTATTGCTATTTAATGTTTATTTAATGTTTATTTACAGCAGCGCGCTGCGCTTTACTTATTCAGACGCGACCTTCGCGTCTTCTTTTGCCGGCGTGTGTGTTTTATTAATGCCGGTTTTGCCTTTCCGGGTATTTTATGCCGGTTTGTTTTTCGAATGCGCATTTCATTAGGAGTGCGGCGCGCTCTCTCGCGCTTGTGTTAATGGATGAGCCTTACTTGAAGTTGAGGCTCCGGTGCCCCTTCGGCTCCTTTGTGTTGTGGGCTTGTGGCGAGGGAGCGGAGCTACGCACTTCGGTGCGTCCAGGGAGCAGGCTTTGTTTTAGCCCCGCCTTCGCGTGTCTGCGCATGCGCGAACAGCCGTGACTGGAATTTCAGCCGGCTCTTCACGCAGCTTTAACCCACGCTTTGCCTGATAAATCCCTGGCTCCAATTTAACGCTGACTGGAGCGTTTTTCCAGACATAGTGCTTGGCATTAGGGGAATTATTTCAGGGCTTGCTCCTGCCACTTCAGAATTGCTTGTTTTTGGACCCAGTCTTTATTCTTTTTCCTGTCTGTGGTCATTTAGCCCTTGGGTTTTTCCCCCCCCAGTTTAAACTCCTTCAAACCCTCCTATTTTGATGATGGCGTACTACGCTGAGGAGGAAGATAAGTGGGTAGAATTTGATGAGTATGAAGAATATGTGGAACCATATACTGACACTATGGAGGAGCATTTCAGTGAAACCCGGGATACGCACGATCGGAGTTCTAGGAATAAGGCGCTTCTTAAGGCGCTGAAGCCTTTGGCGAAGTCTCTGACTTCAAAGAAACGAAAGTCTAAATCTACAGGCACCTCTTCATCTTCTTCTCGTGCTTCGGCTGAAGCCTTGTTACATGCTGCTAAGAGTGTGTTGTTAGACCATGGTTCCTTGGCTGATAAACAGGCAAAACAGGATTCTACGCCTAGTACCTCTACTACTACTTCTGATACGGATGAATCCGACACACCTAAAAAGAAGGTCAAAAAGACAAAACACACCTTCTATGATGCTCAGGCTGAGGTTCAACCTATGAATTTATTATTCAACCCACAAAATTTGATACATCCTAGGTCCACTGAATGGCAACCTTGTATGGAAGTTGCGCATTATGTCCAAAATAATATCCGCCAGGGTTTTGACAACCAGGTCAGGGCTACGCTTAGGTCTGAGTGCCCTCGACCCTCTTTACTTGGTAAGGTCACTGATACGCCAGATTTGGACCCAAATATGGCAATGTTTATGCGCAAGTTTGCTAAGGATCCTAAAAAGGGATTAGATAGAGCCTGGAAAGGTTGCCAGGATAAACTTTTGGATATTTCTGGCCCTTTGACTAAGATTTTAGATGCCGCAGTTGTGTCGGAAAGATAAAGGTACCCCTCTGGACCCTTCGGATATCATGGAACGGGCACAACGTGCCATGTGTTTTTTGGGGAATGCAAATGTTGCTTTGCCTACCGAAAGGAGACGTTCTTTTTTGATGCGGATAGATCCACAATTGTCTGAGATGGCTACCACAGAGCAAGGTTCCCTGGCCAATGAAATGCTTTTTGGAGAGGACTTTGTTAAAAAGATGGGGAAATACGTAGCGACTTTCTCTGCTCTGGATAAAGCGCAAGCTAACATTAAAAAAGTATTCCATACTGGTGTTTTCAACAGGGCCAGCCGCTTTAGAGGTCGCGGTTCCGGCCGTGGAGGACAACATACCTCTAGAGGTCCTGAACAAAGGGGCAGAGGAACTGCCCAAAGGTCCAAGTTCTACCCCTCCAAGAATAGAGGCGACAGAGGCCGTGGTCAGTGAGGCAATTAAAGAGGTCAACAGTACCAGTCTCCTCATATTCAGGTACCCATTTTGCATTACGGGGATCACATGGTGGGAGGTCGTCTGTCTCAGTTCTTTCCCCGGTGGGAGGCCCTGTCTTCGGATCCTTGGATCCTTCAAACTGTTCAGGGTTTTCAGATAGAGTTTTATTCCACTCCTATTCAGACGATGCTTCCAAGACCTCTAAGTTTTTCCCTCGTAGAGATGAGTTTCATCGACGAAGAGATTCAGTCTTTGTTGCTCAAAGGGGCTATTGTGCAGACAACGCTGCATCCACACGGCTTTGTGAGGACAGTTTTCCTTGTGCCCAAGAAAGATCTGGGTTTCCGTCTTGTTCTCAATCTAAAAGACTTCAATGTGGGCGTAGTGTATCACCATTTCAAAATGGAGGGCCTTCATCTCTTACGAGACATGTTGTTGAGCCATGATTGGATGGTTCGGTTGGACCTGAAGGATGCTTACCTGCCGGTGGCCATTTTTCCTCCTCATCGCAGTTTTTTCCAGTTTCAGTGGCGCCATCACTGGTTCGAGTTTACGGCCATGCCCTTCGGTCTGTCGTCCGCTCCATGGTGTTTCACAAAACTCATGCGGCCAGTGGTTCAGTGGTTACGAGAGAGAGGTGTGAGACTCATTATTTATCTGTCGAGATAGTTCAGTTGCATCTTTCTTGGGCTATAAACCTCCTTCAGGAGTTGGGTTTCCTCCTCAATGTTCCCAAGTCTCTCCTGATTCCATCTCAGGTGATCGAATTCTCGGGTTTTCAGGTCAATTCAGTGACGTCTCAACTTCTCTTGCCTCTCAAAAAGAGGTCCGCTATCAAGAAGGAATTGAGGAGAGCGTTTGCCTCTCCGACAATATCATTGAGGACCTTAGCCCGCCTCGTAGGGTTGTTGGCTGCGTCCATTCAAGCGATTTTTCCGGGTCCCCTTCATTACAGGGCTTTACAGAGGTTGAAGATTTTACATCTTCGCAAGGGTCTGCATTATGCGGAACAGATCGCACTCTCTCAGGAGGCGCGTCTGGAGATGAATTGGTGGTTACAACACATGGATGCTTGGAATGGCAAGGCCATTTTTGGGGCAATCCCGGATGCTATCATCGAGTCCGACACCAGTCGTTGGGGCTGGGGGGCTCAATGCGGGACTGTGAAGACCGGTGGTGGTTGGTCCCAGGAGGAATTACGTCTTCACATCAACTGTCTGGAGCTCTTAGCGGGCTCTTTTGCTATTCGGACTCTTTCTCCTCAGAAGGCAAGTTGTTGTATACTTCTGCACATGGACAATGTGTCCACGGTACGCTACATCAATCGTCTGGGGGGTACCAGATCCCGTCTTCTGGTGGAAATAGCCAAGGATTATTGGCATTATTGTCTAAACCATCACATATCTGTGACAGCAGAGTACATTCCGGGTTCCTTGAATGTGGTAGCAGACTGGAATTCCAGATTTCTTCGGGACTCCAGCGATTGGAGACTGCATCCCTCAGTGTTCCAAGCGTTGAACTCCAAATGGGGCCCGTGTGTTCTCGATCTCTTTGCATCTCGACTCAACAGGCAACTTCCCCTGTTTTACAGTTGGCGTCCGGATCCGTTAGCGATCAGTTCGGACGCCTTCCTTCAATCATGGATGACGGGCATTCTATATGCACTTCCACCGTTCGTAATGATCCCGAGATTATTGGCCCACACTCGTCAACAGAGGGCGGAAATAATCCTTGCATCACCTTGTTGGAAAGCTCAAGCGTGGTTTCCAGGAGCAATGACGCTGTCATGTGCTCCTCCAGTTCGAATCCAGTCCTTTCCGGAATTGTTGACCAACCCTGTCGGTCTTCTTCATCCGTTGATCATTCAGGGCCAATTGTCTCTCATGGCGTTGAGACTTTCCGGCAACGTTGGCAAGTGCCGGGAGTTTCGCAAGACGCTCTCTTTTTCCTCTCTCAATCTTGGGCACCTTCCACTCACAAACGTTATGAGTCCGCTTGGCGGCGATGGGTGCGTTGGTGTGGTCAACAACAGAGTGATCCTTTGGGATCCCGTATCTCTGTAATTGTGAATTTTCTGTCCGAATTAGCCAAATCTGGTATGGCTTTCAGGACAGTCAATAATTTTCGATCCGCCCTTTCTGCGGGTCACCCTCATATTGACGGTAAACCAGTAGGTGAACATCCTTTGGTTTGTAAGATTCTTCGAGGTATCAGGTTGGTAAATCCTCCTAAACCCAAATATCACACCTTATGGGATGTTTCCATTGTTCTCACATTCTTGCAGTCTTGGCCGGCTAATGATGGTTTGTCGCGCAAACAATTATCGTCCAAATTGACTTTGTTACTTTGTCTTACATCTTGTAGACGTGTATCTGATGTGCGTGCACTGGACTTAGCAGGTAGAGTATTTACTCCTTCTGGAGTTTCTTTTACCATTTCTCGTCGTACAAAGACAAATTCAAAAGGTATTTCTTATCCTGCTTTTCCACTTCATAGCAAACTTTGTGTTGTGCAATGTTTGAAGGTCTATGAAGACTGTACTAGAGAATTTCAAAATGATGTGGCAGGTCAACTACTAATTTCTCTTCAGAGACCTTTCCGCCCAGTCTCTTCAGCTACTCTAGCCAGGTGGGTTACTTGGCTTTTGACCCTGGCTGGCATAGATTCCTCTGTTTTTGGTGCTCATTCTGTTCGAGGTTCTATGGCTTCTAAGGCCCTTCTCACTGGGTCTAGGTTACAAGACATTATGACTGTGGCGGATTGGTCATCTGAGTCTACTTTCAAGAACTTTTACCACAAGCCTATTGTGGATATTGCGTCAGTGGTAGTGGAGCAACTTTAAACTAGCATTATTTGAGCCTCCGTGGACTGACATAGAATGAAAAATTGTCTAGCATTCGCGACAAAGAATTTTCAATTCTATTAAGGACACGGAGGCGAAAATATTCCCACCCAGGATGTTATTTGATCTTTATTTGATATTTATTGTATTTTGTTTACAACTGTTTTATATTGAATGCATTGTTTGATGCTTTGCTTAAACTCTTGTTTTTCCCCACCCAGTTCTCTTTGTGACTGTTTTTTCTTTCAGTCCGACATGGGTATTATGGCTATGTTTCTTTTTCAGGTGATCAACACACCCAATCCTGAAGATTCAGCTATACTGACGTTCTTTTCCAGTCCTCTGCGTTCCTGGAGGTTTCCTGATGTGTTCCATTCTAGTTCCTTTGGATCCGAATTCTTTTACTTATGGACTCTGCAATGAAAGAGGAAGTGCTTACGTCATTGGGACATTATATATTGATTACTGTGAGCCTATTGGTGCACACCTTGAGGGGGCTGTTCTTCCAGGTTATGCTTGTTTAAAGTTAACTCTTTGCTGCTGTGTTTTTCAGTAAAGTTAGAGAAGCATTATTCTTGCCTCCGTGTCTTTAATAGAATTGAAAATTCTTTGTCGCGAATGCTAGACAATTTTTCAATGTTAAATGCTTCAATCTTTTCCTTTTGAGCACACGCGGCTTCAGTCACATCCAGGGGCTCCGTAACAAGCAGCGTTATTGGTAGTTATGGCAAGGGCTGAGCTGCCTAAACCGGGATGTCAGCAGGGGCGCGAGGAACATGCGTCAGGCCATGCGCACTTGTTCTGGAGCACGTGTGATATCCCATGAGTGTGACGAATCGTGTGCAAGCACGCTAGCTCGAGTGCACGTTGTTTGAAGGGTGCAGGCGCTCTGTAAACTGGTACGAACCGTACCTTTTGTTTGTTGAGGATCGCCCATCCAGTTGCAGTGGTTGGCCTTTGAAGATGACGTGGGAAGGACTCAAAAATCTGAAGACAGGAAAGTGAGCGAAAAATCCTCAGTGGTGGGTGTTACTTCTCCGCCCGTCGCCAAGATGAAGTAAGAAGCAGAGGCGAGTGAAGGGTAAAGTGGTGTTTGTTTCAGCAAAGTAAAAACAAACACGACCGTCGACCGGGATCGTCCAGCAGGCAAGAGGCAACTCACTTGCGTTGCCCAGGAGCTCACAGCTGCTGTTGCACCAGAGCGTGGAACACCAGTCAAACATAAACTACCTCACGTGCAATGACAGCGGTCTCAAGGGAGTGCGAGACTACGGTCAATGCCAGAAAAAAGCGGTCTCGCAGGAAAGATGAGGACCGCAAGGGAATACATGCCACAGTGCATAAGCGTCTAGCTGGATTGCTATGGTTGTCATTTTAAATATATATATGGCTGGTTTTCCCCTCTGACCTCTCGTGGGTTCTAGTAGGGGGTGACGCGACTGAACACCACCCGACACAAAATGTGATCTGAGGTCGATACTTAGGACAGCCGCACAATTGTTGTTTGCAAATCTGTTAACATTTCTAGCAGAAACTTCCTAGCTTTGCCCAGTGTGTCTTTGCGACTTGCAACACTTTTCTGCCTTTCATCCTAAGATTGATAAAATGAGGTCCATGAAGTTTGGCAATTGGAGCACCTCTTGTTAAAATGTGTGGCTACAGAGCATGATTTAAGAACATCTTCCTATGCATTCGTTTATGTGGAAAACGTTTAGCCTACAAAGCAATTTGTTATGACGTACACAGGCATTAGTGCTCCATTATTCCAATCTGATTGGCTGTTTCATTTGGTAAGTTCCTGTTGCCCCCACGTGTGTGCTTCCTGAATCAATCAGAAGGACAGAGCTATCCCCATGTATCCAGAACTTCCCATGATGCAGGGGTGTAGCTTGGTTTGTAATGTAAGATTGGGGGGGGGAGATGAACTACCGATTTCCCAACATTCATGCTGGAATATCTTTTGAAGATACATTTTATGAGAAGAAGGTGTGTGTGTTAGAAGTTCTTAAAACAATATTTTTCAAACTACTCAACATTTTATAGGACCTTCAAAACAGACACAAGAGAGAGTGTGTGTGTGTGCTAGGGCCTTAATTAGATATCAGCAGATGGAATACTACGTCACAAACATGAGGGATGTCCCGTCCGCCGTTTTATGATCCCCCATAGGATATGCCCCCGACATCGCCATCGCCATCCCGGACGGGTACAAGATCATCAGGAGTGACCGCGTCAACCAGACCGGAGGAGGCATCGCCATCGTCCACAAGAACACCATCCGCATCACAACCGACTCCAACGACACCTTCGCCGCCGCTGAGCACCTCCACTTCCAGATTCACACCGACCCACAGACGACCCTCAGGGGCACCCTCATCTACAGACCCCCGGGACCACGCACACAATTCAGCGAAGACATCACGGACTTCATCAGCCCACACGCCCTTCCCTCCGCTGACTTCATCCTCCTAGGGGACCTCAACTTCCACCTGGAGAACAACAAGGACCGCAACACCACCGCCCTGCTGGACAACCTCGCCAACCTCGGACTCAAGCAACTGGTCAACACCCCCACCCACCACGCCGGCCACACGCTTGATCCCGTCTTCTCATCCAGCAAGCACATCACCTTCAGCCACTCCACCGGACTTCATTGGACTGACCACAGCTGCATCCACTTCAGCGTCAGAAGAACCACGACCCACCACCACCACCCGCAACAGGTTCCATGCAGGAGATGGAACAAGATCACCGCCGACCAGATCACCACCACCCTAAGCCAGAATCCACCCACCAGCACAACGGACCCCAACAAAGCAGCCCTCAACTTCACCCAGTGGCAAACCGCCTGCGCCGATGACCTCGCACCACTGAAGAACCCTCCCAGCAGACCCAGAAGCAAGAAGGCCTCCTGGTTCACCGACGAACTCAAGGACTCCAAGAAGACCTGCCGCACCCTTGAGAAAGCCTGGCTCCTCGACCAGACCACCGACAACATGACCGCCCTGAAACACGCCACCCGCAAGCACCACCAGCTCATCCGCACCACCAAGAAGAAATCACTGAAGGAACGACTGGACAACAACGCCCACGACAGCAAGGAACTCTTCACCATCGTCAAGGAGTTCTCCAACCCCAGCACAGGCAACAACGACATCACTCCCTCACAAGATCTCTGCGACTTTCTCGCCTCGTTCTTCCACCGCAAGATTGCCGACATCCACAAGAGCTTCGGCGCACCATCCACGCACCCAACCGTCGAACCAACGCCCCCCACCGCCACCCTCCGCACCTGGATCACGGTGACCACCGAAGACACAGTCCGCACGATGAGCACCATCCACTCCGGATCTCCGACTGACCCCTGCCCCCACCACGTCCTCAACAAGGCCGACTCCACCATCGCACCCCGACTCCGAGACATCATCAACACCTCCTTCGACACCGCCACCTTCCCGGGGAGCTGGAAGCACGCCGAGCTCAGCGCCCTACTGAAGAAACCTACAGCGGACCCCACCGACCTCAAAAACTTCCGCCCCATCTCGCTCCTTCCTTTTCCTGCCAAAGTCATCGAGAAGATCGTCAACAGACAGCTTGCCGCCTTCCTCAAGACCAACGGATCCCTCGACCCCTCACAGTCCGGGTTCAGAGCCAACCACAGCACCGAGACCGCCCTCATCGCAGCCACCGACGACATCCGAGCCCTGCTCGACAACGGGGAAACAGCGGCACTCATCCTCCTGGACCTCTCCGCAGCTTTCGACACTGTCTGCCACCGCACCCTAATCCAGCACCTCAGCAACACCGGCATCCAAGAGAAGGCACTGGAGTGGATCGTCTCATTCCTCGCCGGAAGAACACAGAGAGTCCGTCTCCCCCCGTTTCGATCAGAGGCCACTGAAGTCATCTGCGGCATTCCGCAAGGCTCATCACTCAGCCCCACCTCTTCAACGTCTACATGAGACCCCTTGCTGCCATCGCACACCAACACAACCTCAACATCATCTCCTACGCCGACAACACCCAGCTGATCCTCTCCCTCACCAGAGACCCCGACACCGCCAGAACCAGCCTACACGAAGGGATGAAAGACGTCGCCGAGTGGATGAAGGACAGCCGCCTGAAACTGAACTCAGACAAGACGGAAGTCCTCATCCTGGGACCATCGCCCTCCGCCTGGGACGACTCCTGGTGGCCCCCAGCCCTGGGCACCGCTCCCAAGCCAACAGACCACGCACGCAACCTGGGCTTCATCCTGGACTCCTCCCTCTCGATGACCAGACAAGTCAACGCCGTCTCCTCATCATGCTTTCACACCCTACGAATGCTTCGCAAGATCTTCCGATGGATCCCAACCGAAACCAGGAAGACGGTGACCCAGGCCCTCGTCACCAGCCGATTGGACTACGGAAACACCCTCTACGCCGGAACCACAGCCAAGCTACAGAAAATACTCCAACGCATCCAGAACGCCTCCGCCCGACTCATCCTGAACATCCCCCGATGCAGCCACATCTCCGGCCACCTGAGGGACCTGCACTGGCTCCCCGTCAACAAGAGGATCACGTTCAGGCTCCTCACCCACGCACACAAGTCTCTCCACAACCTGGGCCCCAAGTACCTCAACGACTGCCTGACCCTCTACACGTCCACCCACCAGCTACGGTCCACCAGCCTCACCCTCGACGCCGTACCACGCATCCGAAGAGCAACCGCCGGAGGCAGATCCTTCTCCTACCTAGCAGCCAAGACATGGAACTCCCTCCCCATCCACCTTCGGCTGACCCAGGACCACCTCGCCTTTAGTAGACAACTCAAGACCTGGCAGTTCGAGCAGTAGCAGACCCCCCTCCTCCAAGCGCCTTGAGACCCTTCCGGGTGAGTAGTGCGCTATACAAATGTGATGATTGATTGATTGATTGATAGGATACAATGGGATCATAATAAGGGGGACGGGATCTCAGTCACATTTGTGATTGTGTATTCCCCTCTGTCAAGATCTAAATGAAGCCTTTAGTCTGTGTGCATGTGAAAATCCCAGGAGAAATCTGACAGAAACATCACCATACCTGAAAGCACTTGTACCCAACTATTTACTCCATAATAAACTTTTTTAGGGGGGTACAACACCTCAAACACCCCTCCTGAAGCTATGCCCCTGCCATGATATGGCTAGCTTGCATAAGACAAACAGGTATTTACCAGAGCAAGATCTGATTATGGATTTTTAGTTCTGTCCAAAAGGGCAGACAGCATGGACCGAACCGGTCCCAACCGCCAACATCCTCCAAATTCGTCTTCAGTCAAATCTACAGTGCAAATGGGCTTCCATCCATCACAAGAATTAAAATGGTTGCCGCCTCATAGGTTCCATTTAATGAAACAACCAGGAGATCTATCACCTGAACTGATGGGTGATCAATACCATTAGTATAGGCAATGCGCCTTCCTCCAGAACCCATTTAGACCATAGCGAAGGGAGCCCCGCGCCACAGGCTTGAGTCTATTACTTTCGGATGGTCTTCCCTTCTTATGCCATGGTCCTGTTGCAAAGTAAAAGGTTATTGCTGTCTTTACAGAGACCACTATGTAGTACTTTATTTAATGATTTATGCATGGTTTGATAAGCATTCTTTATGACCCGTGCATTTTTCTCTGGAACGCTGTATTCACAGAGTTCTAAAGACTGACTGTTGTCGGGCGATGTTTTGCCTGGAGTGGTCGAGGGTACTTTAGCTGGGGAAACAACCTTTACAACGCAACTTTTACAACGCACTACCATTACAACGAAACTTTTACAACGCAACATCCATTACATCGCATGCCATTACAACACAACCATTACAACGCATGACACTACAGCGCATGTCATTAAAACGCAGTCATTACAACGCATACCATTACAATGCATACCATCACAACGCAACTATCCAGCACTTACCCTACTGTTGCACCCCCTGGAGTTAGAATAGTAATTTTTACCCCATCACTATCCAACACTTACCCTACTGTTGCACCCCCTGGAGTTAGAATAGTAAGTTTTACCCCTACACTATCCAACACTTACCCTACTTTTGCACCCCCCTGGAGTTAGAATAGTAATTTTTACCCCTACACTATCCAATACTTACCATACATGCAATGTATTGCTATGCGTTGTAATGGTATGCGATGTAAAGGTAGTATGCGTTGTAATGTAATGCGCTGTAAAGGTAGTTTTTAAAAATTCGTTGTAATGGCATGCGTTGTAATGGAATGCGTTGTAATGGATGTTGCGTTGTAAAAAATGCGTTGTAAAGGTATGCGTTGTAAAAGTATGCGTTGTCACGTCATACATCCTTTAGCCGAACTCAATAAAGTCTCTTGTTCAACTTCGATATTGCTTGCCACCTATTACTCCTTGTAACGAGCTGAATCAGTGTGCCCTCGAAGGAAAGAACCCACATCCTGGCTCATGCTACAAAGTAAGCAAAACAAACTTACTGGTATTGCGTGTGTGCCTCATCCTAATGCGGCAGCGAGTGGTGTTCCCGTGGTTGACTGCTAGTTGCCAAAAGCGTATTTGGAAAGCCGGGCCGCTTGAGTGGACGTAGCGTTGCAACACGCGGGTACTTGAGCTGTACAGAATCAGTAGATTTCAGAGGACGCAAAGAGCAGTACTTCGAATTACTGTTGAAACAAGGCTGGAACTTGTGGCCATTTTCAAGAGGGGAAGCAGTCATCCTGCACAGGGCCAGTACAAATAACAGTTGGGTGGGTGTGTGAGTATTAAAAATACCATACTTAGTGGGCCTTACTGTTTTATTGAGCTCCTATGCAGGTATATTAAAAGTGGGGTTAATGTCACTGTAGGGCAACCTATAATGTGGTTGACTCAGTGATCAATATGGTCGACATCAGCACCTCCCCGGGACCGCATCTTCATCTGCGGTCCCGGGGAGGTGCTGAGTAGGTAGAGAAGTGCGATTTCACAACACAGGATCAGTGTATCCCATAAGTGAAATTGACCCCCCAGCGAGACCATGAAGTGTCTTTTCTCGCTTCAATAACAACTACTAGTTGAGAGGAACGTATGTATTTTAATATAAATGCATGCATAAAACCACTTTATTATTGTTATAAATTCACTGTCCCCACGATTGGGATTTAGGAGTGGCATATGCAGGGCTGGTCCCTGCATGGTCCCGAAGAAATGCTAGGGGTAGCATGAAACATGTCGACCATATTGATCACTGAGTCAACCACATTATAGGTTGCCCTACAGTGACATTAACCCCACTTTTAATATACCTGCATAGGAGCTCAATAAAACAGTTAGGCCCACTAAGTACGGTATTTTTAATACTCACACACCCACTCCACTTATTCTTTTTGCACCACACATAGTCATTCACACTGAAGTGCTCCTGCATAGTTCGTGAGTCGCAGCACGCCCCTTTTCGTAGAGAACTGGGATGGCCCCAGTGATGAAGCATGTCACCGTGGGGAAACCCCGGTGAGTGAGGGGACACTAGAAAGAAATTTTTCTTTCTCTAAGGCATAGTGATTTAAAGCAATCATACACCTGAGCTGAGCTAGGTCCTAGGGTCCCACGACCGGGATCCACTCTGTTATTTGTACTGACCCCTAGGAGGACGACCTAGTCTCATTCATCCTCCTTCTCCCCCTGTTTCTTATAATAATCCTGCACAGGGCACCAGCATCTGCGCATGCGAGGAGGCCACGTGTAGGCAGGAATACAAGCTCCATCTGCCTTACAGGTAATAAAAACCAAGGCGGCCATCTTTATAGATTGGGAGGGTCTCTGGATCTTTCTCAAGGAAAGTGCCTATCGTAATCGGAAAAAAGGGAAAAAACCCACAGCCATTTTGTGTAATTGGGACAGTTGTACTACAGTTACATTGAGGTACAACGTTTACTTGCTGTATGCTCCAGGCATATAAAATAAAAGGAAGAAAAGAAAAAAAGAAAAAAAGAAACAAAAAGAGTGTTTATGAAATGTAGCTACAAGTTTGACCTCTATTTAGCTGCAAAAAAACAACAATATATTAACAGTGAAGTTCATAAGAAGAAATCAAGCTATCACCATACATTATTCTATCAGCTTGTTTGAAGTACTATGCAGTCAGTAAATCCACCACCAACTTTTGTGGAGACAACTGAAGATCCACTGATACAATGGAGGCAGTGGTATGATGCTTTTAAAACCTACTTGGGGGGCAATTTGGGCTTCCAGATTCAGATTGGAGAGGAAAAGATGTCTACTGTTGCACTCTTTGGGCTTTAAGGGTAGATCAACGTTTAAACCAGCCGCGGCCCGTGGAGGGAGTTACGGTGGGGCAGGGAGGAGGGGAGGGGGAGAAGCAGGGCGGGGGTGCTAAAAACCGGCATATGGATAATTGCAGGTAAGTAAACAATTTAATTAATAAAACGAATTTCGTAGCACGCACTGCATCGCATTTTGCAATGGAAGGCGCACTACGAAATTCGTTTTATTAATTAAATTGTTTACTTACCTGCAATTATCCATATGCCGGTTTTTAGCACCCCCCGCCCTGCTTCTCCCCCTCCCCTCCTCCTCCCCACCTCCCGCCCCACCGTAACTCCCTCCACGGGCCGTGTCTGGTGTAAACATCTACCTGATATTCAAGTTGATGAGAAGAGGAACTGGATTTATATGAACAGGCCATAAAGAAACTTGTACAAAGGTTTGATGTTGCTTCCAGTCTGGATGTGTTGAGGCACAAGTTCCTCAAAAGAGAGCAAAAGCAAGGCGAAGATGTTGATACGTATATCTCCGTTCTGCGCAAGTTGGCAGCAGAATGTCAGTTTCAATCCTCAATGCCCACAATACATTTTTCTATTTATAAAAATGTTGGGATTGCCAGTCACCTCTTTCCCAGTATACCCCCAACTGTATAGGTGTATAAAAAAAAACAGAAATTGTGAGATAGCCCCTCACGTGCGCTACACCAGAGGAACTAATGGTAGGTTCTCACCAGTTGTGCCCACGTTTCTCATCATTGGTAGCCATCTCACCTATAGAGAGGAAAAGAAAGAGTGTCCAGTACAAATAGTAGAGGGGAAAATAATGATGTGTCTATCAAACAGAAAAAGAGATTATGAGATAAAGAATATCTCTAATTAAAATTGAGTTAAGACTCACATATACAATGTGCCAGGTTTATTAAAGAACATGAGCTTACTCAAGGTTTAAAATCAACTGCATGTTGCAGACCAATTCAGGATGGGCCAACATGTTTCATTGCCTGTTTCTTTGTTGTGGTAATTTCGTCAGGGCTCGAGGTCACAGATCACCTCACTGGAATTCAAATTTGTGCTTCTTCATATCGTAAGCCCCTTTACAACACCATCCTTTGTCGTAAATCTACTGCATCCATCAATGAAGCACGCTTTGACCAACTTGGCTGTATTCCACCAATTTGAGGACTGCGAGCTACTGCAAGCTACTCAGGATGAGCCTAGCTCACTAAAGGAACTATGGGGAGTTAACCTGGGTGTGCATCGATACACTATGCATGCTGCCCGACACCCCCTGAAAGGGGTCTCACCTGAAAATGGCGACACTGCAGGTGTGTCATGACTTGAAAGATATTGAAGAAGTCACACACATATGTTAGCAAACATCTGAACCAAATCCATGTCACTGGTACCCAAGCAATGCCTTCATTCAGCATCAGCAACAAACATTCCTTTCCGACAGAGCCCATCGGAATGGGTTGGTCAGAAAGGAATCCGAACAGCAAGTTCCGATGTGGGTTGAAGGGCTCCGACCGTCGGTCGCAGCCCTTCCGCCCAACATCGGAAACCGCCCCTTTGTAGTGGTTCCTGTATCAGCATTATTTGTACTTTGGTTTTAACCTCACAGGCCATATTCACATTTTTCTTTCTCCTACTCATCATCCTGGCCTTTTTGTAATCAGGATGGAAAACTTACCTATAGAACATTGGTCCCAAAAACCCTCTATCTTCGCATCCTTGTACCTCAGCTCTCTTACTCGTCTCTTTCTCACTCTCACCATGGAGACTGCACATGTCTCTGCACTCCCCCTAATGTTCAGAAAGTCACAAATCACATTCCTTTCAGGCAAAACTGCATTCTTAGGGCCAGGTTTATCACAGTAATGCGTTGCCCGTGCGCCAGTCAAGGTAACGCAAGGGCAACTCAACACTAAAGTCTTACTTACAAGGCCATGGAAAGCCGCCGTGCGTGGCTATATGGTGCTTGGTAAATCTGGGGTAGTGCAAGGCAGCGCAAGTCGCTGTCTTGCAATACTCTGCCCCAGGGAGGCATTTCATGGGTCCAGTTGGGTGTTCCCACGCATCCATCCATGGATATTGGTGCATTTCCAGATTAATCTTGCTTGAAGCTGCATGTCGACTCTAACAGGACTTTATACCAATCGACAAAATTAAAAAATAACTTGAAGCTGCCCATAAGGATTTTTATTTATGGTAAAACGAGCGCAGGATTTAAACTTTTTTTTAAACTACAGACCATATCAAAAAGAGTTACAGCCTCCACAAAGGCGTATTATTCATGGACGTAGGACGTGACACATTTGAAAAATCATATGTCTATTATTGTTCGTGCATGAAGGTGTTTGTCCCTGAATCCTGCCTGCAAAGCAGGCACCCATGCACTATGATGCAATGGAGCCTGCGTTGGCGCTAGGCAGCCAAAAGTGTGTCAGCGCAGGAAAAAGGACAGGAATGCACCATGTAATGTTAAATATGGCACATTCTTGCCCTCTCCCTTTCACACAGCGCAGTGCAGCAAGGTGCCTTGATGCGTTGCATAAACATTGATAAATCTGCCCTTTAGTTTGGGCCCCTACATGGCCAACATGCTGCAATCCTCCACCATCACACATTCTTGCGTATTTCACCTCTGGACATCATTGCTAAGAGAAGGCAAAAGAAAGAAAAGAAAAAAGTAAATATTTGAGCAGCTGGCCCAAGGATCCTATGAGCTAAAAAAGCAATATTGCATTTTACCTTTCCAAAACTTTTAGAAAATATCCAGCCTCTTGTGTGTCAGCGTGGCTTTGAAAGTGTCGTTTCAACATAGGGTTTTGTGCCATTTTATTATTTCAACTATCAGAGTTAAATGTGAATTGATCTGCAGGTATTTCCGCTGGTGTTGTGTAGTCTCAAAAGCTTGGTCCAGGAATATCTTGAAAGGAGGCACCTCCTGAGGTTTATTGGATATTCTGCCCAGGCTGGCATCAAAACCCTTCTCTTTTGCTAAAAAGTATTGGAAAACTGATCGGTTTCTCATGCCGGCTATTAACCTGAGGTGTGACCATGGGGAACCTGGTGCTTTCGGGTCAATGGAAACTTACTTTTAAAATTCTCTGCCTTGATTTTTTTCTAACAACAAAATTTCACACTAAAGTGGTTTTGTCAGTCAAAAGAAGCGCCCACACTCTGCAGGTTATTCCTTCAGGCACGGTTCTCCACGTCTTCATAGTTAATAATGACTTGGTCTGTGAATCTAGGTTCTGCATTTAGTGAAAGAGGCTAGTTCAGCTGCAGATACCTTTACCTCTCCCTTCTTATCATACATTTGTTAAACAGAACGCTCTAATGGCTTGATTTTTTTCTCGGTGTTCGGGTTACTCCGTCACAACTAAATCAGACCTTTAATATATACACAATCCGCTTTCCCCACTTAAATGACGATACCTGTGTGCTTCTTTCAGTTGGCTTCCCTGAGTACCAGGTTTGTCATTAACAACAATAGACGCCCAGTACGCGACTTTGAGTGATGCTTACCTGATGTTTTCTGGAACGCTATTTGTGGGTGGAAATGAGATTTTCCTTCCACCTCTTTTCATGACACCCCAAAGTAGAGTTTCTCCTATAACCTATATCCGTAAACCCACCCAGAGTTCTACTACAAGTGTTTTACTGAAGGCACCTTGATTAGTAGTGACTCCTGAACCACACACTGTTTCCTCTCAAGGGTCTTCCTTGGTACAGGTGGAGCTAAGACTATGAGAACAGGCGTGTTGCAGAACCTGCCTTCCCTATGACCTAAAAGTGTTCTTTGTTGACATCATAATCTATACTCGTGCACCCTGCCCTGAGTGGCGCAGTTGCCGAGTACTTGCATCTCAAACCCCTTCTTCGTTAACATGTCTGGTGAACCAGCTGCTGCAGCTCCCTTTTAACATCACGGATAGCCAGGTACACCTTTGCACCCAAGACACCTGAGCTGTGTAGAACTGTTCTGCCTGGTGTTTCCTGATCCAGGGGCCCCTCCAAGCTTTTCCGCCACCAAGGAGCTCCTATGAACTCAACCTGCAAGTGACGTTTTCTCACAAGTACTGCTTTTGACAGCAACCAAGGCTCCCTTTTTTAGCACCAAGGACAGCTACGTCACCTCTGAACCCGGATTCCCTGGGCAAGGTAAAAGTGTTCTGACTGTTGAGACTTGGTCTCAGGACCTGCAAGACCTTAACTCTAAGTGAGTGCGGTTGAACTCACCCTGCAAGTGACCAAGTGTCATTTTGTGATTTCTCCATGGACCGCGATGGTAAATTTTGACAGCTCTGGAAAGTACTGATTTAATTTTCACGCAAAAATGTACAGCTCTGGCTACACAACTGTATTGAATTGATTCTGGTGTCTAAATTTATATAAAACTAAGCTCTATTTATTTTAATTGGTGTTGGATTTCTTTTGAGTCGTGCCAATTACTTATTGTCCATGTTGGTGCTCTGAAATGCTGAACACGTTCCTCTAAGTATGCCTGACTGCTCTCTGCCACTCTAGCAGGACTGAACTAGGGTTACCAGTGCGAATCCGATGTCCACCTTTGGGAATTGAATTAATGGGAAGGCCTTCCAGCCATACCACAGAATATTTCAACCTTGCTACAATAATTATGTGTACTTTGGTTTTAACCTGCTTTAAGCCTCACAGGCATAATCACATGTTGCTTTCCCCTACTCATCATCCTGGCCTCAATATGTGGATGCAATATTCAGCTACAGAACACTGGGCCTCATTATGATGGTGGTCAGACTGGCTTCTGTGGTCCTGTCGGAGGCAGTCGGACTGCTGCAGCATCGTTGGAATCAGTTGGTATAACCACCAGATTATGATGAATACATCCTGTACTTTGAACCACTGCTGAAAGACCGCCAACTCCAAAATCTTTTCTCCAAGCGCTGCGATGGCATAGAAAAAAAGCAGCCAGTGGGCAGCACAGGGATCACCAACCTTGGTCCAGATTACGATGTGGGTTTCTGACAACTGTGGCAGTCCGACAAACTGCCTCCAGTTGTTGGAAACAAAGGATTTGGGTTGCATACTCACCCAAATCCGCTTTTCTCCAGCAGTCTCCACCGTAAACCAAACAACCAAGACTGTCCTCCTCGCCACCACCGACAACATCCACTCCCTTCTCGACCAAGGCGAAGCCAAGGCCTTCAACCTCCTGGACCTCTTGGCGGCCTTCGACACCGTCGTCCATCGCACCCTAAGTACAAGACTCCATGACGCTGGCATCTGAAACAAAGACCTGGGCTTGATCTGTCCTACCACATCGGCCGAACACAGCGGATCAGACTACCAGTGTACCACTGAGAAGCTACAGATATAATCTGCGGGGTGCCCCAGAGCTCTCCCCTGAGCCCACCCTCTTCAACGTCTACATGGCCCCACTCGCAGCGATCATCAGAAACCACAGACTCAGCATCGTCTCCTACGCCGACGGCACCCAGAGTCTCCTCTCCCTCACCAACGAAACCACAGTCACCAACAACGACTTTAACAAAAGGGTGAAAGGCGTTGCAACCTTGATGAGAGACAGCTGCCTCAAGCTCAAATCAGAGAAGACAGAAGTCCTCATCCTGGGATCCACCCCCTCCTCTTGGAACGACTCCTGGTAGCCCGCTGCATTGGGAACACCACCATACTCACGGACCATGCTTGCAACCTCTGCATCACACTGGACTCTGAGCTCACTATGAAATGCCAGACCAATCTGCCTCCTCATCTTGTTTCAACATGGTCTGCCTGCTCCGAAAGACCTTCAGATGGACCCCTCGCCAAATTCAAGAAGATGTTCACTCATGCCCTCATCAGCATGAGACTTGAATACTGCAACGCACTCTATGCCAGCATCACCCAAAAACTCCTCCGGAAGCTACAGAATGTTCAAACTGCAGCAGCCAAGCTGGTCCTAAATATCCCCCGCCGCTGCCACATCACACAACACCTGCATGAACTCCACTGGCTCCCAGTTGACAAAAGAATAACCTTCAAGCTCCACACCCACGCATACAAGGCCCTCCACAATGCCAGACCAGCATACCTAAACCACTGCCTCTCATTTCACACACCCAACAGACCCCTCTGCTCTGCACAACTGTCACTGGCCACCGTCTCACGGATCGGCAGGACCAGAACCGAGGGTAGATCCTTCTCCTACTGTGCTGCAAAGACCTGGAACACCATGAACCCCCTCAGGCAATACCACATTGCTGTCCCAGTTCAGGAAAGAACTCAAGACCTGGCTCTTCCAATGAACTAGGCACCCAGACGGATCTGCAGCTCCCTCCAGTGCCCTGAGACACTCATGGGTGAGTAGCCATGCATAACAAACCCCTCATTGATTGATTGATTGATCCCTTCCTCCAGATCTCCCCTGCACCTGGGCAGCTGAGCCCCGAGGACAACAATCCTGTGAGCGTCGAAATCCAGGTAATCCCTCATGCGGTATGTATCCTCATTGACGGGACTGTGCACATTCCGATACACTCCAGTACTGGGGTACATGGTGCACAAGGCATATCCCCTCATTTGTCATGCATGTGTATAAAACTTCACAAGTTTTCCTTGCATTTGTACCCACTTACAGCCACATATTCGGGGATATGAGCAAAGCCAACAATGAGACCTCTGCAGGAGCAGCGGCTGCATTGTAATACGGCGGGCAGAGCTTTCCCGGCCTCTGCGGTTGGAATCGGACTGAGGCCTCGGCGGTCCGATGGGTGGTCCAAACGGCATCATAAAAGGGCCCGCATTTCCCAACAACCATCACCGTGCACCCCTGCACCCTTAATCGCCACTTGCTCTCTCTCACCATGGACACTGCACAGGTCTCTGCACACCTCCTACAGTTCAGAAACTCACAAATCACACTACTTCCAGAACAAACTGCATCCTTGGGCCATTTTTATCTTAGTGTCACACATCACACAAGGTAACCCAAGGGCAACACAGCACTAAATTCGGAGTTACCAAGCCATGGAAGGCAATCTGGTGTGGCCCTGTGGTGCTTGGTAATGTAATGTAAGCAGATTTATAGAGCGCATGGTTACCCGGAGGCATCCCAGCGCTACTTGGTAAATGTGGAGCAACAGAAGACAGCACAAGCCGCTGCCTTGCATTGATCTGCCCCAGGGAGATGTTTCAGGGGTGGAGCGTGGGTGTTCTCACGCATCCACCCACTGATTTTGGTGCATTTTCATATTTACCATGACTATTAGACATGGGAATGTTCCAAAATGTGAGGAAAGGTTTAACAAAGAGAAGTAGCTTTATTTCTCCTCGTTATTTTCATTTTTGATGCTTGCTACATTCTACAGAAACTGGAAAAAGCCTCAGAGAAGGTGTGCCTCCATGCACAAAAACAATCCTTTTTGCAAGGCAGGCACCCTTGCACCCTAGACAGCCAAAGTGTGTCAGCGCAAGGAGAGGACTGGAATGTGTCATATAATGTTAAATATGGCGCAATCCTATCCTCTGCCTTTCAAGTAGTGCAGCACATCGCAGAAAGGCGGCTTGCGGCATTGCATGAAACATTGAGAAATCTGCCCCTTAGTTTGGGACCTTCCATGGCCTACATGGATCATGTTTTCCTACAACATGCATTCTTACATATTTCAAACATAACAGGTGTGTGGAGGGTCCAGGGGAATCTTTACCGACCTGTCTGCTCATACCCCTTATGTCAATATACAATACACAAAAGAGCAGACCAGGTCTGGGGATACTGTGTGGTTATACCAGTCGCTGTGGTGACATAAAGTGCATGTGTGGGTGAAGGTTACTGTCAACATATAATTGATAACACATTTAACCAAGATTGTTAAACAAAATCCTAAGCAATTCCCATCAGACCACCCAGACCTGGTCTGCTCTTTTGTGTATTGTATTTCTTACATATTTCACCTCTGGACATCATTGCTAAGAGAAGGCAAAAGAAAGAAAAGTAAAAATCAATCATGTTAGCAGCTCGCTACATCTGCCCCTGGTTCCTATGAGCTAAAAAAGCAATACTGCATTTGAACTTTTCAAAGTTTTAGAAAATATCTAGCCACTTGTGTGTCAGCATGTCTTTGAAAGTGTCCTTTCAATATAGGGTTTTGTGCCCTTTTGTAATGCCAACCATTAGAGTTAAATGTGAATTGATTTGCAGTCTCAAAAGCCTGGTCCAGGAATATCTTGAAAGGAGGCACCTCCTGAGGTTTATTGGATATTCTGCACAGGCTGGCATCAAAAACCTTCTCCCTTGCTAAAAATTTTTGGAGAAACTGATTGGTTTCTCATGCCTGCCATGCACCTGAAGTGTGACCCTGGGGAACCTGGTGCTTTCCGGTCAATGGAAACTTACTTTCAAAATCCTCAGCTTGGATTTTGTTTCTTGACTAACAGCAAAGTTCAAAACTAAAGTAGTTTTCTCAGTCAAAAGAATTGCCCACTCTCTGCAGGTTATTCCTTCAGTCACGGTTCTCCACATCTTCATTTTTAATATTGACTTGGTTCTGTGATCTTAGGTCTTAATGTATCGAAAGCGGCTAGTTCACCTGCAGACACCTTTACTTCTCCCTTATTATCATATGTTTATTAAACAGAACCCTCGTAGGGCCTGATTGTTTTCTCACTGTACAGGTTACTCCGTCTCAACTAAATCAGGCCCTTAATGTCCACGCAATCTGCTTGCTCCCACTTGAAATGCGTTACCTGTGTGTTTCTTTCAGTTGGCTTCCCTGAGTGTCAGGTGTGCCATTGACAACATCAGACGTCCAGTACGAGACTTTGAGTGATGCTTTTCTGATGTTTTTTTAAGCTTATTTATGGGGGGAAAGGAGATTTTTCTGCCACCTCTTTTCATAACACCCCAAAGTAGAGTTTTGTTTGTTCTCCTATAACCAATATAGCTAAACCTTCCTAGAGAGTTACTACAAGAGTTTTACTGAAGGCACCTTGGGGTGTCCGGCCGGGGCCAGGGGACACAACCCCTGCTCGGGCTCCAACAGCCACTAACTCGTATACCTCCTGAGTCTTAGAGGAAAGGCAACTGCTAACTGTAATTATCTATACACTATGACTCTTACGGAAGACCAAACTAGCTGTCACCATTGCACATTTATGTTTTGTCTGTCTCCCAAAGTCCTGATCCAATCTAAAAGGAATTTCACTCTAAAGATGCTGCTACTGAATTGCAGATAATTTCACAAATATGTGACCGAAATAACTATGCTACTAGAGGAGGAACGCCTTGATGTTTTCTTCCTGACAGAAACTTGGCTCAGCAATGAGTCCGACCCAGTCCTCACACAATCCCCCCCTCCCCCCAAGGTCTATCATATACAGCACCTGGATCATAGGAATGGCAGGGGGGATAGTAATTGTCTTTAAAGTCCTGTTTAAATGTTGCATCACCACAGACCTGTTACTGGACTGTGAGAGCCTCTTCCTTTCCATAGGTTTCTCACCCGCCTTTACCTTCTTGGGACTATTAAGATACCGATCACCAGGGGACAATTCCTCCCGGCCCTCCCGGAAACTGTTGCCAACCTGGCTAGCTCCTCTTCCAACTTCTTGGTGTTAGGCAATCTTAACCTGCACTTAGACAATCCTATGGTTTCGACGGCGTCCAAGGCGATTGGGAATCTGTTGGCGCATCAGTTAAATCAGATGGTATCTGGACCAACTCACATCAAGAGGCACCTTCTTGATCCCATTTTCAGTAACTGTGAGGAACTCTCAGTAGGAACACCTTCTCCGCTACCTCGGTCTGACCATTTCATGAGCCCCTTATCATTGAACATTACAGGTCCCATCCCCTCCTCCAACGCAGCCGCGAGCAATGAACCCAACTGGGCTAAGCTCCTCATAGAACAATGGAAAACAGCACTAGAAGGCACTAGGCCAGCTAGCGATCCCAATCCCATCTCCGGCTCTGCCAATAATAAATATAATACCTGGATCAAAAGTTCGCTAGAGGATGTTCTTCCTAAAAGAGTCTCTCACAAAATATGTAGGCCTAGGCTCAGTCCATGGTACACCCCAAAATTACGGGAACTAAAACAAATCTGTAAACGGTTGGAGAGAAAGTGTAGAAAGGACTACTCAGAATGCAGTAATTAAAGTACAAGGAGGCAATTAAAAGCTATCAAGCCGAAATTAAAGCTGCACCCGCAACAAACAGCAATGCACGGGATGGAGACCACCCTTTTAGCAGTAACGGAGGAACACAGGAGGATTTTGAATCAAGGTGGTATGGCAGCCATCATCCTCCTGGACCTCAGTGCTTCATTCAACACTGTCAACTATGATACACGGATCCTTCGGCTTAGGGATCTGGGTGTGACAAGTGGCATCATCAAACGGATGCAGTCCTTCCTAGAAGATCGTTCCTTTCAGCTCTTTGAAGGCGATGTTATCTCCAAACTATGTCCCTCAGTTGTGGTGTGCCTTAGGGATCTTCTCTGAGCCCCACACTGTTTAAGGTTTACATGTGTCCATTGGCAGAGATAGTCCGTCCATTTGGCACAAAAATCGTAACCTATGCAGATGACACAAAGCTTGTGGTGCCTTAAACCACCCGCAAAAGTCATCGGGCCACCTTGGAAGTGCCTAGAGGAGGTTGCCAAAGGGATGGAGCTCTTTTGCTTAAAACTTAATGGGGACAAGACCGAGCTCATGCTTATTGGCAACTCGGCAGAACCCAAAAAAAAGATTAAAAGTCTGAACATCTGGTTGGACCGCTTTCTCAGTATTGAGCATCTGGTGACAAAAGTATCAGCCACCTGCTACGGCCTACTGAGGATGAAGCAAGATACTCCCTCTCCTCCCATTCCAGGCAAGGAAAGTTATGATCCAGTCTCTTATACTCTCTCGCCTTGATTAAGGTAATGCCCTCTACCTAGGAGCCCCCAAACTCACAATCTCCAAGCTCCAGATTCTCCAAAACTGCGCATCTCGTCTGCTTCTCCAAATCCATTATCGACAATCTGCAAAACCTGCACTAAGGAGCCTTTGTTGGCTACCTGCCAGGGAGAGAATCTAGTTCAAGCCATGTGTATCACACCCAAGGCCTTCTGGGGAAAGGGGCCAATGATCAGTCATTCCATGATCACCCCATACCAGCCTAGCAGAATTCTCTGTTCCCCTCTCTCTCGCCAGACTCCCAAAAATGAAGAGAACTAGATGTGGCAGACGCTCTTTTTCTTGCAACTCTGCCAAAATATGGAACGCTCTCCCCCCTTACATACGTAAGGAATCCAACCTGCTGCCCTTCCGGAAACTCCTCAAAACTTGGTTCTACCGAAATTCCACCTAATCATGGTCTCTCTCTGTAGGCATCCAACCCCAGCACTGGGATGCCTTAGGGTAGCCATTGCACTATATAAATGATTTTTCATTCATTCATGTGTAGTGGCTCCTGAAGCACACACTGTTGCCTCTCAAGGGTCTTCCTTGGTACAGGTAGAGCTAAGACCCTGAGCGCAGGCTTGTTGCAGAACCTACCTTCCCTATGACCTAAAAGTGTTATTTGATAACATCTAAATCTATACTCGTGCACGCTGCCCTGTGGAAGCTGCTGCCATTTTGAAATCGCTCAGCTGACGTAATTCAGGAGTATTTTCCAACACTTTAATTTGTAAATGAATGCCACTCTCTCTAGGGAGGTGCTTCTGTTAAACCGGTCTGTCTGTCATTACACTGATATTCCAAAATATTGTACTGTTCAAAGATTAGCCAGGGTTCAAAACAAATCACACAGGTATAGCTGCTGCGAATACTTAAAATATCGAACATATTATATTTAGTTCAGGTCCTATCAAAGTTGTTTGGAACTGAAATAGCCTCCCATAGGTTGTCTACCTATAGTATTCAGGTTTCCCTCATATTATATTAGGCAAGTGTTGGGTTCTACTATACAATCTTTGGGCGTCTGGAGTCTCCACACACTAGGAGAATGCATAGAAGTTTACAGAGGGAGGAATTCTAGAATGGGAGGAGTGGCGGTTGGGGTGCCCTTAGGAAGCAGGGCATTTCTGCCTGTGTCCTGCTGACTTGAATAAAGTAATCTTACCCTATCTGGAGTCCACGCATCTTTACACTGGCGAGGAGTTGCCAGTCAGCAGGACTCCCACACGTAAGGCGAGTCATTACCCCCTAGCTGTTTCTTAACCAAGTATTTCAATGTCCAAGTGTTTCTATAGCTATAGGCCTGACGAACGACTGCTGCCTTCAAGTCGCGGTGCGTCTGTGTGCACCATTTTAAGGTACTTTGAATTGTTTTCTTTACTTGAGGAAGCAGACCATTTGGTTTTCCAACGCACGCGAGCCTGTTTCCAGTGCTCTTTCAGCTGTTATCCTCGGGTCACTACACGTCACCACGCTAATGTCACAAGCGTGGAGGCCATTTTTCATCTGTGCTGATTTCGATGATCCACACGCCAGCACGCATCCAACGTCATCACGCGAGGACCAAAAGAGTGGCGGCCATCTTTATCTTGAATGCTCATTTTCAGAGCCTTCTATGTCAGCACATGTACGTCCTAAGTATGGCGGCCATCTTCCAGCAGGAAGTGCTGATTTCGGTGATTCGCACACCTTCATTAAGCGTGTATTTTCAGTGAAACGCATGCTAAAATTTCCTTCAGTCTAATTAGTGATCAACTCATGGTCACCTTTTACACCTGCTGATTTCAGTGACCTGCACCTCTACTAAGCGTGTAATTATATGCACACGTAAAAAAAAATGATTACGGCAAAATTACACTAATCTATCGACAATCCACTCCGCAGCCATTGCACAGAATAGAGGCATTGGGCTTGCAATTTCTATGCGTGCATCTCCTACGGTGACATGCACAATTATAATATCAAACAACACAATATTCCAGCATTTCTGAGTGCACCTATTGCTGCGATACACACACTGAATCTTTAGTATCACAATTAAATAGTTCTTGGCACCTATTTGTTTGATAACATTCTCACTGTATGAAGTTACTGTAACTTTCACTTCTTTTCTTTACGGTTTGCTGTGTAACTTTGACAATTTAGCATTCATTCTTTAGTCTTGTGCGTTCCATACCATACAAGAACTTTGTCATCTTTACCTCAAACGCTTGCATCATGCAACAAGCAATTGCCCCACCAGCACCTTTTGTGCCCAACCCTGCGTCTCCTGAAATGGATTGGGAAAGGTGGAAGGAAGGGTTTGAAGCATATTTGGATGCCCTGGATGGGGAGTCATTTACCCACAAGAAGTATGCTATTCTCAGGCATTGTTTAGGTTCTGAAGGTCACAACATTCTGAAACATATTCCAAAAGACCTTGTTATCATAGTCGATGGTGAAGGTGATGGGGTAGAAGATCAGTATGCCACAGCCATCTAAGCTCTGAACACACGTTTCAAAGCTTGCAAAAACTTAACTATAGAAAGACACCCATTTTACAAAAGGGTTCAGCTACATGGAGAGTCTGCTCCAAGTTACGTTGGCGCCTTGCGCATTCTAGCGGCCTCTTGTCTGTACTAAGCATTACGAGAGGAAATGATAAAGGACCAACTTGTCAAAAAGACAAGCAATAAGCAAGTCCAGGAAGCTCTTTTATCCAAACCAGACCTGATATTGCAAAAGGCGCTGGACATCGCCACAAGATTTGAAAGCACAAATTCATATATTGAACAAATGACATTATCAGATAGTAAAGCACAAAATGTTCTAGTGGTTAAAAGCAAATATAAGAAAACAAAATAACTCAAGGGAAGGTTTGATAAGAGAGACAGTGACAGTGCAGCAAGGAAAAATTAGAGTGCTACAGGTGAGGCAGTACAAGTCATCTAGCTCATGCTAGATCACGCCCAACAGAGGATAAAATATGTGGCAAATGTTCAAAGAAAGGTAATTTCACAGAAGTTTGTAGATCCAGTGGAAACAGTTCATCTAGGAAGGTACATAATGTGGGAACGACTGCTGAAGGGGTGTCTTCATCTAGCGAGGATGACCAAATATGCGCCATTTTAGACATGGAACACTCAGAGTATATGTGGGTTGTTAATTCACAAGAAATGAGGAGACCGTTGTGTTCTATCAATGTGAATGGAAGATGTCAAAGTTTTAGCAAATTATGGGTCTCCTTTCATTTTAATAGGTGAGTCTGTTTAGAAGGAATTGTTCTCTCTCCAGAATGTTAGACAGTCTGCCATACATCCAGTGGGTTACGGTGGAAAGGTCGTAGATGTTATCGAGAATTCTATGCTGATCTTGAATTCAGGGGCAGCAAATCAAAAGGAATTATATATGTAGCAAGGGATGGTGCGTGCCTTCTTTGGTGTAAGGCCCAAGGCAATCTAGGCATCATACTATATCCTAATAACCTTCATCAGGTACTGTTGAAGAAGGATTTCTTCCGAGTGCAGGCTGTCAAGGAAGAATCATGGGAGTTCAGGTACCTAGAAGTATTCAAAAAAGAATTGGGACTGTTTAAAGGTTTCAAACATAAGATTATATTAGTGGAAGGAGCTCACCCTGTGGTGCACAAGGTCAGAAGAGTGCCGTTGGGGTTGCAGTCAGATTTTAAAAGAGAATTAGATAAATTGTGCTCATGTGATGTTATAGAACCTATTGAGTCCTCTGACTGGGTATCTGCGGTGGTTCTTGCTAAGAAGGAGAATCGAAATTTGCCTAGCTTTTGTAACGGTAAGTTTCAATTCTATTAAGGACACGGAGGCGAGGATTATGCTTTTCTTTCTTCGCAATTTATTATAATAGTGAAAACACAGCAGCCTTAGAAAAGCTCATAATGTAGAAAAAATGCTTAAATCACAACAGTGAAGCATTATCATCACATAAACCAAGAAAAAATGTCTCTGGGACTACAACTCCCATCTTGATAACGTAACAGTCTGAACTGAGTCCTTCTTCTATGTCAACAGTCCATAGATAGGGAGTCCCTTCTCCATGTTCTTCCTCTTTCTTCGCGCGAATTACGCACTCCGTTCATTGGTCTGGCTTGGAACCGTCATTTCCTGACAGAAAAAATATAACAGCGTAAGCGTTGTAACGGAAAATACAGAAGCTTACAACCGAAAATAAACAATCACATGACCAATATTCAACCATGAGGAACAAACCATGAAAACCTGGTTACTTACTGCCATACGGGCGGGATGTCGCTCGACGATATCCTGGGTGGGATAATCCTCGCCTCCGTGTCCTTAATAGAATTGAAACTTACGGTTACAAAAGCTAGGCAAATTTCGATTCTATGGCAGGACCGGAGGCTCAGATTATGCTAGTTTAAAGCTTACTCACCACCAAATTTGCAATATCCACCACCGGCTTAAAGTAAAACTTCTTAAAGGTGGAGTCGGAGGACCAGTCCGCGGCCCGCATCAAATCCTCTAAACGAGCTCCCACAGAGAAAGCCTTAGAGGCCATGGCCCCCCTGGCAGAGTGAGCTCCGAAACGTTTGGTATCAATACCTGCCTCCTGCATGACCCAACGCACCCACCTGGCTATGGTGGGGGAAGAGACCGCATGGTGTGGTTTTCGCAAGGCAATTAACAATTGTCTCTCGCCCGGAGGGCGAATGTCCCAAGTCACATCTTCATAAGCTTTCAGACACTGAACAACACATAGCTTTGGAACATCCACAAAAGCCGGATACGAGATGGTTCTAGAAGCCGACTTTGTACGGCGACCAATCGTGAAGGTGACACCATCCGGCGAAAACACGCGTGCCGAGACATCCAGAGCACGCACATCCGACACTCTCCGGCAGGACACCAAGCATAAAAGCATAGCCAGTTTTGCCGAAAGTTCTTTGACCGATAGGTACCTTTTAGGTTGCCAAGACAGAAAAAGGTTCAATACCACGGGAACGACTCCCGCGACCAAGGGATCCAAATTCCGTCGAAGACACCAACGAACCCACTTAGACCAAGCGGATTTGTAGCGCTTCGACGTACTGACAGCCCAGGCCTTGGACAACAGACCTTCAGCTGATCTCGAAAGGCCCGGGAGCGACCAACGTCTCCTGAAAGCCTCCATGCCATGAGGCGGAGAGAGCCCTGAACGATGAGATGATGCGGATCCCGATCCGGATTGAGGAGCAGATGAGGAAACCGGGGGAGTAGGATTGGAGAATCCCAGGAAAGTTCCAGAAGAACTGGAAACCAGACTTGGTACCTCCAGAGCGGCGTCACCAGCACCAGCTCCACCTCCTGCCGGCGAACCTGAGCCGCCGTCCGCATCACCATCGAAAAAGGTAGAAACGCAAAGGGCCTTTCCTTGCTCCAGTCCTGGAGAAACGTGTCAGTGGCCTCTGCCAGCGGATCCGGCCTCCAACTGAAGAACCTCGGAAGTTGATGGTCCAAACGGGACGCAAACAGATCCACTGAGAAAGGACCCCACAGCTTGTTGAGCCAATGAAAGACCTGGGCATCCAACATCCACAGACTGGAGTCCCGAAGGTATCTGGAGTGCCAGTCTGCAACCTGGTTGGCCTGACCCGGCAGATACTCCGCCGTTACCGACACGTGATGGTCTAGACAGTAATCCCAGAACTGCTGTGCCAAATTCGCCAGTGCACGGGACCTCGAGCCCCCTAGGTGGTTTACATACCGCACTGCCGACACATTGTCCATTTTCAGTAGGACACACGACTTCACCGAGTCCCCGGTCCAGCAGCGTACTGCGAAGGAACCCGCCAGAAGCTCCAGACAGTTGATATGCAACTTTTGTTCCTCCAAGGACCAAGTGCCGCCTGTGGAAAAATCTCCACAGCGCGCTCCCCAACCGACTCTGCTGGCATCGGATTCGATAACGAGGTCCGGGGTAGACCCGAAAATCGCGCGGCCATTCCAGGCCTCCATGTGGGTCAGCCACCACAACATCTCGTCCTTGACCTCTTCCGAGAGGGGAACCATTTGGTCGTAGGACATGCCCCTGCGCAGGTGATAAGCCTTGAGGCGCTGGAGGGCCCTGTAGTGAAGAGGGCCCGGGAAGATGGCCTGAATCGAAGACGACAGCAGACCTACCACTCTGGCAACTTGTCGTAACGACGTGTGGGACTTTGTAATTGTCTGTCGCAAGACGTGCTTGATCTTGGACAACTTCCGCGACGGGAGACTCAGGGAGGCGTCGACGGAGTCTATGACAAATCCCAAAATCTCTACTTTCTGAGAGGGTACAAGAACCGACTTGTCTCCATTGATGACAAACCCGAGCTCCTGAAGGAGGTCCACAGTCCGGCGCAGCTGAGAAAGTAAGCTGTGTGGGCATTGCGCCATTAACAAAATGTCGTCTAGATAGATGATCAGGCGAATCCCCTGCGCTCGCAAGAATTCCACCACGGGGTGTAACACTTTCGTGAAACACCATGGAGCTGAGGATAGACCGAACGGAAGGGCCGTGAATTCGAACACCTGTTCCCGCCAGAGAAACTGGAGGAAGCGACGGTGAGGAGGATAGATTGGAACCACAAGATAAGCATCCTTGAGATCCAACCGTACCAACCAATCCCGCGGAAGGAGGATATCTCGAAGGAGATGAATCCCCTCCATTTTGAAATGATGATAGACCAACCATCCATTGAACTCCTTGAGGTTGATCACCGGACGACGGCCCCCGCCGGGTTTGTCCACTAAGAAAAGATTGCTGATGAAGCCTGACGGGTGCCGAGTTGATTGGCGAATGGCCCCTTTGTGGAGGAGCTCCGCGACCTCTTCGTCTATCAACTGGGCATCGGACACCGAAAAGGTTATAGGGCGCGGGCGCACACCTGGAAAGGTTGATCGTAGAATTCGATATGAAACCCGCGGATAGTTTGCAGCACCCAAGCATCCGCTGTAAGAGCCACCCACGCCCTCCGAAAGGCTGCCAGCCGGCCGCCAATCTGAACCCGTGCTGCGGGGATAACACTCACCGTTTGAGCTGGTAGCGTTGGAGTTCTTCCTGAAGCCTCGACCTCCGAAACGCTGCCCTCTTGTAGGGTAGAAGGAGTTGAAATTGGCTGAGGTGTTGTACTGCCCTCGCCCGGAGCCTTGCCCTCTGTTGCCGGCATTCTGCCCGCCACGGCCGGTCGCGCGGCCCCTACCGCGACCGGCCCCTTGGGAGAAACGCTGCTGGAACACGCGTTTGATACTGGTCTGGGCCTTATCAAGGGAGGTGAAAGTAGATACGAACTTCCCTAACTCCTTAATAAACGGCTCTCCGAAGAGACCTCCTTGGGCAACTGCCCCTGCCTCCGGAGAGGCCAAGTCTCCCAACTTAGGGTCTAGTTTAATCAGGAAAGACCTCCGACGTTCGGTGGAAAGGGCGCAGTTGGCATTGCCTAAGAATATAATCACCCTCTGCGCCCAATTTGACAAGACGTCGGGATCAATGGCGGATCCAGTAACTTTAGCCTCCTCCGCCATATCCAGAATTTTAGTAGCGGGCCCCACCGCGTCGAGCAGCTTGTCTTGACACGACCGCCAGGATCGGTCAATGCCCTTACGCGGGTCTTTCATAAACTTTGCTAAAAACGTCGCCATCTTGGTATCTAAATCCGGTGTCATGGCAACTTTCCCCTCCAAGGAGGGCCTAGGGCATTCCCCACGCAGGCATCCCCTGGCCTCCTGCTCCAGAGGCTTACGCAACCGACTAGCCACGAACTTCGCCACCTTGTCACCCGGGGCCCAGGCTGCGGACCGCGGATGCATAATCTCATCCGGGTCCAGCATACCTGAGCTGTCCCGCGGTAACTCGGTGGCCGAGCTCGAAGGTCGCCAGGAACGCACCGATTCCTTGTCCCCGTCCGAATCCGGGGAATCCCCCGGAGACGAAGGGGCAGTTCCAGTAGCCACCACAGAGGCAGGGGCCGCCGGCTGGTCAGGTGGGGACTCGGTTGCCTTAGCCAAAAATGCGTCACGCAGGCGTTCGAAGGCACCCTTGTCCACCCCCTGGGCACCCTCCGATGACCCCTCCCTGCAGGGTTTCTTAGGAGCAGGGGGGCCCTCACCTGATGGACCTGGAAGGGCATAAGGGAGTCCTGACTGCGCCTGAGCTAACTTGGCGCATTCCTCCACTATGCGCGCAGAGAGACGCTCCTCCATAGGAGCTACCACCTCTGTCACGCAGCGGTAGATGGAGCTGTCTACTGCTTGGTAGAACTCCTCATCCTGTAGATATGATTGTGAATCACCCCCATAATATTCGTCCTCCATGTTGCACAAGGCTAGCACAAGGGTTCACACACTACCCAACAGCTTGGGCGTCACAGAGATTAGGGCAGACCGGAGGACTGCAACAGCTTTGAATGCCAGGGACTGGCAAGAATAGGGCGCACTCACACCCTCAGCGCGCAGACCCACCCCAGGGGGACCAGGTCAGCCGCCTCACAGCGCGCTACCACACCAATTATAACACAATGAGTGCAGGCTTGCCTAATAGGCGTCAAACGCGGTAGAACACCGCAGTACAGACCCCCACCGGGGCGTTCAAATATGGGGCAAAGAAGTACAGACCCGAGAAACGGGCGTTATATGAGGCAGCTTGAGGGATCGGCTCCGCTGCGGTTGGTCTCCTCAGCGCGGCTCCTCTGTGAGGAGAAACCCGCGCCGGAGACCAACGAGACGCGGCAGCGCCCTCTAGCGGGTGACTGCGCACCGCAACAACACTAAAAGGAAAAGCCGCGAAGGAAGCGAAACGGCGCTTCCGCGACTTGAATGGGGCTCTGTAAGGAGAAACACATCAGAGACCCATAGCCCCAACAAACGGAATAAATACAGTGCATAAATACATCAGTAACCCCTTAAAACAGCACCAAACACTGAGGAAGGGAAAAATCACTTAACTGGCTGCGGAAGCAGCGAAGAAAGAGGAAGAACATGGAGAAGGGACTTCCTATCTATGGACTGTTGACATAGAAGAAGGACTCCGTTCAGACTGTTACGTTATCAAGATGGGAGTTGTAGTCCCAGAGACATTTTTTCTTGGTTTATGTGATGATAATGCTTCACTGTTGTGATTTAAGCATTTTTTCTACATTATGAGCTTTTCTAAGGCTGCTGTGTTTTCACTATTATAATAAATTGCGAAGAAAGAAAAGCATAATCTGAGCCTGCGGTCCTGCCATAGAATGGTACCATGTGTGGACTTGGGTGATCTTAACAGGCATATATGGGTAGACCAACATCCACTTCCCAATATCACACAAATGACATCCACTCTCAAGGGCGCCAAATGGTTCAGTTTGTTAGAAATGTCATCTGCGTATAATCAAATCAAATTGCTTAGGCATCTCACTGCATTCCTTACTCCAGAGGGTCTTTTCCATTTCAAGCACATGCCCTTTGGCCTTGCTTTGCTTTAGCTGTTTTTCAGAGAGTAGTAGAGAGCATGTTCAAAGGAATGCCCAGAGTAATGGCCTTTCAGGATGACGTATTGGTGTACGGGGAGGACCAAGATCAACACAACGGTAATGTGAAATAACAGATGTTGATATCTAAATGCTATGCTGACTTATATAAGCATAAGGATGTACTCTATGTCTTTACATGCTGGGAAAACGGAATGTTGCCTGTTGTGTATAACTTTATGAAAAGCCAATAAAAACTGTTAATAAAATTTAAAAAAACAAAAAAAGATCAACACAACGAAAGATTGTGCCAAGTTTAGACCTTGTTAAAACAAAAAGGTGTGACAGTAGGAGTGGACAAATGTACGTTGAATGTGCCCACTGTGGACTATTTAGGATATAAGTTATCATCAGAAGGGGTGCAGCCTAAGGCTAGTTTAGTCAAAGCAATAGAAGACTTTTACACTCCAAGTGACAAGGATCAGTTAAGGCCTTTTATGGAACTCGAAGAGTTCTATGCCAGGTTTGTTCCCAATTGTGCGTTTACGACTTATAACATTAGATGTCTTCTTAAGAAAAACATCAGGTTTTGTTGGGATGATAAGTGCAAGGAGTATGAACTAATCAAACGGAAGGTGGCACATGCCATTCCTCTCAAGGCATTCAATAATCACGACCGACGCTAGCCAAAAGGGTTTAGGTGCTGTACTCATGCAGCACAGAGGTGGCAAGAATGAGGTAATAGCATTTGCTTCTAGGAGTCTGCGTGGAGCTGAATCTACCTATTCTATGATTGAGCGGGAAACTCTCGCCTGTTGGTGTATCACTCATTTCAAACACTATTTATGTGGTTCAAGGTTCGTGGTACGTGTTGACCACAAACCATTAGTGCAGCTATTCACCACAAGGGGTGGGGAAAAAGCAGCCCCTAGAATTGCAAAATGGCAGTATAGGCTTATGGAACATAACTTTAGTGTAGAGTATGTGCCAGGGAAGAAAAATCTTTTGGCAGATTGCCTGTCCCAATTAACCAATTGTAGTGAAGACAGTGTTGAGATGAGAGATGTGAATGAAGAGTTTGAGTTGGTTTGCAGCGTAATTAATCAACCCGAAGGTGCCATACCAGAGCCGGAATGGAGAGGCTTATGAGACTTATCAAGAAATTAAGGAAATCATAAGCAAGGGATGGTCACATGAAAACGATGACCAAGGTCATGTCGGCAAATATAAACATGTCTTTGATTAATTATCTGTTGTGAACAGGGTGTTGTATCGGTTGTCACTTTTGGTGGTTCCAGGTGCCATGAAAAGTAAGATGCTTGCATTGGAGCATGAGGGCCACATAGGCATGCGTGCCATGAAGAGGAGGATAAGAGAGAATTTCGGGTGGCCCGCTTTAGACAATCAGGTAGAGCGTTTTGTGAGGGATTGTATGGAGTGTGCTGTTAGTGACAAATCACAGGTGAGCATTCCCAGTCCGGTAGAGGCTATTGAAGTTCCCAGTAAACAATGGGCCAACTGGAGATTCACATTGTTTTGGCCCCATGACTATATCTGGCATTGTACTTGGGTATAGCATAGTCCTCATGGATTACTATAGTCAATGGCCCGAAATTAAATGGATTCAGTATTTTCTAGTGAAGGCGCACCTGATGACCTGCTTAGTGAAAATGCTTGTCAATTTACATCCACACAATTTGAGAAATTCTTACAATCCATTGGTATTGAGCATGTTAAAATGTCCTTATATCACCCGAGAAGTAATGGACTATTGAACGATTTAACAGGGCCATAAAAGAGAATGTGCAATTATCAAAAGCCAATGCCATAAGTTGTAAAGTAGAACTTGGAAAATTATTGTGGACAGTTTGCACGACCGTTAACTCAGACACGGCTGTGTCGCCTTTCGTTTTGCTAAGAGGGCATGTGCCTGCATCCAAGTTGTTGAGAAGATGGATGGGTGACAGTGAATTCTCGTTGCCAAGGAAGAAAATAGAAGATATTGGCAGACAACGAGTTGAATCACAGAACAGATACGATCGAATGCATATTAATCAAGGCTTTAAACAGTTAAAGGTGGATGTGGGTGATATGATGAGAGTGAAGTGTTCTAGGATTTTACCAAACAGGGAATCCAAAGTCTCTGCCCTGAAAAAAGTTGATAGGGTCAATAAAAGTGCTGTAAAATTGGATGGTGTCAAAAATGTGTTTGGGTGACCGAATTAAGAACCGGGTTGGGATGAAGGTCATAGGGAGACAAACATCATGGTTCGTTCCCTGTCTTCCAAGTCTACCAGAGTGCCTTATAAGTTCCAGTATTATGTTTTACAGAACTGATTGTTTTTCTAACTTATTTATCCTTGTTTCAATTTTAATACCACAAGATCTTTCTTCTTTTGTTCTTACATGTTTTCAAAACTTTCTGTATATTTATTGTATTTGATATAAAGGGTAAAGATGTGTTGGGTTCTTCTGTGCATTCTTTGGGTGTGTGGAGTCTCCACACGCTGGGAGAATGCATAGAAGTGAGAGAGCACAAGTTTGAAAAAAATGTATAAGTACGCCATATTTACAAGCACGTAGTTAGTTAACATGTACTTTGCACCAGAGTGTTTATATTTAGAAGTGAAATACACCGAGTGTCTTATATTCAGTGGTGAAATGCATAGAATGTTTAAGTAGAGTAACAATAATCATAACTGTGTGAGACTAATGTAGAAATGTTTGGGATGAATATGAAAACCTCATGTTCTCATGTTAAAGGAATAATGTAAGAGTTGAATGTAACTCTAAAACCCAGTATTTTGTGTAGGCCTCATGGCAATTCACAAGCAAATCTAAACGTGCTGCTAAAATAATGTGAGACAAGGTTGACATGGTTCTTCTAAATGTACTATTGAACTTAGGGTTAAAAGTATATGCTTTATAGATGTGTTATTTTAGAAACGTATGCTAGTTAAGAATGTTTGCTGTTTAAATCAAGTCAACGTTTTAGGAGTGCAGGAACCTGCTGCATGTAAATCAAGTAGGCCAGAGCAGATAATGTCATGTAGTTTAAATCGTCATGTGCTCGTTAGAGGAGAGGTCGTGAGGTGTCCAGTATGGAGCTCTGAGAGTGTTTTATGGCCTAAGATATGGTGAAGTCTGGAATTTGAGGCCCACTGCAGGACGAGCTGTATGCAGGTGCGAGGGTCCTAATCAGCTCGAATGAAAGGGACTTTGTTCAGTGGCGCCTTGCGCAGGCCTGTAGGAGTTTCCAGGAATTTCAGGGGGTATCAGCGCACTGAAGAAGCTGCCTGGGAACCAAGGTCAACTTTAACGAGGGTCTTCAAGAGTACCATCATGGAGTTTGCCGCGGAAAGATGTACCACGTGAGGGGCGTCCCAAGGGGCGTTTCTATTGGAAATGTGATTTGGTATTAGGGAAAGTGACCCGGGAGGAAAGCAGAGCAGATGATTTTGGGAACCTAAGGAAGCGGATGGGTAGGCAGATAGGCTGATCAGGAGAGACCCATTATCAGAGAAGAGACAAAGAGAAGTGCGTGATCTTCTTAGGAAATCACCACGGCTGACACCTAGAGGGTTAAGATCTTGCTAAGTAGGGATGTCATTTAGTGTAGTGTAGGGACAGACTAACCTAAATTTTCTTTTCTGTAATGACTTTGAGGTTGCAACTTGTATCCATTTTAGCAACCCTGATGGTATTCGAACTTGTACTTATTATTTTGTTCTTCAGACTCAGACTATTCAAGAAGTTCATGTTCATAGTGATACCGATATACCTTTTGAATCTCATTTTGAGAAGTTTGTATCTTCAGTTATCTTTGACTTTATATTAAATCTTTAAAACTTAATTTTGGTCAGTGGTCATTTAGAGTGGTGTAAGTTCTTAAATTGATTGTTTACCTCGAGATTACCTTTTACTCAAGACAGGTACCAACGATTCAGTCGACAGGAAAAGGGATTTGGTAAGATAATTAGTAACCAGTAATCCCGCGTTAGCAGTTGGTAGCAGAGTGAGGATGGTTATCTTCTTGAGGAAGGTAATCTAGAGAGGTTAGTTTACCCCAAGGCCCGAGACGTCGAGAGACGAGCAGCGGAAGAATCGTGTGCCGAAAGGTGCAGACGGTGCGAGAAAAGCAGCAGTATCGGAGAGTGAGTATAAAAAGGGTCATGCGTGAACAGATTGCGGTGTTTTGTGTTGTATTTGTATTGTAATGTCTTGCGGAGTTGAATGCCTGTAGTGTGAAAGAGAGAAGGTTGTGAGCGCGCGCAACCTGGTAAACTGGTAACCTGGTAAACGGGTGAACTGGTGAAATCTTAAGTTCAGGCCAGAGCTTAAGTGGTTTTGGGTGTATCGAACATCCAGGGTAGTTGTCGACCATAGTACGGAGGTCACGAGGTACCATTGACCGCCGTGGATCCAAGATAGGGGGAGTGTAAGAGTGAGTGTATGAGTAACGGACGCTGGTCGAAAGTTACTGCGTGTGAGTAACCTATCGGAGAAGGCGAGTGTCTGGAAGTAAACGGAAAGACATTTCGCCAAGTTAGGGTGACAACTACAGAAAGACTGTGGGCGTACAGTCAAAGAAAGGTGATCGCTTGGACGGAAGTAATCATTTTTCAGAGTATGAATGGGATGCGTGCATGACCGAGGAGACGAGCTGAGGAAGGAGGGGAACTGCTGCGAAGGGGGACGGGTGACGTCGGCTAGAGCCGCGCTCTGATTGAGCGGTTGGTGTGACGTTAGCTAGAGCCGCGCTCTGGTTGGGCGGCTAGCGTGACGTCGGAGGAAAGTCGCGTACGGATAGGCCAGTTAGTGAGAACGGCGCTGAGATTGGTGGAATATCATCAGGAAGTAAACAAACGCGGAGAAAAGAGAAATCATGAAGTGTTTTAAGTGTTTGAAAGGGATTTTTAAACGTAAACGAAGTGAACATTATTACGGGGAAGAGGCTCCCCCAGAGGGTACGCCAGCTCATTATATGGCAACGTATGTGGGGCTGCATACCATATTATGGATTGGGGCTTGGAATAAGCTTACGGAAGGGAATGAGGAAATGCAGTTCCCGAAGTATGGAACGTTTAAGTTAGAGGTGTTACATCGGCTAAAAGCAACCATGTCCTCATTGAAACCTTCACCTAGACCAACACAGTTTGAGGCTCTTAATGCATGGATTAAGGCTGCACACGGCCGAAATTTGAACAGGCGTCAACAAAGGCTGACGCGATCGGTAAGGGCAGTGCGAGATTCCAAATGGGATGAGGAGGAAAAGCGTTGGAGGGTACAGACTATTGAGGTGGAGAAAATTTATCCGATGAGGGAGGTGTCAGGAGGAGGAAACCTCATGGAAGAAGACGAGGAAAGCGAGTCGGAGGACAATCTGATAAACAGATTGTTAATGGATAGACCACCTCCGAGAGTGGGATTGATAGAAGATAGAGGGCTCGCAAGGGAAGATGGGAATGAGATAGAGGGGTATACACCACTCCCTATATCGGAATGGACACCTAGCAAAGGCGGAGAAACACCTCCAAACAACACTGTACAGAGTGTAGTGGGAAGGTTTGTGGTGCAGAAAACGCCAACCACAGAAAGGGTTGAGTCTGTGGGATTGCCAGACGCTCTTCAAGTGCCTGTTACCATAGGACCCATAGTTTCGATCTATAATTCTGAGAGAGATAGAGGGGAACAACAAAGGCAATTGGATAGGGAAAGGATTGAGATGGAAAGGAGGAATAATGTGACGAATGCATGGAAACAATTACCAGGTTCGGTAACGTGGAACACCCCATTAGACACAACTGTCGGTCCCAATTCAGAACAGGGAGGTCCGAGAGGACCAATGGATCTAAGGGGACCGCGGCCAAGATCTTTTTCAGAGTTAAGAGCTGATTTGAGGGAATGGGACGGGTCCATAGTATCTCCGAGTAACAGGACAAGAACGGAACCAGAGTGGGAAAGCAGGGGTAACGGAACAGTATCTCATTGTGGGGCCAGCGAAAGCAGTCAGGGCCGGGAAGGCCAAAGTCAAGAGAATAGAGGGGATGCAGGTCCTACAAATCAGAGAGAACAGTCGGAACAAAATACTAGGATTGTAGAATGTGAGGAAATGTCCCGTCTCTGGGGGAACGGAGGAGATGAGGCGGTACGGAATTTTCAGAATAGGTTTAGGTGCCTTCATCATACGCTTGGGGAAGATGTCCAACATTGGAGGAAGGAGAATAGTGACAGGTCCAGTCATGCTTCAAGTAATCAAGAATCACAGGGAAGTAGGGAAGAAAGAGGGAGTAAGGGAACATCTTACCCTGCATCCCGTGAAACTAGCCAGGATGGAGAGAAAGAGGCTGGGAGGCATGAAGGAGTGTTTCACCACCCACCCCGAGAAGACGGAAAGGCATGGGACTTAGAGAGATGGGAACAGGGGAGGACTCCCTATAATTCACCAATACCTAAACGTAGATCTCGGAGCTGGGATGGGAGAGATGCGGATGGAGGAGCTAAATTGAGTGTCTTGAAAGCTGAAATAAAGGCAAAAAGGCTTGATGTTACCAGTTTAAAATCAGATGTTGATGAGATAATAGATGGAACATTGCCTTTGGAGAGGATAGAATTGTATGAACAGGATGAGTTATTGTTCATGGCAAAGGATATTACTAGGAAAGCTAGAGCGGTTCATGAAAAACTGACTGATTTGGCAGACAAGTATGTCGTGGATTTGTCTAGGACAAGGGCATTACAGAGTAACCACAGATTACAGTACGCAGACCAAGATCTAGATGAGAAGAGAACTGCTGGATTAAAAACACACATAAGAGAGCTGGTAACAGGGATAAGAGTGTGGAGAGAACTGGATAAATGGGAAGAAAGGTGGTCGAAAAAGGGTACAGTTAGGCGAAGTACAAATGTGATGACCCCTGAGGGAAGGGTAATGCAGATGGAGGCATTCCCTTTGCGAGAAATATCAAATGGAAATTATGTACATGTGCCCTGGAGTAGAGGAGACTTAGCCGCATTTACCAACTCATTTCCGAAGTTACGGGACAACCCAGTCGAGTGGTATAAGCAGGTAGAGAGGTTTGTTAAAATTTCGAAAGTATTGTGGATAGATTTGAACACGTTGTTTGACATCGTGGTCCCATCTGATTTGTGGACCCCGTGCAAGACTAGTGTCGAATGGCCAAATGCTGAACCATTGAGAGATGTTCGAACTAATGGACCAGCTGAGATAGTCATGCGAAAGTATGAAAGGGTAATAGCATGGCTGAAAGATAAGGTACCACCACAGGATATAGATTGGGTAAAAATAGACCGAACAAGGCAGGAACCCAAGGAGACAGTTCACGAGTTTTATGAAAGATTGTTGAAAACATTCAAGCAATACAGTGGACTAGATGTAATGGATCCCAAAGACATAGGGCAGTTCGTGTCAAAGTTTGTATTGGGGTTGAGACCTGATATTTGTCTGATGATACAGCAACATTTAATCTGTTGGCAGAACAAACCACTAGATGAGATTTTACGATATGCGAGGTACTGCAGTGACGAGATAGATTCTAAAGCCAAGAATCTAAAGGAGAAATTGATGGTGGTGCAAATGCAGTCCGCTGGGAAGGGTGGCCAGCAGAAGCAGGGGATGGGACGAAAACCAAATGGTCAGAACAAAGATAATGAAGAAGGGCAGAGACCTAGGATAGACTTTGCCACTTTAAAGAAAACGACAAAGTGTCATCTGTGTCATCAGGTGGGGCATTGGCGACGCGAGTGTCCCTTTAACCCTGAAAACGGAGAGCAAGAAGTAGAAGAGCAGGTCCAAGAAGACCCAGTGCAAAAAGTGACAGTCCCAAGCAGTAAGGTGGCCAAAGGGGGGACTTCGGCTCCACGGGCCCAATTCCCACAGCCACCGAAGATAACAGCTGGAGGAAAGGTCTTTAAACAAATGCCTCTGTTTATCGAGGAAGAAAAATGTTATTACATTGATCCATTGACAGGACAACGGGTGAGCAGTGAAGAGGACTGTACCCTCGGGGCAGTTCTAGAAGTGGATCAGAGAGGACCATTTGTTGAGGCAGAAGTGGCAGGGTGTCCCACTACGTTCTTAGTGGACACTGGGGCTACTCGTTCGACTCTGAGATCAGCGGTAGTTCCAGACTTGCCAATGTCAGGGGAAACAATTCAAGTGGTAGGAGTCGCAAATAAAAGAATGACTAGTCCCTTGACAGAACCAGTGTCTGTGAAAATTGGAAACCACATGAACGAACATCAGTTTGTGGTTTGTGACTCGAGTCCGGTATGTCTGTTAGGTAGGGATTTGTTATGCAAATTGAATTGCACCATATACTGCACCCCACAAGGAGTGGAGGTACAGACTACCGACGATGATGCTACCTTTAAGGTGGCCAATTCAAAATTCTGTGTAGAACTATATCCTACTCTGACTGTAGAAGATCTTCCACAAGACTTAAGAGATGCAGTGGCGTCAGAGGTGTGGGATTTCACAGGAGAAGATATAGGATTGATTAAAGGGGTAGAACCGGTAAAAATTCTGGTAAAACCAAATGTTGAGTTTCCAAGAACGCCTCAATACAAATTGTCCCAGGAAACGATTGCGGGAATAAAGCCTGTGATCGAGTCAATGATACAGCAGGGAATACTGAAGGAAATTGTGGGCAGTCCTTGTAACTCCCCGATTATGGGTTTGCAGAAACCTAGCGGGAAGTTTAGGATAGTTCAGGATTTACGAAAGATTAACAACATAGTCGTTTCATGTTGTCCCGTGGTACCGAATCCATCAGTAATATTGTTTCAAATACCATGTCAAGCAGAATGGTTCACAGTGATAGATCTTTGTCAGGCTTTCTTTTCAATCCCATTGGATGAAGAGAGCAGGTACCTTTTTGCGTTTAAAATGGAAGATCGCGTTTTAACATGGTGTCGAATTCCACAAGGATTCACAGACAGTCCATCCATCTTTAATCAGTTGTTGAAGAAGAATCTTGAGAATCTAGTACTGCCACAGAACTCGGTTCTGGTACAGTACATAGATGACCTACTTGTTGCGTCAGAAACAGAGGAAGCTTGTAAAGTAGATTCAATTGCCTTACTGAATCATTTAGCTGAAAATGGACATAAGGTATCTCCGAGCAAGTTACAGTATTGTCTGACAGAAGTACAGTATCTAGGGCACAGGTTAGAAAAAGGGAAACGTAAGGTGTCCCCAGAGAGGATTGAGGCGATAATGAAAATGAATGCGCCTACAACTCAGAGAGAAGTTAGAATGTTCTTAGGAATGGTGGGTTACTGCCGACAGTGGATAGTTAACTTTTCACTGAAAGCAAAGCCCTTACAGAAACTGACGCACAAGGAGGTGAGTGATCCGGTACCATGGGATGAAGAATGTCTGGTGGCGTTTTTACAGCTGAGAGACGATTTATGTCGTGCTCCGGCTCTGGGAATGCCAGATTATGAAAAGTCGTTTTCACTCTATTGCTGTGAGAGAGAGGGATGTGCTTTGTCAGTCTTGGCACAGACCCACGGTAATGCCCGTAGACCAGTTGCATATTTTTCGGCTACATTAGATCCAGTAGCCGCAGCGTTGCCCGGATGTCTCAAATCCGTTGCTGCAACGGGTGTCAGCATTGAAAGGAGCGAAAGTATTGTAATGGGACATCCAGTAGTGGTGTATGTACCGCATTCAGTTGAATTGTTAATGACCAGGACGAAGACGCAGCATCTGACCAATAGTAGGCTCACGCGTTATGAGCAAGTTATACTTGCCGCAGAAAACGTGACTCTCAGGAGATGCTCTGTCTTGAATCCTGCTACTTTGATGCCATTACCTACTGTAATAGAAGGCGAAGGATGTGAAGACCACGATTGCCTTGATGTGACTGAACTATGCACGAAACCCAGACCAGATATAGTGGATGAGCCATTGTCAGACCCCGATGAAATTTACTTTGTTGATGGCTCATGTTTAAGAGACGATACTGGTCGGTTAAGAGCAGCTTATGCTGTTTGTACCATTACTGGAGTTGTGGAAGCCGCTTGCCTGGAAGGAGTACATTCCGCACAGGTAGCAGAGATTATTGCCCTAACTCGTGCCTGCATAGCAGGAAATGGAAAGAGAGTCACCATCTACACGGACAGCCAATATGGTTTCGGTGTGGTTCATGATTTCGGGCAGTTGTGGTCTCAGAGGGGTTACATGACCTCCTCTGGTTCGCCCATTCGAAATGGAGAATTTGTGAGATTGCTGATAGAAGCATTACAAGGTCCTGTTGATATTGCAGTGGTGAAGTGTGTAGCTCATACTAAGAATACAGATTTTGTGTCACAAGGTAATAGATATGCTGATGAAGTCGCACGCTATTGTGCGGAACAAAGTTATTCTTTCTCAAAGGTGGAAATAGAAGGTGCAGAAGAAAAGACTGAATTAAGTATGATGTTAGAAACTGTAGACACTTGGGAGGATTTAAGGATAATGCAGGAGAATGCACCTGAAACAGAGAAAAAGGCATGGGAAATAGCAGGCTGTGTGCGAAGTGAAATGGATTTTTGGGTTTCAGCAGATGGGAGAGCTGTGTTACCTGAAGAATTAGCTAATCCCATGGCGAGAGAAATACATGGTCCAGTACATCTAGGAAGGGATGCTATGATGAGAGTTTTTAGGCAGACTTGGTATTGCCCGAAATTCAGAATAGCAGCAGAATCAGTATGTAAGCGATGTGTTACCTGCCAACAACTGAACGTAGGCAAACGAACACCAGTCACACTGAGTCACATTGGGAGGTCAGGGGGGCCTTTCAATAGAATGCAACTAGATTTCATTGAAATGCCAAGAGTCAATCGCCTTCGGTATGTATTGGTGATTGTATGCGTATTTTCCAGATGGGTTGAGGCATACCCTACACGTAGGTGCGATACACTCACAGTGGCTAAATTGTTGCTCAGGGAGTTGATACCGCGCTTCGGGGTGCCTGCCTCTTTGGAATCGGACAGAGGAAAACATTTTAACAGCGAAATAGTGAAGATGTTGTGCTCCACACTGAATATCGATCAAAAGCTGCATTGTAGCTATCGACCAGAAGCTTCAGGAATTGTGGAACAAGTGAATGGCACTTTGAAGAATAGATTGGCTAAAGTAGTGGCATCCACATCTTTGAGTTGGCCAGATGCTCTTCCATTGGTGCTCATGAGCATGCGCAGCACACCTGATAGGAGGACAGGTCTCTCTCCCCACGAGATCCTGATGGGGAGGGCCATGAGACTTCCTACAGTTCCAACTACTGCTCTATTGAATATTACAGATGATCTGATCTTGGATTATTGTAAAGGACTGTCTGACGCCATCCATTCTGTGTCCCTTCAGGTGCATGCGGCTGAAGTTCCAACAGCGAGGAACCTGTGTCATGACCTGAACCCAGGGGACTGGGTCCTGGTTAAAAAACACGTCCGGAAGAACTGCCTAGATGTTCGCTGGCGTGGGCCCTTTCAGGTAATCCTGATCACGAACACCGCGGTGAAGTGCGGGGGGCTGCCAAATTGGATCCATGCATCCCATACTAGAAGAGTTCCAGCACCTCTAGAAGGAACAGCTCCCATCCCAGACGAAAGCCCGGAAGTGGAAGAAGAGTCGCAAGAAGGGATTGAGGCAGTTGAGGAGGTGTCGGAGGAAGTTGGGAACGCATCGGATTCAGAAGAAGAGCGAAGGCAGGACGGCAGTGAGACAGAAGACGCAACCGAAGGAGAGAGCAGAAGTGAATACGACTCAGACTCAGATCCGTATCGGAGCGATCAAGAACCAAGTGGGAGGACAAGGAATAGGAGAATAAGGCTTGGAGCTGCCACTTGGCCAACAAGAAGAAGAAGGCTAAGTTTGAGGTCGGCCCAAGAAGAAACGCTTACTCCTATATCCGAAGACTCAGATCCAGAAGAAGATATCCAGGATCAAGCCGAGGAGGGTCTTAGAAGATCAAGTAGGGTGCGAGTGCCTAGCAGAAGATACTCTACTCCCGACTGGACCTACCTTGTTGCAGATGTCTGGGAGACACAGAACAGGGAGGATCAGGGAAGTGGAACTGATCAGAACTGACCCGATCATCACAGTGCAAATAACGTTTCTACTGCCAGGAGCGGAGACCGAAAGGTTGCTGACACTCAACATCGTTCATCCTGCTCTCCTGAGTGGAATAAGAAAATTGCTTTTAGAGACAGTTGAGTTTCCAGTTTGCTGTTCACGATATCCAATATTGGAGGGAACTCTTCTTCGTTTGGAAATGCTTGAACGAGTAGTAGAATTGCTAGGAGTGCTTATTGTTGTGGACTAAGATCATATTGCGAATGTCTTCAAGGGGGTGCAGATCTGGAAAAGTGAAGAAAGTGATCTTGATTAGAACGGACCCCTTTGTAATTGTGGATATAGAACTGATAGTACCAGGATTAGAAATTGAAAAAACGCTAACTCTCAATTTCGTCCGTCCACTTGTCTTGAGCGAAATAAGGAGAATAATCCTAGAAAAGGTTGACTTTCCATGGTGTGGTACGAACTGTCCAGAACCTGAGGGAATGATACTTCGGATGGACGTTTATGAAGAAGTAGTGTCACTCCTTGAGTCATACATAACTTCAGACGAAAATAAGACTTTTGAAAAGAAATTGTGAGTTGTTGCAAGATAACCTAGCGCCGAGTGGAAGAAGAAAAGTGATAGGGGTTTCATTTTAGTGGATGGAGAAGGGCTAGGGTTGTCTATTTTCTACTGGACTTTGAACTGTTTTGCGGAAACAAATTGTCAAGCTTCCAAGTGTTCCAAGAAAGACATTGCAAGAGAGAAAGACTTTGTTTGAAAAGAAGAGGAAGTGAATGCTGGAAGAAAGTCGAAAACTACACTGTTTGAGAACATGGAGGCTGGCAACCCGAACCGCAGGGCAAAATGTATAGCTGTTACATTTTTAGGAGTAGTGGTTTCTCTTATAATTTTAGTGGTAACTGTTTCATTCCTAGCGGGACACGAAGGGGATGGAACCACAGTTAAGGAGGATAAGGGAGTGTCAACACCGAGAACTACCACAGTTAAGGAAAAGGGAAACATCAATGAGAAAGACAAAGCGTTGTTAGATGCAGAAGTAAAAAGGTTACACATGGATGAGTCACAGGGGAATTACAAGTCAAATGCTTATGCTAAGTTGCTTTACGAATATGTTGATGCCATGGAGGTAAAGGACTGCTATGTATGTATGCAATTACCAATTTCGGTGGAGGAGGGTATCAAATACCATCATCTCCCGTTGACATATGGAATAACGTGCAGTTTATTGTTAAGTATGTTTTATGGACGAGACGGATTTGAGTATTACTTCTCGAATTTCGACTCGACATTGTCAGAGGTTCCGAATTTCAAGCATTTGAACAAATGGGACTACTACAAAAGCGAAGACAGGTTACACAAATGGTTTATTCCATGGAGAACGTTAGATACTTCACATGCTCGAATAAACAATCTGACTTGTCAAATATCAGAAGTTGAGAAAAAGTTTATAGCACAGGTAGATACTAGATACAGGAAGCAGAAGGTATTGAAGGCATCAGGACAAGGAGAAACAGATTGGACCAAGGAAGAAAGGGCACAACAACGAAAAGGAAGTATTGGTCCAATTGCTTTGGATAAGGAGAAACGGGGGAAACTGTGCATTCACAGGAGTTACTCCTACTATGAAAACGTTTATGTAGGACAAGTCAATTGCGAACATGCTTTTCAATTGGAGTACTACTCTAAGAACTTCATGAAAGGGATGCAAGCAATACCAAATGTATATTTTGTATGTGGAAGATATGCCTATGTGAAGTTACCAGATAATTGGTACGGATCATGCTATCTGGCTGTTGTCTTCCCTAAAATATATCATGTTGAGAATTTAGACACGCCTAAGAAAGAAATATCAACTAGATGGAAGCGAGGGCTGGGTGCAGCAGAAGTAGTTGGAGATGTAATAGGTGCTGCATTCCCTTTCTTAGGATTGATAATGAATGACATTAAGATCAGGAGGTTAGCTACAGTCGTAGATAGACTGTCTGCCAGTACTGCAAGGTCCTTGATGCTGATAGAAGGGGAGATGCAATCGATTAGGGCAATGGTTCTTCAGAACCGACTTGCTTTAGATGTTCTGTTAGCAAAAGAGGGAGGAGTCTGTAGGGCCTTGAAGGTCCAGGAATGTTGTACTTACATTCCAGACAATTCAAAGCCTCTAGAGAAGTATATACAAAACATCACTGCCATACACTACGAAATTGAGGACCTGGCAAAGGTAAATGTGTGGGAAAAAGTAGGCCATGGAATGGGTAAAGTTGGAAGTTGGTTTGCCAACTTAGGAAAGGGTATCGTTTGGTACATATTGAAGCCCATCATCATAGTAGTGATTTGTGTAATCACTTTGTGGGGATTGGTGCGTTTGTATCAATGGTATAGAGCAAATAGGTTACAGAGAGCTATGAAGAAACAGGAAGAAGAGTTGACGGCGATGCAGGACACCCAATACAAAAGTCTGAAAGCATTAGAGAGTATGAAAAGAAGTGGTACTGTCCTGACTTCACTTTAAAAGGTTCTACATTTTTGGTGTCATGGTGATGATGACCCCTGAAGGTCATCAAAGGGGGGACTGAGAGAGCACAAGTTTGAAAAAAATGTATAAGTACGCCATATTTACAAGCACGTAGTTAGTTAACATGTACTTTGCACCAGAGTGTTTATATTTAGAAGTGAAATACACCGAGTGTCTTATATTCAGTGGTGAAATGCATAGAATGTTTAAGTAGAGTAACAATAATCATAACTGTGTGAGACTAATGTAGAAATGTTTGGGATGAATATGAAAACCTCATGTTCTCATGTTAAAGGAATAATGTAAGAGTTGAATGTAACTCTAAAACCCAGTATTTTGTGTAGGCCTCATGGCAATTCACAAGCAAATCTAAACGTGCTGCTAAAATAATGTGAGACAAGGTTGACATGGTTCTTCTAAATGTACTATTGAACTTAGGGTTAAAAGTATATGCTTTATAGATGTGTTATTTTAGAAACGTATGCTAGTTAAGAATGTTTGCTGTTTAAATCAAGTCAACGTTTTAGGAGTGCAGGAACCTGCTGCATGTAAATCAAGTAGGCCAGAGCAGATAATGTCATGTAGTTTAAATCGTCATGTGCTCGTTAGAGGAGAGGTCGTGAGGTGTCCAGTATGGAGCTCTGAGAGTGTTTTATGGCCTAAGATATGGTGAAGTCTGGAATTTGAGGCCCACTGCAGGACGAGCTGTATGCAGGTGCGAGGGTCCTAATCAGCTCGAATGAAAGGGACTTTGTTCAGTGGCGCCTTGCGCAGGCCTGTAGGAGTTTCCAGGAATTTCAGGGGGTATCAGCGCACTGAAGAAGCTGCCTGGGAACCAAGGTCAACTTTAACGAGGGTCTTCAAGAGTACCATCATGGAGTTTGCCGCGGAAAGATGTACCACGTGAGGGGCGTCCCAAGGGGCGTTTCTATTGGAAATGTGATTTGGTATTAGGGAAAGTGACCCGGGAGGAAAGCAGAGCAGATGATTTTGGGAACCTAAGGAAGCGGATGGGTAGGCAGATAGGCTGATCAGGAGAGACCCATTATCAGAGAAGAGACAAAGAGAAGTGCGTGATCTTCTTAGGAAATCACCACGGCTGACACCTAGAGGGTTAAGATCTTGCTAAGTAGGGATGTCATTTAGTGTAGTGTAGGGACAGACTAACCTAAATTTTCTTTTCTGTAATGACTTTGAGGTTGCAACTTGTATCCATTTTAGCAACCCTGATGGTATTCGAACTTGTACTTATTATTTTGTTCTTCAGACTCAGACTATTCAAGAAGTTCATGTTCATAGTGATACCGATATACCTTTTGAATCTCATTTTGAGAAGTTTGTATCTTCAGTTATCTTTGACTTTATATTAAATCTTTAAAACTTAATTTTGGTCAGTGGTCATTTAGAGTGGTGTAAGTTCTTAAATTGATTGTTTACCTCGAGATTACCTTTTACTCAAGACAGGTACCAACGATTCAGTCGACAGGAAAAGGGATTTGGTAAGATAATTAGTAACCAGTAATCCCGCGTTAGCAGAAGTTTACGGAGAGAGGAATTCTAGAATGGGAGGAGTAGCGGTTGGTATGTCCTTAGGAAGCATTGCTTTTTTGCCCGTGTCCTGCTGACTTGAATAAAGTAATCTTACCCTATCTCGACTCCGTGCATCTTTACAGCACGCAATACATTTTTGACTTGTTTCAACAATTTACTGTCTTTCTATTGCATTGCACTGGACTGCTTGATCAGTAAAACCCATTGCTTTCGCATCTGTTGCTTGATGGTGCGCCTGCATCTGTCTGGATTGCTATGGTTGGGTTTTATAATATTTTGCTGGCTTTGCCCTCTGACCTCTGGTGGAGTCTAGTAGGGTGACTCGACTGAACCCCACCCGATACGAACGGCGTTCTGAGGTTGTTAGGACAGCCGCACAATTGTCGTTTGCACATCAGTTTAGAGTCCCAGCAGACAACTCCTAAGTTTGCACAGGGTGGCTTTGCGACTTGCAAAACCTTTACGCCTTTCATCCTAAGATTGATAAAATGAGGACCATTAAACTTGGCAATGGCAGCACCTGTTGTTGAAACGTGTGGCACAGAGTAGGTTTGAGCAGGATTAAACCCATGTTTGTGTGAATTCCTGTATGTGGGAAGCTTTCGTCATACGAGCCGTTTGTTATGACGTGCACAGGTATTAGTGATGCATTATTCCAATCCGATTGCCTGCTTCTCTTAGTAAGCTTGTGTTGTTGCCACTTGTGTGCTCCCTGACACCCTCAGGAGGGCAGAGCTATCCCCTGGTATCTAGATGCTTCCATGATGCAGCTAGCTTGCTTAGGGTGAACAAACAGGTATGTACCACAGAAAAACCTAATTATAGAATGTGTAGCTCTGCCCGGGGGCACAGCGCATGGACTGTACCGGCCCCAATCGCCACCATCTTTCCAATCTATCTTCAGCCAAATCTACAGCACAAATGGGCTTCCATCCATCACCTGAACTAAAATGGCTGCCACCATTTAATACAACGAGCAGAAGGCCTATCACCTGGACAGATGGGTGATCAATACCATCAGTATAGGCAATGCACCTTCCTCCAGAAACCATTCAGATCATAGCCATGTGAGTCCCACGTCACAGGCTAGAGCCTGTAACAAAACTTGAGGGGGCCCCCCAGCAAAGTACATGGAGGCCTCCCCGACCCAGTCAGGATCAGGAGCCCTCAGGCCAGAGTCAAGCCACCTGTGCACGGTGCCAGAGGGGGCCCCTGGAGCTCGAGGGCCCCCCCACACCGCAGGGGCTGCGGGGGCTTATGTTACCTCTGACACGGCAGCCCTGACGCAAAGCAAAAGGTTATCACAGTGTTTGCAGAAACCGCTGACTGATCGACCTGGTCATCAGGCAGGAGTTTTATATTATTTTCAGATGCAAAGCACGTTGTTCAAGATATGTCTCAACATTTACACATCAGTTACAGGTAGGAAACCTTATGAGGGATTGTCAGCCAGCTTCAGAACACGGCAGTGTGATCAGTCTGTGAACTTATTATGACATTATAAAACAAAATGAAGTTACCAGAAACCTAGGGGCTTATTTACAAGAGGTCTGGGGCATCTGAGCGTCACTTTTTTTAATACTCCCGTGGCGCAGGCCTCTTAATCATATCTATGAGGGGAGGTAAAGTTACTCTGCGTGGCTTTGAATGGCCTCATAGATATGGAGAAAGGCAGCGCAAAGCCCTGCTATGCTTTACCTTGCGTCAAGGAAGCGTTCCATGGGGGCTGCGGTGGGTCTTCCCACACAACACCATCTGCTGACTGGGCAGATTAGAGCACCGATAACTGTCCTGATGAAGTCCCATTGACTATTCATCGGCACACTGAGGCACGAAACATGTTGACCTTTCATTCACTGATTTCCTTCTAGGTTCTATGTTTGTTTTGCTGTGAGTTCTCAGCACGAATAAAGAATTACCCATTGATAACCTGTAGCCAATTTTAATTTAATCTTTTCCCAATGTACCAGCCTATCTTTCATCCCTCTCCAAAGCCAGAGGCGGGGCATTACTCAACTGGTTTCTCAAGGCAGTTGTGGGTCAAACAAAAGATCTCCGGCAAAGAGCCCCCTTATTGGGGCCCGCTGGGCATGGCATCGCCCGCCCCGCGAGGACCACGACCGATGAGGACGTATGCCACTCGGGTGGGTGAGGGCTTGTACATCCGATAAAGGAAGCTTCTTTTGTTTGGCCTTTCAATAAATTCAAAATACCAATGGAGTATTATTATCCCACCAGAACAGCACCCATTTTTGTTATGATCACTCCTCTAATTTCTGTCATTCACCGGCTGAAGAAAACTCACTACCTGACCGCCTGCCACGTGCTAGGGCTTCAACACATGTTACCGCTGTTTTGTGACAGAGGGACAAAGTGACCGGTGGCTTCTGTCGGTCACTATTGGTGTTCCAGGTCTTAAAGCATTATTTAATTTCTAAAATGTATTTCAACTGAATGACTTACGTATTGCCATTTACTCTTCAATTTAACTTCTCATGTTTTTCTTAAGGTTTTTCATCCCTGGATAATGGTGCAATATAAACTGTTCTATAAAAGGTCCTGATGATTGTGTTTAAATTAGTCCACTGAGACCCCATTCATGATTCATATTACACAGGCCAGCCTCCTGTAAAGGCTTCTTAAGTCACGCCCCTTTTAGTGCCGCCATCTTTTTCGTCCTACTTAAGCATTGAGTGACGCTCCTAACAGGGGGCGCTATAGACTGTGCCTGTATGACTTCAATATAGAAATGGCCTCTGTACTCTGAACTATGGGGCATATTACCAAGGCAGGCGAAATGAAATTATCGCCGCTTTTGCGGCCGTTTTCAGCCACAAAGCAGCGATAATTTCATCTCCCTATTAGCAAGCTGTCGCTTACATCAATTAGCGACAGCTTTTAGGTGATAGCGAGCAGTTTGGGGCCCGCTTTGCATGTCATCGATTTTTATCGCTAATGACATGCAAAGGGGACGTACGTAACCTGTTAGCGACTGAAAGCAGTTGCTAACATCGCTATTGCCTATTATCAACGCAGGCGTAGCAACCAAAAAATTCACGCTAAGCGTGAATATCGCTGAAAGCTAACGCCTGCACAGACCAGTTCTTAGCCTGTATATCCAATGGGAGGTGGATATTCAGGCTCAGTCCCTATTAGCGAAAATTAGTGAGTATCGCTGGATTTCCAGCGATATTCACGTATTTCGCGACTATCCCCGGATATTTTATCGCTTTGGAGATAAACGTTGCCAATAGCATGTTATCTCTGCGATAAAATTTGGCGATGCGTGGCAATAAAAAAAAATTCGCTAAGCTTATTTAGCGATAAATATCGCTAGTTGTTGATAATATGCCCCTATATTTCTTAACTCAAGACAGGCATTTTCCTTTTACGTCATCTTCTTTAAAAATGCCAGACGATTCCACCACGTGCTGGTTTTCCAAGGATCCTTTGCTTTTGATAAACTACAGAAGCAAGAGCTGTCGAGCAAGTTCAAAGCGCCTACGATGCAGTTGTGCTAATTAGGCGCTATCGATCGACTGAAGTGCGTGTTGTCTGAAGCGATTAGAGCAGTCAATTCCACCCTGAAAATAACTTGTCTGCGAGGTAAATAAAACGTCGGCACCTTCCTGTCTTGGTATTGCATTAAGTGAATAAATGCAACCAGACCGCAGGTCCTCGGAGGGCTGGGGGGAAGGGGGGGGCCGGGGGGGGGGGGCTGGAGAGGGGAGATGTGCAGCCACCGGCTCCATCTGGTTTTATTTACTTGTAAAGGAACCTGTCCCCACATAGCTTAAAACCAAATGCCCACTTTGGATGTAAATTAAGTTTAATTTAGAGGTAGTAAGCGCTTTATAAATGCAATTACAATTACAATACCATCGATAAACATTATACCCAAAGGCTGCTCAATTTATTCTCTCATTCACCCATAGGCGCTATATTTTATGGATCTATGATCCCCTGCAATGCTCACGGGCCAGGATTAACAAAGTACCCGTGAGGTTTCACTTTGTCAATCAAGGCTAAAGCCGATTAAAACGCCGAAAAATTAAGCTGTCTCAAAGACTCTGTTTATTTGTCCAGGATTGATGGTTTTTTCTCCTACATATGAGAGAGAAAGGACTCCTTGGTGGGTGGTGGGTGGTATGTAGGGTGTGTTATAGGGTCTGTGGTTAGTACCTGATGGAGTGATGGGGCACTAATACCTGATAAAGTTACAAGTCTTTAGATATTGGTAGGCAATTTTAACATTAACAAAATATTTCCAGAGAATGCTAGAGGTTTTGGTAAGAGAGAATGTCTACCAGTCATGTTTAATGTTCCCCATAATTAGCAGTAAAAATGCCTCAATGTTTGATTCATTTGGTGGGAATGTGACTTTGGGCTTGATTTAGAGTTTACGGACAGGGTACTCAGTTACAAATGCAATGGACTCGCCGATCCGCCAAACTCTGGGTCCGCCCGCCCTATTTAGAGCTGAGTAAACCTTGAGGGGGATATTCTCAAGAACGTGTGATAATTACCGCAAATTGAGCTTAACGCAACTCTCCACATCGCAGTATATCGCGGAAAAATAACGCCCTCTTAACTAAGTATTCACAACACGGAGACACCATGTGATTGGCCCGCAACAACGCATCAAATGTCTGCGATAAAGTCAACGTGACGCAGTAAAAATGCAAAACACTAACGCAAAATAAGTTGCGATGAGGCCAATCGCGATGCAAAAAGCAGCGAAAACCAGCGCTAGGCATGCAAATCCCATGCGTCGGGCAGGAAAATGCACTATAAAAGCAACAAAAAGAACACACCAAAAACAATCCAAAGTGCGTAGCAACATAGATGCTCCCGGACCGAGTGAAGAGGCCAACGCGAACCCCACAAGCCCCACAGACCACCAGCAAGGAACTTCAGGGTCAGGGAAGGGCAAGGAGTAGAGGAAGAGGAAGACAGAACACTACCATCAACTGACCCACAATTAGACTAACGTGAATGCAGTCGGAGTGTCGAGGAGGCCAATTGAGGGCGCCAAGAGGCTCAGGCATGATGTGAAATCTAAACCAAGCACAAACCCGCTGCCAACAAGAAGGCAGCAACGGCAACAGGAGATGGGAATTCGGCGCCACAGGAGGAGCTGGAGGAAACGGAGGGCACAGTCAACAGTGTGGAGGCGGTGGAAGGAGCTGGGAGTCCGGACACAGCGCAAGGAGCTGGGAGTCCGGACACAGCTTGAGAGGCCTTGACACAACATCAACAGGGTAATAAATGATCAGGGACTGGGGAGACGGGGGAGATGGGCTCAATGGCACACATGCACATGATGTGTAGCACACTGCACACCCACAATGACCCTGGATCATGTCCCTGAACCCCATGGCACACTGCAGCACACACACATAGCAAAAACAGCACATCCACATTGACGGCCATGTGGTACAATGTGCAACCCCAACACTACAGAACAAACGACACAACTGGCTCCGCACATGCGCAGAAACAGGCGAACCACATCTAACATAGCAGGAAACTGTGAGATGGAAATGTATGCGTACAACCCCACATCCATTAGGTAGTCCAAATGTCCACTGGCCCGCATCAAAATACTGCACCTCCCAAACAGTCACAATGTACATTGTCATACAGTCTGCATGTAAACAAGAACAATGCGCCAACATTCATGTCAACACAATGTCAACATGCATCTCCCCTTCACATTGCAGAGGGACAAATAACACCTCCAGCAGTGCAGAGCAGACAACTCATCAGTGATGCTGGAGAGGTCCACCACACATCCGACACCAACGCCCTACAACAACTCATGAACATCCTAGGCATCCCACTGCCAGGGCAGCCAAGCTACATAGAGGAAAACCCCGCCCCTGCACAGACCACACAGCAGGAAGCACTCAACAGCATGGCTGGCCCCCAAAACCTTACCGAGCTACACATGGCATTCGAATTTCAGGTGTCAGAATGACTAAAGGGGGTGGCTGAACAGGTGCGGGTGGGTTCCGAACCCATGGAAGACGTACTATATCACATAGGTAGGTGCCTAATTCCCTTCAGAAACCACCTACACCCCACAAAGGAGACCCACACTGCGACAGAGACACATGCATTTTGCAAATTTCCAGTACAGAACCACGCCCAGAGGCACTCAATTATCATTCACACAGCCACGCTGGACCAGCGTATGACTGCCCAGTCCACTCCTCTTAAGTATTGAGTGGGTGACGACAAAGCTACATGTCCAAGGTCATACCGCTGCCAGTGGTGACATGTTTGCGTCCGCTGTACACAGCACAATGTAAAATTGTAGGGCCCGGGGCCATCATGCATACATCATGACACACACAGATAGTTTGTGGAACTGGCTACGGGCACGTGCACCCGTCTCCTTTATTGGCAGGGCAACATGTACAGTGATACCTGTGCTGGATGTGTGTGGGGTGAGTGTAAGCCAGCCCGCACAGAGTGGTTGGTGCTGGCAACAACTTGAACAGTGAACACCATTTGAGCAGAAACAGAAAAAAAAGCATAACAGAGTCAACTGCTGAGCAACATGGCGGGAGCCGGAGCAAGTACAGAGGTCATCCAATATGCAAACAGAAGTGTCCGTGAGTTGCAGTGCACTGAGTTTGGGGCACTACAGCTGAGCGCGCTCATGTGAAGAAAATGTCGAGGATTGTGTCCCGTCTGGATATACCTGATGCAGCTGCAGTGGGGTGTGTTACACCGGCATCATCTCACTCATCATAGTCACAGGTCCCCCACATTGCCTGAGGTGACATTGCTGCGTAACCTCTCCACAGCACAAAACTCAATCCATAACGGTCCATGGGTTGCAGTGCACTGAGTTAGTGGCCCCTGGAGTTCTGAGCAGGGTATCAGGAAGATGATGGCATCCACGACAGGTGCGAGCATCTCCGTTAGTCTGCCAGTACCACTGTTTTGACACTGGTAGTTCGCGGTTGGAGGTGGTACAGGCAGTGGTGGCATGTGCCTCCTGCTGTGATGCGACGTCCAGGCTGGTCAGGACTCGATTTGATGTGTGAGCCATGGTATGCAACAGTGGAGGCCAGAGGCTACGGACAGCGCGGGGCCACAGACACATGGCGTTGATGAGCCCAAGGCCATCGTCTCAGAAGCCATCCAATACTCAATCAGACAGGGTTCCTGACTTGAACTGCACAGAGTTAGTGGCCCCGGATGCACAGCGGCCGGCACAGGCACACGGCCACGGGACGGTGACTTACTTTGCACTGAGGTAAGGCCACGCTGACTGAGCGGGTCCTCGTCGATGTCCAAGGAGCATGTGTCGGAGGGTTGCGGGGGACAGTGGAAGGCGTCCTCCAGGGCATGATGCATTGGGCAGAAGCCGTCCGGAAGCAGCACATGGAATGCTATAGCCTCTTTTTCACCACCAAATCGGTATCGGTCACATGCGGTTGAAGACAACCCCCAGTTCATAAACTCAGATGCCACCAAAGTTCAACCAGAGAGTATCCATGAATGATCGGGAACAGACTTAGTGGCACCGGGGCTGAGAGGTGATGCAGTCTGCGATGATGCTGGTACCATGATATGAACTCGGCCATTGTCAAATCAAGAATCAGTTCCAAATATTTTACCTACTCAGGCGCAGTGTGGCCCGAGGGCAGAAGTCTGTGGTGCCCACAGAAACGTGTGGTTGGAATGCTATGCACAGACTTGGTGGCACCACATCGAAGGGAGTATAGTGACATATAATCTGCCATAAATAATGTTCTCTGCCATAGTGTAACCAACACTCAGTTCCAAATGTGCGACCTACTAGTCCGCTGTGTATGCCAGTGGAGTACATCAATGAGAAAGGAGTACTGCAGGCCTGTGCCGCGGAGGCCAGTGATGGTCTGAGGAGGCTGCCAGGGTCGCAGCACTCAGGCTTGGAGCTTGCACCGGCACGTGGTGGGCCCTCTTCGACACACGCCGGTGTCGGCAGGTGAGCAGTGAGGCCTGGGTGCGCAGGGGTGGACAAGACTGGTTTCGGGATCAGTGGCCCGGGGTGAAGCAGGCGCACAGGATCGCAGGCAACACTGCTCACGGCGATGGAGTCAGCCTCGGGCCGGTGTTAGAGGCGCCGCCCTGGCAGAGATATTGGGCATTCTGGAAGAGGACCACGCCCAGAGTTACGTACCTTTTATTCACACCCCTACACTGGCAGCCCACTCCACTCACGCTTACGGAGGGATGTAACAAGCTACAATTACGTAGCTTCCCCACTGGCTGGGGTGACATGGTTGCGTCCACTGTCCACTACACTCCATACAGCAGTGGTGTGTGTCAACATGGATATATGTGTAGTCTGCATACTGCAGTCTGGCCATCACATCCACCCCACACTTGGCATTGAGTACATTCTCATTCATGGGTCACTTGCCTCCTTCGCACATGCCTGGTCCCCACCTTTCCCCACCATCTTCTATTGTGTGGCTGAGGTTCCATGACGTTGATGGCTAATGTACATGGCTAGGCTAGGTTCCCACAGTAAATTGTGCTGTTGTGTCTGTGAGTGGGCATGTTGTTTGGCATGTTGTATGTGTGTTTGTAATGTGCATTCCCAGTGGTGTGCGTTGCATGATTGTGGAGTTGAGGTGTGTGGTGTGCTCATTTGGTACTTGCCAACGAGCAGTGCTTTTCCGTAGGTGCCATCCTGGTAGCGGTGGTTGATGATGGACTGTCAGAAGGCATAGGAATCATGCACACTGCCTGGGTGGTTGGCGTCGACGTTGGTGGAGATTCCCTGGTGGTACACTATTGCCTGCACATTGATGGAATACGTGTGCTTTCTGTTGTGGTTATTGTGTGCAGTGTCGGCAAGGGGCACAAGTAGGACATGTGTGCAGTCAATTGCCCCCAACATGTGTGGGAAGCCAGCTATGGCGTAGATAGCTTGCTTGGTCTCCAGCTGTTCCTGCGCAGTGTGTGGGAAGTATAGATAGTGTGGTACCAGGCTGATGATGTCATCCACGATCGTGTGGAACTTGAATTGGGCTGGCTGTAAAACTCCTCCGACTCTGGCGGTTGTTCGTTTGAGGGTACTAGTGGCCCACACTTGCAGCATGGCCAGCAGCTTTCTCTTAGGTGGTATGTTAGTTGTACGCTGTGTTGGTACCGTCAGCCTGTGGGCAATCGTGGTCAGGATGTGGAGGATGGTTGTCCCTTTAAGCCTGTAGTTGGCAATGACATTCCCAGGTGTTGGGTCTATGAGGTTGGTGCGTTTTCTGAGGGTCGCTGTCTTTGTCTGGGCTGCCTCAGTGTTGGTCTGGGTGGGGTCTGGGGGGGCGGTTTCCTGGGGGTGGTGGTGGTGGATATTGTGGCCCACTTGGGTGTCCGGCCTGCATGATTAGTGGCTCCATGGCATCTGTTTCCCTTCAGGTGGGGTTTTGGCCTTGACTCCCTTTTCTGGTGCAGGCTGTCGTCCGACTTTACATCAGGTCAGAGCAGGTGTTAATTTCCTGCTGCTAACATGCCTTATCGCCTGTTTTGTGATCTTATCGCCGATCTGGCTGGTCATTGAGAATGTTGCGGAGTGGTGTTGTTGGGGCTAACTGCATGGGAAAGCCTACTCTGCATCTCATTAGCGATAGTTGAGGGGGTCATCTGTGGCGATGTTTATTGCGCCTGCTATTGCAGATAAACTGATGATATGGTCTGTTAGCACCAGCTTGTAACTGGGGCGATAGTTTTATCGCGCCTTTGGCTGCAATAAAGTGCCAATAACTCGGCGATAGCTCCATGAGAATATGCCCCTCAGTTTATTTTGGGCGGTGCCTCCGTTGGCTTACTTGAGGAAACGGCCTGACGTCATGCTGGCTGTTGGAGTAAGAGCATCACACTATACGCCCTATTTAGGGCAGACGGTCTGATGTCCTTTTCATCTGTCCTTCACCGCCAGGGAAAAACTGGCAGTGATGACTCCACACACAGAGAAAAACTCCTTGGGTGCTGGGTCACTAGTTATCGGCTTCATTTTAGAAGTTTGTTTTTGAAAAACAAAATATTTGGTCAAAGGCCACCCAAATGTGATGGCAGTACTTTTGAAGGCAAAAAGATCACCTCTGGGTCAGTGGCGATTTCTAAATATGGCAGTGTTCTGTCTGTCGAGATGGCAAACGTTACGTCCTCCACCACCCTGACACACAGAGTAGAGACGGGGTAGTCTAAATCAGTCCAATAGTGTTTAAAAGTCAGATTTAGAACTATAAGGCTTGTTTTCCCACTTTTGTGCCAAAAACATTGGGACATACACACACTTAGAACATGACATGTCACGCAATTGAATACAAGGAAAGACACAAGCTTCACACAGAACCAGACTAGACAGGGTTGGAGAAAGTTGCAGACCGGACAGTAGGATCAAGGGCCCAGGAGAAGGCGGGGCTTTGACAGAATCCACATATGTCATTCTTGCACTTATGGGTCACAGGTGCAGAGTCACAATACGTTGCACTATTGCAAGTAATTTAGGGCCTTATTTATGAGTCTGTGTGTCACTTTTACGCCGCCGGTGCGTCACTTTTTGTGACTCACCAGCGGCGTAATGAATGTGCCTTGTTGCACCATATTTACAAAGTGACGCATCTAGGGAGATGCGTCACTTTGTAAACCCCTGCGCCACATTATACCTTCGCCAGGTATAATGTATGCGGGGGAGGGGGGGTTCCGATGCAAGAAAGGGTCGTAGAAGTGACGCAGTGAAATCAATGAGATTTCACTGCATCACTTCTAGGATGCAAATGCGTCAATATCTTACGCCTGCCTCACAGCAGACATAAGACTGACGCAGTCACATTTGTAATGGGACTTGCCCATGTGAAATGACCCATTGCTGAAGTTGCGTCACTTTTGTGACACACTCCAGCAATCCGTCACTTTTGCTTCTACAGATACATCAGAAATACTGACATATCTGTGACTCCTTGCGACATGATGCGTCATACTGTAAATATGACGCAGCAATCATGTCGCAAGGAGGGCGCACTGAGAAGTGACGCATCACTGCTTTCACGCAGCGTTGCGTCACTTCTCATAAATGAGGCCCTCAGTGTTTTGCAATTTTAGCTGTTGTATGGAGCTGTTCCAAGTTTCCACCGGTTTCTTGTCCCTCACTTTTAAACTGTTTCCACTTTCTCTGGTCCCTTTTGGTCAGGGTTTTTCTCCCATTTCTAAAGATATTGAATGCTTGTAGCTTGCTGTGCTCTCCCTTTATGTCTCTTTCTTTGCGGGCTTTACGCCAGTTATGGCTCTTGGGCCGGTATCCAAAACGTTTAATACAGTCAACTCCAGCCAGTAGCCGATAAAACAAAAAAATCAGCTTCCATATGTTCTAAAGACGCATTTGTGGTTCAGACTGTGTTGGTAAGGCATGCCTGATCAATGCCTGCGTGGTTCCGACCCTCAGATTATTAATGCAGCCCTGTTTATGAGTAGCTCAACTGGAAGTACTGAAAACATATAGATGCTAAATTCTTGCCTTTTCCATGATCATGTTTACTAAATAAATGTTTCATTTTATTCTGCAGAATGTTTCATCTCATGTGGCAAGGACATGAAGCCAGTGTAGAAATGTACTGTTTAATAAAATTAAAGAAGAAGAATCAGATAGAAAAGCAATGTACGGAATTGTACTTGATCTCTTTCTAACATATTTGTTTTATTCCCGAAAGGTGATTCAACAAACAAATAATGTTCTCACCTTGTTGTGCTAGCTTAGCTTTTTACATAGCCATTGTTAGCTTACATACAATTTATACTAGGCTGTAAGTCTGAAAGGACATTAACAATGTAATACCTTATGTAAAGTTCATAATAAAATAAAAAATGTACTATTGAAGATTACACTCTGAAAGGCTTTATTTTGTCACCTGAGAAGACCTGTTCCTAGGAAAACCCTGAACGGTGATTGGATAGGCGGAGGAAATGATGCAACATGGCCCACAAGATTATGTTCTTGTCATTTTTAAATAGACGGTTGCTACAGTAGACACAACTTCCACTTCTTCTATCCATCTTTCCCCGTCCATGCCCGTCCTGCTGCCCATTTTACCTTTGCAAATTGGCTATTGCTTCTGCACTCCTGGTCTGCCTTGTGTTTGAATACTGAAGACTCTATTGAGCTTCCTGGAACACTCTTTATGGGAGTGCATGCTTTGATCAAATTGATTTTGATATATTTGAGCTGTATGCTTCATCTCACTCTCTTTCGAATTGATCTCTTTATGGGTTTGATTAACATCTTATTTTCGTCCCGTTCTTCAGACTAGCGATTTCTTTCCATTATGTGGAACACGCTTAATGCATTTGTTTTATATTGAACTAGCTTACGCATCGCGCGTTACCGCGCGTTACGGCGATCTCAGAAGAAAGGAAATTTAACGAAACTTGTTATGATAACATTCAATTTACATTGTGTCATTTTTATTTAAACGTATTCATTTTAATATGGAAAACATTTCAAAGTGTTGTTTTAATTCTGTTTTTTTATTCGAGTGCTGTGGATAAACGATAATGTTCGTTTTTCCGTCTGGTGCGTAGACGAATAAATCAGAAGGTTTTCCGACGCGTGAGCTGGCCACATACAGTTGTCCATGTGAGATGCACGGATTCTCCAAATCTAGTCCACACACTTGCAGCGATTGTCCTTGTGCTTTGTTGATGGTCATTGCAAAAGTGAGTCGCACCGGAAAGTGTAAACGTTCAGTATTGGAAAGATTATGAGGGCCCTGGGGGGCCGATATTTAACAATTTTTTTTTGTGCCAGAAACCTTCGTGGGAGTGTACTCAACAACTTTTAACAATTTTTCTTTATTTTTAATTTTTTACAATTTTTTTATTTTTTTTTAGCCAGAAACCTTCGCGGGAGTGTACTCAACAACTTCCCAAAGTTTCATGCCGATCGGATGAATGGTGTAGTAATGCATAAAGGACAAACGGACATACTTTGGTTTTTATATATATAGATTAACTAATTACTTTGATCAATTCTGTAAAAGATTGATTACTTCCTAATAAAATAGATTGATTGACATAAAGAATGTTTACCAAGTTTAAAAAATAAACTGTGTGACTTGTGAAGCTCCTGGCTTTCTCAGCAACAACGGCCAAGGCCCTTCGACCATCCATGCTGAAATTACTGGTAGGCATCAGCCCTGATTGTGTGATAGTAAGTTCCCTTTATTTAAACTGATTCCCGCTACAGCAGAGTAGATGAACCATACACACATGGTGGTCACCTGAGCACTGGTCTTAGGTATTTGACTGGTAGGACAAGCAATGAAAGTCAGAGGGTAGTCAGGCATTGAGACTGTGGAGGTGATCTCATGATAGGCCTGAATGAAGAGTTTTCAATATCTTCAATTCGGGGAAGTTATGTTTGTGTCTTTGTTGTTGTGCTATGGTGTTAATTATAGTGGTAAGTGGTCAGTTGTTGTGGTAAGGTGTCAGTTATTGTGGTAGGATGTCAGTTATTGTGGTGAGGTGTTAGTTATTATGGTAAGGTGTCATTTATTGCGGTAAGGTGTTAAGTATTGTGGTAAGGTGTTGGTTATTGTGGTAAGGTGTCAGTTATTGTGGTACAGTGTTAGTAATTGTGGTATGGTATTAGTTGTTGTTGTAAGGTGTCAGTCATTGTGGCAAGTAGTAAGGTGCAAGTTATTGGGGTATGGTGTCAGTTGCTGTGGTAGAATGTTAGTTGTTGTGGTAAGGTGTCAATTATTGTGGTAAGTGGTTTTACTGGTACATATAATACAGAGCTAGTTATGTGCTAACATGGTCACTGTGCATTCAATGCATTAGAATGCTTGATTGAAAGTACAGGGCCTAGAAGCTAGAATGCAGGCGTGCTCTTTCTTTGTTTTAATAAAAAGCTGCATCTCACAACATGTGTATGTGATTGCCTTGTTTTTTGAGGTTTATGCTAACAGCTTGTTGCTCTTCCTTACACTGAAATGTGACGTCAAGGAGAGAGGACCTCGCATGTTCAGTCTTATGGGAAGAAAGAGTAAGTTTCCCCGTACCTCCTGTGTTTTGAACAAGAAGGATTGTTGTCTGTCCTGTGTAACAAGGCAGGGGCGAGCATAAGCTGCCCCTCCTCCGAGCACCATGTATAAGAAATATGTATAAGATAGCACTGTAGTTTTGGGGTCACAAACGCAGACTGGTCACTGGAAGGATGCTGAAGCATAGAGTTGTGACTTCAGGCCTGACCCACAATAAGGAACTTACGCAGGTTTTACATGACTTGGCCTATTACTAGAACCAGACTAAGGCAACTATTGTGTTAGACAGCTAGTAATATCTTAGAGAGAGTTTAGGATGTTTGATCAGGGATGTGTAATGAAATATGATTGGGGTTCATCTAACATTTTCCCTAATGTCTCAAAAAATTGCTGTTCATGATGTTTACAATCATTCGATTTGTTAGTGCTTAATTAATAATCATACAGTGTATATTACTACCAACTGGTGTGTGTGTGTCTGTGTGTACGTGTGTGTGTCTCTGTGTGTGTATGTGTGTCTGGGTGTACGTGTGTGTGTGTCAGTGTATGTGTCTGTGTTTGTGTGTATGTGTCTGTGTGTACGTGTGTGTCTGTGTGTGTGTATGTGTGTCTGTGTGTACGTGTGTGTGTCTCTGTGTGTGTATGTGTGTCTGTGTGTACGTGTGTGTGTCAGTGTATGTGTCTGTGTGTACGTGTGTGTGTGTCTGTGGGTGTGTATGTGTGTCTGTGTGTACGTGTGTGTGTATGTATGTCGGTGTGTACGTGTTTGTGTCTGTGTGTGTGTCAGTGTGTGTATCTGTGTGTCTGTGTGTACGTGTCTGTGTCTGTGTTTGTATGTGTGTATGTATTGTTTGTGGCATTTGGGGATTAGCCCTATATCCATCTGTGGATGAGAGATTTCTCTGACACCTTTTTCTGACTCCTAATACTTTGTTTACATGAGCATAACTCAGCAGGTGAGGAGAGAGGCCTGACAGCTTTCATTTTCTTCAAGAAGATCATAGTTTGCTTTTCTGACGTAAGAAATCTACCAGGTGTGCCTGCCCTGCCCATTACTTGGCGGGAAAACGACATGGCCTTCAAGGTGGGCCTGGCCTGGCCAGAACCCCAAAAATATGCCATTCAAGCATTTATCTGGAGGCATTTGGAAGTATTTTATGATCCTTCTCAGGACTAGGAAAGGTGTCTCCCAATGTGGCTGTAACAATGCCAGTCGCATGGACGCATGTTTGCAGCCCTTACCACTACTCCGCATGGTGTGTCCTGTCCAGGGGTGGTGCCTGAGGTTTTAGAAAAAATACCGGATGAGGATGGTGCCTCCCTTGCAGTAGCCCTGAGTATGAAACCTATAGGCTATGGGCCAGATTCACAAAGGTAAACTGAGACGAAAATCTAACTTTACGTCTTTCGGTATTCACAAAGGGCATTTACGAGTAGTAAAGTTAAACTTTTGTCTCGCTTAACCTTATTTTTTAGTCTTAAGTTTAACCGAGAACAAAAATGTAGTCTCAGTTAAACTTAAGACCAAAACGTAAGTTAAACTTAGACAAAAGTCTAACTTTACTACTTGTAAATACCCTTTTTGAATACCGAAAGTCGTAAAGTTAGACTTTCGTCTCAGTTTACCTTTGTGAATCGGTCCCAATATCTCTACCATAGCTGCAGCTGTTCTGAGTAATACAGCTCTTCTAGCCATATCACAAAAACATGCTGAGGGGCAAAGAGGTGGAAAGCTAGCAGGAACGAGGCAGAAATTTCAAGAGCTGCGTTTAGGAGACCGGATGCCTCAAGAAAAGAGTACCCGGTTGAAGTAGCGGCCCATGGAGGGAGTTCCGTGGGGTGGGAGGTGGGGGAGGGGCAGGGTGGGGGTAGTAAACACCGGAATCTGGATAAACGGAGGTAAGTAAACAATTAAATAAATAAGACAAATTTCGTTGCGTGTGCTGCATCGCAAAATGAGATGCAGCGTGCGCAACGAACTTCGTTTGATTTATGTAATTGTTTACTTACCTCCATTCATCCATATTTCGGTGTTTACTACCCCCACCATGCCCCTCCCCCGCACCACCTCCCCGCCCCACTGAACTCCCTCCATGGGCTGCTAATGCCCCGTTGAAGAGCAGAGAATGGGCAGTGCTGTAGAAAACACTACAGGCCATCAGAAGCTTATATCCTTCCAGGCCTTGGCATTGGCCAGTTACTGTGCCCAGGCAAAGGCACCGGATGGGCATTTAAATGGCCCAGATTTGGTGCATGAAAGTAAAATTGCAGAATGAAATGCAGACCTTAGCATCATTACCCAGAAAAAAAAGGAGTGACAGATACCCCTGACCCTCTACCATGGGACCTGTCTTTCAGAGTCAAACTGGGCCGCTATCGGATCAACAAGCAGGGATCACTGATGCTGGAGTATGCGGAAACACCATCTGCACCACCACCATGTCAGGAACATGCTACTGTGTAATGAAAGTACCAGAAGCCCACCAGGCTCTGACTCAGAACTACCAGAGAGTGAGACCCAAACAATCATCTGAGAACCAACAGATTGATCTCAAGTCAAGTCAAGTCAGAATTTATATAGCGCACTACATACCCGTAGGGTCTCAAGGCGCTTGAGGAAGGGGGGGGAGGTTTACTTATCGAATATCCAGGTTTTAAGTTGTTTTCCGAAGGCTAGGTGGTTTTGAGTAAGGCGGAGGTGGATGGGAAGGGAATTCCAGGTTTTGGCCGCTAAGTAGGGGAAGGATCTTCCCCCCATGGTGGCTTTGTGGATGCGCGGAACAGCGGCGAGGGCTTGGTTGGACGAACGCAGCTGGCGGGTGGGGGTGTAAAAGGACAGGCGCGTGTTGAGACAATCAGGTCCAAGTTCGTATAGGGCTTTGTGTGCGTGGGTGAGGAGACGGAACGGTATTCTCTTGTTGACGGGGAGCCAGTGAAGGTCTTTCAGGTGAACGGAAATGTGGTCTGTGCGGGGGATGTCTAGTATGAGTCTGGCTGAAGCATTTTGGATGCGTTGGAGTTTTTTCTGCAGTTTTGCGGTGGAACCGGCGTAAAGGGTGTTTCGGTAGTCCAGACGGCTTGTAACCAGTGCGTGGGTGACCGTTTTTCTTGTTTCGGTGGGGATCCAGCGAAATGTTTTTTTGAGCATGCGTAGGATGTTGAAGCATGAAGATGAGACGGCGTTGACTTGTCTGGTCATCGAGAGTGAGGAGTCCAGGATGATGCCCAGGTTCCGTGCGTGGTCCGTCGGTATGGGGGCTTTTCCTAGAGCCGTTGGCCACCAAGAGTCATCCCAGGTGGAAGGGGATGAACCTAAGATGAGGACTTCCGTTTTGTCCGAGTTAAGTTTCAGACGGCTGTGCTTCATCCACTCGGCTACTTCTTTCATCCCTTCATGTAGGTTGGTTTTGGCGGTGGTTGGGTCTTTGGTGAGTGAGAGGATCAGCTGAGTGTCATCAGCGTAGGAGATGATGTTGAGGTTGTGTTGACGAGCGATGGGTGCGAGGGGGCTCATGTAGACGTTGACGAGGGTGGGGCTGAGTGATGATCCTTGCGGGACGCCGCAGATGACTTCGGTGGCCTCTGACTTAAAAGGGGGGAGGCGGACTCTCTGGGTTCTTCCAGCGAGGAACGAAATGATCCAGTCCAATGCTTTTCCTTGAATTCCGATGTTTCTGAGGCGTTGTGTCAGGGTGCTATGGCAGACTGTGTCGAAGGCTGCGGAGAGGTCAAGGAGGATGAGGGCGACTGTGTCTCCGTTGTCCAGTAGTGTTCGAATGTCGTCTGTTGCTGCGATGAGGGCGGTCTCGGTGCTGTGTTTGGCTCGGAAGCCAGACTGTGAGGAGTCGAGTGATTTGTTGGTTTCGAGGAAGGCGGCGAGCTGATTGTTGATGGCTTTCTCAATGACTTTGGCAGGGAATGGGAGGAGCGAGATGGGGCGGTAGTTTTTGAGTTCGGTGGGGTCAGCTGTGGGTTTCTTCAGAAGGGCGCTGAGTTCGGCGTGTTTCCAGCTTTCTGGGAATGTGGCGGAGTTAAGGGAGCAGTTGATGACATCTCGGAGATGGGGTGCGATAATGGAGTCTGCTTTGTTGAAGATGTGATGGGGGCATGGGTCTGTAGGGGATCCTGAGTGGATGGAGTTCATCAGGCGAATGGTGTCTTCTGTGGTGATTGGGTTCCAGTCGAAAAGGTTATTCGGAGGAGGTACAGGTTCGGAGGTGAGTGGGGTGGACTGGTTTACGGGATGGTTGTCAAAGCTGTTATGAATGTCGGCGATTTTGTCATGGAAGAATGAGGTGAGGGAGTCGCAGAGGGCTTGAGAGGGGGTGATGTCGTTAGATGCTGGCGGTGGGGTTGGTGAATTCTTTGATGATGTTGAAAAGTTCCTTGCTGTTGTGGGCGTTGTTGTCTAGTCGGTCTTTGAGTGCTGATTTCTTGGCTGTCCGGATTAGTTGGTGGTGTTTGCGGGTGGCGTTTTTGAAGGTGGCTTGGGTGATAGTGTTTGGGTCTGTTTTCCAAGGTTTCTCAAGGGAACGATAGAGCTTCTTGGATTTCTTAAGGTCATCGTTGAACCAGGGGGCGTTCTTGCTTCCTTGCTTGATTTGATGTTTTTTCAAGGGTGCTAGTTTGTCGGCGGTTCGTTGAATAGGCAGGGGGTTTTTAAAGAAGCGATGTTGAGATCTGGTCGATGGTGATTTTGTTCCAATTTCTTCGCAGAGTTGGTTGAGGGTGGTTGTGGATCGAGGTCTTATTGTAAATAAAGTTGATGCAACTGTGGTCCGTCCAGTGGAGGGGTGTGGTCTGAGTGAAGGAGATATGCTTGCTGGAAGTGAAGATAGGGTCGAGTGTGTGTCCTGCATAGTGTGTGGGGGTGTTAACAAGTTGTTTGAGTCCGAGAATGGCGAGATTGTCCAGAAGGGTGGTAGTGTTACTGTCGTTGCTCTTTTCCAGATGGAAATTGAGGTCTCCCAGTAGAATGTATTCGTCCGAGGGGAGGGCGTGTGGGGTGATGAAGTCAGTGATGTCTTCGCTGAATTTTGTGCGGGGTCCTGGTGGCCTGTAGAGGAGGGTGCCTCTGAGTGTGGTCTTGGGGTCGGTGTGGATCTGGAAGTGAAGGTGTTCGGCGATAGCGAGATTGTCTTCTGAGCTGGTTGAGACGCGGATGGTGTTCTTGTGGACGATGGCGATGCCTCCTCCTGTTTGAATGGTGCGGTCCTTACGGATGATCTTGTAGCCGTCCGGGATGGCTATGGTGATGTCTGGAGCTGAAGAGGCATTCATCCAGGTTTCTGTTAGGAAGGCGATGTCTGGAGAAATGGTGTCGAGTAGATTCCAAAGGTCGATGGCGTGTTTGTGAACCGAGCGGGTGTTGAGAAGGATGCATTTAAGGTGGTTGGTGTTGGATCTCTGTTTGGTGTTTGTTGGTTTGGTGTGGGTCTTGATGCAGGTGAATTTGCAGGAGTGGCAGCTGAAGGGTCCAAGGGTGTGTCCTGGTGCTGCTTTGGCGCAGTTAGGGAGTTGGCCGGGGTTAAGTGCTAAGAGGGTGGAGGCGTCGTATGTAATGCGGGAGGGATGGGTGAAGCGGGGACCAGGGGGTCTGGCGCTGGGCGCGGTCCAGGCGCGGACGGGCGAAGACGGGCTTACCTTTGGCGCACCTTCGGCGCGCATAGGGCGCGATCGCTGCGCGTAAACGTTGCGCGCAAAGGGCATCTGTCATAAGTGGATGGAGGAGAGGGGAGGGGCGAGGGCGGGGCAGCTGGGAGGCGGGGGCGTGGTGGGGAACTGGGCTGGGGGTTAAACAACAAACAACAAAATGGCTGCGAGCCAAAAGTCTAACACGAACAGATTAGGGCACAACCTGAGTTAGGCTAGGGAAAGGGCAATGGCGCCAGCACAATCAACCCAAAATCGCTTACACAGTTTCAAGGCAGAAAGCACAGTTGATTGGTGAATTAATGCGCACTGTGGCAGTATAGCGCTCTGAAATGATCCAAACACCTGTATAGCGCTACGAAAATTAAACAACACTCTAGCACACGTGAAAGTGGCAGTAGTGCGAGCAGAGCGCTACTTCAATCAATCAGTCACGCACAAAATAAGGCAGCAGTAGTGCGAGCAGAGCGGGACCCAAATTAAATCAGTAGAAATGCGAGCAGCTGTAATATGAGCAGAGCGGGCACAATTAAATCTGCAGTAATGCGAGCGGAGCGTTAATAAATTAGTTTCAGCAAGTAGCAGTTAGGCAGAATATCGCAACGATACCAGTTACTGGGTCTGGGTCAGGGCAGGGAGCAGCGTTAGGAGCGACCGCTTCTGGCGAGTGCAGGACGGTCACGGTCTGAATCAACTGTTCCAGAGTCTTCGCTTGGGTTGGCGAGGCTGATGGATTGCGCTTAGGCGTGAGATGGAAGCATATATGTAGCCTCCCTGGACTGATGTCTGGATAGCACTAATACTGTTCTCATGTGCAATTTTGGCACACTATGGTGATGTGTGTAATCCAAAGGGTGCAGGGTGAATACACGCCTGAAACTGAAGAACCAAATGTAGTAATGGCGTAACAAGTCACGTAGAATCACACAGAGTTACTATCGGGGTGTTAAATGTACCTATGGTCAAGTTATTAGCCACCCTGCTGCAAGACGTTGATTACTGGCAGGAATTGTACTTCGAAAAGTGCCACACACCTTCCGTCTTAGCCTTGTTGCCATGTTATCGCCAGAAACATTGTTGAGTGACCGGGAAATGAAAAACGCAGGGAATCCCTTAGTCCTCTTAGTCTTAATTTATTTATTTGATTCAGACCTCAACTGAGGTCAACATATGCAAGAATATAATATAAGATAGTTGTATTTATACTTTTAAAACAGCTTTAAAACTCATTATAAATGTAAACACGTTATGGCAAATTGGAGTTGACAAATACAAAATACATGAGTTTTAGACTGTTAAATGTAAGCCCTTCTAAAAATACCTAAAAAAAACTCTTAAAAACTTAAAAACAAGTTACAGCAGACAACTTAATTTGGGCGAGACTTACACAGTGTAATTATGTCGAGTTAAAATAACATTGTATCTAGAACGGATAGGTTTTATAAAGCGTCGCCGAGCCTCTACCAAAGTTGGATTTGGACAGATTAAAAATACGTGAAAAAGATCTCGTACTCCACCGTTACACAAGTCACAAATACCCGAGGGATGTTCAAGGGGGTTCCATCTGGAGGAATAAACTTTTAGAGGGAGAATTCCTAATCTCAGAAGAAGAATACTTGTATATCCAGTCTATTGCTTCCATGTGCAACTCAGACACTCCTCTCATCATCAATACTTACCAGGACATATATTGTTGTAATCGATGTGCTCATTGGTTCGCACTTACTTCAGATGCCACAACGACGATGATCTCATATCTGTTTTGGTCCCAAGGTGAGAGATGGAACCTGAATTTGTTGCAAAATTGCCTTACTTCTTAGCTCCTTCAAACTACTGGTTTGGCCCTGAAATCTACTTCTACACTCAGGATTACACAAACCTGACCAGTGGGTATACCTCTGTACACAAATGTATTTGTTCACATGAGTTTGTAAGTAAATGTACGGAACAGAGGCTTGTTAAATGGAATACAATGTTTTCGTTACAGGGGCTGTGGAGAAAAGAACAATAACAAAATCACTGGACAGACCCTCTTTGCCTGCATGTTAATATCTTACATGTTTAATTTTTGGTCTAACCTGCAGAGAGCTTTTGGAGTAAACAAAGTCCACTCCTACTGCTCAACATCTACATCAACCCCAGCACGTGCACAAAAAAGATCCATCTAATCCGCTTAATGAAAATCGTGCGCGGCCTGGCTGTGGCTCAACCTCACGCTGACTGTATAGTCACAGGGGACTTTAACACCAACCTCTTCCAGGGTAACACTGAAGATTACGAAGGGCTAATTTCATTTGCACTCGCAGAGGCAGAGGCACAGTCTAAACCACCAAACCAAGCCTACTGTGGTCTGGGAGAACTTTGTGTGTTGCAACTTCACAGTGCAGGATTTCTGGTAACGAACGGAAGATCTATGAATGACACTCCACCAAATTGGTCCTGGACGAATGGCCGCAAGCAATCCTACTTAGACTATACCATCTGCAATTCGGCCCTGCTGAAACACCTGGGCAATTTCAGTATTCACCCGCGAACCAAAAGCGACCATCGTCCTCAGTCCGTAATCCTCAATGTAAAGCCAGAGTTCCATAAATCTGCCCCAATAACATGCACAGGAACGCACTGTGATAACTTGAAACGCCTAAGATGGAGTGAAGACACAAGACCCACTGTTACGGAGGCAAGTCTGGCTCGCCTTGCGGTCTCTAATGAGATTTGCAGATGGAGTGGTCAGACCATCACCAAATAAAGTTGATTCTAGATATGGTAAAGTTCATGTTTGTCCTCATGACCATAAAATGTTTAAAAGTTGTGAATAAAAAAAACTGTTATTCCTCTTATCTCCTCTGCTAACCAAAGAAAGTTAAAGAGTAAAAACGTCAAGATCCAAGAAACAGTTCAACGTCAGCCTGAGACCTGCAAACAAAGGGACTCTGGCGCTTGCAGTCAGAAGATTACCTGGAAACGAGAACAAGGAGACACGACAAAAGCAGGATTTTATTCAGGGCTTTATCAAAGTTCAGCAAAAATATGGGATTTAAAAAATAAATTAAATTTCAGTCGCTGCCTCCATCTATTCACTCTTTCTGTGGCTTTCAGAAGTGACCTTTTCAGCTTTCAGGCGCCTTTAGTTTGACCTCCAGGCTTCCAAGGGAGGTGGGTATTAGGCTACAGCGGGATCACATCCTTGCAAATACTCACAAAGTAGCACAATTCACCGGGGTTTCCACTCCTTCGGTGCGCATGACGGCTCCCGGCCGTCATGAGTCACGGTAGGCATGTGCTCATGACGGCCGGGAGCTGTCCGAACATTGCAGCTCCTCCCACGCGCTGTTAATTCCCCGCCTGTGTAGGGGAATTAATCAGTGGGTGGAGCTCGGACGGTTCCTGGCCGTCGTGAGCACACGCCCACCGTGATTTAAGACGGCTGGGAGCCGTCATGAGCACCGCAGCGCCACGCCCACCCCCTAGCCCCCCCGCCGTGGCGGAATTCGCACCGAAGCGAAGGGGTTAAACACTCCCAGAAAAGTTTGCAAATTTACAATTACATGCATGTTTGTGAAGGGAGTTCCGCTGGCGCACATAGTGGTGAAATTTGCATTTAATAATAATTACACTTTGATTTTTAATTTTTTTATCCATGGGAAAAATATTTCTTTCTGTTGAGAATCATTTTTTCCGGTACCATCACCAGTTTTCGGGACTTTCCTTTCCTACTCGAGGAAGGGATTTACATCAACCCTTGACAGGAGTCTGAACGTTTCCAAGACAGGAGTGGATTGTTGTAAATTATGAAACCCCCCACATTTGGACATTCACAAACTTTTAAACTGAACCCCCCGCAGTGGAACGCCCACGGGTGGGCCTTGGAGAGGGCACTTAGGGCCTGATTACGATGCCAGTAGCTGGAAAAATCCGACCGCCTGGGAGTATCCAACGGCCCCATTATGATACGTGCACTGGAAAACTCCGACCGCAGCGGTCAGAAAGACATCAATTCCAATGGATGAGGTCAGAAAGCTTTCAGCTCCAAACGATGCGGTCGGAAAGCCGATGATTTCATATACGGCAGGAGTGGTGGAGTTTGCGCTGATGTCGGATTTTGTAGTAATGGAGCAGGTAGAGCAGCGGCGGGACTTGTAAGGCAGGATCCATGGCGTCCCAGGACGTGGAGGGGTGCGTGGAGTTGAGTTTGTGCCGCCTATCCCCCTATTTCCCCAACTCTGATGAGCTGGTTTCATAGCTGCCAAGGTTTCAGATTGCTCTGTGTGACATTTTCACAATTTGAGTGTAATTATGAGTGACATTTCAACGACGATGAGTGGCACTTTAGTTTGATGAAAATAAAGCAATGAAGACTACGGAAACTTATAAATACCAGAAATTACACCCATTTGAGCAAAGAGAAACTCTAAGAAGATCTTAAAACTGGTTCCAAGTGCCAGAAATGGAAGGGCACTTAGGTGTGACTGTGAGAGGTGCTCTGCTTCTAATCGTCTGACATCACACTGCCCCTGATGACCTCCAGGCAGTGGGTTCTGGGGAACTGTCCGCCATATCATGACTCTCTATAACTGCCATGTTTTCAGTTTGATTATGTGTGGTTATTTCCATGATAACAGTATACGTAGGAGTGACATTCTAAGGCCAAATCATTGACACTTTGAGTGACCATTATCTACGACTATGCAAATTACAATCAATGACTTGCATAGTTAAGTGCTTTCTCAGTCGCAGAAGCAGGTCATAGCATTATAAATAGGTAAGTCACTATGCCCTGCTGCGCAAAGCAGGATTCAATTATTTCTCTCTCCTTAAAAACAGACAGACATCTGCTGGAAGACCAAGTGAGGTTTCACAATGTAAGAGTGTATTTCTCACAGATTACTTGAACTTGCATTTATCTTTCAATTAAGGTGCGTGCTTTAGATAAGTGGAGGTGAAACACTAACGAAAATACATACAGAATAATGTCCATTTTAACCACTCCTATGGCCCACCCCTGACACTGCCCCCATTGCTGCTTGACTCACCTGTACATACCAGAAATGACCGACAGGGAAGGCTGAGGCTGAGTCACGATAGATAAAATCACGTGCTGCAGTGCACCGAGAGGCATAGTTTGTGTGCTGCCCTTGAGTGTCATGCTACACTGCAGGCTGTTTTCTAGTGTTGCTGCCAGGCTCCAGTGAAGTCACGGTAACTGCAGTGGCCGCTGCTTGAAAGATGATTTTTATCCGCTAAAGGCAAACTGTCTCTCCCAAGCATGCCGCCACTGGCAAGGGATTGGTCTACAAAGAGCCCAAACGTGACTGGAGGCAGTAGGGCAGATGAGGCCTAATATACTCCTGCCTGTCAGGTTTCTGCCTGTGTTGGGCGCGCTTGCACATAGCGCCGCATAAGGAAGGACCAGGACACCAGTTACGATTCCCGTGTGGTCCCGACTAACTCCTGGGGCCACGCCTTCTTTATTTTATACCTTACGCGGCGTCCGTACGACACCGCGTATGCGCACGCCTACGTGCGCGATAAACTAGACTGCGAACGTGCAGTCTCCCAACATTACATTCCTTTCAACCTTTATTTGAAACAAAAAAACTCACAGTGATCTTAGAACACATTACGCAGGAGACATAGCAGAAAACGAAATGTGGCCATCCGGCCTGTTACCAGTCTCTGGATGCAGGAGTGCACGTTCAGCCCACAGCATAGTCTGCCAGTTGTGACGATGGGGCTGGGTTCTTTCTCAGTCCATAGCTGGCTGCTTCTCCACGGAACAGCACTCTCCTGGGGGGCTCGTGATGTGGGAGTCCGACAGACCGGGAGTCCGGGTGGAATTGAGGACTGGCCGCTTTCGGCGTCTCGGAGGCACATGGACTCTCTGCAGGACTGTCGCTCCAGTAGTTACTTTCACTCGCAGGTGGGCTCTGGTCTGCTTCTGGTCGGTCGGGTGATTCCTGATGGGACTCTTGGCTGGGCTGGTCCTCTGTCGGATTGGCCGCTTTCTTGAAAAAGGAAATGTTTCGAGTGACTGTTTCTCCTCCTCGCTGGGCTGTTACCATTGTCCCGGTGTGGTGTGTGACTTTCCACGGCCGTGGTTCATAAGGAAGTCTGAACTTACTTCCTGGATACCTGTCTTTTACATAGACTCGGTCGTTCTCATTGATAGACGGTTCTTTTGCTCTTCGTCTGAAACTAGCGTAGTCATTCGATCTCTTCCGATTGTACAGTGTTTTCCGTGAGTTTGCATTGTCGGGGGTCCAGGTGTGGTGACTGGGGAGGGTGTCTCTGACTATCCGTCCCATTGCTGAGGGACCGGGGGCAGCTTCCGTGGTGCGATGTGGCGTGAGCCGGTACTCCCTAAGAAACGATTATATTTCCTTCTCCAACGGGGCTCCTTCCGCATGGGCAATCCGGATAACTTTATTTAGAGTGCGCATAAATCTTTCCACCTCTCCATTGGCTTGCGGCCACCGGGGCGTCACTTTCCTGTGCTGTATTCCCCATTCTGCAAGATAGTCGGCGAACTCTTGTCCCTGGAAGGGGGGCCCGTTGTCAGTCTTGACCCATTCGAAGATGCCATGGGTGGCGATGGGCTTTTCAAATTTTGCTATGACTTCTTTGGCCGTGAGAGTTGCCACGATCTCCACTTCCGGGTATTTCGTGAAATCATCCATAATGACTAGCATATGTCTCCCATCCGGTAGGTGACCGAAGTCTGCGCTCACTTGTTCCCAGGGCTTTCGCGGGCCATCCTCGGTGATGACCGGGGGTGGGCTGTCCAGTGGTCCTGCCGCTTGGCACCATTGGCACTCTTTGACAGTTCGTTCTACCCTGGGATCCATGTCCGGAAACCACACTTTCGCGCGAAGCCTGCTCTTGGTCTTTACCACGCCCTGGTGCCCCTGGTGAGCGAGTGCAATGGCTTGTTGGGTGAGACTCAAAGGCATCACGATTCGGGGTCCTCTCAATAAACACCCTTGACTGTCCACTGATAGCTCTTCTCTGAATCTCAGCAGTGCTTCAAGCGCGCTCCTTGCTGGCGGTGTCCTTTTGTTCAATGATGCTTGGATCGTCCTCCAGTCTTTGGTACGTATGGCGCTTACCACAAGCTGGAGGATCTCATCGCTTCGGGTCGCCTCGATGATCATATCGATGCTCATGGGCAGCGGCCGTGATCTCTCGATTATCGCTTTCACGTATTCTTCCGTATCCTCAGCATCCTCCCGTTCTCCGCTGGTGGCTGCCCGGGGATGTCTGGAGAGATAATCTGCTGGGTTGGTAGCTCCTGGTTTGAATTCCAGCTGGTAATCGTATTCCTGTAGCTGCAGGATCCACTTTTCAATTCTGGGAGGGGGTTTGGAGACGGACCCTCGGAACAGGGGAATCAGAGGTTTGTGGTCCGTGGAGACGGTGAATGGGGGTCCGTACACATATACGTGGAAATGTCTACAAGCCCAATGAATGGCTATGGCCTCCCTCTCAATCTGGGAGTACCGTTGTTCCGTCTCGGTCAGTGATCTGCTTGCGTAGGCAATCGGCGCCCAGTCGTCTTCCCCTTGGCGTTGAGTCAGGACAGCTCCCACGCTGTTTGGACTGGCATCGACGGCTATGTTGGTCTGCTTTGCCGGGTCGAAATACGATAGCGTTTTCTCAGCTGACAGTGCTGCTTTGGTGTTGTGGAATGCGTCGTTTTGTTCCTCGCCCCACTGCCAGGGAGTGGTTGATTTGGTGAGCTCTCGGAGGGGTCGGGTGAGGTTGGAAAGATCTGGGATGAACCTCCCGCAGAAGTTTACCATGCCTAGAAAACTTCTCACCTCCGAAATGTTCGTCGGGGCTGGAGCTGCCTGCACATCTTTTACCTTGTCAGGATCAGGAGCGATCCCTTTGTCGGAGAATGTGTATCCGAAAAAACTGATTCTATTCTGGAGAAACTGGCACTTCTCCCTGTGCAGTGTGAGGCCGGAGTCCCTGATTCTCTGCAGTACGCCCCTCAGCCTCTGGTGATGTTCTTCAACAGACTGTGCATATATGAGCAGGTCATCACTGACGTTCAACACTCCCGGAAGTCCACTCAATACCTCTCGGATTGTGTTCTGGAAGACTTCGGCCGCGCTGGATATGCCGAAGTTGAGACGTCGATAGCGCCGGAGGCCCACATGGGTAGAGAAGGTGGTGATGTACCTGGAATCGGGGTGCAGAGGCAGCTGGTGATAGCCGGAGCGGAGATCCATTTTGGAAAAACATTTTGAGCCATTTAGCTCACCCAGAATATCATCAATGGTAGGCGTCAGGTGTCGTTCCCGCTTGACTGCTGCGTTGGGTAGGCGCATGTCTACGCATATGCGTACCTGTCCTGGTTGTTTAGGTTTCCGTGCCACCACTATTGGCGATACCCACGGGGTGGGCCCGCTGACCTTCTCGATTATGCCTTGTCTCTCGAGGTTCTCGAGTTCATCCTCCACTTTCTTCCTGAGGTGGAAGGCTATTCTCCGGTGCCTGAGGGCGACCGGCTGGATGGATGGGTCTATGTGGAGTGACACCTCTTTTCCTTTGAGGCACCCGATGCCTCGAAATGTATCTTCAAACTTGTCAAGAATTGCGTCTAGTTCGTCCTCCAGCACCGCCATTGCGTAGAAGATCAGTTGGAGTTCTTCCGCCGCTCGTCCACTGAGGAGCATGCCGCTCCCTTCCTTGGTCACGTAGATGGTTGTGGGGATCTTCGTGTCTAGATGGCGCAATTCAGTTTGGAAGCACCCGATCAGTGGGATTGGGGTCTTCTGTCCGTAGGCAAAGACACGGATTTTCGCCGTCTTCAGAGCTGGCTTGTCTCGCAGTTGGTTGTATACTTCTGCCGCCATGAGCTCTATCGAGGCACCTGTGTCAATGGTGGCTCTTACCTCTTGTTGGTTCAGTCTTATTCGGCACTTTGGGAGGCGCCTCTTCTTCCTGGTCGGTTGATTGATGGCAAAGACGTAGTGAACTGGATAATCGTTGGAATCGTCGTCCATGTCTTCACTATCTGGGTGTTCTCTGACAGCATGGGCTGCCTCCGGTTTTTGTTTAGAGGATCTGCAGACTGAAGCAAAATGATTCATTCGTCCACATGCGCCACATTTCTTCCCACTCTCTGGACAGTCTCTTGCACGGTGTGGCACGCCTCCGCAGTATCCGCATTCTTTTTGCCGGTATTGTGGCTTCTTACCCCCAAACTGCCGTTGTTTCGGTCGGACAACATTCACTTGCTCCGCTACATTGACTTGTTCAGATTTCACTGGCCTATGGAGTGCCGCCTCCATGTGTGACGCTCTCGCTTGCGATAATTCTTTGGAGCGGCCTAGTTTCAGTATGTCGGCCAAAGGTTTTCCATCCTCTTGGAGGATTTTGACTCGCAAGTTGGAGGAGTAGCAGTTTTGAATGATCTGGCCACGTATTTCTTCTTGTTCATCCCTGAAACCGCAGGTGCTGGCGAGTTCTTTCAGCCTCCCGTGGAAGGCGTCTAGCGATTCTTCTGCCTCCTGACGCGCCTGCCGGAAGATGAACCGTTCGTAATCTTTGCTGGCCATGGGCTCAAAATGTGCGTTGAGCGCATTAAGGAGGGTGATGTAGGTGTGTGGCGTGGCCTCCACTAAAGTCTTATAGATTCTGTGGATATCCTTTTCCCCTAAGTGAAGGAGAAGAGCTCTGCGCCTTTCCCTCGCTGTCCCTGCGCCTTCGAAATAGAATTGCAATCGTTCTGTCCAATCTTTCCATCTGGGCGCCAGGGAAGTGGGCGCACCATCGACCACAAATGGCTCAATAGGAGGAATGGCCGCCATCTTGGCACGTGGAACTCCTTGGAAGCGGGTAGGGGGCACTGACGCTGCAGATGCTCAGGATTGACCCCCCCTTCAGGCGATTCACCGGTAGGACGCTAAACAGGCCCACTGCTATGAGGCCAGCGATGAGTGGGGCCACCCCAGGAGGCAGGGGTGGCACTGGAGCGAGTGATGTGGCCCAGCGGCCCTCCTAACGCGTGCAGGCGATGGTGCGCTCTCACCGTCTTGCCAGGCAGGTGGAAAAGGGGTGTCCCCGGGGCATCCACTATGAAATGAACACTCCCGCAGCGAAAGTCAGACACTTGCGACGCCCTCACCTGAGGCTCTGCCTTCCGATCCCTGATGTCGGGAAAGGGGCCCTGCCGGGCCGACCGCACTTGAGGCTCTGGGCGCCGGACCGGCATTGGCACTCTGGCGAGGCAGGTCGGAGCGCCGGGAGGAGTACAGCGTGAGGCCGTCTACTCCCTCGTCGCCATTGTCAGGTTTCTGCCTGTGTTGGGCGCGCATGCACATAGCGCCGCATAAGGAAGGACCAGGACACCAGTTACGATTCCCGCGTGGTCCCGCCTAACTCCTGGGGCCACGCCTTCTTTATTTTATACCTTACGCGGCGTCCGTACGACACCGCGTATGCGCACGCCTACGTGCGCGATAAACTAGACTGCAAACGTGCAGTCTCCCAACATTACACTGCCCTCCTCATACACGATGGTGGTGCTGGGGGCTGTTAGGGCAGGCTGTGGCTACAAGATTGGTACAAGGCAATTGGCGGACCCGCTGTGGCTGCAATTATGTGCGTGAACATTTGCCGATCAGTTTGTTTGTATCCCCTTGCAATCTTGATTCTTCCCTGAACATCAACTGCGTTCACACCTGCCATTGCGTGGTACGGTTGGGGTCAGTTACGGGCCCGCCACCGGCGTGCAAGCAGCCGTGAGCTCTGCCATAATTATAAATTAATTATGTTGCCATAACAGTACCTCTGTAATGCACAAGAAGGACGATGGGGTCGGGACTGTCTCGGGGGATCACACACTGCAGGGCAGCCTATCTGCAGCACTCTACCTCGGCCCGGCCAAGCTCCTCGCTCGGAAATAAGTTTTCACTGGCACTGCAGCCATAATTATTTTGCCCCACAGCGCGGGCGGCCCGGCCGTGGAGCAGGCAGTGCGATCAGCGGTGTTGTAAGGCAGCTGAGCCCATGATTCCGGTGCCGCCCGTGGCACTAACCATTGAGCAGCCGGCCTCCACCTCCATAATTTCATTAAAACTAAATCCTGGCGCGCACCCTCAGCAGGACGTGACGTCGCGTCCCCACATGGTGCCAGGGCAAGTTGCCACATTAACGTTAACTGCGGCGGGCAGGCCCCGCCCGAGTCTCCAGGCAACAGGGCAGATATAATATTACATTGTAGCACTGAGAGCAGCGCGCGTCGGATCTTTCACTATTACGTTCTGAGCCTGCTGCCAAGTGAAGTCTGCTGCGGCTGGGCGCAGTGCACACAGGTGTGAGAGGCGCCAGCGCGTGCCCTACCACCTAGGGAAGGCTAAGGCAGCCTTTCAACACTGTTGGGTCACTGGCAAAAAATGCGTGACAATGCATTTCAGTGCGGTGATGCGGGAACACCACACTGAAAGAACACCACACTGAAATGCGTTAGCGTCACGCCTAATGCGTGATACTTGACAGGACTGTGGTTTAACCGCCTTAGTCAGATGGCCTGATAGGCGCATTGTAATAGGGTGGGCGGTCGAAGCGGCTTTCCTCACGGCTGTGTGTATCCTTTGGCCCCTTCCGACACCAGCGCGGTCAGACTTTCCTTTCTGAGTCGGAAGGATCGCGACAGTGGGAAAACTGCATGTCAGTGCCCATTGTAATATGGCGGATGGAAGGACTGCTTCAGACGCAACCGCAGCGGTCTTTTCCGACTCTGACAGGCCCATGGAGGCCCTTCCGACTGCCATCGTATTCAGGCCCTAAGACACACATCGGATTTCATCATTCTGGGGTTATACCTACCAGGTGTAAAACTCTCTTTCAGTAAACAGATTCACACTGTGACTTCCAAAAGTGAATTTGCCCTCATAAATCAACTGCTTGTGAAAAATACTTGTGCATATGGCTTGTGAATCAGGTCATTCACTAGGTGAAGAAACGGAATTTCACAGTTTGTGAACAAGGAATCCACGAAGTACAAATAACGGAGACTCTAGTTCCGGCAAAATTCACAGCCAGGCCTCAAATCTGATGCTACTGTGAAAACGTCCCTGCACTGCGTGTGATCCATCTCTAATAGGCAGTAGGAGCAGTGACGCACTGTGCACCTGGGTAAAGTGGCAGGTGAACTTTAACCTTCTTCAGGATAACTAGTGAAAGGGGATTAGCCTGAAGGGGTTCATAAAGTCCCTGATCAAATACAGGAGTTATCGTTCCTATCAGTGGTCTTAAGGCTGGGCCTTTGCCCAGGGCGCTGGCCCTTGGGGTGCAGGAGGTACCACAGCACCCTCTGAGCACCTCGAGGGATGGAAAACTGGCAACAAAGAGGCCTTTCCTCTTCCGCCTCTCAGCTGTTCCTGTGGGTTCAAAGACGAGCGAGGAAGCGTCGCACAGACCACAGGGAGTTCATTCACCCCGAATATTGAGCTGCAGTTATCACCCTGAACTAAAATGGAAGAGAGCACAGGAGCGGTGGGTGGAATTTGCGTAATCGCGGTTCGCAAATCTCCGCGAAATGGCAAAAAATCTCCGCGAAGACGCAGAAATTCCGCGAACACGCAGAATTGCTTGTTCGCGATGCTTTTTTCATGTTTGCAATCGCTGTTTGCGAACTTGGGGGAAATATCTCATGAACACACATTTTGAGAATGTGAACAAGCAAAACATTTTGCGAAGTCGCGGAACGCAGACTTTGGGCAATTTCGCGTTCTCCGCGGAACGCGAAATTACCCAAATTCCGCAAATGGAACGGAATTTGCCGCCCAGGCCTAGCTTCGAGGCATCCTGCGGCGGTAAAGGGGGAAGTGAAAGTCACATTACACAACAGGTTGTGTAACCCATGTGAATAAAGACATTTACTTGCTATACAAACTCCTATTTAATATTATAAAGTCTGCAGCAAGCATCGGAGCCCCCATGTGCCCCTTTGCTTCGTAATCCGGAATGTGATGAGCAGATTTCTGTAGGGTCATAGCCAACCAGCAAACAGATTCTGCATGATTAATTACCTACAAGGTTCAGCTGCTCTGTTTTTTTCCTTTCTCACTTTTAAAAAGGTACAGTTTTAAGTAAAAATTGATGGAATTGCAATCTGGTTCTAACTTAGAGTGTCACAAAAAAAGGAAAAGTATGTGCAGAAACCTGATTCCTGCAAATATCAGCATTTGATTGTATGACACAGTTTGTAGAAAAATCTTACATAAGACGCTGTCTAACCTTATAAGTGTCTCGTTCAATCCACATAATGGAGAACGAAATATGTGCCTCATTAGCAACAGCCATATGCACAGATACATTTCTTCAAAATCACGCGATAACGGTGTTAACATGTGGCATACTTCATTTTAACACCCCGCCCCCCAAAAAAGCAAAATAAGGCTCATTTAAATATTAATTACACTAATGCATTTTCCAGATGATTTAGGGCCATATGTATCATCCTCACCATTTGCAATTTCTAAATAGCGATTTTTAAGGAATCGCTATTTAGAAATCGCAAAATGGTATGTATGTAGGAAATCGCTTCTTATTAGCAATTCCTTAACATTCCTAAATTGCGATTAGCAAATTGCTAATCGCAAATTTCCCATTCATTTCTATGGGCCAGGAGGCCCATAGGAATGAAGGGGAAATTTGCGATTAGCAATTTGCTAATCGCAATTTAGGAATATTTTCAAGGGTGCAGGGGTGTCACAAGAACACCCTGCTGCACCCCTGAAAATGACATGTGTGGGCATATGGCGCACATACATGCCCTAGGGGCATGTATGAGCGTCATATGCCACCTTTGGATTTTAAATAAATTGCTTTTTCAAAAGAATTCGCAACTTACCACCAATTAGAAGTTGGTGGTAATTTGCGAATCCTTATGGGCATTTTTGCATTAATTTCTATTTGATACATTGCATTTAAGGAATCGCACAATTTGCGATTCCTTAAGTGCAATCGCAAAATAAGGAATGGCAAATTTTGCGATTCCTTATTTTGCTGGGAAAATGTTTCATACATTCCATTTAGCAAATTAGCATTCGCAAAGGCCGAAATTCTGCGAATTTCGGCCTTTGCGAATGCTAATTTGCTTGATACATATGGCCCTTAGTGCTGTGCTTGGTATGACCACCACTAAGTTTCTTTAAAACGTTCTTATCTAAAACTTTGGGCCTTATTTATGAGCCCTTGCGTCACCGGTGCGTCACTTTTTGGGACGCATCAGCAGGGTGAAAAATGTGCCATGTTGCGTCATATGTACAAAGTGACGCATCTAGGTGTATTAGGGCTGCGCCTTGGCTACAAGGCCGCATTAAGCCACTTTATGTTGATTAACAATGCCTTGTAAATAAGGCCCCTTTGACGCTACGGTTAGCGTGAAAGTGGTGCCCCTTATGTACCAGGGTGGCGCACATAGGAGGCAGCGCCAACATTAAGACCAGGAAAAACCTGGTCTTAACTTGCCGAAATGAGGAGAAATGCATTATTTCTCCTCGCTTTCGCTTTTTCCATGTGTGCTGCCCTGTGCTGCACACATGGGATAAGCAAAATGCCATGAATTGTTTATGTACAGGAAAGTGGCCCTACCTGTGAATAAACAATCTGTAAAAAAAAAATGCCATTTTGTGACTTTCATGTGTGCTGCATGAAGCAGCACACATACAAGTGACAAAATGGCATTTTAGTATTCTTTATGTTCAGGAAGGGACACCTACCTACACATAAACAATCCTCCTGCTCGCAGACACCCTTGCTCTCTGGTGTAAGGGTGCCTGTGTTGGCGCTTCACTGGTAAGTGTAGCACCAGCGCCTGGGGGGGCACCATATTCCCTTAAATAAGGTTCAGCCTTGCGTTTCTGAAGTAGCGGAGTGAGGCTTTAAGCCATGACGGCTAACACCTCACACCACCACTTCACTTGTACATACCCCCCTAGTTCTCACTCTCTCTTAACTTTCTAATCTATTTGAACTCGTTTACCATTAATGGCTAGTCACATGCTGGTTACTACCACAAGGTCCTTCAACCTTATGTTAAAGGGGCCTGAGCTGTTTGTTATATAGTTCCTAATAAAGTATTCACACATTTTGTGCTTTTTTTTGCAGGTTTATAAAGCGCAAACTCGACGCGAAGGTATTGAAGCGCTTTATATAAGCACCAGTTACGTTACACAAGGAAACATTTATTTTTTGGGTAGGCACGGGGCGATTAGGTTATTTGCCCAGAATCACAGGATGTGGAGTCGACCCCGAGGCTCAAACCCTGGTTTCCCAGTTCTAAGATCGGCAGTCTAGCCGTGAGACCACATCCCCTCCCCCATCCTCTGCTTGGTCCGGTATGCAGGTAAATATACTCTTCGTTACTGCGTAGTAAGAATAATATCTGCTACTTGTGTCAGTCATAAAACACATCTTGGATTGTTGCAAGTTCCCAAGATCCCAGCCATAGGAGAGCTTTTAGCCATGCAGAGGTCTTTACTGGAAGTGTGGTTGGAACTGGTACTACAAGAACAGTTTCTGATGGACACTCAGTGGAATACATGCTGGGTCCTGCACCACCAGCAGCTGGCTCAGAGGAGCCCTCCCTAGCAGTCTGGCTCTGTCTATCCCTCCCGCACCACCACCAGCTGGATCAGGGGAGCCCTCACTAGCAGTCTGGCTCTGTCTATCTTGAATTTATTTATTAACCGTACAATTAATTAAAATCATTACAGTAAAAACGAAAGCATAAAAACGAGCAGATAAAAGAATGGTCACAGTAAAAATATAGAGGCTACCGATAAAACTTTGTCGTTCATGTACTATATCCCCTCCCCTGCCATCACTCACTATGCCATCACCGGGTCATTGTCATGAGTCCTTGCACAGAGTTTCCAAGACACCTGCATAAAACCATGGCGGTTTTCTAGTTCGGCAATCTATAGGTCATTCTCCTTGGCCCTTCCATTTAGAGCCATAGATATGGGGCAGTTTCTATAGGACGGGTAAGTAGGATCAGGGCTCTGCACTTGTTTAAGGGGAAGCTGCATTATCCCCCTTGTTATGTCATGCTGGCCACACTGGTTTAATTGTGTTCGTTTGCAGCCTTTAAAGCCATTCTAATCGGATGAGTACATTTCCCCAGGCTTGCCAGGGTCATTGTGGTTGTTTAGAAAAGCACAAGGCTGATGTCTCACTGCATGTCTTGGTTCCCTTGGTGATACAAACTGGGCGAAGGAGTCGTCGGCGTTCATTCTTAAGAAGGGGGCGGAGCAGCAGCACAGAAGGTGTAGCCAGGATTTCCTCATGTAGAAGCACAGTCTGCAGTTTGTAAGTTCCCCCTTACCAGCCCATCCAGGGTTAAAGTCGACGATTCCTAATGTGCATAATCTCATGGCAAGAATTTTGGTTCGGGCTTGTGGTGTCAGGGCCTCGTTTAGGTAGGGTTGTACATTGCCTACCATATAGGAGCTGTTCAGCAGGACTCAGTGGGGGCTAGAGTGAAGAGATTTAAAATCTAGATGAAATGAGGTTTCGCGGACTTGTCTGTTTATGGCTTTTTTCCAGGCATTTAGTGGGGTTTCAGGCAATGGTATGCTCTTTTCCTCGATCTTTAAAGTCTTGAGCGATTTGCCGAGAGGTGTGCCATACTGAACTTTGCCCCCCGAAGATGACTCTCGGTTGATGTCTTAAGGAATTTGTTGCGGCCCTTGTAATCCTTAAGTATAGTTTTATAATCTCCCCTTGGCACATCAGGTCTGGCCTTACCAGGCCTAGCTCCAATCTTAGCCTTGACTTCCATGCTGACCTTGGGATAGAGAAGACTGATTTATATGCTTTGGCTTGGGTTCCGATGAGAAGGGCGCCCTGTAGACCCTGGAAACGCCTGGTGGCCATAGGTGATGGCTGGCAGCAGTTTTGCCTTTAGGGCAGTTGATATTGGTCAGGCAGTGGGGCTTATCGGGTGTAAGCTCAGTTGCTTTAACAAGAATGTTACCTTATTGGCCTCAGAAGACTGCTGGTTCAGGTGGACGTTTGCCTTGGCCCGCTCCGTAAACCAAACCCCTAGATAGTTGTACGCTGCCACTGTACTGATTTGCAGGTCTCCCATTAGCCACTGCACTTTCTTTTTCAGGTGGTAGCTCCCAAAAACGACAACCTTTGTTTCTTTTACAGGTGGTAGCTCCCAAAAATTACGACTTTTGTTCTCTTTCAGGTGGTAGCTCCCAAAAATGACGACCTTTGTTTTGTCTGTCCCTCCTGCACCACCAGCAGCTGCAGTCAGAGTGACCCTGGCTGTAAATCAGCTGGATCAGCATCTCTATCAGCTATAGTCTGATTGGCTCTGCCTGGGAGTCAGCTGGATCTGAACCTCCAGTCGCTGCAGTCTGATTCGTCCTGGCTGTGAATCAGCAAGCGCTGCAAGCATCTCGAGAACTGCAGCCTAATTAGCCCTGACAGTGAATCAGTTGGATCTGTACCTCATTCAACTGTAGTCTGATTAGCCCTGGCTGGGAATCACCTGGATCTGCACCTTTAGCAGCTGCTGTCTGATTGGCCAAAGCTGTAAGTTAGCTGGTTCTGCACCTTCAACAGTTACTGTCTGATTGGCCGTAGCTGTGAGTCAGCTGGATCTGCACCTTCAACAGTTACTGTCTGATTGGCCGTAGCTGTGAGTCAGCTGGATCTGCACCTTCAACAGCTACTGTCTGATTGGCCGTAGCTGTGAGTCAGCTGGATCTGCACCTTCAACAGTTACTGTCTGATTGGCCGTAGCTGTGAGTCAGCTGGATCTGCACCTTCAACAGTTACTGTCTGATTGGCCGTAGCTGGGAGTCAGCTGGATCTGCACCTTCAACAGTTACTGTCTGATTGGCCGTAGCTGTGAGTCAGCTGGATCTGCACCTTCAACAGTTACTGTCTGATTGGCCGTAGCTGTGAGTCAGCTGGATCTGCACCTTCAACAGTTACTGTCTGATTGGCCGTAGCTGTGAGTCAGCTGGATCTGCACCTTCAACAGATACTGTCTGATTGGCCGTAGCTGTGAGTCAGCTGGATCTGCACCTTCAACAGTTACTGTCTGATTGGTCGTAGCTGTGAGTCAGCTGATCTGCACCTTCAACAGTTCCTGTCTGATTGGCCGTAGCTGTGAGTCAGCTGGATCTGCACCTATAGCAGCTGCTGTCTGATTGGCCATAGCTGGGAGTTAGCTGGATCTGCACCTTCAACAGTTACTGTCTGATTGGCCATAGCTGGGAGTTAGCTGGATCTGCACCTTCAACAGTTACTGTCTAATTGGCCATAGCTGGAAGTCAGCTGGATCTGCACCTTCAACAGTTACTGTCTGATTGGCCATAGCTGGAAGTCAGCTGGATCTACACCTTCAACAGTTACTGTCTGATTGGCCGTAGCTGTGAGTCAGCTGGATCTGCACCTTCAACAGTTACTGTCTGATTGGCCATAGCTGTGAGTCAGCTGGATCTGCACCTTCAACAGTTACTGTCTGATTGGCCGTAACTGTGAGTCCGCTGGATCTGCACCTTCAACAGTTACTGACTGTTTGGCCGTAGCTGTGAGTTAGCTGGACCTGTATCTCCAACAGATGCTGCGTAATTATCCCTGTAGGTGAATCACCAAGATCTGCACCTCCAGCAGTTGGACTGTGATTAGCCCTGTATGTGAATCAGATGGATCTGCACTTCTGAGAGCTGCAGTCTGATTGGTTCTGGCTATGAATCACCTAGATCTGCACCACAGACAGCTGTAGTCGGATTGGCTCTGTCTGTGAATTTCCTGGATCTGCACCTCCAGCAGCTGTGATGTTATTGGTTCTGGTTGTAAAACACATGGATCAGCACCCCAGCAGCTGTGGTGTGATTGTCTCTGGTTGTGACTCACCTGGACGTGCACCTCCAGCAGCTGTAATCTGATTGGCTACAGCTGTGGAAGAGGTGTGGCGCAGCGTCCAGGGTGGCTGACTCCGGAGCGCGGGGCCCACGGTTCGATTCCAGGCGCCGGTGGTAGCTAAGCCAAGCACCATGTGACTCCGGGCAATAGCTCGCTTAATCTTCCGGACGCCCCCAGCCTTTGAGACCATTAGGGGTTTTAGGGAGACCATTAGTGATTAGTTTGCGCTTTACAAATACAGGGGTATTTATTGGCACTGACTGTGAATACGCTGGATCTGCACCTCTAGCAGCGGTGGTGTGATTGGCCATGGCTGTGAATCGGCTGGATGTGAACCTTCATCAGCTGTAGTCTGATTGGCTCTGGCTGTGAATCAGCTGGGGCTGCACCTCCAGCAGATGCAGCCTTATTGGATATTGCTGGGACTCACCTAGATCCGTGCCTCCATTAGTTGTATTGTGATTGGCCGTGGCTGCTTCCTGGATCAAAACCTCCTGCAGCTGTGGTGTGATTGGCTCTGGCTGTGACTCACCTGGATCTGCACCTCTAAGAGCTGTGGTGTGATTGTCCATGGCTGTGACTCACCTGGATCTGTGCCTTCAGCAGCTGTGGTGTGATTGGCCATGGCTGTGACTCACCTGGATCTGTACCACCAGCAGCTGTGGTGTGATTGTCCATGGCTGTGACTCACCTGGATCTGCGCCTTCAGCAGCTGTGTGTGATTGGCCATGGCTGTGACTCACCTAGATCTGCACCCCACAGCTGCTCTGGTGTGAATGGACATGGCTGTGACTCACCTAGATCTGCACCTCCAGCAGCTGTGGTGTGATTAGCTCTGGATGTGCCTCACTTGGATCTGCACCGGCTGCAGCTGTGGTATGATTGGCCATGGCTGTGACTCACCTGGATCTGCACCTTCAGCAGCTGTGGTATGATTGGCCATGGCTGTGACTCACCTGGATCTGCACCTTCAGCAGCTGTGGTGTGATTGGCTATGACTGTGACTCACTTGGATCAGCGCCTCCAGCAAATGTGGTGTGATTGGCCATGGATGTGGCTCACCTGGATCTGCGCCTCCAGCAGCTTTGGTGTGATTAGCTCTGGATGTGACTCACCTGGATCTGCACCTCCAAGAGCTGTGGTGTGATTGGTCTTGGCTGTGACTCACCTGGATCTGCACCCCCAGCAGCTTTGTTGTGATTGGCCATGGTTGTGACTCACCTGGATCTGCACCTCCAGCAGCTGTGGTGTATTTGGTCATGGCGGTGCCTCACCTGGATCCGCACCCCACAGCAGCTCTGGTGTGATTGGCCATGGCTGTGACTCACCTAGATCTGCACCCCCAGCAGCTGTGGTGTGATTGGCCATGGTTGTGACTCACCTGGATCTGCACCTCCAAGAGCTGTGGTGTGATTGGCCATGGCTGTGACTCACCTGGATCTGCACCCTCAGCAGCTGTGGTGTGATTAGCCATGGCGGTGACTCACCTGGATCTGCACCCCACAGCTGCTCTGGTGTGATTGGCCATGGCTGTGACTCACCTGGATCTGCACCTCCAGCAACTGTGGTGTGATTGACCATGGCTGTGACTCACCTGGATCTGCACTCCCAGCAGCTTTGGTGTGATTGGCCATGGCTGTGACTCACCTGGATCTGCACCCCCAGCAGCTTTGGTGTGATTGGCCATGGCTGTGACTCACCTGGATCTTCACCTCCAGCAGCTGTGGTGTGATTGGCCATGGCTTTTGACTCACCTGGATCTGCACCCCCAGCAGCTGTGGTGTGATTGGCCATGGCTGTGACTCACCTGGATCTGCACCCCCAGCAGCTCTGGTGTGACTGGCCATGGCAGTGACCCACCTGGATCTGCACCCCCAGCAGCTGACTCTCTGCTGCCCTCTCCCTGAGACAGCCGCTGTCTTTGCACTCAGTCTCAAGCTAGGAATGTTTGCTCCAGGGCTGCACGGGCCTCCTGTGATGCTCGATGCCAGAATCTATTAAGCCCCAATTACCAGCTCTCCATGCCTAATTAGTTATAAAGCAGCTCCCAGTGGAACCAGCGGCCCCAGCGTGTCTGATTCCATGAGCAGGGCGTGGGGCGAGGCATTCATCCTGCCATCAATAGAGTCATGAATGTGTCCCAGGCCAGTCAGCGCCACCACACTCACTGCGGCCAGTGCCTGGAGGACGCCAGCCAGGCGCTGGGGCCAGGCAGCGCCACCACACTCACTGCAGCCAGCGCCTAGAGGACGCCAGCCAGGCGCTGGGGCCAGCCAGTGCCACCACACTCACTGCTGCCTGTGCCTAGAGGACTCCAGCCAGGCGCTGGGGCCAGCCAGCGCCACCACACTCACTTCGGCTAGCGCCTCGAGGACACCAGCGAGGCACTGGGGCCAGCCAGCGCCACCACACTCACTACTGTCTGCACCTAGAGGACTCCAGCCAGGCGCTGGGGCCAGCCAGCGCCACCACACTCACTGCGGCCTGCGCCTAGAGGACGCCAATCAGGCTCCAGCCTGCGCCACCACACTCACTTCTGCCTGCGCCTAGAGGACGCCAGCCAGGCGCTGGGGCCAGCCAACGCCACCGCACTCACTATGTCCAGCGCCTAGAGGACGCCAGCCAGGCGCTGGGGCCAGCCAGCGCCACCACACTCACTGCAGCCAGCGCCTAGAGGACGCCAGCCAGGCGCTGGGGCCAGCCAGCGCCGGCACACTCACTGCTGCCTGCGCCTAGAGGACGCATGCCAGGTGCTGGGGCCAGCCAGCGCCACCGCACTCACTGCTGTCTGCACCTAGAGGACTCCAGCCAGGCGCTGGGGCGAGCCAGCGCCACCACACTCACTTCGGCTAGCGCCTCGAGGACGCCAGCGAGGCACTGGGGCCAGCCAGCGCCACCACACTCACTACTGTCTGCACCTAGAGGACTCCAGCCAGGCGCTGGGGCCAGCCAGCGCCACCCCACTCACTGCGGCCTGCGCCTAGAGGACGCCAATCAGGCTCCAGCCAGCGCCACCACACTCACTGCTGCCTGCGCCTAGAGGACGCCAGCCAGGCGCTGGGGCCAGCCAGCGCCACCACACTCACTACGGCCAGCGCCTAGAGGACGCCAGCCAGGCGCTGGGGCCAGCCAGCGCCACCACACTCACTACGGCCAGCGCCTAGAGGACGCCAGCCAGGCGCTGGGGCCAGCCAGCGCCACCACACTCACTACGGCCAGCGCCTAGAGGACGCCAGCCAGGTGCTGGGGCCAGCCAGCGCCACTGCACTCACTGCTGCCAGCGCCTAGAGGACACCAGCCAGGCGCTGGGGCCAGTCAGCGCCACCACACTCACTGCTGCCTGCACCTAGAGGACGCCAGCCAGGCGCTGGGGCCATCCAGCGCCACCAAACTCACTGCTGCCTGCGCCTAGAGGACGCCAGCCAGGCGCTGGAGCCAGCCAGTGCCACCACACTCACTGCTGCCTGTGCCTAGAGGACGCCAGACAGGCGCCAGCCAGCGCCACCACACTCACTGCGGCCAGCGCCTAGAGGACTCCAGCCAGCACACTCACTCCTGCCAGCGCCTAGAGGACGCCAGCCAGGCGCTGGGGCCAGCCAGCGCCACCACACTCACTGCTGCCTGCGCCTAGAGGACGCCAGCCAGGCGCTGGGGCCAGCCAGCTCCACCACACTCACTGCTGCCTGCGCCTAGAGGACGCCAGCCAGGCGCTGGGGCCAGCCAGCTCCACCACACTCACTGCGGCCAGCGCCTAGAGGACGCCAGCCAGGCGCTGGGGCCAGCCAGCGCCACCACACTCACTGCTGCCTGCGCCTAGAGGACGCCAGCCAGGCGCTGGGGCCAGCCAGCTCCACCACACTCACTGCTGCCTGCGCTTAGAGGACGCCAGCCAGGCGCTGGGGCCAGCCAGCTCCACCACACTCACTGCTGCCTGCGCTTAGAGGACGCCAGCCAGGCGCTGGGGACAGCCAGCGCCACCACACTCACTGCAGCCAGCACCTAGAGGACGCCAGCCAGGTGCTGGGGCCAGCCGGTGACCCCACACTCACTGCAGCCAGCGCCTAGAGGACGCCAGCCACGCGCTGGGGCCAGCCGGAGACCCTCAGGGTCCAAGCCTTAGTCAGGAGACAGGGGCTGTTTCCGAAGAGATTAAAACTCCAGATTAAGAAAAACGAGGCGAGTAATTAAAACATAAAGTGAGATTGTGATATATAGGTTCATTCGTCATGCGAAGAAATACACTCTGCTGAGAGATGTTATGCATAATTCCTGCGGGGGGTGGGAGGACTGCAGGGCATTGAATCAAGGGGAGTAATTAATCAGTAGGAATAAACCTGCTCCGTGGTGTCTTCTAAGGACAGCCGGGAAGGGGGGGTGGGGCTGGAGACAAACGCGACTCTCACTGCCAGGTCTACAAGAGGAGCTAGCAAAGTATGGACCGGTGGTTTACAAGCGCCAGGTCATGCCACTAGTTACAGACCAGCAAAATACACAAGATGATGGACGGAATGTTGCACAATGGCAAAACATTCACCCCCAGTCACAGATCTGGGTTTAATCCATTGTTATTTCGCTCATCACACCACCTCAGTTCAGACATGGCCATATGAAAATCAGTCTTGACTCTGTGCCTCGTGGGAACAGTCCAGCCCGAACTGCCAAGCCATGTCTTTCCTGGACCGGAATCAAGCAACCTAGGACCGGTTTCTGGCATTACAGCCGTCTTCAGCCAGGATAGCTTGACTCCAGTGGCACAGTGAGCACGGGACGCACGTCTGGGCATACCCTTCCCGCATAGGGCGAAGAGCATAACACACAAGATGATGACGGAATGTTGCACAATGGCAGTTACAGATCAGGCTGCAGAAAAGCCAGAATCGAATGGACTAGACTGAATCAACCGACCGGAGCCCGTGAAAGGCTGATGGGCAGGGCACAAGTCCTAAAAAAAGAAGTGGGGGGGGGGGGGAAACCTAGTTATTCAGAATGCAAGTGACAGCACGGCACGTGATATCGCGGCACGTGACATCATGGCGCATGACATCACAGCGCGTGACATCACAGGAAGTGGCATCATAAAAAGTGACATCAGATCTTAAGCCCTTATGTTTAACATGTTTATCATGAGTACATAGTGAAACCCTCCTGATTTAGGCATAAGTTTTACACTTTTGTAAGCTACACATAAAACAATGTTGTCTTTTGTCAGCGTAAACTTCCTCTGCCCACAGTGCTTTAAAAGATAAAATAGTGGCACTTAAATTATTTCAATGCCTAATAGTGGTACTTAAATTATTTCAACGCTTCATCAGGGGTATTAAGCACTATATAAATAACATTTATTTTGTGTACATACTGGGAATGACCAACACATCTGACAATTGTACAGTGCAGGCATATGGACCTAAACAGAGTCTGAACAAAGTGAAAAGCTGCCTCTCATGTATGTGTGAAGTGCTAACAAGGTGTGAGCCTTTCTTTTCCCTCTGTTGCATTTGCTTCTAGGTGTGATACTCCTGACTGATGCCATCCAAGAGACTCCACAAAAGGAGGCCTGATGACCCCTCAGATTCAGCCTTTGTTATGGGTCCAGCAGGAGTCTGAACTAAGAAAGCTCCATCCCCGCCTGCATGCAGTTGTGGATCGAAAGTAGACAACGTGCAGGCGCTGCACAATGTGTCCTGGAGTTTGCAAACAACACCGGGACGAATTCAGCACATTTTTACAGTGGACCCCAACTTCTTGGGAGGGTGGGCGTCCACCCTGTGAAAATAGTTGGTGGACGCCGTCCACCTGCGTGTAACCACGACTCGTACCCTGCTGATGAGGAGGGAGCAACCAATCAATCAGGGGAATTGTAAGCGCACTACTAACTCGTGAGGGTCTCGCGGCGCTGAGGGGGAGGGGGGTCCGCAGATCTGTTTAGCCGAAGAGCCAGGTCTTGAGGGTCTTCCTGAAGGTGTTCAGGGAGGGGGCGTATCTGATGTCTGCCGGTAGCTCATTCCAGGTCTTGGCTGCAATGTGGGAGAAGGATCTTCCACCAGCTCTGGCTCTGTGGATGGACGGGGTTTCGGCCAGTGCGAGGTTGGAAGATAGGAGGTCTCTTTTCGATACATGGAAGTTGATTCTCCCCCCTCCCCCTGAGCGCCGCGAGACCCTCACGAGTTAGTAGTGCGCTTACAATTCCCCTGATTGATTGATTGCTCCCTCCCCAGTGATGCATCTTATAGGGAATGTTCTTAGTCCCACTATTCAGACGGTGATTAACCGCTCTCTCTCTGAAGGATTAGTCCCACTGGAGTGGAAAAAGGCCCTGGTCAAGCCCATAAGGAAAAACACCTCCACCCCTTGGTCGGATATGACCAACTTGAGGCCTATCTCCCTTTTGCCGTTTGTCGGCAAATTGATGGAGAAACACGTCAATCTCCACCTCTCCAGCTTCATTGAACAGACCGGCTGTCTGGACCACTCTCAATCAGGGTTCAGACCTAGGTATAGTACCGAGACGGCTCTTCTTTCAGTCACGGATACTATACGTATGTCTCTGGACAGGGGTCTATCTGTGGTGTTGGTGCTGTTGGACTTGTCCGCAGCATTCGACACCATATCTCATACCATCCTCCTAAGAAGATTAAAGGAGATTGGCGTAGAAAAATCTGCCCTGGCGTGGTTCACCAGTTTTCTTGCAGAGCGTACCCAGCAGGTTAATATGGGCTCCTTTAGCTCCATCTCTACCAAAATTACCAGAGGAGTCCCGCAGGGCTCCTGTCTCAGCCCAACGTTGTTTAACGTTTATGTCTCCACCTTGGCTGATATCATGAGGTCTTTCGGGTTTTTACCCATTTCATACGCTGATGATACTCAGCTGCTGTTTACTTTTAAAAACTTTACTCCCGAGGTAAGGCAAGCTTTCTCGAATGGCATGACGGCGGTCGCCAGCTGGATGGCCAGGAACTTTCTCCAGTGCAATGTGGGAAAGTCGGAAGTCATGCTGTTCGGGGAAGCAAAAATCCTGTGGACCCCTGACTGGTGGCCTACCAGTCTGGGAGAGGCCCCCCCCCCTAAACAGGTGGTGAAAAATCTGGGGGTCCGTCTTGACCATGACCTCACTTTTGTACATCATGCCAACACTATGGTGGGGTCTTGTTTCCATGTTATCAGCCTCCTTCGGAAAGTGTTTCCTCTTCTCCCTGACAGCACAAGGAAGACCCTGGTTCAGGCCCTCGTATTGAGTCGCCTGGACTACTGCAATGGTCTACTCTTAGCGGCCAATGAAGGCGTGCTAAACAAACTTCAAGTGGTACAGAATACCGCGGCACGCCTGGTGACAAATGCCCCCCCCCAGAACACCATCCCGGCCCCTTCTTAAACTGCTCCACTGGCTCCCTATCCGGAAGCGGGTGGAATTTAAGACCTGCTGCGTGGTGCACAAAAGTCTCCATAACCTAGGGCCACACTATCTGGCCGAAAAATTTGTCCATCATCGCCCCTCTCGTAACTTACGCTCCAGTAATCAGCTGTTACTGCAGATTCCCCGACATAACAAGACCAGACAGGGAGGACGTGCCCTTTCTGTCATGGGTCCTCGTCTGTGGAATAACCTCCCCCTTTCCCTTAGACAGTGCTCTAGCCATTCAGCCTTCAGGAAGAGTCTCAAGACAACTCTGTTCCAGCATTAGGGCCAGCCTGACCTGTATCCCCCCACAGCACTGCGCGGAGATACACCTTCGGGTGTGATTCCGGCGCGTTACAAACCCATAAATAAATAAATAAATATTCTGTCGTTGAGGTATTTGGGTCCGTTGTTGTGTAGAAATTTGTAGGCGTGAGTGAGGATTTGGAAGGTGACTCTTTTCTCAACCGGGAGTCAGTGGAGTCTTCATAGGTGCTGGCTGATGTGTTTGTGCCGGGGATGCTGAGGACGAGTCTGGCGACGGTGTTCTGTATTGTCCGGAGTTTGCGGAGTAACGACTTGTTAATGCCGGCATAGAGTGCGTTTCCATAGTCCAGAGGGGATCCATTTGAAGGTCTGGCAGAGGATGCGGAGAGTATTGAAGCAGCTGGAGGTGACGGCGTTGGGCTGTCGGTTCATTGTGTGGAATGAGTCAAGTATGATGCCGAGGGTTTTTGTGTGGTCCGCGGGGCTAGGTGGGCTTCCGAAGGCGGTCGGCCACCAGGTGTCATCCCATGCTGAAGGGGTGGTGCCAAGGACAAGGACCACTGTCTTCTCAGTATTGAGCTTCAAGCAGTTGTTGGTCATCCAGACTGTGACGTCTTGCATTCATTTCTGGAAGTTGAGTCTTGCGGTGGTGGGGTCTTTGGTGAGACAGGATGAGCTGGATGTCGTAAGCGTAGGATACGATGTTGAGGCCGTGTTGTCAGACGATGGCTGCGAGGGGGGCCTTGCAGATGTTGAAAAGGGTTAGGCTCAGTGATGACCCCTGTGGGACTCTGCAGGTGATATTGGTGGGATTGGAGAGGAAGGGTGGCAGTCCGATCATTTGGTTTCTTCCGGTGAGGAATAAGCAGATCCAGTCCAGGGCTGTTCCTTGTATGGCGGTGTCATATTGTGTTCGGTGGGAGACGGTGTTGAAGGCTGCTGATAGGTCGAGTAGGATAAGGGCTGAGGAGTGGCCTTGGTCCAGGAGGGTGCGGATGTCGTCTGTGGTGGTGAGTAGGGCGGTCTCAGTGCTGTTTTTGCTGCGGAATCCGGATTGGGACGGGGTGAGGATGGCGTTGTCTTCGATGAATCGTTTCAGTTCCCTGTTGACTGTTTTCTCTGAAACTTTGGCCGCGAAGGGGAGGAGGGAGATGAGCCGGTAGTTCTTGAGGTCGTTAGGGTTGGCTGTGGGCTTCTTGAGCAGGGGCCTGACTTCTGTGCATTTCCAGTCGTCTGGGAAGGTGCCTGTTTTGAAGGTGGTGTTGATGGTGCATTGTAGTTCGGGTACAAAGGCAGCCGCAGCTCTGTGGTAGATGTGAGGAGGAGAGGGTCGGGGAGCCCCCGAGTGGATGTCTTTTATGGTCGAGGCGGTGTCTTCGGCTGCGATCTACGTCCAGGTGGAGATGGTGGGCTGGCTGGTGTGTCTGGGGAGCCAGCTGTGGCGTCTGGTGGGTCGTCGATGAAGTTGTGGTAGAGGTTTTTGATCTTGAGGTGGAAGTAGGTTCCAAGCTTATCGCAGAGGTCTTGGGACGGGGTGATGTCTGTGGCTTCGCTGCATGGGTTGGTGAATTCCTGAATGACACTGAAGAGTCCCTTGGAGTTGGTGGAGTTGGCGAGGATTTTGTTGTGGATGAAGTTCCCCTTGGTGGTTCTGATTTGGTTGTGGCAGTCCGTCATGCCGTCCTTGTAGGTGGTGTAGTTTTCGGGTATCTTGGTGTTTCTCCAGGGGTCTGCAAGTGCATCTGGCTTCTTGGAGATTGGTACTGAACCAGGCACCTTTCCTGGGGTGCTGTTTGTCAGGGTTGCGTAGCGGGCTTGTTCGTCTGCGCAGTTGGAGATCCAAGAGTGGAGTTCTTCGGCTGCAACGTTGGTGTCGGATGCCCAGGTGTGGTTGTCTCGTGTGAGGGTGGAGTTGAGTGGGATTCAGTGGCGAGCCGTCTCGGTGTCCGCTTCTGGTTGGTGGTGTTCAGTGGAGAGTAGCCTGGGTGCGTGGCTCTGGTTGGTGGGACTCAGTGGAGAGAAGCCTGGGTGTCGGTCTCTGGTTGGTGGGATTCAGTGGAGAGCAGCCTGGATGTCCGGCTCTGGCTAGTAAGGTCAGTGGAGAGGAGGCTGGGTTTCTGGCTCTGGTTGGTGGGATGCAGTAGAGTGTAGCCTGGATGCACTGGTGTAACAAAAATTGAGGGGGCCTTCCTGCAAGGTACATGGAGGGGCCCCCTCCAGGCTAAATTAGGAGCTCTCCAGCCAGAGTTCTGTGCTGAGGGGGCTCCCTGGAGCTTGGGGCCCCCCACACTGCAGGGGTTGCTGGAGGCTGTGTTACACCCCTGGCTGGATGTCCATCTCTGGTTCGTGACCTTTGTGCAAAATTAACAAGGAAGGGATTTGTGCAAGATTCTCCTGTCTAGTGGCACCCCTTAGTTCCCAGCTCGTGTCCATTATTCATCTGGTCCAGGGAATGCAGTGGGACATTCACACAAGAAACCTCGATGGAGTTGATAATATAAACTCAGACCAGTGCTAAATTTGTAAAAAAAAATCAGGATGCTACTGCAACTTGCTCCACCCATTGCCCCTGCCAGCGCTGCCAATGACAGTACCTACACAACTACTAACCATCACACTCCTACAAGTGTGGCAATTCAGACTATTTCAGGCCCCAAAGTTATAAGAATGGCTTGGACAGCAAGTATTAGTCATTTATAATGTATATTGAATTAATAAACAGCTGTTGTTGTGTTATCTCTAAATTAGACAAACATAGCCACCATGTGGCAGACTGTCATAAGTGCAGTGTTGACAATAAAGTGCCAGTGCCGAGCACCGGAATCCACCAGGAAAAATTAAGCACTGGCCTGAGACTGGGCTACCCCAATAATCTGGTGAACCCGTCTCCAAGGCAATGAAGCTTATGGTACCATATTCCCATAACCTGTCCCCTTCACCTCAAGCTGCCTGGTCCTTTAAGTGTCTGTGATGAAAAGTGCAAATAGACACAATGTTATCGGGTCCAGCGACCAGTAAGTAAATAAAAGGATGTGTGCATGCCACTCTCTGCTAATACCCTTGTCTGTCCAAGCCCCTTGCTGTGCTAAACACACAGAACTGGAAACTTTGGACATTGTTTATTTTTTGGTGGGTGACCCCCCCCCCCCCAGCCCACCAGGTTAGCGAAGAACCTTTTCTCCATCCCCAATCAGAGGACCATCTTCCCTATCTAGAACTGCCCGCCTGCCTTGTGGGGATCTCTGCGATGGAAGTGCATTTGCTAATGGTGCAGACATACTTAATCATAGCTGCGTTCCGGAGCAGACTGCATGTGAAAGAGGCCTGCTTAGCATTTATTTCTGCTTTTAAGAAAGAGCCCACCAAAATGAGTGCCTATTTCAGAAAACCAAAAACAACTAAAACAATGGCCCTGAGGAGCTGGGAGATTTATTCACTTTGTTTGGGGACCATTGTTACTTCACCACATGAAATACCCATGCAGAAAAATATGCATCATTGTGTCCCTCTTAAATAGGGTAGATGTGTTGATGTATGAAAGGCTGTCGGCCAATGCTTAATTTGAGCCGGGGTTTTCCGGGGCTCAGCACTGATTCTAAATTGTCAATTGTGGCACTTATTGCAGTCTGCCACATGGGGGCGCTGTTAATCTAATTCAGAAATAAGCACTATATCAGTGTTTTATTAATTCAATATGCATTAATAATGACTGATACCTGGGGGACCTCTGTTGCTGCCTACGGGGCTTACCGCCACTTGTCAGCTGTGCTGCCAGGACTCCAGCCAGGACTCCAGCCCCCGCTGCCTTCCCTGCCGCCCCCGCCGCCGCTGACCACTCGCGGCCGCCGAGTGGGGCCGGGAGGGAAAAACTACATTTCCCAGCGTCCCCAGGGCTGCGGGGACGCCGCCTGCCACCTGGGACTTCCGCCCGGAGGCGTACTTGAGAGCGCCCTTCCCTCCGCATCGCGGGACGCGCGCGGGCGACGCCGGGCAGAGCCCGGGCAGAGGGCGGGCCGTCTGTGGCCGTCCGGGGACGACCAGGGACGGGACGGGCCACCCCCATTGGCACTACCTGTGAGTACGCTTAATCCGTGCTATTGGGAGTCTTTCTCATCGTTTTTAAAGTTGTTTATTGTATCCTCTGACCTATCACCCATCATGTCTATTCAATCCACTCTACCTGATAACTACTTATTGAAAGTGGTTAGTAGAATCAACACGGATAGAAGGAAATCGTTAGGGAAAAGTCCCCTGCCAAACCTGCCATTGGATGTGCCCATGGAACCTAACACTGATGTCATCAACACGCCAAAGGACCCTGCGGGCATTGTCACTGTACTTGAACCTGATAACACTATCATTATTGAGGAGTATAATGAACTAACTGAAAATATGATTGCACCAGAAACTTACCTAAGTCAGTCCAATGAAGGTACTCCCAGTCAGTCTATCAGGGCCACCAGACTCATGAGAGCGTGTAGGAAAACTGCCGCAAAACGGGGAAATCATCATCCTGGCAGGAAAAATAAAAAGGATATTACTATTGACAAGGAGAACATTGGGAATCCAGGGGATTTAATGAAAGATAGTTGTGTTACTATTAAGTCAGACCAAATAGATATGTTAATGAACAACATTGATGATAGACTTAAGATGATTGTAGAACCCTTGATAACCAAGATTGAGGGTCTGTGTGCAGAAGTTCTGAGATTGCGAGAAATGGTGGACCAACATTCTGTTACACGGGAAAAAGCCCTTTTAATTGTTAATGATTTAACACACCCGAAAACAGTACCTACACAGGATAGGGCACAACTATGTAATATAACTAGTTCCCGTGTTATTGCTACTGCTGCTGCCACTGTTCCTACCAGTGAGCAGATATCCAAGGAGTTACCTGCAACGACAAGCCCATTAGTTCAGGGCATGGGTCAACCATCTCAGTTGCAGGGAGCAGGGCCAACTAATGTAGCCAAGGCCGTCCCTAACCAGACGACCAAACCATTATCTTCCATAAGTAGAGTAAAAACTGTACAGGGGCCAGTACTGGCAGCTACTCCAGCTGTTACCAGGGCGAAAAACAGGGCCCCAGTGAGGAGTAATAAGTACCCCGTTGAACTTCCCCCCGAATGTGTACCCTATGTTGTAGTCCTAACGAACGTTCCGACTATAACCCAGGCCCAATTTAATCAGGAGTCGGTGGACTCCCTTAAAAACAAAGCAATCTCTTGGCTCCACCGACACTGTGGTTATCCAGTGGGCTACTCTGATCAAATCATCTCTATCAGAAGAGTCGACTGGATAGGTAACACAAGAAAGAACTGCGGGGGTGACTGCGTGATTATCAACTTTAAACATCCGCAACACGTTGCAACGGTCCTACTCAGAGCGGCCTCAATCACGCAGTCTGAGACAGATGTCGTTGTAAGACCATTGGGATATTTTTATAACCATCTCAATAGGTCGACATCTGTAAATAATGGGGAGGGTTTACATATTTTTAACAATCATCAACTCAATGTAAATAGATCCGGGATACCAAAGTTCTGTTTTGGTGGCCCCCAGGTGGGCACACCTATTTCACCGATGGATATGCCGAATCCGGTGCCCGGTGGGAACATATTTGTAACGCATGCCCCTAATTTCCCCTTCGTATCTGAAAGTACTCAGTCTTCAGTTAATGGGATGTTCTATCAAGTACCAACTCAAAATAGATACCAGTCACTGAGTTGTTTGGATCAAAACGATTGACATGAGATTGATCCAGTACAGGGGAGAAGTGATACTGGAGAAAAATCTACCTCTATTACTGTAAATGAACTGGATAAAAATGTTACTGTGGATTGTATGACTTTGGGGGGAGAGGAGGAAAATTCTATTCACATAGAGCTTTTAAATCTAGATGTCAACATGTCCGAAATTAGTGAAGAAATGCCTATCGTCACTTATGTTAGGGATAGGGAAACCTACTATATCGCTAGCTGGAATATTGCAGGGGTGATGGCCAAGGTGGAAAAATTGGGATGGAAAGACTTCATTGATTTATTTGATATCATCTGCCTACAAGAAACTTGGTGTAAAAATTTTAATGGCATTGATGGTTTTGTAACATATGAGCTTTCGGCCGTGGCTTCACCACATGGTAGATCCAAAGGAGTGTTGCTAGTGTTGATCTCTGTCAAATTACCAGTTTTAGTGAAAAAATATGTAAAAGTAGGGGTCCATTCGCAAATCCTATGGCTATCACAAGAAGCGGGTAGAAATATACTTTTGATTAATTTCTACAATAACATATTTGATGGCACTAGGCATCTAGTCATTAACGAGTTAGATAATGCTGTGTGTAATATTACGAAAAATTTTAATGGTGTTTTTGAATATATTTTTGTGGGGGATTTTAACGTAGCGGTTTGCCCTTTGTCGTCCCAGAAATTATGTGGTGTGTATAATTATTCAGGGGAGGCCGAGGCTCATTTCCCTCATCATTTGTATGGTGAAACTCTGAATAATTTTTTAATAGATCATGACATGGAAATCATGGAAAATGCAAAAGATGATCTAGGAGGAAGTATGCCAACGTTTAAAGGGAGGGGGGCAAACACGGTCATTGATTTTATATGCATGTCTTCTAACCTAATCCCCATGTGCTCTGAGCCCGAGGTGGTTGATGTAATGCTTAGTGACCATAATTGTTTAATCACCGAAACTAGAATCTGGAAACCTCCCAAGATTACCAATATGGGTACTGTCGTTGCCAACATCGAGCCCCATAGGGTAAATGGTGTTAGGTTGAGGTGGAAAGGAGAAAATGCAGTTGTAACATCAGATTCCATCATTAGTAGTTGCTTGATGGATATTTCGGCAATTCTCGAACAAGAGGAAACAGTGGGTGCCAGTATTGTTCACTTTGATAGTATTATCTCAACCATCAATAAGATGTTCACAAAAAAGATAGGGCACAAGGCTAAATCGAACAGGGGGTGGTTTGACCATGCTTGCTCGGAAGCCCGGAGAAATCTTAAAGAAGCTTTAGCAGTTAAACCGAGAGATAAGAGTCTAGTGATCCGACTTAGACAGGATTTTAATCAAGTCCTGAAACGCAGAAAGGTGGAATTACAACAGGAAGCATGGGACAAGTTAAGCCAAGCCGCAGAATTAAAAGATTGCACTTTGTTTTGGTCTACGGTTAATAGCCCATTCCTCAAGGATGAGAAGGTCCCTGAGCTCACATCCAATGTGAGCATGGAGCTATGGATCCAGCATTTTTCTAATATATTTGATTCCAGTAAAAGTCTAGTTTATGCTGAAAATGACTGGCCTATCGTTGCTTTAAATATCACTGTGAACGAGGTCATGGCCAGCATTAAAGCTAGCAAGGGAGGGAAGGCACAAGGCCCTGATGGGGTACCCATAGATGTATATAAGACTGCCCCGGAGATCTGGGGGCCACTGCTGGTCAAGATTTTTAATACAGCAGTTAGTTCTAAAATACCTTCTACTTGGGTAGAATCAATAATTATCCCTATCTATAAAAAAGGAGACCGGGGCGATGCAAAAAATTATCGTCCAATATCCCTACTGGACTCATCGGTTAAAGTTATGAGCCGGGTCCTTTTAGTAAGATTAGAGGAATGGGCAGAGTCTAATGAGATTTTAACTAATAGTCAGTTTGGGTTCAGAAAAGGACGTGGTACAATCGAGCAGTGTCTGAATTTGGAACTTTTGGTTGGAAAATATACTCAGGCACAGAAAGGGTCTATATATCTTTGCTTTGCTGATCTAAGCAGTGCTTTCGATATGGTAGACCATGCTATACTTTGGGCTAAACTGATCGAAATAGGAGCCCCCGCTGGTATAGTTTATTTTTTGGCCCGCTTGTATGCAAAACTAAGTACAAGAGTTCGGTATGGACCAAATGGGGAATGTACGAGTAGATTTGACATCGGGAGAGGAATCAGGCAGGGGTGCGTCTTAGCACCCCTACTTTTTACACTCTTCATCAACGAGGTGGATTCTGTCCTGAAGACAGTTAAGGCTGATGCACCTAGAGTTAATAACCTGAACATCCCGGTGTTACTCTACGCGGACGACGCTGTGTTGCTGTCCAGGACCCCGTTGGGTCTTCAACGCCTGATAGATAAGTTTGTGCACTTCATCAAAAATAGGAAGTTGGTGATTAATAGGTCTAAAACCTATGTGATGGAGTGTAGGTCAGGTCGAGCCAAACCGAAAGTTAATTCTCACTATTATATCGAAGGCGAACAAGTTTTAAAAGTTGATAATTTCTGCTATCTAGGCATTAATTTCTCAAAAAATGGTAGCTGGGATACTGAACATAAAGCAGTTAAAACCAAGATGATTAGGAGTGCCAACGGGGTTTTTGTATTTGCCAGGAAGTTGGGGAACAGACGCATCTTGGATATGCTAAAAATCTTTCAATCCAGATGCTTATCTGCTGCCCTATATGGTGCAGGAGTTTGGGGTGTGACATCAGCCGGGTGCCTTCAGGTGGAGGAGAACAATTTTCTGAAAAGGCTCCTGTGCTTACCCAAATCTATCTCTAACATCTTGGCTCACAAAGAAACAGGGATCCCCTTTTTGAGTGATCTAATTTTGTTAAGACCCCTTTTATTGTGGCGCTCCATCTGGCTGAATGAAGGTACCTCATTGAATAGAGCCATCATAGAGGATTGCCTTTCTTTGGACCAGCACCTGATGATCCCGTGGATCAAATATAACATTGATAACTTTCAAAATGTTTTTGGTCTCAATGTGTTTAATGATCGTTATTGCGCCTCTGTTATCTCCAAGTCTACCCTGAAAACTGTGTTTTTGAATTTTTGTGAGGAGAAGCGTGCTTTAGTAGAACTAAATCAGTCCACTTGTAAACTGTACAATAGCTTGAATGAGTTCACTGGATTTCACCCATATCTGAAAGAGGTGACCAGAGCCTCGCACCAGTTTGTACTAACCAGAATAAGGATGGGAACTGCACATTATCTGGTTGCGTGCCCTACTGTAAAAGTACGCCCCACTGGTCCATGTGCTTGTGATTACAATTCAGAACAGAGCACTATGCACTTTCTTTTGTCTTGCCAATTGTACAGTGAATTACGGAAATTCTATCTTAAGCCCATCCTAATAAGATTTGGAGTAAGAACAATCATGGACTCTATGAAACTGCTTTTTAATTTGCATCATCCGGACATTTGCTTCTTCACAGCTACCTTTGTACTTAAGGCCATAAGTGCTAGGAAAAGCATGTGTTTTTAATTGTTCTTAACTATTTATTCCATACGGCACTGGAGAATTAATGTATTATGTGTTTGTGTTTTTTATCTTATTGTGAAATGTATGTATGAAATTGTTTGTGCTTTTATGGACATGTTTTCTCTATGATCCGAATAAAGCTTTATGAAATGACTGATACCTGCCACCTAACTCAGTCGTCTAGCTTTCAGGGCCTTGAATAGTCTGAATTGTCACACTTGTAGGTTGTGATGGTTAGAAGTTGTGTTGGTACTGTCATTCGCAGCGCTGATAGGGGCAATGGGTGGTGCAATCTGCAATGGTCTCCTAACGAGGGCCCTGGCACTTATTGTTTAACAAATTAAGCATAGCTGCCCCCAGTGGTGGAAGAGTCATTCTAGGATTACCAGTGGGTGTCCCGCTGCCAGTCTATCAGCGGCCCTTCCATCCCTAGATGAGGCAGAGGAGCCATGAGTTTGTTGGAGTGGAATAACCCCTAATGTAGGCAGCTTTCCTGTCGGGACAATCACTGCTCAGTCTGGGGAGAGGGCGGCTGAACCCCAAGGTCCCCACAGTCACTGTTGATGTCACAATTCCTCCTCTGAACACAGTTGGCATAGTTCACTAAGGTAAACTTACACTTTTGTGTAAGTTTATGACTTTTTGTAATTTACAAGGTAATTTTACGAGTAGTATCTTTACGAGTGTGAAGTCTCCGCACTCATGATTGAGACTCTGGACATAAAAGGATAGGCAGTCGCAAATATACCACTCTTAAAATTCCTTTTTGTGAATTGCAAAAAATCATAAACGTACACAAAGTATACGTTTACAAAAGGTGCTCAGCACATACCAGTATATTTAGAGTATTAAAGAATGATATGATACCATTTTTAAAATTGCAGTCTAGTGTCTTTTTTTTTAATCTTTCTTATTTTATTTATTATTCATCACATAAAGCACACTTTATCCTGTATACAATACACTTTAACAACTGCTACTTTTTCCTTAATTTCTATTGCACAAATTCAATCCTAGGTACATATACAATCCAACATTCAGTAAGTTATCATTCCAAAAAAAAAGAAGAAGAAAAAACCCCAAGAGAAAAGAAAAAAGGGTAATCAGGGTTTTTTTTTAACATTTCGTTCAATCAATAAAGGTAAAGAGCAGAGAGGGGGGGGGGTTCCTATTCATCATTACTTTGCGTCTCCTTCCATTTACTTAAGGGCTAGCAAATCCTTCTGCCCAAACATCTTCCTCTCCTCCCCTTCCGAGCATAGATGTTTTTCTCCATATTGTATGAATATAGCATATTTGACAACCAGGTTTGAAATTTTGGGGGATTTTTATCAAGCCAAGCCCTGGCTAATGTCAGTCTGTAAACAGCCATTGCCACAAATAAGAATTCCGCCTGCTGTTCCTGCTCCCCCTTAGCCACTCCTAGCATAATCCAGGATGGTGTAAGAGTAATCAATATACACAAGGATCTTGCTAAAAAACCCTCTATCCCTTTAATCAGTGAGTGTAGATGAGGGCACGTTGCAAAGATATATATGCTATCTGCCTCCAACGCATCACATCAGGGGCAATTAATTCCTACCGCCCCATTTTGCTATCCTCGCAGGAGTAAAATAGAGAAAATATAGTGTCTTATAGTGCTGAGATTGCAGAGGGGCTGCACTCAAGATTGTACGTCCTAAATTCAGGGATTCAAGAAACAGGGTACTTTCATCTCCCAGTTTGTCTGCCCATTTCGTACTAAATTTCTCCAAATCGTCCGTCTTCCCCTTTATCAATATTGCATAGAAGGACCTGATTGTGCGTTCCCCCATCAGCTTAATTTTCTCCATTATTTCAATTTTATCAAAACCTGCGGGACCTCCCACTTTGTTTTTAAGAAAATTCCTAATCTGTAGGTACTTAAAAAAAACCCTATTGTCCAGCCCATATGCATCCCGCAGGTCTGAAAATTGTTTAAATCCATCGTGAGAAAACAGGTCCCCTATTTGTGTGATCCCCTCGCTGCCCACTCTACCATCGTCTGATCAGCAAAGATTTCCGTGGGGAATGATCTATTATTAATCAGAGACACATATCTATTATACCTCCCCATCTTAGCCTTCTTTAGAAATGCGTTCCACACACTTACAGCCGCCAAAACCGTCTTAAACCGAGTTCTCTTAAAATAACCAAAATCTGTACAGTTTAAAAAACAATTATGAGCATTTGTCCCAAGTACAACAGCATAAACCCCAGTAGACATGTTATGTACTCTTTCGTCATCATTATTCCCTCCAATTAATCCCTGCATATATTGTAAAACAGTTGCCATATAATATAAACGAAAATCTGGTGCACCCCATCCCCCTTTATCCCTAGGGAGTGTCATAAACCTGTAGGCCCTCCGGGTCTTACCGTGCGCCCAGATAAACCTATTACATATGGCCTCTAGGCCATTTAACCAGCTGGCTTCAAACAGGAGAGGTATAGCCCTAAAGAAGTACAAGAATTTTGGTAACACCATCATCTTAATGATGTTAGTACAGCCTACCAGCGACAGATGCAGATTGTTCATCCTCTCTAGGTCCGTTTTGACTTGTGCTATTAAAGGTGACATATTATTTTTTACTATCTTATCTACATCTGCTGTAATTTGCACCCCTAAATAGGTTGCCGCCCCCACAACTCTGTCATCATTACATACTGCCCAACAGTTTTTAACTATCTGGGTTTTTGTATTATTCAGGCTGTACCCTGAAAATTGCCCAAATCGAGTAGCTTCTTCTTCTATTGCCCTAATGGCGTCTGTAGGACTTGAAGTCAAGATGGCCACATCGTCTGCATATGCCAGCGTTTTGAACCGACATCCATTTAAAACTAGCGGTGGAATCTGATCATTACTTTCCAATTTGCGTAGATATGGATCAAGGTACAGTGCAAAGAGCAGGGGAGAAGATGGACACCCCTGCCTTGTTCCTCTATTAATGTTAACTGCAGTTGATTGCCCTCTATTAACCCTTATCCTAGCCACCGGGTTAATGTATAATGTCTGCATAGCCTTAATAAATCCTGCCCCTATGCCGTTCCACCTCAATATTGCCCATAAGTGCCTCCAGGAGACCCTGTCGAATGCTTTTTCGGCATCTAAAAACAAAGCTGCCATAAGGTCTCCTAGAGTACTTGCTGCATCAAATGCCGTAATTACCTGCCTAGTGTGTTGAGTCATTCCTCTACCTGGAATGAATCCATGCTGGGAGGGCGTTACCAATGATTCCACTACCCCTGATAACCTTTTGGCCAGAATTTTCGAGAATACCTTGACGTCCGCGTTCATCAAAGTGATAGGGCGATAGGACCCCGGGACATTTGGAGGTTTTCCTTTCTTAGGTATTACAATGATATCTGCTCCGCCCCATGATTCTGGGACGAACTCGCCCTTTTGTGCTAATAACATGACATTGAACATTTCTTTTAAGAGAATTGTTTGAAAAGCTTTGTAAAATTCAACAGGAATCTGGTCCGGGCCAGCTGCCTTCCCGGATGGTAAATCTCTCAGAGCCGCGACCAATTCATCTAATCGGAAAACCTCTTCCAATCCATTCCTGTCCTCCTCTATTAATTCTGGGGGCGCTATCTCTCTTAAATACCTACTTATGTCCTCCTCTCTCCCTGGGCCATCCGCTGTATAAAGCTCTGTATAGAATTGTTTAAATACCTCTCTAATCTGTTCAGCTTCCGTTACCATAATGCCCTGGGCATTTTTGATCTCCTTGATATCAGCCATCCCTTCCCTTTGCCTAGCACGTATAGCCAATATATGGCCAACTCTCTCACTAAGTTCATATACTTTTTCTTTATTTACTATATACCTCTCTACTGTCTTTTTAGCCATCCCGTCCATAGCTTCTGCTTTAAGAGCAATTATTTTCAATAATAGCTGATTGATTGGAGAGCGTAATTGTATAGTTATAGCAAGTTCTTCCTCTGTTTCCATGATTAATCTCTTAGACTGTTCGGCTTTTACCTTCTCTATCTTTTGAACCTTGATTACATAGCTCAAGGTCTCCCCTCTTACTCCGGCTTTAAAAGCATCCCACACTACCCCTGATGTTGCTGTGCCTCTATTTATCTCCCAAAAATCCTAAATCCAATTTGTCATAGTTTCCATATAGCTCTGATCCTGTAGGAGTGTTCTTTCAAATGTCCATTGTCTTATCTCTTTTTTCCTCCCTTGCCCAATTCTTAATGTTAGAACTAACGGGCTATGGTCTGAGATGATTCGGGGTTCCCTATCTATTCTTACCCTATCCATCAGCCCTCTTGAGATTAAAAAATAATCCAGCCTGACCAATACCTGATGGGGGGCTGAAAAAAAAGTGCTCCCATCCAAATTTGGATGATACTTTATCCAGGGATCTTCCAGAGAATTATGAGATGCCATATCTGCCAGTGCCCTATATGTCCTCCTCTTCCTTCCCGAATATTTTCTACCAGGGTCTAAAAAGCTGCTGTCACTGTCATGGAGGTTAAAATCACCGCAACAAATAATCGGTTCTGGCCACTGCACCAATTCTATATCTAGAAATTGAAATATATCCGGGTCATCCCCTGTGGAGCCGTAAACAGAGACAACGGTGAAACTTTCCTCCTTAAATCTTAATTCTGCTATAACCCATCTCCCCCACTGGTCCTCCTTTTTCCTCCTAACCACAGCATCCTGCCCCCTACCTAAGATCGCCACTCCTCTTGTCTTAGTGTCTTGATTAGTCTTTGCTAATACCTTAAAGCCAAGCTGCTCCAACAGATACGTCTTAGTGCCTTCAATGTGCGTTTCCTGAAGACACACTAGATCAAGGTGTAATGACTTTAACAGGGCAGCCACTTTAAGTCTTTCATTTAACTCATTTAGTCCACAGATATTTATCGAGGCTATCTTACATGCCATCCCTGTTCATTTTTTTCCCTTCCCTGCTTGTACCTGTGCCAATTAGCTTCTATAAGCTTCACTTCCCCCTCTCCTTCTCTTCTTCTTAACATAGAGCGCTGCATTTCTTGCTTTGTATCCCCACGTGTGCTGTGTCCACAACCATATCCTAAGTGTAAATCCTTTCCCCCCCCACCTTCCCCCCCTCCTCCCCCCGACCCCCCTTCCTTTTGGATCCCACCCCCCCCAAGCTACAGGCAAATAGGTCAATCTTGACCTATGTGTAGCCCCTGTAGTCGGCAGTGTCGCTACTCCCTCCTACCCTGCTCTCCTATCAGTCAGTTACAGCTGTATTTTTCCTTTATAACATTTCCTCTACGGAGTTTTGGGTGGGCTTTTTGGTGGGGTTTTTCCTCTGCTCTCCTTTCCCTTATCTTTCTCTGATATCTCCGTCAAAAAATCCCCCGCTTTTATCTCAGAGAAGAACATCCTAGTATGCCCCTTACTGATAACTTTCAATCTTGCCGGGAACAGTAAGTATGCTTCTGCACCCTGTTTCTGGAAGGGCCCTATCATCTGCCTTAGCTTCCACCTTCTTTCGACCGTAACATGGCAGAAATCAGGCCTGGCGAAGAATGTATTTCCATCAGCTGTCTTTCTGGACTCTGGTCTAGCCTTATCCATGATCTCTTGCCTCGCTAGGAAGTTCCCTAGAAAGACCAGCATTGCCCTTGGTAGCGCATTCTGCTGATCCCCACGGTTTTTCCTTACAAATAAAGGATATCTGTGGGCTCTTTGCACTTCTAGTTCCCACTGCCATTGTGATTCTGGAAAGGTCTCTTTTAACAATTTGATCACATATCCCCTCGGATCCTGTCCCTCCCGCCCTTCTTCAAGTCCCAAGAGTCTTACATTGTTCCGCCTTTGGCGATTTTCAAAGTCCTCGACTTTCCACTGCAGGTCTTCCACTGCCTTTCCTTGCTCAGCTTTGAAGGTCTGCCAGTCCGTTACTTCATCTTCCACTCTGCTGGTTCTTTCTTCAACCTGAGTTACCCTTTCCTCCACCTCTTCATACTTTCTATTTACCTTCCTCAGCGAGGCTTGTAGTTTTTTTGTGTCGCGTTTTGCTCTCCGACTTTCTGCCCTAGCTTCGGATTGCATCTGCTTCAATGTACCAAAAACAGCATTTCCAAGGTTACGTTCTGTGATTTTGGTCGCCCGGCATTGTCTCCCTCCCGCTGACCACTTTCTTGGTAAGTCTCTGAAGTAGCAGAATAGTCCCACGATAGTTTTTTGTTCATACTACTTCTGGACCCTCGCCCATCTCTTCTCATTCCGACTTTCCTTCTTTTTTGTGTTGCTAGATCTCTGGAATCCTTGCTAGTATCTGAGCCAGTAGTATGGTCTGAGTAACTCCCCTCCTCATTTTCAGGCTCGCTTATATCCGTTGTGTCTGATCCCTCATTAACTGAAAAAAATTCAGGGTAACCTCCTCTGTTGCCTCTGCCCTCCCTGCCATCCTTAACACTGGCGTGATCTTGCTCAAATTCTCGTCGCCCTTCAATACTCTGTGTGCTCCCCCAGCTCGTCTCAGAGTGTTGCCAGTTTTTTTTATTAAACCCTGCTTCCACAGTTAGCAGTGCGTCCAGCATTTGTACATTGTTGTGTCTTTCAAGCTCCTCCAGAGCTTTCTGACCTGTAGTAGCATTCTCCTTTGCCCCCTCGCTCACCTTCTCTGCTCCGGCGCGCTGCTCAGCTCGATGCGTGCTGCTTCCTGGAACGTCTGATGGTTGCTCGGCAACTGGAGCTTCAACGCTTACGTCCTCGCGGTCTGTTCCCTCCGTTTCCTCGGCCCCCGCGTTCAATGCGGCTGGAAGCCGCGGATCACCTTCCTCATTCTGTGATGCCTCCGGGGGTTCGCTCGGCACACCAGCATGCAGCTCATCATCCGCACGGTTCTGGAGCATTGGGGGCGCCGTAGGTGTAAAAGATTCAGGTAACGTAGATTGCTGCATCTGCTCCTTTACAGTAGCCGTTTGCGATCGGTGTGATCTCCCTTCAGGCTCCTGTGTCGGCTCTTTTACCCCTTTGCTCACTGCTAATCTGGTCTCTGGTTTTGTCTCAGCCTTTCTTTCTTGTCTGTCGGTTTTCTTCTGCAGGGCTCCCTTTGAGGAGCAGCTAATATTTTCCGTCTGCTTTTTAGCGGCCACCAGGACTTTTGGGATAGTTCCTGTGTGATTTTCTTCTCGCGCTGATGGGCCTTTGATCGACCCAGTTGCTGATGTTTTCTCTTTGTCTTGCTTACTTCGCTGTGACATATTGAGAAATATATTATCACTGGAAGTTATGTTCCTCCAGCAGCTCCACCAAGCTTTTCTCGTTGCAGCAATTATTCTTTTGAGATGTCCAGACTCAAGCGCTTCAGCAGAGATACGGTGTAAGAGAGCAGCAGGGCCCCACATCCCCGTATTCAATAGTCCAATATCATACTAGGGTAGGGGAGAGGAGAATGCAACTTTCCTCTACAGAGCTACGGCGGCCATCTTGCCTCTAAATTGCAGTCTAGTGTCAATCACAATCATAATAGATACACTCCCAAAGCCCAATAAGTTTGCTGAAGACTTTATTTTGTCCAAAAAGTTCTCTTCTTTCTTTATTTGATAGATGACATTTTTCAGTTATTAAAAACAAAATACATGATCATAGCCGACGAGGCTCGTTTCGACTCCACAAGACTTCTTCAAGGCTTTATTTACAATCCTTTATAGTATTTTCTGATGAATCTTGCTCAAGAATACTATTGTGGAAAACATTGAGGGATAACAGTGTTATTTTTGGAGAATACTCATGTCTGCTTTGTGGCAGGCACAATTTTACCAGTGATGAGAACGCGCTAATCAAACTATCGGGCGCTTTCTTGAGCAAGATTCATCAGAAAATACTAGAAAGGATTGTAAATAAAGCCTTGAAGAAGTCTTGTGGAGATGAAACGTGCCGCGTCGGCTATGATCATGTATTTTGTTTTAAATAATTGAATGAAAATTTCATCTATCAAATAAAGAAAGAAGAGAACTTTTTGGACAAAACAAAGTCTTCAGCAAACTTATTGGGCTTTGGGAGTATATCTATTATGGTTGTGATTGACACTAGACTGCAATTTTAAAAATGGTATCAAATCATTCTTTAATACTCTAAATATACTGGTATGTGCTGAGCACCTTTTGTTTGTGGTATTAATTTTGGTTTTTCCAAAATATCAAGGGAGCGAGGGAGGTCAGGTTCCCAGCTCGCGCACTACCACCGTTTGGCCTATATTACCTAGAACATTAGTAAAACCAGTGCAGGTCTAGAGTGCCTTGACCTTTTATCTTGTTTTCAAAAGTGTAAGTTTACCTTTGTGAATCTGGACCAGTGTGTGCCTTGGGCGGCTGAGCTAAATAACACTTTAGCAAATAGCAGGAAAGAATGACATTTGATGCCAGTCTCATGCCCCTCGCCAGAGTGCGTGGCCTCAACCGCACCAGGCAGATTTTTTACAAGCTGTGGTCAGAGACATATCTTCATAGCAATAGAAGACAAAGTGATGTTGTTCCTAAAGTGTGTACTGGAGGAAATGATAGTGTAACTGAAGAGATTTGTAAGTCACTGTGTTAGGTAAGTAAATGTGGGAGTTGCCAAAGATGACGCAGAATGACTGTGTGGGAGCCAGAATTTGAAACTTCCACCTGAACCCACTCTCACATTGTGCACTCCACAGCCCACGGGACACCTCTAGTTTCACTAAGTTATAACAAGAACCCTTATAAATGCAAAGACTGTAAAACGCTTCAGTGACTGGGATGATGTGTTTCAGCTGGAGGGCAGGGTCTTCATACAGGAGACTGAAGCAAAGCACTGCTTTTAATTACTTAAGAATTAGGCACTCTGCCCAAAACTTAGCCGAGGCCGTGTCTTAAGTTAGCACTCCGAGTTGGCGCTTTAGGTGAGACATCTACTTGTATCCTTGGTGAAAATGCTGATTAAAGTTCTCTGTGTGGCCACCGGCCATCATCGACAAGATCAGTTGTTGGAGAACACTACTTCCCTTCCTGATACACCTTGATTATAAGGCAAACACAAGAAGATGATGGATGAAGTGTTGAAATGTTCAGACACTCACCCCCAGTCACAGATATGGGTTGAATCCATCATCGTTCTGTAGATCACTTAGCCCACCCGGGTTCAAACCCAGCTATATGCAAATCAGCCTTGACCCTGTGCCTCATGGGAAAAGTCCAGTCCGAGGCTCCAAGCCATGTCTTCCCTGGACCAGAAACAAGCATCCTAGGACCGGTTTCAGGGTAGCATCCTTCATCAGCCAGACTAGCTTCAATCCAGTGGCCAAGTGAGCCAGGGACCCACACCTGGGCATACCCTGCCAACTTAGGGCGAACAAAGCTGTTGTGGAAGAAGGCACATCCTGTTCCAGGTAGATTAGTCAAGTAGGTTTATTAGGTAAGATGTTAAGAAGAGCCCCACCAGGAGCAGCCTTCCTGCTGCTCAGCCCATCCTCCAACTGACTCTCTCACTCACCAACATTCCACAGCCACCTCACACATCAACATTCCAAACCACCGTCACACTGGCTGAGCAGCAGGTATAACATATCTCCTTTCTTTACACAGATTACATTGGAACTCAGTTAAGAATGACATTTCGACATTGCAAGGAAAGGAATGGCATTAGAACAATTGTATGCGTAAGCAATGTAGCAAAGGACTAATGCAGGTGCGGAAATACAGTGAAAGGTAGAGACACACACATACACCATCTCCCTTTCAAAACACATGGAATATGTACACTGCCACAGCACAGAACCACAAACCAAACCCAGATACCAAAAACAAGCTGGCTGGCCAGGCCAACACAAAAGAAGTACATAAGGTACAGACTAAGAGGTGCGGTAGGAAAACATCCACACAAGAGCAACAAAAACTAAGAAAATGTGGAAAATCACTCCAAGCCAACCAAAAAGCATCAACATTGTCCTCCACCCTTACCCGTAGTAAGGGTGTTATGTGTGGAATATCACTCCACACCAAACATATGGCATCAACACTGCCCAACACCCAAACCCGTAGTTAGGGTGGTAAATGTGGAACACTATTGGTAAAAACACTCCTACTTCAAAAATATGGCATGCTCTCTGCCCTTCGCCCAAACCCGAAGTAAGGGTGGAAACTAGAATAACAAGTAAAAACACTCACACTTCAAAAATCTGGCTTACTCATAGGCAGGGTGGAAAAACAATACCGCACTCCAGACACCAGTCAATCGGCATATACCTTGCCCTACACCCTAACTCCATAGGTAGGGTGGAAAAACAATACTTCACACACGTAATAAGGCTGAACCCTGCCCTTCACCATTACCCCATATGTAGGATGGAACAACCAAAGCAAACCTGCCCTTAACAACTGCAGCCAACCCAAATAAGCAAGAAGCGTTTACACAGCACCATCCGACGACTGCAACTCAACACTAGGCCTGGGCAAAGCACTCCGCTACGCTTGTGTACTTTGTGAAGTTTGCGCAACTTTGCACTACGCAAACTGCGTAGCGTAGTGCAGTGGGAATTTTTTGCTTGCTCGCGGTCCTCAACATCAAGTTGGCGACCGCGAGCAAGCAAAATGACATCCTGGCGAGACTTTTTCCTTATTCGCTATCAGCAACATCAAGTTGCCGATCGCGAGCGTGGAAAATAAACCTCCCTGTGAGATTCTCAACGTGGGGAGGTCTGGTTTCTCATTGCGAGTGGTCGCGTATGCTCGCGACCGCTCCCAATGATAAACTACGAGTCCGCGTTTAGAAAACTGCCGCTTGAGGAAAAATCTCCTCGAGTGGCAGAAAACTACAGCTCGCACTGTGCAAGATGCCGTTTTCAATGATTGCACAGTGCCAAATGCTTGTCCACACTGTGCAATCATTGAAAACAGCATCTTACACAGTGCGAACATGCTACTACGCAGTTCGCGTAGTGCTAAGCGCAGCTCGCATAGTGCGAAGTGCACTTTGCGTAACTTCGCGAAGTGCTACTTTGCATATTACACCCAACACACAGTACAAAACAAACATCCCAGGATGCAACAGACATGAACTGCACAACACCAAGACATGTAAAGGTAGAGATTACCTCTCTGAAATATACAACATGGCACTCTCCCAACACAAACTCAGACGTGCCAGTGAAGAAAGTGTTTTGCACACAAACATTACTACCCCTGGAACCAGAAAATGAAGTAAGTACCACACCATAGGACTCAAAAAGAACAGTGTCCAAAATATCCAAAATCTGTTGAAGTAGAAAAATCTTTAATGTACCTTTCCTCATCTCGCTAAGAAAGACTCCATTATATAAATGGACAACCACACATCAAAGGAATGTAAAAAGAAAACAGCATATCCCCAAAGCAAAGATGTAAACTGCCCACAAACTGCAAACAAGTGAATTTTTTGCTGCACTTTGAACTCAGATTCGTTTTCCATACATTTTCCATAAAATAATTCATGTCCCCCAAGCGTAAAACCGTTAGACACCAGGAACATGGCAAAAATGAACAATAGTTATAGTCTCGTAAATAATTCAGGCAGGCAGAACATCCAGGAAAGTTAATGCTGCTAACGTTGAGTAACTTGTAGGTAGAACATTGAGTTCACACAGCCAGCGCACAAAGTTATTACTGCTAATACAGAAACACCTCACCAGATACCTAGGGTGATAAAGAGGCGCTGTACGTAATATCACCAGTCACCAGAAAGAAGTTTGGACACAGAAAACAACGCTGGGCAACAACATCGGCTTTAGGGTGGCAAAGAGAGCTGAAGAGCGATGATGGATTCAAGCCAGATCTGTGACTAGAGATGAGTGTCTGAAAAGTTTCAGCGCTCCGTCTATCATCTCCCTGAATTTGCTTTGTTCGCCCTAAGTTGGCAGGATATGCCCAAACGTGGGTCCATTGCTCACTTTGCCACTGGATTCAAGCTAGACTGGCTGATGAGGGGTGCTACCCCAAAACTGGTCTCAGGATGCTTTTTTCCAGTCCTGTGAAGAGCTGGCTTGGCAGTTCGGGCTGGACTGTTCCCATGAGTCACAGGGTCAAGGCTGATTTGCATATGGCTGTGTCTGACCTGGGGTGGTGAAGTGAGCTAAAGAATGATGATGTATTCAACCCAGATCTGTGAGTGTCTGGAAAGTTTTAGCAACTCCGTCCATCATCTCCTTGTTTTTGCTTTGTAGACCATGATTATAGACATAGGAAGCTATAGTAGTAGGGTCATTACTACGGTGGAGCAGTTGATAGAGGCCAATCCATGCTGATGCTTGCCGCACTCCACCAAAATGGCCTTGGAAGTGGGCAGTGTCATCAAAAGACTATAAGTTGACAACATTCAATTTCGAATAAAATCAGCACACCAAAAACACACCTCACCGCTCTGCACTCCGGGCTGTGTCCGGGGAGAAACAAGGGTGTGCAGTTTGACACCCCCTAGTTTATCCATTCCAAGGCGAGGATATTCTATCAGCAGGGGCTGTTCATGAAATGCAAAAGAAATGCCCACTAATGACCACATCTCGAGAAATCCTTCGAGATACCTCCCCACAACCTCTCCTACATCCCCAGTAACATTGTATTTATGTTATATTTTGTTTTACCTACGATACAGACCTAGTTGCAGATTTGTCAAGACTCTGAACCGCTACAAACTGGGGGAATCTCTTGATAAATTGTTTACTTTCCAGCTCAAAACTGCTATTTTTGCACTGGAAAGTTGACCTTAAAGTAGTGTGAACAGCACTTTGCGGTACATTGTGCTGTTTTACTCTGCTTTGCATGAAGAGGGTTACCGTGGGCGGTCCTTGGGTGTTCCAACGCTTCCACCCATGACTTGTGTCCCAAACCCAGATCTACAGATAACAGACTTAACTTTGTGCAAAATAAACCGCTTCCTTGAGGCAGCGGGAAGTCTGAGAAATGTTTACATTTCAGCAAACATTTCACGTATGCCTTATGTGCTGCAACTGTACATCACACATCCAAATGGAAGGTTATTAAAATTGTCTAACCATATGATTATTTTATTGAAAGAGTATCTTTCCAGTACAAAACCAATGCTGGACATCAGATACACACAGCTCTGCACCATAGTGCAAAGGTCAAAGGTCTGTGCGTGGTACCAGGCAGCCTGTTTGTGCACCAGTGCAGGGTAAGAGAGAAGCAGCCGCCATATTTATGAAATAAGGTCTGAGCTGCTATATCCTCCTAGGGCAACTCAATGCAAAAACTTTGGTTGCTTCGCTGAAATCCAATCAATTTTCCCTCAAATGTGCTTCAAATGTAGTATTTGCCACTAACCGTCCAGATGCATACCTTCCTGATGACTGACAGCTGCCAACCCCCAATGGATAACTTCTGCACTGAAGCCTCCTTGCCAAACCTGGATTTACTTCAGCGGCGACTGAAAGCCGTCGAGCCGTCAGCCTGCGCGCGAGAGCGGAGCGAGGCCGCTTTGATTTCATTCTTTCTTTACTGGAGCTCAAGGTGTAAAGACCTGATAAGAGGCGGAATCTACTTAAGGATTCCTCGCCAGCCCCAACTCCCATAGGAGCTACTCAAACACAGAGCACGCTCCTGTCTGATTCTGTGGAAGAAAGGTCGCTGGAACATCAGACTACCTTGCCTCATTCATGGTGAATTAATTTCCAGGATCCTTCTCTGCTCTAAAACTCACCTGAGTGTAGAACATCTTGTGTTCCAAAGAGATAAATGCTCTTGATGCAGATGGCCAAGGATCACAGAATATCTATGTCTGTCCTACCCATGCTGGTTATAATCACGGATAATCTTTGTGAACCACTCATCAGGGCATTGCAAACACGCTTCGGTACCATTCACGCCCTTCTTCAGGACCTGCTTACCCACTTAGATGAAATGAGGTGTTTTTTGATCATCCTGACTGCAAAGACAGAGACAACCACAGTGACTAGATAGAAAGTATCCTCTTCACATCTTCACAGACACTCTCAGACTTTTCACATGTATTTTCTTTTACTGCACTTGGTCCAGTACATACAAAAGTTGTCAGATCCACAAGTGAGGCATTGGGGATGTAAATTGATCACTGAATACATTCATTTCATAAGGCTTTATTCGGAACAAAAAAACATGTCCATAAAAGCGCACATATAATAAATGCAAAACATACAACATTTACAATACAATTACTTTTTCAGTTCAACGCTCAAGAAAAAAAAAAAAAAAACATTATACAGGCAGGGACTGAATAAATATTTAAAAACTCATGCTTTTCCTAACACTAATTGCTTTAAGGAGGAAGGTAGCAGTATAAAAACATACATCGGGGTGGTGCAAATTAAAAAGCAATTTCATAGAATCATGAACTGTTCTAACACCAAACTTGATAAAAATAGGTTTTAAAAAAGTTTTACGGAAATTCCCATACAGTTGACACAGCATGAGAAAGTGCGTGGTGCTTTGTGCAGAAGTATTGTCACATGGACAAGGGCCAACAGGATTCTGGTTCAGCGAAGGGAAGGCAACTAGATTATGCACAGTCCCCATCCTCAACCTTGTTAAGACAAACTGATGGGAAACTCTTGTCACTAGAGTCAAATACGATTGGAAGCCCGCTATTTCATTCAGACTGTTATAAAACACACAGGTGGATAACTTTCCATCATTACTTATCCGCCTCTCTAATTTGTGATTAAAAAAGATTTTCTTCATTTCAGACTTAGAAAAGTCTGAAGCCCCATATCGATCCCCAATAATATTAAGGCCATAGATCTCCTGGAAACTGTTGATGATATATTTAATCCACGGGATCTTTAGATCACTGAATACAAGTTTCACCATTCGAAGTTTCTATTGGCCCATTTTTTCATGTCTATAAATACTTTATTAAGACCACCTGCTTTATAAACAATTTTCACTTCACATCCAACTTTTTGCAAGTTGTCATCGCATTAGCATGTTGTTTTATGTTATTGACAGATTCATATGTGAAAAAAATACAACTGAAATATTTTATATCACTTAATAAATATTGAACAATTTGAAAATGATAAGCAGATTTCAGCGATTTCTATTTAATATAATCGTATGATATTTAAAAAAATATGTTGCAAATAACATTTTCTTAGGGTGATGAAGTTAAGGTTCACAGGGTCAGCGTAGGGCTTGACCCCTTTGCTCCCCGGGGAGATGATTGCCCACTACAGTTTGAGATCCTGAGAGGATTCTCAGCCCCTTTAGCACGTCTGCCAGTGGGGCACCTGCATTGCCAAACCCATAAATGGTGGTCCCAAGCACGGACAACGACTGACCTCCTGGCCTATTGGCATTCTTGCCCCCAGGTGAAGCAGGTGGGTGTTTTCGCTGGCAGAGCCGGACAAGACTCTACCAGCTGACATCCTGTTATAGTCCTAGCATAGTGGGGAACCACAATGTTGGCAGATGGGCATCCGACATTTTATGGGTATATGCCCTGCATCTGCCAATCTTTAAATGATGCCTGAAAGTTGTACCTCACTGATGAGGACCAACAAAGCCAAAACATGTTTAGGTGGCCTCCTGCTCAGAGGCGGCTTGGACGTGTTGACTGGACCATCCCTTTTCAGGCAACCAGCAATGATTTGCATGTGGTCACTGCCGGTCTGCAATGCTGTAGATGATATCAAATAGATGGAATGGAATGTGCCCAGACTGCCTCCCAGTGGTTCCGAATAATTCGGACACTTCCATCCATCACTTTCCTGTCCTCTAGGTTAGGGGAGATGAGCCCCATGACAGTTGTGTCACAAGTTACAATCACAGATCTTTTTATCCTGTTGTATAGTTTTCAAGACTTTGTGGTAGGCCTTAAAACATGGAAGATTTTGACGATGTCAGGTGCAAAAGAGAGTTTGGGTTTTCTAGTGAGAGGCTGACTCAGTCCAATCGAAGTATCATCTTCAGAGACAGTCTCTTAGCCACAAGAATATTTTTAATGTTTTGAACAGTGTTTGAGGTTCTGTCTCATCTTCAGACTTTGCTAAGAGCCTCTGCTCCTGTGTGTTGGCCATCAGTGTTACTGCTCTAGTTTACTATCTTTTAAAACATATATATATTTTTATTAAAAAGTTGCATGACTGACAAACACAGTCTAGTTTTCTAGTTTATTACCTTGAAACAACGACCATCTGCATTCCAGACAACAGAACTCACGAACACTCCCTTGTGAAAGCCTCAGCCTGTTGCACACCCATAAACTCCCCATCCGAAAACAACTGTGTGTACTCAAACGATCTCATGTCCAAATGAATGCTATCTCCACAAATAAACAGTCAGTGAGGACTCCAGCAAATGCAAGGAACCTCTGAGAGCCACCAAATACTGCAAAAAAACTCTCACTTGAACCAACAATCACCTACTGCAAAGAGAAGTCTTTTGGGTTCAACATTAGCTTCAAGAACCCAATTGAGGAATTCTAACAACATATTGACAACTTCCCACTGCCTCATCTGCACGTCAATCAAAGTGCACAAAATATCCAAATGGACAAGATTTGAAATCCTTTCCACAGGGGACGAGGCGAGTATTCACCGGTCACTGAAGGCCCCCTGCCACGAGGCCAGTCTCTCCCCATCAGAAATCATAAAAATATGACATGGTCAGCAGTTCACTGAAGGTCATCAGTGCCTCTTTTTTATAGTGCTTCTTTTTTAGCGGCATGAAACCTCTGGTGACCGTGCGCTTGATAAATTCTTATTAACATACAGCCGGCAGGTACTCCCCTACCGACCGCGGCTCTTAACATAACATAGGTCATTTTACCAAATGCGCTGTAGTCTTCATATGTCCAGCCTTTCGTAAACAATTCTAACCTAGACCCTGATGACCTTTTTGGTTATTCCCCATCACACGTCTACCATTTCTCGAAAAAAGCACCCAAAAATCCATTGTCGCCCCGCTTTCCAACAACATTAAGTGAGAAACGCCTTCTTGCAGATCTATAACCCTGCGAGAGGAATTTGAAGTCAGCAATGCAACACCCAGGGGTGGTGGCCAAAAGGATAGAGAAAGAGAGACAACTGGGCAGGATCGAGGGCCCCCTCATGGCCAAAGAAGGGAGGGGGCTGGTCACGTCACCGTTGGGGGTGGTACCAAAGAAAGAAAAAGGGCAATTCTGACTGATCCACCACCTCTCGTTCCCAGAGGGCACGTCAGTGAACAATAGGATTGAGTCTGAGGTGTGCTCAGTAACCTATTGCACGATTGATGATGCGATAGACCTGATAAAGACTACAGGCAGCGGGACGCTCATGGCAAAGGCAGACATCGAGTCAGCATTCCGCCTACTCCCAGTCCACCCAAATAGTTTCCACTTGTTAGATTTCCAGTGGGAGGACCTGTACTACCATGACAAGGCAATGCCCATGGGATGCTCAGTGTCCTGCGCAAACTTCGAGCTTTTCAGCACATTCATAGAGTGGGCACTACATGATAGCCACCCCACGGGCGGGAAACTGCATTACCTAGACGATTTCCTGTTTACCGGCCCAGCCGCATCCCCCGAGTGCGAAGACACACTGAGGGCATTCATGACACTAGCAGACGAGCTGGGGATACCACTAGCCAAAGACAAGACAGAGGGGCCAACAACAAAGATCACTTTTCTCGGGATCGAGCTGGACTCAGTCACGGGGACGTCTAGGCTACCCGCCGAGAAAGTAGAGGACTTTAGACAGGACATAAGGAACATGTGCAGGCGGGACAAGGCCACATTGAGGGACATACAGCTGCTCATAGGAAAGTTGAATTTCGCGACAAGGGTCATACCAGCAAGCAAGGTGTTCGCTAGGCGACTGACACAGCTGACAAGGGGCCTGACACACAGACACCACCATGTGCGGCTCGGTGCCGAGGTAAAGAGAGACCTGCAGATGTGGGATACATTCCTGGCTGACTTCAACGGGGTGCTGATATGGAGGGAAGGCTGGCTGTCCAGTAAGCAGAAGCAGATTGAGTCATACACAGATGCATCAGGGAGCACAGGGTTTGGAGCTATTTTGAAGATGAAGTAGAGCGCAGGACAGTGGCCCAGCAGCTGGCACAGGGAAGGCATAGCAGGCAACATAACATTCTTGGAGCTCTTCCCCATCGTAGTGGCATTAGTAATCTGGAAAAAGGAGCTCAGGGACATGAAACTGACCCTGTGGTCTGACAATAGGGGCCTAGTGCAGGCGATTAACAGAGGGTCGGCCAGGTGCCCAGACACACTAAGACTAATGCGACGTCTGGTTACATTACAGCTGGAAGGCAACATAGAGCTGCGGGCAAGGCACGTCCCAGGGGTGGAGAACGAAATAGCAGACAGGCTATCAAGAAACAGGATGCGCAAATTCAGGGAGCTGGCACCCAAGGCAGAGTGGAACATGACCCCCTTCCCGAACCAGCTCTGGGACCTATCGGAACTGATCACATACGCACTTGCCCCAGCGGCAGCCAAACGCTACAGTAAATATGTAACAACGGTAATGAGAGTAGGGGGTATTCAATCACTAGCCGATGATGGAGACACTCGCAGGGCGGCAAAACAGTTCATTAGCTGGGCCTACAAGGGGAAGAAGTCGAGGTCCTGGGCACAGACTCACTTGGCAGCCGTGGCCCATCACGCAAAGCTCGAGACAGGTTTCAACCCAACGGCATCCCACTACATCAGGGCAGCAATGAAAGGGTGGAGACGGAAGAAAGGAAAGATAGCTGACACAAGGCGCCCAATAGACTTTGAGAAGCTAGGAGCGCTGCTGGTGGCACTGGAGGGCGTAACAGCAGATAGTTACGAGCTGCTACTATTTCAGGTGGCATTTACCACAGCATTCTTCGGAGCGTTTCGCATAAGCGAGTTAGTGGCCCCTGCCAGGGAAGGCCAAGCCGAGCACTGCATCCAGGCCGGCGACGTGACCCCCGGGGCAAAGAGAGTGGAAATGGTACTGCGGCGGTCAAAGACAGACCAGTCAGGCAAGGGGGCCATAATCAGGTTGCAATGCATACAAGAGCAGAGACACTGCGCAGTATGCTGCCTGTTCGCATTCATGGCGATACGCCCGGCGGGAGAAGGGCCACTTTTCAAACACAGGGACGGCACACAGCTGAGCAAATTTCAGTTCAAGGCAGTGATGCGCCTAGCTCTCAGCAGGGCGGGCCTTTCGCCAAAAGGCTTTGGGTCCCACTCTTTCCGGATAGGAGCGGCCACGACCGCAGCACAGCATGGGATGTCCGAGGCAGGAATTCAGTCAGTAGGGCGATGGCGCTCGCGCGCATACAAAACATATGTTTTCCCCCAGCTGTTATGACCGGAAGGCGCATGGGGCAAACCAGGAAGTGACTGGCCGTTTTTCCATTGCTCCAACAGGGAACAGACCACACCTAGTGTGGGTGGTGGTGAGGTTCCGTGAATCCTGAACCCGTTTCAGAAAGGTCATGGTTTCGTTACGAATTTGGTATTAGCGAACCGTAACCGGTTAGTACGACAAGCATGAGTGTTTTCGTCACGTTACACCGATGGATTCACTACGTATGTAGGGATTCGTTCTGAACCCTTGGGTTCCATTTTGTGTACGGCAGCCATTTTGTGGTTGCCCTCACATAGGCTGATGACTTTGGCCAAACGAGTCTTTAGCACACGTACACTTTAGCTGACTTCTGAATGACCCGAGCGAACGACCCTCTTGCCTGAAGCCAAACTTGTTAGGCCAGTTCCTTTCCCAGTAGCTGATCAAGATTGAGGATCAAGGCACAGGAGATCATAAACCTTTTATTGCACGCAACTATGTCTTATCTTACTCACACCTGTCCCTGCTCCTTTCTTTATGGCCTGTTTACGATGGGGATGTGCCCGTTTTTATGATAGGTTCGATCGACCTGTCTGATGAAGAATGTTGGGTTTGACCAATGATCGATTATTGGCTGGAAAACTGAAAAATGGGTTTTACCGTCATGTGATACCTCTGATCTGGATGCATGTGATTGGACAGTTTGTAAATGTAAAGTATTTGTCTGGAATGTGATTTTTGGCATAAAAAGGACGGCTTGCTTTGTAAAATTTGAGCAGTCTCCTGAGAACTCATACCGTGTTGACTTCTAGGACTTCTGTTTCTGGCTGCAGCCAATAAATTCGATCTTTGACGTCACCAAGAAGATTCTGTGTCTCTGTGTTTGAAGACAGGTGATAGCCGAAGACTTTGGGCGTGTCCCCTGACGCCGCTGGGTTTTAAATAACCCGGTTCTTCAGTGGGGCACTCCTTTGTCAGACGGATGGACGCCTGGTGGAAAAAATCGGGGCGCTCACTCGGGGACAGGCCAAGGCACACATGCGTGCGATGGTTCGGACGGTCGGGCATGCGGTGGGACCTGCTGGTGGCGACCCTGAAAGGTCTCCGGGACGACGCAGGCCGGCACCGGACGTCTTTATAATACACCTGGGGGGAATGACCTGGCCGGGTCGGGGCGGAGAGCACTCCTCCTCGAGATACAGAAGGACCTCATTGAAACGGCCAGGGCATTTGGGCGCACGTCAATAATATGGTCCGAGCTTATAAGTAGAAAAGAGTGGCGTGGGGCGGAATCATACAAAGTTTTGCAGGGCGAATGGCCTGGCCTCAATCAGGCATGGGTTGATACACACAGGCTGCCCGGAATACTACGCCAATGACGGGGTCCATCTCTCCGAACAGGGCATGAGAGTCTTCTGGTCCAACTTGTGGGGTGCCATGGTAATGGCGGGGTGTCAGTAGTAAGGCAGGACGTAGGAGGGGGAGCCGCAGGAAGACGGCAGCCTCCCTGACGGCGTGGCGAAGGGCTACGCTGAGGACGGTTGGTACGGAGGCACACCGGAGGGCGGTGCGCCAGAATAGGTCCACTCACCTTCAGATGCCGCACGGCTGGGTGAGGTGGCCTAAGGAAAGCGTCTCTGGGATGCCTCACGGCTGGGTTTCAGGACTACAAAGGAAGGGGTAGTAATCAGAGATGGCGCTCGCAGCCCAGCCCCCGCCGGATGGCAGGGCACAACAAAAGCGGACAAGGTAGCGAGACGGCCTAACTCTGAGGACATAGGCTACCCCCCTTTCTGCGCAAATGAGGCGCAAAGAAAATTCCAACCTAACAAAGAACCTGCCCAGGGGCCAGGGGACGATCACAAGGAAATGTATAATCAGATAACATGCAAAGTGCAAAAATGTAACTGTTTCCTTGTAACCCTAATAAAACTGCGGCCAACAAATGACCACCACGAGACAAGAAGTGTAGTGGCTTTTCTTGGCTGGAGGGGAAATACTGAATGGAAGAGGAAGGTGTATGCACGAGGAGTGGGGCAGAGTGCGGGGGTTATTGCAGAGGCGGGCCCCGCAGGGGGCTAAGGAGCCGGCGCCATAACCCGGCGTCGAGCCCCCAGTGGAAAGGGGGAACCCGGCATGGCGCAAAAAGGAAGGCACGGTGGGGAAAGCCCACAAGGGTCCCCCCCTACCCCACCCAGGCCGCCGCGGCCAATCGGGGGGCACGCATGTTTCAAACCCCCCAATCAAGGAACTGGAGCGAAGACTGAGCGCCGGTATGGGGGCTTAAAAGCACGGCACCCCCAAGTAGGCTCCTAGCATCCAGGAGCAGGGGAGCAGCGTGACACAAGGAGTGTAAGCTTGTCCCACCCACCCACACCAGAGGAACAGCGATGTCGCAGGGCTGAAAGGGGCTAGCAATGTGGCGAAGGGCTACGCTGAGGATGGTTGGTACGGAGGCACACCGGAGGGTGGTGCGCCAGAACAGGTCCACTCACCTTCAGATGCCGCACGGCTGGGTGAGGTGGCCTAAGTAAAGCGACTCTGGGATGCTTCACGGCTAGGTTTCAGTACTACAAAGAAAGGGGTAGCAATCAGAGACGCAAGATGGCCTAACTCTGAGGACATAGGCTAACCCCCTTTCTGCGCAAATGAGGCGCAAAGAAAATTCCAACCTAACAAAGAACCTGCCCAGAAGGGCCAGGAGAAGATCACACGGAAATGTATAATCAGATAACATGCAAAGTGCAAAAATATAACTGTTTCCTTGTAACCCTAATAAAACTGCGGCCAACAAATGACCACCACGAGACAAGAAGTGTAGTGGAATTCTTGGTGGGAGGGGAAATACCGAATGGAAGAGGAAGGTGTATGCACGAGGAGTGGGGCAGAGTGCCGGGGTTATTGCAGATCTATAACCCTGTCTTTAGACCATGGTTCACCATAGAGTTCAGAAAAACTCGGTTGGCAGAATTTGTCCGGAACTTTGCGTTACAAGCACAGCATGGAGTGGCCACAATTCGGGCATTTACGTCAGCGGAGATGAATATATCGCCCACTCCTAGAAACAGCTCTTGCAATGTGGTAGGTCGCAGACGAGCCACTGGAAATAGGAAGCCACTGAACTGAGGGTGCCTATGCCATTAAAACCTAAAACACGATGACCGCCCTATATCTAGAATGTGAAAGGGAGCGAGCCAGCTGCATGGACGGAGGGGGTGTTCTTAATGAGAGAGGGCAAACTTCAGCAGGGCCTTTGGGGTAAGGGTATGGATTAAACCGTGCCACATAGGGTGAAACAGTAGGGTACACATGGAGAACGAAGTCAGCCTCTGAAAGCAGCATCAATAGAATATTGTTGCTGCTGAGAGAGCAGTAAATGAAAGAGAGACTGCATCCAATGACCCCTCGCTTGCAGGGCACAAGTCCTAAAGAAAGAAGTGGGGGTACGCTGACGTCACAACAGGAAGTGATGTCACGAAAGGTGGCTTGCACCATCAGACTCATTGCCTCCCCTCGCTCACCCCTTAGATGCTATTGCATCAGAGAAGCCAGCGCGTGAGCAGCGTTCCGATGGGCTCTGATCTCGCCCTAGAGAGGCCAAAGAGTGAATGTGTGGCTCAATTTGCTCCAGTTATCGAGCTCCCGGTAAAATAAGTGGGGGGACGCCGTCCACCCGCGTGGTACCTCGACTCGAGCCCTGCGGGCTTGTCTTTAACCCGTTCTCTGGCCTGACTGAATGGCGCTGCTTGCAGCAAGGGGGCTGTTTACCACTACTTGCTTTCAGGGGCGGTTCCATCAGGAAGCTCATATGAAGTGAAACATTGAGTCATGTGTCACTGTGCTTGTGAACATAAAAAAGTGCACATTTTCATAAACAAGCATTGCTCATGCGCAAAAGTAAACTTCTTGTAGCAGTGGACAGCATCTCTGCCTCATGGAATCTGTCCATCCTTCTGCAGCAACAAACATTTCTAGGAAGAAACGACCATTGGGCCTGATTCACAGAACTAACTTAAGACAAAATCCTAAACTTACTACTTTTGGTATTCACAGAAGTTAGGATGTTGTCTTAAGTTTGCCTTAAGACAGACTTAAGTTAGGATTTTGTCTTACGTCTGTCTTAAGTCTGTCTTAAGTCTGTCTTAAGTTTGTTTTAAGTCTGTCTTAAGTCTGTCTTCAGTCTGTCTTCAGTTTGTCTTAAAATCCTAACTTCTGTGAATACCAAAAGTAGTAAGTTCAGGATTTTGTCTTAAGTTAGTTCTGTGAATCAGGCCCATAATGTTTACATAAAACCTTTGAAGGGGGGGACGGGCGCTCACGTTCACATCTCAGGCCCCCTGTGCGCCCTCCAGGAGCACACAGCACACACCGCGCCGTTTACTCAGATCTAATGTGTTTATTGTATCAACTTATAGGGTTTAAAGAGCTGTGGGTGTTTGCCAGTTACACCAATCAGCAGGCATGTCATGTTGGATTGGTGACAGAAGAGAGAGGGAATTAAAGCCACAAGCACTGTGTGTTTGTTGATACAAATCCATGTGTGTTTGCTCGTTACATATTCACAGCGGAAAGCATCAGGTAATCTACAACTGGGAATGTCTCGTGGGCACCAAATGATGAAATGCTACAAAATATGAGAGGCGGGCACCATGGTGAACAAAGATTTCCAAAGCTGGGGCAGAGAAAGTCACAGATGTTTATTAAAGACAAGAAGGCACCTGCTCCCTTTCCCTTTCTCTTAAGGGGGGGAGACCTCGGTCAGCGGCCTCATCACAGTTTAGATTTTTACATATGTTGGGCCTGCACTTTGTGGCACGTTTTGTACTATTACAAAATGAATTACAAATTGGAATTCATAAACTGTTCTGCGTCTCCACATTAGCCACACTTATCTGTGCTGAGTTCTCCGCCCCGCCTGCGAAATCTCTGCATGTATATGTATAAATATAGGGGCAGGTTTATGTTACCTGGCGCATCCGAAACGTGCGACACGCAATGCCACCGTTGTGCCACCAGGGATGCGCCGCATTTACAATGCGGCGCACTATGGCGTAAGGTTGGCGCAGTGCTGGAGTTGTGTCGCAGGCACAATGCAACTCCAGCACTGTGCCAACCCGGCCTATCTTCCACATGGTGCGTCACATCTTACGCCTGCTTCAAGCAGGCTTTTGACGCAGCAGGGTCGGAAAAGTGACTGAGTGAAATCTTGTAGATTTCACTCAGGCACTTTTCGGATGCGTTCCTGCACTGGAACGCCCACCCTGCGCCAGTACGCCCACATGAAACCTGAAGCAGGTTTCATGTGGCGCAGGGCTTTACAACGTGACACATCTCCCTAGATGCGTCACGTTGTAAATACCCTGCAGCATGGCGCTAGCTTTACGCCACCGCTGCGTCACAGAAGTGATGCAACGGTGGCGCAAAAGAGGCGCACGGGGCTTGTAAATCTGCCCCTTAGATTCTAGTAGTAAACATGGGAAGCAGTGGCGTAGCAAGGTCAGGTGATACCCTGTGCGGAAAATATCTTGTCACCCCCGGCTGGACAAAATGGCAAAAATATGTGTTTAAAACACAAATTTTTGCCATTTTGTCACCCCCTCAATGATGACACCCGGGGCGGCCTGCACCGACCGCACCCAACCCCCTTCCTACACCCCTGATGGGAGGGACCAGGAAAGTGTCTTAAAGTAAGGATAGATTTAATCCAGAGTGGATGGAGTTAAGAAGGAGTAAGAGGGGTTTAGGCAGGGTCAAGGCAGGGTTTTTGGAGGGACTCACCCACATGAGAGTAAGACAATTAAAATACTCAGGGGATAGGGACATATACACGCTTTTGTAGTAAGTTTACACTCTGAGGGGAAGATTTACAAGCCCCTTGTGACATCTTTACGACACCGTTGTATCACATTTGTGACGCCGCTGCGTCGTAAACAATGTGCCACTATGCGATATATTTACAACGTGACATATCTTGGGAGATGCGTCACATTGTAAACCCCTGCCCTACATTATACCTGAGTCAGGTATAATGTATGCAGGGTAGGCGTCCCCACACAAGGAAGCCTCATAAAAGTGACACAGTGAAATCTACAAGATTACACGGAGTGACTTTTACGACCCCGCTGTGTCAAAACCTTACGCCTGCTTGTAGCACGCGTGAGGAGTGACACAGCACAGCAAGTATAGGTCACCCCTGAGCAGTGCTGGATTTTTGTCGCACTTGCGACACGACTCCAGCACTGCGTCGGCCTTACGCTGACAGATGCATCACGCATCTATCTATCCTTGCGCCACGGTGTGCCGCATTGTAAATGCGTTTTTTTACGTCGCGCAAAATAACTGGCGCATCCCTGCTAATATGCCGGGATGCGCCAGTTATTGTAAACCTGCCCCTGAGTTTGTGAATACCGAAGTAGTAAACTTACTCAAAACTTAAAGCTGCCTTTGTGAATCCGGCCCACCGTGTGCTCACTGCAGCGCCTTCCCCTGTTCAGGGCCTCGCTGGGTTATAACCTCCTCTGTCTTTATTCCATCAATGGGACCTGAAATCTGTTTATGTAAAAATATTCAACCCTACCCCACTATGCCTTTATGCGAGCCAGCATAGTGAGCCCTGCCTTCCAGGTGGAGGTTATAGCGGTTCTGGGCACCGGTCCCAAAGAACATTTACAAATAAAACAGTGGATTTTGCAGTACATTGTTTTCAAATAATGGGCAGATTCATACAATTTACAGGCAGAACTGATGGTGAACGAATAAAATATTCAAGTAGTTCAGTGCCTACCAGAGACCAAGGAAGAATATTTATCAAAAGCAAAACATCTTTTATAGCTTGTAAAGGAATCATCTGGCAGGTACACAAAGGCTGTTCCCTGAGCGGTAGGTATTTGTACTGCTGGACATTAAATGCCAGTCTGATGCAGTGTGCCCTGCTGAAGAGGGACAGATATAAAATCTCATAGAGAGAGGAGTAATGCTAGCTTTAAAATCATCTTTGTCAGGACATATTATCCTTCCCTGATCCTGTGCCACTGAAGAGGCTTGTTTACAAGCCTGCCAGGGGCCTAGACCACTCAAGGATGCTGAGAGACTCCATAACCACTAAAGCGCGTCACAAAATCCGCCGCGGTGTGGACGTTCGATTGCAGGGGTGGGTCCGTGTCGGCCAACAGACGTGTACAGCACTACGGAGGTAATGCTCGCGACGGCCGTTGGCCGACAGAAGCACATAACACGTTAACATTCCAGATCACTGACGCTGAACAAGGTCTGCTCTCTTCTTCCTGGCAGGAGACCGATCCTGTGGTACTGAAAATTCTGGACCCGTGTTATGAACATCATCGTAGCATGACGAATTTGATATCAGAAGACCGAGAATGGCTAGTACACTATGAACAAGCATTTTCGTCGTATTCGAGTGACGATTTCACTTCGAAATCGCCATTTTCGTCCTGAACCCTCGGATTCCATTTTGTGTACGGCAGCCATTTTAGTGAGTTGCCCTCACATAGGCTAATGATTAAGGCCAAACATGATTCCAAAGGACACGTACACCTTGGTTGACTTCTCCGCGACCTGGGCAAGCTGGAACCATTGCCCCAGGCCGAACCTGCCCGGCCAGTTCCTTTCCCAGTGGCCGAGCGAGATAGCATCAAGGCACAGCCTATCATAAACCTTTTCATCGCACACACACCCTGCCTAATCTTGCTCACACCTGTCCCTGTTTCTTTCTCTAAAACTTGCTTTACAAGGAGGAGGTGCCCGTTTTTATTGGGCGTCCGTCGATATCTGATGAAAATGCTGGGCTTTGCCGGATAATTTATTGTGGGCTGAACAAACTGAAATATGGGCTTGTCATCATGACTCTGCTTTTTCTTTGTAGTGACAACATGTGAATGGTCAACTGAAATTTGAAGAATGTTTGCCTGAAGCTCAATATTTTGTATAAAAAGAGAAGGCTGGCTTTGTAAGTTGAGCAGTCTCCTAAGAACATACACCGTGTTGTACTTCTAGGACGCCTGTTACTTGGTTGCAGCCAATAAATTCGATCTTTGACTTCACCTAGAAGACTCTGAGTTTCTGTAGTCTGAAACAGGAAGTACCCGAAGTCTTTGGGTGTTATCCCTGGCACCGCTGGGTTACCGGTTCGGTACCGGTTCTGAAAAACCCAGTACTTCAGTTGGCGCCCAACGTAGGGCGATTTCAGCGGTACCGGTCCAAGCCAGAGGTTCGTGAGGAGCTTCGTGTGAAAATTCTGGAGGAAGGCCGCCACTTCATCGACCCTTGCATGTCGACGTGGTCCGAAAGTCTTTGCTGCGAGGTTCCCCGCTTCCCGACGGCTACGAAAGGACTGCTGCCCTGACTATCACCCTGTTTTGGACCCTTGATGTTTGGTAGAGCGAAACGATAGACGAGTCTTCTGGTGACGTCATCGATACCTCAGTTAAGTATAAGTGGAGCGTCTCCCAGTCCTTAGTTGGTTCTTAGTTTTGGGTATCCCTTCGGGATCTTTGATTTGGAACTTGCAAGTACCAAAGCCGAAGGACTCGTGTATTCACGAGAATATCGGATTCGATAATCCTTTGAAGATTGAAGCTAGACTAGAGAGCGAAGATGCCTGGTCTTAGTAGACTTGGAAATGTGTTTTGTCTTGGTTGTAATAATAGGGATTCCCGATTGGAGGACTCGTGTCCGGTTCCTCCGATTGGAACTCCGACCTATGAATTGTATGTGAAACATGGCGTAGGCCCCATCACATACAATGAAGTATGGATCCGATACACCAGAAAAGATGGTGTTTTAAAATGGCCCCAATATGGTAGTTTTGATACGGAGGTTTTAGATAATCTGGAGGTCAAACTTTTCAAGAAGAAAGCCCAGCCGGCGATGTTTGACTCTTGCTGCCTATGGCGTAAGGAAGCCAAACAAAAGGAAATTAAATTAGAGAAGAAAAATAAGAGAGAAAGGGGTATCTCGATAATGCAAGCTGCTATACAGTTTAAAGATAACGAAGAGGAACAGATGAGTGAGCAGTTGCACAGGCAACCTAAAATGGTAATAGATAAATGCTATCCAGTTTTGCCGCCTCTTCAGCAAGATGCAGCAAAAGAACTCGAAAAAGACCCCCTAATGTCGCATTTGTTGAGTTCGCCACCCCCCTATGCGCAGAGTGCCACAGCACCTCCGCGACCTTTAGTTGTGCAACCCCCGATTGTTGTGTCTCAAGTTCTTCCACAACCACCAGCTCCTCTTCAGGTGGCTCCTACTCCTGTGGTCCTGCCTCCTCCTCAAGGGCCACTGACTTTGTTACCTGTTTTGTTACCCGCTCAGACTTTAACTCCTGTAACCTTTCCACCTGTCCTTGCTACCTCTTCCACTACTGTTCCTGCATTGCCTTTTTCTCAATCTGCTTTTTCTCCCGTTTTGTCGACTTCTCCTTCTGTTCGACAGAGAATGACTGACACTGTTGCTAATCTTCTACATCCTTTCTTTGGAGCAACGAGTGTAACCCCTGCCTCAGAACGTAAGCAGTTGCGTAGTCAACTGCCTGATTCTAGGGAGAAGGAAACATTGGATCATTTGGCACATAAATGGGTTACCGACCCGACGAGATATGAGCTAGAATCTGTTATGGATGTCTTCCATCAGTGGGAAGAACCAAAACAAAGATACGTTTTTGAGAAAATGTGTGTTTTTCTTTGTGAAGAATTAGAGGATAATGATTTGGAATCCAATCCACCTGAGTTGTGTCGTGTACGGTTCGAGTTTGCAAAAGGCACGATTGTGGGTTCAGATGTTAAGAAAGCAGTTGCGACGTTGTTGTTGCTTAGGACTGAAGGTGTTTCTAAATCGTTGTTTGAGTCTGATTCCTCTGTTAAGAAGAAGGGAAGACAATATCCCATGAGAGAAGTTCCTCCGGTATGGAAGGAAGAAGTAGCAGCTGGTCATAATATTGTTCCCCCAGCTATACCAGCACATTTTCAGCGTGTGTGGGTACATGTTCCATGGAAGCGAGCTGAAATTTTGGCCCCTAAACAGACATTGCCTGATCCCCGTAAAAATCCTGCAGGGTATTATAAGGAATTGTCACAGACTGCATGCTCTTGTATTATGAATTTAGCCGATATAGACATGTTGTTTGGGAATGTTGTTCCGCAACCTTTATGGGGAAAGATTCGTCATGCAGATCATGATCAGGAGTTAGGTGACTCATGGGCTAATATTACTGCTGCAGATGGCCGACAAGTTGGTGGTGCTAAACCCGAGCCTTTAGTAGCAGACCTCCCTGGTAGGATCATTAATTACATGAAAACTTTAATGCCTGCGATGCGTGTGAATTGGGATAAATTGTCTGCGTGTAAGCAGAAGAAAGATGAAACTGTGTCTGATTTCTTCACCAGGTTTGAAGAAACGTTTGTCGACCACAGTGGTCAAGATATGAGTACAGAAGGTGGTCAACGGTTGTTCGTTGACAAGTTCGTGCATAATTTGCTTCCCGAGTTGTGTAAGAAGTTAAAGGATTCAGAAAGTTCTTGGGCCGTTTCCTCTTCAGTACAGATATTGGCTACCGCACAGTATTATGAAAATCGAGATAAAGATGAGAAGGATAGAGCAGAGAAGAAAACTAAAGAGTTAAAGACAAAGGTTCTGTTACAGCAAGCGTATCCGCCACGTGGTGGTGGTGGTCAGAATACCTACCAGCAGCCGCAACAGTATCAGAGGAACTCGCAAAGAATCGAGTTTTCTCAACCACGTGTTCCTGTAGGCCCGAATCAGTGTTCGTATTGTAAAGAAGAGGGTCATTTCAAGTATAGTTGCCCTATCTTGTTACAGCGTATGAATGGTGCTTCTGGTGTAAGAGGTCGAGGTGTTCAACAAGCACCTAGAGGTAGAGGACGTAGAAATTTCCCCCAGAACGCGCGTTCTCTTCCGCCACAAAATTCAATGAATAGGTTTGATCAGCAGGATAATGCATCTGGTAGGACAGCTCAGTACTATGCTGATGACTACTATACAGAAGATGAACATATGGAAGGTAATGATTGCTAGGACAGCCGTAGACAGAAAGAGGGAGTTGTTTCAGTTCCAGTAGATCAGAGTGGGCCTTATGTTGAGGTGATTACTTCAGGTGTGTCAGAGCCTTTTCTGTTGGATACTGGTGCTACGAAGAGTTCTATCATGCACTCTAAACTCCCTGGCGCACCTTTGTCTGGCGAAACGAATGTCTCAGTAGGTTTTTCTGACGCCCCGGTTAGGAACCCAGTTTCTAGTCCTATGTCCCTTTCTGTTGGTCCTTGTGAATTAGAAGCACCCCTTATTCTAACGACAGGTTGTGGTAAAAACTTGTTGGGATTGGATTTGTTGAAGAGATTGTATGCGACTTTGTATTGTTCTCCCTCGGGAGTACAACTTACACTGGGTAGGAAAGTGATCTCTCCAATGTATTTGTCAAAGGACAAACTTCCGACAGAATTGTCGTTTCTTCCCGATATTCTTTGGGCTACTGGTCCTAACGATGTGGGTCTGTTGGAAATACCGCCATATGTTGTGACATTGAAAGCTAATGTGAAAATGCCACGCATTCCCCAATATAAAATTTCTAGTGAAGATGAAAAAGCGTTGCTAGCGATCATTTACGATTTGATTGAAAAAGATGTAATTGAAGAGACAAGAGGTAACGTTTGCAATAGTCCTGTTCTGCCTGTTTTGAAACGTACTGACCCTTCTCAGCCACCCGTGTACAGATTCGTGATTGATCCTAGAGAGGTCAATAAGATCGTTGTGCCACAATTTCCAGTCGTTCCTGATATCACTGCATTATTGACCATGATTCCAGCTTCTGCCACCTGGTTTTCGGTGATTGACTTGAAGAATGCTTTTTCCAGCATCCCGATTGCCGAGGAGAGTAGGGATATTTTTGGCTTCAGTTTAGGAGAACGAAGCTTCCGCTTTGAACGCGCTCCCCAGGGCTACTGTGAAAGTCCATTGATATATAGTCAGGCTTTAAAGACACAGCTTGATACGATTGTTTTACCTGATGGCGCTACTCTTATCCAATACGTTGATGATTTGCTTATTGCTGCAGATACTGAAGAGATCTGTAAAGAAGCCACGTTGTCTTTGTTGCGTCATCTATGTGATTTGCATCACAAAGTGTCCCTCTCCAAGTTGCAATACTGTCGACAAGAAGTGACCTACTTAGGTCATCTCTTATCGAAGGAGGGAAGAAAACTGACCCCAGAAAGAATCCAGGCAATAGCGAAATTGAGTGTGCCAAGAACACAGAGAGAAGTACATGTTTTCTTGGGCATTACATCATATTGCAGACAATGGATACCAAATTATTCTTTGCTGGCCAAATCCTTGGTAGCATTAACCTGTAAAGATACACCAAATCCCATTCCATGGTCTGAAGAGTGTCAGAAAAGTTTTTCCGAATTGCGCAATGCATTATGTTCGGCTCCTGTGTTGGGTACCCCCGACTACAGTAAGCCCTTTACATTGTATGTCCATGAGAAAGAAGGTTGTGCGTTGTCAGTGTTGACACAGTTGTTTGGAGACAAGCAGCGTCCATGCGCGTATTTTTCGTCGACTTTGGACCCGGTAGCTAAAGTATAGCCGAGTTGTTTAAGAGCCACAGCGGCAGCAGCCGTTACTATTCGACAGTCTGCTTTTTTAGTGATGAATAACACGTTGATTGTGATGGTTCCACATGCAGTGGACACGTTGTTAAACAGAACCAAGACACAGCACTTAACTAGTGCTCGGTTGTCAGGTTACGAGTTGACATTGTTAGCGAGTCATGTGCACATAAAAAGATGCAACACTCTTAACCCAGCTACGTTGTTGCCGATTGTAGAGGAATTAGATGCTTCAGAACAACATGATTGTTTTCTTAGAACAGAAGAAGAAACGAAAGGGAGAATAGACCTCAAAGATACTCCTCTGCAGAGTGTAATGGTACCTTATGGGTGGATGGTTCATGCTTCAAGCTTCCGAATGTTGATACGACTGCAGCATATGCTGTCATGACTTTGCATACGATTGTTGAAGCTGCACATATCCCACACAATTCAGCCCAAGCAGCAGAGTTGATTGCACTTACGAGAGCGTGTGTGTTGTCGAAAGGAATGAAAGTGACCATATATACAGACAGCCAATATGCATTTTGTGTGGCTCACAGTTTTGGACGATTGTGGAAGGAACGTGGGTTCCTGACTTCGCATGGTCAGTTGGTGAATGAGCTTCTCGAGTAACTTACTTTGCCCTTGCAAGTTGCGATTGTGAAATGTAGCGCACACAAGAAGGTTACTGATGATGTTGGTCGTGGAAATGCATTTGCTGACGAAGTCGCAAAAGAGACAGCAAGGAATGTGATGAGTCGAATGTATGTTGCGGGCCCTGCAAGATGGATTGGTGACGTTGGTATGTGTGAAGATACGATAGAGAGTGTGAAGTCTATTCAAGCTGAAGCTACAGAGAAAGAGTTGAGTGTGTGGAGAGAAAGTACGGGTAAAATGGATGTCAATGGTTGTTGGATTGAATTGTCAGAGCATCAGAGATGGTTGTTACCCGATGCGTATGTGCGTGCAGTGGTTACAATGGCCCATGGAATGGTTCACATCAGTGTGAAAGGGATTTGTAAGTTGTTGGCCCCAGTATGGCAAAATGCTGGAATCCCTAAATGTGCAGAGAATGTTTTCAAGAATTGCATGGTGTGTCTGAAGTACAATCCTGGTAGGGGAACCCCAACTCCAGCTGGTCATTTTGCACCTCCTACGTATCCTTTCGACGTTTTGCAGCTAGACTTCATCCACATGGAAAGGTGCAACAATTTGAAATACGTACTCGTTGTTGTCTGTGCCTTCTCAAGATGGATAGAAGCATACCCCCTAAAAGACAATACTGCCTTATCCACAGCTAAAGCCCTTGTGAAAGAGTTCTTCCCTAGATTTGGAATGCCGAGAATGGTCTGGAGTGACAATGGGAGTGAATTTGTGGTTCGAGTGATGAAGAGAGTATGTGAAGGGATAGGCATCCAACAGACATTCCACGCTGCAAATCACCCCCAATCAGCTGGACTAGTAGAATGCTACAATGGCACGTTAAAACTTAAACTGGCCAAAATTCAAGCGAGCTCTGGCCTTAAATGGCCTGACGCTCTGCCTTTAGCACTCCTATCAACCAGATTGACTGTGCATTCGCGAGTGGGACTTAGTCCTTATGAAATAGTTTTCGGCCGCCCGGCCAACATATGGGGAGTGCCAAGGCCCACCAAATTCAGTGAAATCGAACACCCTGTTTTGCTTGACTATTTGTACGAATTGACGGCTAAATTGCGTGTTTTACACCAACAGGTCCACGACACTCTGCCTCAGGTCTCTGAAGCTCCAGGACACCCCATTGATCCTGGATCCTGGGTTCTGGTGAAAAACTGTCAGCGAACAAAGAACGACCAGCCCCGGTGGACCGGCCCACACCTCGTCCTTCTTTCAACAAGATCAGCTGTTCGAGTGGAAGGAAAGAAGAACTGGATCCACGGTGTACATTGCAAGAGGGTCCCTTTGCCTCGGCCGTACGACCGGTGGGTCCAGGAGGGTGTCGCCGACTCAGAGACTGAAATTGTGCCTCGTTTTCTACCTTTGAGTGATGCACGTATAAAAGGAACAATTACTGAAAAAGAGAGTGACAACATTTTGCAACCAGCTGTATCACCGTCAATTCGATTGGACACTACCGAACCTGAACTCCTTTTCCAAGATCAGACAATACCTGGAAAGAAGAAATATAATCTGAGGCCGAGAACTATGAACTAATAAAATTGTCTTTTCTAAGTACTATTTTTGAAAGTGCAGCTCTCTCATCTGAGAAATTTTTTTATTTTTGTTTTTCGAACCACCATCCGGGTTCCGCTGTAGGGTCGCGGTTGCCCAAAGTCTTTGGGGTGCAGCTGAAGACGTTAGGTCGACAGTTCTGGTTGGTCTAAGGGAGTTGCCCTGGACTGACAGAAGCATTCCTTAGCATAGAACACCCAACCATCGCGAGCAGCATTGTATAGAGGATGGAGTTTTTTGAGATGGAGAGACCTGCCAAACCAATGAACTTTAAAACCAGAATATGTAAATTGATGACCAAGAAACGTTTTTTATTATTATGTATTCTCATGTTGTTCGGTGCAATGATGTTTTTAACAGGATATGTTTTATTTTCTTTACAAGTGACATTTGCACCCACTACATCACCCATACCTCCTCCTACTGTTTCCTCACATTCTTTTCAACCCCTTCCTGAACATGAATCCGCTAGGAGATTAGAGTTTATTAATAACTCCTTCGTTCAGCTTTTGCACCAACACCAACTAGTAATGAACACGACCAACTGTTGGGTGTGTGGTCTTATGCCTCACACAACGGATAAAGGTATCCCTTATCTAGTCCTGCCATTCAGCCATAATGGTTCTGTGTGGGCATACAGAACGATGTTCATCTACGCACACAAAGTCTACCCCCTACGCTCCGTAACAGACAATCCTAAGAATAGTGCTCTTGTTAAAGGGATAGTGGACATGATTAAGGAAGATATTTCCTACGAGACTATCCCGAGAGATGAGACGCTAGTATACATAGGATGGAACGTGACCGGATATGGAGCTACTCTGAGTGAGAAACAGCAAGCTAAGAGATCTTCCCCGATTTGGATTGTACCCCATCAGGGTCACTTATGTCTGCAAGGTAATGGCAAGAATCCCAGAGCTCAGCTAAGGAAGAGTATCTGTACTGAAACATATGTGTTTGCATCTCAGACTTCCCCTTCATTCTTAGCAGCTAAGGGTACCTATTTCATCTGCCATGATAGAGCCTATACATGGTTGCCCCCTGACTTCTCGGGCACATGTTTTGTTTCGTTCCTGTTGCCTCCCACCTACACAGCTGCGGCAGATTACCATAAGACAAGGATAGTTAGAGGTGTCTTCCGTAAAGAAGACACTGCAGGACAAGAATTTGGGGACTTCGTAAAGGGTTTTCTGTCATTATGGGGACCAATGGTTAACAGCAGGAACATAAGGCAATTGACAAGGGTGGTTGAATTCACCATAATTGAAACTGCCGGTGCCCTTAGTAACTTGACTGCTGAGCTCCAGTCGGATCGACTTATGACCCTTCAGAACAGGGTCGCGTTAGATGTCATACTTGCAGACCGAGGTGGGCTATGTAAATTGATCCAATCGAGTTGCTGTGTTTTCATTCCAGATAACGCTCCAACAGTGTACCAGGCCATCTCCAAACTGCATAAGATTTCTGAATCTATTCATGTGGATAAAGGAGATTGGTCGTTGATGGGATGGTTCTGGGAACTAATATCCGCCTGGGGATGGAAAATTCTGATGGTCGTTGGGGTGATCTTAGCCATCCTTTTCCTGTTCTGTCTGTGCGTACAGTGTGCTCCTGCAATATGTGGCCTCTGTGCTACATCGTATTGTAAGGAAACCTGTATCAAGAGACGAGCTAAGTAATAGGATGATGCTACAGCAACATCTCAATGACATTAGGAATATAGACCTGGACTCAGATTAGCGTGAGTATAGGTTTATTGCCTATGTAAGGGCAAAAGGAGGGTCTGTAGTACTGAAAATTCTGGACCCGTGTTATGAACATCATTGTAGCATGACGAATCTGATATCAGAAGACCTAGAATGGCTAGTACACTATGCACAAGCATTTTCGTCGTATTCGAGTGACGATTTCACTTCGAAATCGTCATTTTCGTCCTGAACCCTCAGATTCCATTTTGTGAACGGCAGCCATTTCAGTGAGTTGCCCTCACATAGGCTAATGATTAAGGCCAAACATGATTCCAAAGGACACGTACACCTTGGTTGACTTCTCCGCGACCTGGGCAAGCTGGAACCATTGCCCCAGGCCGAACCTGCCCGGCCAGTTCCTTTCCCAGTGGCCGAGCGAGATAGCATCAAGGCACAGCCTATCATAAACCTTTTCATCGCACACACACCCTGCCTAATCTTGCTCACACCTGTCCCTGTTTCTTTCTCTAAAACTTGCTTTACAAGGAGGAGGTGCCCGTTTTTATTGGGGGTCCGTCGATATCTGATGAAAATGCTGGGCTTTGTGGGCTGAACAAACTGAAATATGGGCTTGTCATCATGACTCTGCTTTTTCTTTGTAGTGACAACATGTGAATGGTCAACTGAAATTTGAAGAATGTTTGCCTGAAGCTCAATATTTTGTATAAAAAGAGAAGGCTGGCTTTGTAAGTTGAGCAGTCTCCTAAGAACATACACCGTGTTGTACTTCTAGGACGCCTGTTACTTGGTTGCAGCCAATAAATTCGATCTTTGACTTCACCTAGAAGACTCTGAGTTTCTGTAGTCTGAAACAGGAAGTACCCGAAGTCTTTGGGTGTTATCCCTGGCACCGCTGGGTTACCGGTTCGGTACCGGTTCTGAAAAACCTGTTAAACCTTGGACGGGTCGGGGACAATCGGTATTTGCCCGGCGGTATTGCCTCTGTGACCCTCTAGTTATTTAATCAATGAAGAGGCAGGCGCTGGAGACTGGAAGGCAGGAAACAAGGTTTTTTATTCTCTCCGGAGGAGAACACAACAAAACCGGCAGAAGGTATCGTTCTGAGGTGCTCTAGCTACATTTTTGAGGCCTGGCCTCTTATACACTGTTTTATGACTTTATTGCAGATTACATATTCATGTTAAAGCTTTGATGTATGGAAAAGACATTCCCGGAACTCCCCTTTGGGCCCGTTCCCACACACATTTACAGTTGAAGTCCCCACCCTAGTCACAACAGGTGATGAGTATCGCGCAGCTGGATATTCCGCCGATTCACGGAATGTGGGGGGGGGTTTGATCGGATCTCATGGAGTGGGGGCTTTGATCAACCCGGGGATCCTTTGGTGGGGGAAGCTTTCTATTGTACGGGGAGGGGCAAGGAATGGTATCGGCAGTGCTGGGTGTCGGCCTGGGAACGGGGAAGACAAACGGGCACACAGGGAAAAAGGGGGTTTGCATCTAAGGGCCGGGGATCGTGAAAGGGAAGACGGGAGGTGTCGCGCTGGGAACAGGATGAGGGCCTGGGGCAGAAAGGGGAGAAGGGAGGTGTCGCGCTGGGAACAGGATGAGGGCCTGGGGCAGAGCAGCGCCGAAGAGGGGTTTATGATTCAAGGCAGGTGCAAGCAGGGGGTTGGTCAGCGTGCAGGCTTAGTGAGGGCGAAGGGCTATATCAGGGGCCAGCAGCATGCAAAAGGGTTCGCTCTGATCAAGGCATCTTAAAATGGCGGGTGCGCACGACAAAAGTGTGGCATCAGGGGAAGAGGCAAGATGGCGCAGATAATGTTCACCAAACCGTACTAATTTTCAACAGTCCTCCCTTTAACATATTCAAGACATCTTGCTGGTTCATTTTCTACTCGGTTCTATTGTGGTGGGCATGAGAAAGAAAACGGTAGGAACCCTAGATGAAAAGAGTTGTAAACAATACATTTTAACATTTCTAGTTTTTAGGAGGTGGACCTATTTGATAAACTTTGATCAATTTGTTTTAGCAGGAAAGTCATAAAAATGTAATACAAAAAACGGTTCTGTAGCGAGAGCAGCAAGTACATTTCATAACGTGAACTGGTAGGTTATTACATATATCAGATTCGGATTGGAGCATGATCAATACAATGGCGGCTGGGAGAGAAATGAGGCATAGCAGAAACGGTGATTGAGGATGTCAAATGTTCGAAGTTAACGAGTTCTCATTATTCTTTGTTGTCTTTCGTTGGCGCTGTGGAGCACCGGCGGTGGAGCTACAAGTCCAGCTCTATTCTAAGTTCTGCGTTGCAGGGCACGACCCTTTCCTCGCGTTTCTGGTCGGAAAGGTCCTTTTCGCCCTGTGTCCTTTGAGGTGATTGTCAGAAAGTTCAGATGGAGGAAGAGCGTACAAAACAGTCCATAGGGTAGGTCGGAGAAAAAGGGGGATGGAGCAAGGCCAAATTTAGGGACAAACTAGGGGAACGAGAGACTTCAGATGGGCGGGCTCATGACCGAGTCTGGAGAGCGGGGACCTTTCGGCACACATTCGAACATAGAGCGGGGGCATCAGTTTAGCCCTTTCTTCTCACTTTGCTGGAGGTAGTGCCTCGTCCTGTAGCTCTGTTCTGTCGCGGTCTCGCCTTGGCCCATGTCGTAGGTGTTCCATAGTCTGCAGTCAGGCCTCGTGCTCCCACATCCGGTCCTTCTCTCTCCTGACAGCCGTACCCTTAAACGAGTTTGAAAAGACAGCCTTTAGAGAATTTGTAGAGGAAGGAAATCACAAAAGTCTATTTCTCTCCCAGCTTCAGATAGAAATGAAAACGTCCGTTATTTTAGGGTTCACAACTAACATATAAATGACCGATGACGGGCCTGTTGGAGGTATTATGGCTTTCCTTCATAATTATTTATTACAGTTTCGACAGTTTATCTGATGGAGACCCACCTTCGTAAGACGGGCTTGACAAAGTTATGCCGTTCTCTAGGGCTTTATATTTACCAAGGGTACTGTGTGCTATCGACATGGTACTAAACAGATATTTTGCTGTGGGACGAACATAGGCTAAACAGTTCTTTTTATCAATGCGTCCTGTTTTTCAACTAAACAGGGTTCATTTCAACGACTTCTTCACTTTGGTCTAGTCTTTTAACCTTGTAAAACATCATTCTGGTTCCTACGTAGCTTCCTACGGCCTGAGTACTTAATCAGAAAAGACAGGGGTTTTATGGGAGACAACTAGGGACATAGAAACTTGTGGTAAGGGCGTAAATCGACCCATTCCTCCCAACCGGGAATGAGGGGTAGTTTCATAACTCCAGTTTGGAGCGGCTGATACAGGGGATGTAACAGGGGTGATCATTTTTCCTGTTTGGGTATTGCGACAATTCGGGGCGGGGAGGGTCGCGTATTCTGAGGTCCTTGTTTTATACCATAGGAGCCGTTGACATGTAGTTCCCTTATTACGGGCCAGATTAGGGAACCTCTGTCGTCTTACCTGTCCTTTCCCTTACGGCCCAACCTCGGTTCATTGACTTCTAGCGGAAAAGGAGAGGTAATGACACGGTCTCAGGGTGATTGTATTAAAGACAAGTTTTTGTGCAAATACTGACGGTATTTGAAGCCAATTAGGTAGTGCGCTAGGGGTGGCAGTCTGCCAATTTCGGGGCTAATCGCTCGGAAGAGTGGGAGTGCAAAAAAAGAAGGAGAGAGAGAGAGAGAGAGAGAGAGAGAGAGAGAGAGAGAGAGAGAGAGAGAGAGAGAGAGAGAGAGAGAGAGAGAGAGAGAGAGTGCAACGGCAGGCTAAATAGTACACGTGCAACAGAGAGGGTGGCAGTGTAGTCAGAAAAGGCTATTTAGTGCATTACACAGTAAAGGACATTCACGGGTCTGCGTTAGGATCTTGTAATCATGCAGTTTGAGTATTAGACAGGGTAGAGGGGACGTGCCTTGAGAAAAGGAAAGAAGAGAGGAGGTACCATTTTGTCGCATTTTCTCGCATTCTCGGTCCTTCGACCAGTTGGGTCAGCGCCTCGGTCACACACACACATTCTCTCAGTTTCGCATCATGCGTGACATGGGTTAATTCGTCCGGTCTGGTTTAAGGGTGATCACTTTTTATCAGGTCGTGCTAATTTTTCGGGTTTGTTCGATACGTGAGTAGTTTGCAGGCGTGCTTAGGCACCACCTTGCGGCGCTAGTCTGCTTCGTGTATTAGACATGGCAAGGCTTCAGATCTTCGCCACACCTCGGCTGTAATTTCTGATGTAACCTGCAGAGGGAGGAAAAAAGGGGGGAGGGGAGGGAACAGCATTCGCGCATATTTAAATACATGTATTCAAGAGTCCTTTACTCACCTCTTACTCGTCTTCCCTCCTCGGGGCAGAGTCCCCGGGGATATGGTTTCTGGAGTCGGGGGGGGGGGGCAGTGTGTCCGTATAGGTCGTGTGCGGGGAACGTGAAAAGGAAACCAGAGGTGCCTAGTGCGAGGTATCTAGTCAAAGGACGTATCTCACTATCGGGATCCTTAAACCTCCTTCAACGCTGTGGCGTTCTAAGGTTCTTCGGTTCTTGGGTCAGCTCCGTTCCCTGATACCTTGGAACGTTGTACTTTATAACGTTTACATCATTTCATTTCACCCTCCTTTTACATTCCCTCATTTACACCGTTCGTTTTACCCATCCTTGGAAGTCAAGGTCTTCCTCCACGCGAGAGTTCATGAGTCAGTCGCGTACTTTGAAGGCAGAGTGTCGTGTTGTCGATCCGATCCGTCCTCCAGGGCTGGGCAACCATCTTCTTTCAACCTTAAAGAGAGAGCAGAGTAGGGTGCACAGAAAAGAACTTTCCCACCGATCCCACATTTTTTAAAAATAAAGCATGCAATACCCGTCCATAGTTTCGAAAACCTTTATTTCTCAGCATCATTTCAGTACGTGGATGATGAGGGTGCAGTCGTATTTGGTCGGACATGGCAATGGCTAAAGCGCGTACAGTGGGAGTGTCGTCTTGCGGCAATAAATACATTGGAAAGTTTTATTCATTCATTTGTAAGAAACTAAAACGTCTATTAATTGGCTGGGGGTTCGGGGGCATTTATTTCATAATTTAGAAGCATAATCATAATAGTTGCAATCAGATTTCCTATATGCATACTGTATGTGTGCGTCGTAGATGAGGTTATACATCAGCTATAAAAATATAATACATTGTACATTTGTAATCAACATTTTTTAACGGGATCCTTTCACACTGTTCGTCGAGTGAGCTCTCCTTGTCTTTTCTAGCCAAGTGTACAAAGGATCATATAAAGTCTCAGAACATCAAGTTTATATTAGTGCGAAGGAACACCACGAGGTGTTCGCAAGTCCCTCTTGATACCGGCGCCATTTTGGGCGGGGCCGGCTCAGTCCGGAAGTAGCATCAGGGGGAAATGTTTCCCATTACTGGCAGTTTGGACCAGAGTCCTTTTCGGCAGTTCTAGAATTCATGCTAACAGAAGGAGTGGCAATGTCATGTTTATTTCGTTGGCGGTCAAGGCAGCCGTCCCTTACCGGAAACCTGCAGAGGCCGAAGGTTCCGCCGGGGACTTTTGTAGGATCTTCAAGGCTGCGGAGATGCTGTCGGAGATGGGGGCTCGTGCCCCAGTGGGCAAATGTCCGAGTTATATTGCTGGTCAAAGTTACTCTAGTGGCCGGGGCCCGCCTTATATGGGTTGCCGCTGGTTGGGCGTAGCCGTAACCCTGCCCTACTTTGGAAGGTTCCAGAATGGGGGGGGGGGGCGAATGTTCTGTTTGACTTTCATTTTCTACAGTTTACCGTTATTATTTCTTGTTTGCTGTGTTAAATTAAAAGTTCAAGTTCATCAATGGTCTACGGATTTTGTTGTACCATTTCTTTCTTTCCAGGTTGCTTTTATGCTAAGTTTCTGCTTAACAGAGGTTGAGTAACACGGAAACACGTGTAGAGGGATGACGCAGATTCGTACATTATATACACACAAACTCAGACGGGGGGGGGGGGGACAGTACAAGTACGACATACAAAGACCCAAGACGAATATAAAACAGTTATTGGTCATAATTATCTCTTTCCGTTTGTGAATCTTAAAGCGTGGCTGGGTTCCCGTCTTGACGTTGCCCGACCTAGGAGAACTTGAGCATGCCGCTGAAATTGTCCTGGCGAAATCTGTGCCATCGGGCATAATCAAACGTGGTGGTTCTATCTGGTCTGTCTATGTAAGTCGGGTTCTTCTTTGTCTCGCGCTTTTTCTCATACTGCCGATCTGTCGTTCCTGTCGGCCCTTTGCCTTTACTCACGCTCAGTAGAGTCGGGCATTGTGCTTTCCAGTGTCCGACATATCTACAAAAAGCGCATTGGTCTGGCCCTAAGTCTGGTTGTCTTTTGCGTAGTGTCGGGGAATAACTTGTGGGTAGCGGTGTCCTGGGGTTGTCCTGTCGGTATATTTCTCTACTTGGTTTGTCCTCGTCTTTTCTCTGTCATTGCATAGCCTCTCTGCGCCACATACCGAGACTGTCGAGCATAATAGGCGTTGTCTTATTATTTCGAAGGGCTATTTCTAACGTTTCTATTTTATCAAGGTCAAAGGATCCTGCCAGTGGCCACTGTTTGTCTTGACTTTCTTTGGTATACCTGTGCCACAATTTATTATAGGCTATGGTAACTAATCCATAGTTTATGAACATGTCCTTATTAGGGGTGCCTTCTAGTGGAGCTATATGGTCCACCTCTAATACACGGTCCGGGCTGAACCAATTATCAATCAATGGGGAGAAGACAGACATGACGGCTCGTAACGAGGCACTAATAAGTCAGCAGTGCCTATCTTATCACTAGGTGCAAAGACTAGACAGAATATTCCTATTCTACGTTGTTTGCAGGCAGTGAATACCTCATGAACAAAAAATAAAAAAAAGAGAGTAACCAAGAGCGCGGAACAATCAAGCAATTAATAAATAAATAAATAGGATAGAAAAAGGACAATGGGGAGAGTAAGTAGGGCGCAAAAGTCTGCGTCCTCTACCCTTTCACTAACCGCAAAGAGGAAGCTGTTGTTTCCGGTTTGCAGACAGAGAATCTCCAGAAGACAATCTGTGAACAGTAGTTCGGGGTTAAAGAACCCAGTTTAATCAGTGAGGGAGAGGGGAGTCTCCCAAAAACCGTTAAGAAATAATAGAGTCAGTGGGGGAGAAAGATAGGCGCGACGGTTACGTTACCTATCCTTCACCGTTTGCAAAAGAGAAGGAGCCTACTGTTTCTCCGTGTGCAGACAGTGAATCTCCAAATAGGTCAAACAAAGAGTAATACTAGTATTTTATGAATAATCAAGCAATCAAACAATCAAGCAATCATTTCGCAACTTGTCGTGATTACACGACCTTACCCGGACCGTGTGGACAGTTTCTTGTCTTCCGAATCCAGCGCCCGTTCGTCCTCTTTTTTCTCGTATTTCTCACGGCACTCCTAATGGTTCCCAGTCAGGACCGTAGATCACTCGAGAGAGGTCTGTTCGGAACTAGTGAAGTTTGGATGATCGGCTGCCAGACGAGGGTCTATTGGGCAAGAGCTCTCCCGATCGTTGCAGTCGTTCACTCTGTCGTCGGGACCTCTCCCACTGGATCCACGAGTCGCTGATGGGCCCCACGCTTGGGACGCCAATTGTTAAACCTTGGACGGGTCGGGGACAATCGGTATTTGCCCGGCGGTATTGCCTCTGTGACCCTCTAGTTATTTAATCAATGAAGAGGCAGGCGCTGGAGACTGGAAGGCAGGAAACAAGGTTTTTTATTCTCTCCGAAGGAGAACACAACAAAACCGGCAGAAGGTATCGTTCTGAGGTGCTCTAGCTACATTTTTGAGGCCTGGCCTCTTATACACTGTTTTATGACTTTATTGCAGATTACATATTCATGTTAAAGCTTTGATGTATGGAAAAGACATTCCCGGAACTCCCCTTTGGGCCCGTTCCCACACACATTTACAGTTGAAGTCCCCACCCTAGTCACAACAGGTGATGAGTATCGCGCAGCTGGATATTCCGCCGATTCACGGAATGTGGGGGGGGGTTTGATCGGATCTCATGGAGTGGGGGCTTTGATCAACCCGGGGATCCTTTGGTGGGGGAAGCTTTCTATTGTACGGGGAGGGGCAAGGAATGGTATCGGCAGTGCTGGGTGTCGGCCTGGGAACGGGGAAGACAAACGGGCACACGGGGAAAAAGGGGGTTTGCATCTAAGGGCCGGGGATCGTGAAAGGGAAGAAGGGAGGTGTCGCGCTGGGAACAGGATGAGGGCCTGGGGCAGAAAGGGAAGAAGGGAGGTGTCGCGCTGGGAACAGGATGAGGGCCTGGGGCAGAGCAGCGCCGAAGAGGGGTTTATGATTCAAGGCAGGTGCAAGCAGGGGGTTGGTCAGCGTGCAGGCTTAGTGAGGGCGAAGGGCTATATCAGGGGCCAGCAGCATGCAAAAGGGTTCGCTCTGATCAAGGCATCTTAAAATGGCGGGTGCGCACGACAAAAGTGTGGCATCAGGGGAAGAGGCAAGATGGCGCAGATAATGTTCACCAAACCATACTAATTTTCAACAAACCCAGTACTTCAGTTGGCGCCCAACTAGGGCGATTTCAGCTGTACCGGTCCAAGCCAGAGGTTCGTGAGGAGCTTCGTGTGAAAATTCTGGAGGAAGGCCGCCACTTCATCGACCCCTGCATGTCGACGTGGTCCGAAAGTCTTTGCTGCGAGGTTCCCCGCTTCCCGACGGCTACGAAAGGACTGCTGCCCTGACTATCACCCTGTTTTGGACCCTTGATGTTTGGTAGAGCGAAACGATAGACGAGTCTTCTGGTGACGTCATCGATACCTCAGTTAAGTATAAGTGGAGCGTCTCCCAGTCCTTAGTTGGTTCTTAGTTTTGGGTATCCCTTCGGGATCTTTGATTTGGAACTTGCAAGTACCAAAGCCGAAGGACTCGTGTATTCACGAGAATATCGGATTCGATAATCCTTTGAAGATTGAAGCTAGACTAGAGAGCGAAGATGCCTGGTCTTAGTAGACTTGGAAATTTGTTTTGTCTTGGTTGTAATAATAGGGATTCCCGATTGGAGGACTCGTGTCCGGTTCCTCCGATTGGAACTCCGACCTATGAATTGTATGTGAAACATGGCGTAGGCCCCATCACATACAATGAAGTATGGATCCGATACACCAGAAAAGATGGTGTTTTAAAATGGCCCCAATATGGTAGTTTTGATACGGAGGTTTTAGATAATCTGGAGGTCAAACTTTTCAAGAAGAAAGCCCGGCCGGCGATGTTTGACTCTTGCCGCCTATGGCGTAAGGAAGCCAAACAAAAGGAAATTAAATTAGAGAAGAAAAATAAGAGAGAAAGGGGTATCTCGATAATGCAAGCTGCTATAAAGTTTAAAGATAACGAAGAGGAACAGATGAGTGAGCAGTTGCACAGGCAACCTAAAATGGTAATAGATAAATGCTATCCCGTTTTGCCGCCTCTTCAGCAAGATGCAGCAAAAGAACTCGAAAAAGACCCCCTAATGTCGCATTTGTTGAGTTCGCCACCCCCCTATGCGCAGAGTGCCACAGCACCTCCGCAACCTTTATTGTGCAACCCCCGATTGTTGTGTCTCAAGTTCTTCCACAACCACCAGCTCCTCTTCAGGTGGCTCCTACTCCTGTGGTCCTGCCTCCTCCTCAAGGGCCACTGACTTTGTTACCTGTTTCGTTACCCGCTCAGACTTTAACTCCTGTAACCTTTCCACCTGTCCTTGCTACCTCTTCCACTACTGTTCCTGCATTGCCTTTTTCTCAATCTGCTTTTTCTCCCGTTTTGTCGACTTCTCCTTCTGTTCGACAGAGAATGACTGACACTGTTGCTAATCTTCTATATCCTCTCTTTGGAGCAACGAGTGTAACCCCTGCCTCAGAACGTAAGCAGTTGCGTAGTCAACTGCCTGATTCTAGGGAGAAGGAAACATTGGATCATTTGGCACATAAATGGGTTACCGACCCGACGAGATATGAGCTAGAATCTGTTATGGATGTCTTCCATCAGTGGGAAGAACCAAAACAAAGATACGTTTTTGAGAAAATGTGTGTTTTTCTTTGTGAAGAATTAGAGGATAATGATTTGGAATCCAATCCACCTGAGTTGTGTCGTGTACGGTTCGAGTTTGCAAAAGGCACGATTGTGGGTTCAGATGTTAAGAAAGCAGTTGCGACGTTGTTGTCGCTTAGGACTGAAGGTGTTTCTAAATCGTTGTTTGAGTCTGATTCCTCTGTTAAGAAGAAGGGAAGACAATATCCCATGAGAGAAGTTCCTCCGGTATGGAAGGAAGAAGTAGCAGCTGGTCATAATATTGTTCCCCCAGCTATACCAGCACATTTTCAGCGTGTGTGGGTACATGTTCCATGGAAGCGAGCTGAAGTTTTGGCCCCTAAACAGACATTGCCTGATCCCCGTAAAAATCCTGCAGGGTATTATAAGGAATTGTCACAGACTGCAAGCTCTTGTATTATGAATTTAGCCGATATAGACATGTTGTTTGGGAATGTTGTTCCGCAACCTTTATGGGGAAAGATTCGTCATGCAGATCATGATCAGGAGTTAGGTGACTCATGGGCTAATATTACTGCTGCAGATGGCCGACAAGTTGGTGGTGCTAAACCCGAGCCTTTAGTAGCAGACCTCCCTGGTAGGATCATTAATTACATGAAAACTTTAATGCCTGCGATGCGTGTGAATTGGGATAAATTGTCTGCGTGTAAGCAGAAGAAAGATGAAACTGTGTCTGATTTCTTCACCAGGTTTGAAGAAACGTTTGTCGACCACAGTGGTCAAGATATGAGTACAGAAGGTGGTCAACGGTTGTTCGTTGACAAGTTCGTGCATAATTTGCTTCCCGAGTTGTGTAAGAAGTTAAAGGATTCAGAAAGTTCTTGGGCCGTTTCCTCTTCAGTACAGATATTGGCTACCGCACAGTATTATGAAAATCGGGATAAAGATGAGAAGGATAGAGCAGAGAAGAAAACTAAAGAGTTAAAGACAAAGGTTCTGTTACAGCAAGCGTATCCGCCACGTGGTGGTGGTGGTCAGAATACCTACCAGCAGCCGCAACAGTATCAGAGGAACTCGCAAAGAATCGAGTTTTCTCAACCACGTGTTCCTGTAGGCCCGAATCAGTGTTCGTATTGTAAAGAAGAGGGTCATTTTAAGTATAGTTGCCCTATCTTGTTACAGCGTATGAATGGTGCTTCTGGTGTAAGAGGTCGAGGTGTTCAACAAGCACCTAGAGGTAGAGGACGTAGAAATTTCCCCCAGAACGCGCGTTCTCTTCCGCCGCAAAATTCAATGAATAGGTTTGATCAGCAGGATAATGCATCTGGTAGGACAGCTCAGTACTATGCTGATGACTACTATACAGAAGATGAACATATGGAAGGTAATGATTGCTAGGACAGCCGTAGACAGAGAGAGGGAGTTGTTTCAGTTCCAGTAGATCAGAGTGGGCCTTATGTTGAGGTGATTACATCAGGTGTGTCAGAGCCTTTTCTGTTGGATACTGGTGCTACGAAGAGTTCTATCATGCACTCTAAACTCCCTGGCGCACCTTTGTCTGGCGAAACGAATGTCTCAGTAGGTTTTTCTGGCGCCCCGGTTAGGAACCCAGTTTCTAGTCCTATGTCCCTTTCTGTTGGTCCTTGTGAATTAGAAGCACCCCTTATTCTAACGACAGGTTGTGGTGAAAACTTGTTGGGATTGGATTTGTTGAAGAGATTGTATGCGACTTTGTATTGTTCTCCCTCAGGAGTACAACTTACACTGGGTAGGAAAGTGATCTCTCCAATGTATTTGTCAAAGGACAAACTTCCGACAGAATTGTCGTTTCTTCCCGATATTCTTTGGGCTACTGGTCCTAACGATGTGGGTCTGTTGGAAATACCGCCATATGTTGTGACATTGAAAGCTAATGTGAAAATGCCACGAATTCCCCAATATAAAATTTCTAGTGAAGGTGAAAAAGCGTTGCTAGCGATCATTTACGATTTGATTGAAAAAGATGTAATTGAAGAGACAAGAGGTAACGTTTGCAATAGTCCTGTTCTGCCTGTTTTGAAACGTACTGACCCTTCTCAGCCACCCGTGTACAGATTCGTGATTGATCCTAGAGAGGTCAATAAGATCGTTGTGCCACAATTTCCAGTCGTTCCTGATATCACTGCATTATTGACCATGATTCCAGCTTCTGCCACCTGGTTTTCGGTGATTGACTTGAAGAATGCTTTCTTCAGCATCCCGATTGCCGAGGAGAGTAGGGATATTTTTAGCTTCAGTTTAGGAGGCCGAAGCTTCCGCTATGAACGCTCTCCCCAGGGCTACTGTGAAAGTCCATCGATATATAGTCAGGCTTTAAAGACACAGCTTGATACGATTGTTTTACCTGATGGCGCTACTCTTATCCAATACGTTGATGATTTGCTTATTGCTGCAGATACTGAAGAGATCTGTAAAGAAGCCACGTTGTCTTTGTTGCGTCATCTATGTGATTTGCATCACAAAGTGTCCCTCTCAAAGTTGCAATACTGTCGACAAGAAGTGACCTACTTAGGTCATCTCTTATCGAAGGAGGGAAGAAAACTGACCCCAGAAAGAATCCAGGCAATAGCGAAATTGAGTGTGCCAAGAACACAGAGAGAAGTACATGTTTTCTTGGGCATTACATCATATTGCAGACAATGGATACCAAATTATTCTTTGCTGGCCAAATCCTTGGTAGCATTAACCTGTAAAGATACACCGAATCCCATTCCATGGTCTGAAGAGTGTCAGAAAAGTTTTTCCGAATTGCGCAATGCATTATGTTCGGCTCCTGTGTTGGGTACCCCCGACTACAGTAAGCCCTTTACATTGTATGTCCATGAGAAAGAAGGTTGTGCGTTGTCAGTGTTGACACAGTTGTTTGGAGACAAGCAGCGTCCATGCGCGTATTTTTCGTCGACTTTGGACCCGGTAGCTAAAGTATAGCCGAGTTGTTTAAGAGCCACAGCGGCAGCAGCCGTTCCTATTCGACAGTCTGCTTTTTTAGTGATGAATAACACATTGATTGTGATGGTTCCACATGCAGTGGACACGTTGTTAAACAGAACCAAGACACAGCACTTAACTAGTGCTCGGTTGTCAGGTTACGAGTTGACATTGTTAGCGAGTCATGTGCACATAAAAAGATGCAACACTCTTAACCCAGCTACGTTGTTGCCGATTGTAGAGGAATTAGATGCTTCAGAACAACATGATTGTTTTCTTAGAACAGAAGAAGAAACGAAAGGGAGAATAGACCTCAAAGATACTCCTCTGCAGAGTGTAATGGTACCTTATGGGTGGATGGTTCATGCTTCAAGCTTCCGAATGGTGATACGACTGCAGCATATGCTGTCACGACTTTGCATACGATTGTTGAAGCTGCACGTATCCCACACAATTCAGCCCAAGCAGCAGAGTTGATTGCACTTACGAGAGCGTGTGTGTTGTCGAAAGGAATGAAAGTGACCATATATACCGACAGCCAATATGCATTTGGTGTGGCTCACAGTTTTGGACGATTGTGGAAGGAACGTGGGTTCCTGACTTCGCATGGAGTTAAGATTCAGCATGGTCAGTTGGTGAATGAGCTTCTCGAGTCACTTACTTTGCCCTTGCAAGTTGCGATTGTGAAATGTAGCGCACACAAGAAGGTTACTGATGATGTTGGTCGTGGAAATGCATTTACTGACGAAGTCGCAAAAGAGACAGCAAGGAATGTGATGAGTCGAATGTATGTTGCGGGCCCTGCAAGATGGATTGGTGACGTTGGTATGTGTGAAGATACGATAGAGAGTGTGAAGTCTATTCAAGCTGAAGCTACAGAGAAAGAGTTGAGTGTGTGGAGAGAAAGTACGGGTAAAATGGATGTCAATGGTTGTTGGATTGAATTGTCAGAGCATCAGAGATGGTTGTTACCCGATGCGTATGTGCTTGCAGTGGTTACAATGGCCCATGGAATGGTTCACATCAGTGTGAAAGGGATTTGTAAGTTGTTGGCCCCAGTATGGCAAAATGCTGGAATCCCTAAATGTGCAGAGAATGTTTTCAAGAATTGCATGGTGTGTCTGAAGTACAATCCTGGTAGGGGAACCCCAACTCCAGCTGGTCATTTTGCACCTCCTACGTATCCGTTCGAGGTTTTGCAGCTAGACTTCATCCACATGGAAAGGTGCAACAATTTGAAATACGTACTCGTTGTTGTCTGTGCCTTCTCAAGATGGATAGAAGCATACCCCCTAAAAGACAATACTGCCTTATCCACAGCTAAAGCCCTTGTGAAAGAGTTCTTCCCTAGATTTGGAATGCCGAGAATGGTCTGGAGTGACAATGGGAGTGAATTTGTGGTTCGAGTGATGAAGAGAGTATGTGAAGGGATAGGCATCCAACAGACATTCCACGCTGCAAATCACCCCCAATCAGATGGACTAGTAGAATGCTACAATGACACGTTAAAACTTAAACTGGCCAAAATTCAAGCGAGCTCTGGCCTTAAATGGCCTGACGCTCTGCCTTTAGCACTCCTATCAACCAGAATGACTGTGCATTCGCGAGTGGGACTTAGTCCTTATGAAATAGTTTTCCGCCGCCCGGCCAACATATGGGGAGTGCCGAGGCCCACCAAATTCAGTGAAATCAAACACCCTGTTTTGCTTGACTATTTGTATGAATTGACGGCTAAATTGCGTGTTTTACACCAACAGGTCCACAACACTCTGCCTCAGGTCTCTGAAGCTCCAGGACACCCCATTGATCCTGGATCCTGGGTTCTGGTGAAAAACTTTCAGCGAACAAAGAATGACCAGCCCCGGTGGACCGGCCCACACCTCGTCCTTCTTTCAACAAGATCAGCTGTTCGAGTGGAAGGAAAGAAGAACTGGATCCACGGTGTACATTGCAAGAGGGTCCCTTTGCCTCGGCCGTACGACCGGTGGGTCCAGGAGGGTGTCGCCGACTCATAGACTGAAATTGTGCCTCGTTTTCTACCTTTCAGTGATGCACGTATAAAATGAACAATTATTGAAAAAGAGAGTGACAACATTTTGCATTTAGCTGTATCACCGTCAATTCGATTGGACACTACCGAACCTGAACTCATTTTCCAAGATCAGACAATACCTGGAAAGAAGAAATATAATCTGAGGCCGAGAACTATGAACTAATAAAATTGTCTTTTCTAAGTACTATTTTTGAAAGTGCAGCTCTCTCATCTGAGAAACTTTTTTATTTTTGTTTTTCGAACCACCATCCGGGTTCCGCTGTAGGGTCGCGGTTGCCCAAAGTCTTTGGGGTGCGGCTGAAGACGTTAGGTCGACAGTTCTGGTTGGTCTAAGGGAGTTGCCCTGGACTGACAGAAGCATTCCTTAGCATAGAACACCCAACCATCGCGAGCAGCATTGTATAGAGGATGGAGTTTTTCGAGATGGAGAGACCTGCCAAACCAATGAACTTTAAAACCAGAATATGTAAATTGATGACCAAGAAACGTTTTTTATTATTATGTATTCTCATGTTGTTCGGTGCAATGATGTTTTTAACAGGATATGTTTTATTTTCTTTACAAGTGACATTTGCACCCATTACATCACCCATACCTCCTCCTACTGTTTCCTCACATTCTTTTCAACCCCTTCCTGAACATGAATCCGCTAGGAGATTAGAGTTTATTAATAACTCCTTCGTTCAGCTTTTGCACCAACACCAACTAGTAATGAACACGACTAACTGTTGGGTGTGTGGTCTTATGCCTCACACAACGGATAAAGGTATCCCTTATCTAGTCCTGCCATTCAGCCATAATGGTTCTGTGTGGGCATACAGAACGATGTTCATCTACGCACACAAAGTCTACCCCCTATGCTCCGTAACAGACAATCCTAAGAATAGTGCTCTGGTTAAAGGGATAGTGGACATGATTAAGGAAGATATTTCCTACGAGACTATCCAGAGAGATGAGACGCTAGTATACATAGGATGGAACGTGACCGGATATGGAGCTACTCTGAGTGAGAAACAGCAAGCTAAGAGATCTTCCCCGATTTGGATTGTACCCCATCAGGGTCACTTATGTCTGCAAGGTAATGGCAAGAATCCCAGAGCTCAGCTAAGGAAGAGTATCTGTACTGAAACATATGTGTTTGCGTCTCAGACTTCCCCTTCATTCTTAGCAGCTAAGGGTACCTATTTCATCTGCCATGATAGAGCCTACACATGGTTGCCCCCTGACTTCTCGGGCACATGTTTTGTTTCGTTCCTGTTGCCTCCCACCTACACAGCTGCGGCAGATTACCATAAGACAAGGATAGTTAGAGGTGTCTTCCGTAAAGAAGACACTGCAGGACAAGAATTTGGGGACTTCGTAAAGGGTTCTCTGCCATTATGGGGACCAATGGTTAACAGCAGGAACATAAGGCAATTGACAAGGGTGGTTGAATCCACCATAATTGAAGGCCGGTGCCCTTAGTAACTTGACTGCTGAGCTCCAGTCGGATCGACTTATGACCCTTCAGAACAGGGTCGCGTTAGATGTCATACTTGCAGACCGAGGTGGGCTATGTAAATTGATCCAATCGAGTTGCTGTGTTTTCATTCCAGATAACGCTCCAACAGTGTACCAGGCCATCTCCAAACTGCATAAGATTTCCGAATCTATTCATGTGGATAAAGGAGATTGGTCGTTGATGGGATGGTTCTGGGAACTAATATCCGCCTGGGGATGGAAAATTCTGATGGTCGTTGGGGTGATCTTAGCCATCCTTTTCCTGTTCTGTCTGTGCGTACAGTGTGCTCCTGCAATATGTGGCCTCTGTGCTACATCGTATTGTAAGGAAACCTGTATCAAGGGACGAGCTAAGTAATAGGATGATGCTACAGCAACATCTCAATGACTTTAGGAATATAGAACTGGACTCAGATTAGCGTGAGTATAGGTTTATTGCCTATGTAAGGGCAAAAGGAGGGACTGTGGTACTGAAAATTCTGGACCCGTGTTATGAACATCATCGTAGCATGACGAATTTGATATCAGAAGACCTAGAATGGCTAGTACACTATGCACAAGCATTTTCGTCGTATTCGAGTGACGATTTCACTTCGAAATCGTCATTTTCGTCCTGAACCCTCGGATTCCATTTTGTGTACGGCAGCCATTTTAGTGAGTTGCCCTCACATAGGCTAATGATTAAGGCCAAACATGATTCCAAAGGACACGTACACCTTGGTTGACTTCTCCGCGACCTGGGCAAGCTGGAACCATTGCCCCAGGCCGAACCTGCCCGGCCAGTTCCTTTCCCAGTGGCCGAGCGAGATAGCATCAAGGCACAGCCTATCATAAACCTTTTCATCGCACACACACCCTGCCTAATCTTGCCCACACCTGTCCCTGTTTCTTTCTCTAAAACTTGCTTTACAAGGAGGAGGTGCCCATTTTTATTGGGGGTCCGTCGATATCTGATGAAAATGCTGGGCTTTGCCGGATAATTTATTGTGGGCTGAACAAACTGAAATATGGGCTTGTCATCATGACTCTGCTTTTTTTTGTAGTGACAACATGTGAATGGTCAACTGAAATTTGAAGAATGTTTGCCTGAAGCTCAATATTTTGTATAAAAAGAGAAGGCTGGCTTTGTAAGTTGAGCAGTCTCCTAAGAACATACACCGTGTTGTACTTGTAGGACGCCTGTTACTTGGTTGCAGCCAATAAATTCGATCTTTGACTTCACCTAGAAGACTCTGAGTTTCTGTAGTCTGAAACAGGAAGTACCCGAAGTCTTTGGGTGTTATCCCTGGCACCGCTGGGTTACCGGTTCGTACAGGTTCTGAAAAACCCAGTACTTCAGTTGGCGTCCAACGTAGGGCGATTTCAGCGGTACCGGTCCAAGCCAGAGGTTCGTGAGGAGCTTCGTGTGAAAATTCTGGAGGAAGGCCGCCACTTCATCGACCCCTGCATGTCGACGTGGTCTGAAAGTCTTTGCTGCGAGGTTCCCCGCTTCCCGACGGCTACGAAAGGACTGCTGCCCTGACTATCACCCTGTTTTGGACCCTTGATGTTTGGTAGAGCGAAACGATAGACGGGTCTTCTGGTGACGTCATCGATACCTCAGTTAAGTATAAGTGGAGCGTCTCCCAGTCCTTAGTTGGTTCTTAGTTTTGGGTATCCCTTCGTGATCTTTGATTTGGAACTTGCAAGTACCAAAGCCGAAGGACTCGTGTATTCACGAGAATATCGGATTCGATAATCCTTTGAAGATTGAAGCTAGACTAGAGAGCGAAGATGCCTGGTCTTAGTAGACTTGGAAATTTGTTTTGTCTTGGTTGTAATAATAGGGATTCCCGATTGGAGGACTCGTGTCCGGTTCCTCCGATTGGAACTCCGACCTATGAATTGTATGTGAAACATGGCGTAGGCCCCATCACATACAATGAAGTATGGATCCGATACACCAGAAAAGATGGTGTTTTTAAATGGCCCCAATATGGTAGTTTTGATACGGAGGTTTTAGATAATCTGGAGTCAAACTTTTCAAGAAGAAAGCCCGGCTGGCGATGTTTGACTCTTGCCGCCTATGGCGTAAGGAAGCCAAACAAAAGGAAATTATATTAGAGAAGAAAAATAAGAGAGAAAGGGGTATCTCGATAATGCAAGCTGCTATACAGTTTAAAGATAACGAAGAGGAACAGATGAGTGAGCAGTTGCACAGGCAACCTAAAATGGTAATAGATAAATGCTATCCAGTTTTGCCGCCTCCTCAGCAAGATGCAGCAAAAGAACTCGAAAAAGACCCCCTAATGTCGCATTTGTTGAGTTCGCCACCCCCCTATGCGCAGAGTGCCACAGCACCTCCGCAACCTTTAGTTGTGCAACCCCCGATTGTTGTGTCTCAAGTTCTTCCACAACCACCAGCTCCTCTTCAGGTGGCTCCTACTCCTGTGGTCCTGCCTCCTCCTCAAGGGCCACTGACTTTGTTACCTGTTTCGTTACCCGCTCAGACTTTAACTCCTGTAACCTTTCCACCTGTCCTTGCTACCTCTTCCACTACTGTTCCTGCGTTGCCTTTTTCTCAATCTGCTTTTTCTCCCGTTTTGTCGACTTCTCCTTCTGTTCGACAGAGAATGACTGACACTGTTGATAATCTTCTATATCCTCTCTTTGGAGCAACGAGTATAACCCCTGCCTCAGAACGTAAGCAGTTGCGTAGTCAACTGCCTGATTCTAGGGAGAAGGAAACATTGGATCATTTGGCACATAAATAGGTTACCGACCCGACGAGATATGAGCTAGAATCTGTTATGGATGTCTTCCATCAGTGGGAAGAACCAAAACAAAGATACGTTTTTGAGAAAATGTGTGTTTTTCTTTGTGAAGAATTAGAGGACAATGATTTGGAATCCAATCCACCTGAGTTGTGTCGTGTACGGTTCGAGTTTGCAAAAGGCACGATTGTGGGTTCAGATGTTAAGAAAGCAGTTGCGACGTTGTTGTCGCTTAGGACTGAAGGTGTTTCTAAATCGTTGTTTGAGTCTGATTCCTCTGTTAAAAGGAAGGGAAGACAATATCCCATGAGAGAAGTTCCTCCGGTATGGAAGGAAGAAGTAGCAGCTGGTCATAATATTGTTCCCCCAGCTATACCAGCATATTTTCAGCGTGTGTGGGTACATGTTCCATGGAAGCGAGCTGAAGTTTTGGCCCCTAAACAGACATTGCCTGATCCCCGTAAAAATCCTGCAGGGTATTATAAGGAATTGTCACAGACTGCAAGCTCTTGTATTATGAATTTAGCCGATATAGACATGTTGTTTGGGAATGTTGTTCCGCAACCTTTATGGGGAAAGATTCGTCATGCAGATCATGATCAGGAGTTAGGTGACTCATGGGCTAATATTACTGCTGCAGATGGCCGACAAGTTGGTGGTGCTAAACCCGAGCCTTTAGTAGCAGACCTCCCTGGTAGGATCATTAATTACATGAAAACTTTAATGCCTGCGATGCGTGTGAATTGGGATAAATTGTCTGCGTGTAAGCAGAAGAAAGATGAAACTGTGTCTGATTTCTTCACCAGGTTTGAAGAAACGTTTGTCGACCACAGTGGTCAAGATATGAGTACAGAACGTGGTCAACGGTTGTTCATTGACAAGTTCGTGCATAATTTGCTTCCCGAGTTGTGTAAGAAGTTAAAGGATTCAGAAAGTTCTTGGGCCGTTTCCTCTTCAGCAGAGATATTGGCTACCGCACAGTATTATGAAAATCGAGATAAAGATGAGAAGGATAGAGCAAAGAAGAAAACTAAAGAGTTAAAGACAAAGGTTCTGTTACAGCAAGCGTATCCGCCACGTGGTGGTGGTGGTCAGAATACCTACCAGCAGCCGCAACAGTATCAGAGGAACTCGCAAAGAATCGAGTTTTCTCAACCACGTGTTCCTGTAGGCCCGAATCAGTGTTCGTATTGTAAAGAAGAGGGACATTTCAAGTATAGTTGCCCTATCTTGTTACAGCGTATGAATGGTGCTTCTGGTGTAAGAGGTCGAGGTGTTCAACAAGCACCTAGATGTAGAGGACGTAGAAATTTCCCCCAGAACGCGCGTTCTCTTCCGCCGCAAAATTCAATGAATAGGTTTGATCAGCAGGATAATGCATCTGGTAGGACAGCTCAGTACTATGCTGATAACTACTATACAGAAGATGAACATATGGAAGGTAATGATTGCTAGGACAGCCGTAGACAGAGAGAGGGAGTTGTTTCAGTTCCAGTAGATCAGAGTGGGCCTTATGTTGAGGTGATTACATCAGGTGTGTCAGAGCCTTTTCTGTTGGATACTGGTGCTACGAAGAGTTCTATCATGCACTCTAAACTCCCTAGGTTTTTCTGGCGCCCCGGTTAGGAACCCAGTTTCTAGTCCTATGTCCCTTTCTGTTGGTCCTTGTGAATTAGAAGCACCCCTTATTCTAACGACAGGTTGTGGTGAAAACTTGTTGGGATTGGATTTGTTGAAGAGATTGTATGCGACTTTGTATTGTTCTCCCTCGGGAGTACAACTTACACTGGGTAGGAAAGTGATCTCTCCAATGTATTTGTCAAAGGACAAACTTCCGACAGAATTGTCGTTTCTTCCAGATATTCTTTGGGCTACTGGTCCTAACGATGTGGGTCTGTTGGAAATACCCATAAACAACAAGAGAGATAGGGAGAGTCATGGACACTCTTAGTCCCCAAACTATATTAGACATCAACAACAAAAGAGTGTTCCTGTTCTGTTTGAGGTGGAAAAAAGCACAGAGCACAAGGAACCAACAAAGCCCATTTAGTTTGTTAGGAAAGCCCTCACTCTGTTGGAAATACCACCATATGTTGTGACATTGAAAGCTAATGTGAAAATGCCACGCATTCCCCAATATAAAATTTCTAGTGAAGGTGAAAAAGCGTTGCTAGCGATCATTTACGATTTGATTGAAAAAGATGTAATTGAAGAGACAAGAGGTAATGTTTGCAATAGTCCTGTTCTGCCTGTTTTGAAACGTACTGACCCTTCTCAGCCACCCGTGTACAGATTCGTGATTGATCCTAGAGAGGTCAATAAGATCGTTGTGCCACAATTTCCAGTCGTTCCTGATATCACTGCATTATTGACCATGATTCCAGCTTCTGCCACCTGGTTTTCGGTGATTGACTTGAAGAATGCTTTCTTCAGCATCCCGATTGCCGAGGAGAGTAGGGATATTTTTGGCTTCAGTTTAGGAGGACGAAGCTTCCGCTTTAAACGCGCTCCCCAGGGCTACTGTGAAAGTCCATCGATATATAGTCAGGCTTTAAAGACACAGCTTGATACGATTGTTTTACCTGATGGCGCTACTCTTATCCAATACGTTGATGATTTGCTTATTGCTGCAGATACTGAAGAGATCTGTAAAGAAGCCACGTTGTCTTTGTTGCGTCATCTATGTGATTTGCATCACAAAGTGTCCCTCTCAAAGTTGCAATACTGTCGACAAGAAGTGACCTACTTAGGTCATCTCTTATCGAAGGAGGGAAGAAAACTGACCCCAGAAAGAATCCAGGCAATAGCGAAATTGAGTGTGCCAAGAACACAGAGAGAAGTACATGTTTTCTTGGGCATTACATCATATTGCAGACAATGGATACCAAATTATTCTTTGCTGGCCAAATCCTTGGTAGCATTAACCTGTAAAGATACACCAAATCCCATTCCATGGTCTGAAGAGTGTCAGAAAAGTTTTTCCGAATTGCGCAATGCATTATGTTCGGCTCCTGTGTTGGGTACCCCCGACTACAGTAAGCCCTTTACATTGTATGTCCATGAGAAAGAAGGTTGTGCGTTGTCAGTGTTGACACAGTTGTTTGGAGACAAGCAGCGTCCATGCGCGTATTTTTCGTCGACTTTGGACCCGGTAGCTAAAGTATAGCCAAGTTGTTTAAGAGCCACAGCGGCAGCAGCCGTTTCTATTCGACAGTCTGCTTTTTTAGTGATGAATAACATGTTGATTGTGATGGTTCCACATGCAGTGGACACGTTGTTAAACAGCACCAAGACACAGCACTTAACTAGTGCTCGGTTGTCAGGTTACGAGTTGACATTGTTAGCGAGTCATGTGCACATAAAAAGATGCAACACTCTTAACCCAGCTACGTTGTTGCCGATTGTAGAGGAATTAGATGCTTCAGAACAACATGATTGTTTTCTTAGAACAGAAGAAGAAACGAAAGGGAGAATAGACCTCAAAGATACTCCTCTGCAGAGTGTAATGGTACCTTATGGGTGGATGGTTCATGCTTCAAGCTTCCGAATGGTGATACGACTGCAGCATATGCTGTCACGACTTTGCATACGATTGTTGAAGCTGCACGTATCCCACACAATTCAGCCCAAGCAGCAGAGTTGATTGCACTTACGAGAGCGTGTGTGTTGTCGAAAGGAATGAAAGTGACCATATATACCGACAGCCAATATGCATTTGGTGTGGCTCACAGTTTTGGACGATTGTGGAAGGAACGTGGGTTCCTGACTTCGCATGGAGTTAAGATTCAGCATGGTCAGTTGGTGAATGAGCTTCTCGAGTCACTTACTTTGCCCTTGCAAGTTGCGATTGTGAAATGTAGCGCACACAAGAAGGTTACTGATGATGTTGGTCGTGGAAATGCATTTGCTGACGAAGTCGCAAAAGAGACAGCAAGGAATGTGATGAGTCGAATGTATGTTGCGGGCCCTGCAAGATGGATTGGTGACGTTGGTATGTGTGAAGATACGATAGAGAGTGTGAAGTCTATTCAAGCTGAAGCTACAGAGAAAGAGTTGAGTGTGTGGAGAGAAAGTACGGGTAAAATGGATGTCAATGGTTGTTGGATTGAATTGTCAGAGCATCAGAGATGGTTGTTACCCGATGCGTATGTGCTTGCAGTGGTTACAATGGCCCATGGAATGGCTCACATCAGTGTGAAAGGGATTTGTAAGTTGTTGGCCCCAGTATGGCAAAATGCTGGAATCCCTAAATGTGCAGAGAATGTTTTCAAGAATTGCAAGGTGTGTCTGAAGTACAATCCTGGTAGGGGAACCCCAACTCCAGCTGGTCATTTTGCACCTCCTACGTATCCGTTCGAGGTTTTGCAGCTAGACTTCATCCACATGGAAAGGTGCAACAATTTGAAATACGTACTCGTTGTTGTCTGTGCCTTCTCAAGATGGATAGAAGCATACCCCCTAAAAGACAATACTGCCTTATCCACAGCTAAAGCCCTTGTGAAAGAGTTCTTCTCTAGATTTGGAATGCCGAGAATGGTCTGGAGTGACAATGGGAGTGAATTTGTGGTTCGAGTGATGAAGAGAGTATGTGAAGGGATAGGCATACAACAGACATTCCACGCTGCAAATCACCCCCAATCAGCTGGACTAGTAGAATGCTACAATGGCACGTTAAAACTTAAACTGGCCAAAATTCAAGCGAGCTCTGGCCTTAAATGGCCTGACGCTCTGCCTTTAGCACTCCTATCAACCAGAATGACTGTGCATTCGCGAGTGGGACTTAGTCCTTATGAAATAGTTTTCGGCCGCCCGGCCAACATATGGGGAGTGCCAAGGCCCACCAAATTCAGTGAAATCGAACACCCTGTTTTGCTTGACTATTTGTACGAATTGACGGCTAAATTGCGTGTTTTACACCAACAGGTCCACGACACTCTGCCTCAGGTCTCTGAAGCTCCAGGACACCCCATTGATCCTGGATCCTGGGTTCTGGTGAAAAACTTTCAGCGAACAAAGAACGACCAGCCCCGGTGGACCGGCCCACACCTCGTCCTTCTTTCAACAAGATCAGCTGTTCGAGTGGAAGGAAAGAAGAACTGGATCCACGGTGTACATTGCAAGAGGGTCCCTTTGCCTCGGCCGTACGACCGGTGGGTCCAGGAGGGTGTCGCCGACTCAGAGACTGAAATTGTGCCTCGTTTTCTACCTTTCAGTGATGCACGTATAAAAGGAACAATTACTGAAAAAGAGAGTGACAACATTTTGCAACCAGCTGTATCACCGTCAATTCGATTGGACACTACCGAACCTGAACTCCTTTTCCAAGATCAGACAATACCTGGAAAGAAGAAATATAATCTGAGGCCGAGAACTATGAACTAATAAAATTGTCTTTTCTAAGTACTATTTTTGAAAGTGCAGCTCTCTCATCTGAGAAACTTTTTTATTTTTGTTTTTCGAACCACCATCCGGGTTCCGCTGTAGGGTCGCGGTTGCCCAAAGTCTTTGGGGTGCAGCTGAAGACGTTAGGTCGACAGTTCTGGTTGGTCTAAGGGAGTTGCCCTGGACTGACAGAAGCATTCCTTAGCATAGAACACCTAACCATCGCGAGCAGCATTGTATAGAGGATGGAGTTTTTCGAGATGGGGAGACCTGCCAAACCAATGAACTTTAAAACCAGAATATGTAAATTGATGACCAAGAAACGTTTTTTATTATTATGTATTCTCATGTTGTTCGGTGCAATGATGTTTTTAACAGGATATGTTTTATTTTCTTTACAAGTGACATTTGCACCCACTACATCACCCATACCTCCTCCTACTGTTTCCTCACATTCTTTTCAACCCCTTCCTGAACATGAATCCGCTAGGAGATTAGAGTTTATTAATAACTCCTTCGTTCAGCTTTTGCACCAACACCAACTAGTAATGAACACGACTAACTGTTGGGTGTGTGGTCTTATGCCTCACACAACGGATAAAGGTATCCCTTATCTCGTCCTGCCATTCAGCCATAATGGTTCTGTGTGGGCATACAGAACGATGTTCATCTACGCACACAAAGTCTACCCCCTACGCTCCGTAACAGACAATCCTAAGAATAGTGCTCTGGTTAAAGGGATAGTGGACATGATTAAGGAAGATATTTCCTACGAGACTATCCCGAGAGATGAGACGCTAGTATACATAGGATGGAACGTGACCGGATATGGAGCTACTCTGAGTGAGAAACAGCAAGCTAAGAGATCTTCCCCGATTTGGATTGTACCCCATCAGGGTCACTTATGTCTGCAAGGTAATGGCAAGAATCCCAGAGCTCAGCTAAGGAAGAGTATCTGTACTGAAACATATGTGTTTGCGTCTCAGACTTCCCCTTCATTCTTAGCAGCTAAGGGTACCTATTTCATCTGTCATGATAGAGCCTATACATGGTTTCCCCCTGACTTCTCGGGCACATGTTTTGTTTCGTTCCTGTTGCCTCCCACCTACACAGCTGCGGCAGATTACCATAAGACAAGGATAGTTAGAGGTGTCTTCCGTAAGGAAGACACTGCAGGACAAGAATTTGGGGACTTTGTAAAGGGTTTTCTGCCATTATGGGGACCAATGGTTAACAGCAGGAACATAAGGCAATTGACAAGGGTGGTTGAATCCACCATAATTGAAACTGACGGTGCCCTTAGTAACTTGACTGCTGAGCTCCAGTCGGATCGACTTATGACCCTTCAGAACAGGGTCGCGTTAGATGTCATACTTGCAGACCGAGGTGGGCTATATAAATTGATCCAATCGAGTTGCTGTGTTTTCATTCCAGATAACGCTCCAACAGTGTACCAGGCCATCTCCAAACTGCATAAGATTTCCGAATCTATTCATGTGGATAAAGGAGATTGGTCGTTGATGGGATGGTTCTGGGAACTAATATCCGCCTGGGGATGGAAAATTTTGATGGTCGTTGGGGTGATCTTAGCCATCCTTTTCCTGTTCTGTCTGTGCGTACAGTGTGCTCCTGCAATATGTGGCCTCTGTGCTACATCGTATTGTAAGGAAACCTGTATCAAGGGACGAGCTAAGTAATAGGATGATGCTACAGCAACATCTCAATGACTTTAGGAATATAGACCTGGACTCAGATTAGCGTGAGTATAGGTTTATTGCCTATGTAAGGGCAAAAGGAGGGTCTGTGGTACTGAAAATTCTGGACCCGTGTTATGAACATCATCGTAGCATGACGAATTTGATATCAGAAGACTTAGAATGGCTAGTACACTATGCACAAGCATTTTCGTCGTATTCGAGTGACGATTTCACTTCGAAATCGTCATTTTCGTCCTGAACCCTCAGATTCCATTTTGTGTACGGCAGCCATTTTAGTGAGTTGCCCTCACATAGGCTAATGATTAAGGCCAAACATGATTCCAAAGGACACGTACACCTTGGTTGACTTCTCCGCGACCTGGGCAAGCTGGAACCATTGCCCCAGGCCGAACCTGCCCGGCCAGTTACTTTCCCAGTGGCCGAGCGAGATAGCATCAAGGCACAGCCTACCATAAACCTTTTCATCGCACACGCACCCTGCCTAATCTTGCTCACACCTGTCCCTGTTTCTTTCTCTAGGACTTGCTTTACGAGGAGGAGGTGCCCGTTTTTATAGAGGGCCCGTCGATATCTGATGAAAATGCTGGGCTTTGCCGGATAATTTATTGTGGGCTGAACAAACTGAAATATGGGCTTGTCATCATGACTCTGCTTTTTCTTTGTAGTGAAAACATGTGAATGGTCAACTGAAATTTGAAGAATGTTTACCTGAAGCTCAATATTTTGTATAAAAAGAGAAGGCTGGCTTTGTAAGTTGAGCAGCCTCCTAAGAACATACACCGTGTTGTACTTCTAGGACGCCTGTTACTTGGTTGCAGCCAATAAATTCGATCTTTGACTTCACCTAGAAGACTCTGAGTTTCTGTAGTCTGAAACAGGAAGTACCCGAAGTCTTTGGTGTTATCCCTGGCACCGCTGGGATACCGGTTCGGTACCGGTTCTGAAAAACCCAGTACTTCAATCCCTGTGCCTGCCTCCTTCTCAGTATCCCAGGGAGGTCCTTCACCGTGCCTGGACTGCTGCAGGGTGCCCACCTCATTGCCTTAGGCCTCACATGGTAACTAGGTTACCGGATCTGCAGTGATACGAAGGACCACAACCTGCCACACACACAAAGAACACACCTTGTCAAGGCAGATTCCAGATTGTTCCAGTGTGTCAGACACCAGTGTCATGCATGAAACCAAACTGCCCTGGTGTGTAAATCACCATTCTAATGCATGTACCGAAAAGGGTAGCATCCTGTTTCAAAATGGCGGCACTCTGAAGTGGGACATGATGCTGCCACCATGAACCATCATGATGGAGACATCCAGCATCCCTTTAGTGAAGGGAGGACCAGTCTAGTGCTCGGTTGGACTGAACAGGGATGCTGGTCCCATGGCAGGAGTAGCAAAGTGATAGCTGTGCACAGTTCAACCTGGCCCTTCTACCATAACAAGAAAGCGCAAACCACGATGTGTACTGGTAAGGTGTGGGTGTATGCAATGTAAGAAGTGGCAAAATAGGAGGAAAGCAAACATACGAAAGAAGAAACAAGGTTGGGAGGCAATCTGGGAGAGATTTAAAGGACCTAAGAGAGAACTGAAGGACTAGGATAATATTGGAAATCCAGGCAGAGTATACAAATATTCACAGGCGTACAAGGAGTTCAACTGATATCCCAGTGTGAGGTCCTGGTGACCCAAGAAAACTGAGAGAAATAAGCTCCAGCCAGGCCAGGGATGAGCTCAGACTGCAGGAGCTCAGATGCCATTTGCGAGATTTCCTGGTGTGATGCAGACATCTTCAAAAAGAACAGTTGATGGACAGAATGCAGAACAATGTCATACATTCACCCCAGGACAGAGATCTGGGCCTAAATCCAACCCTTTTTTTGCTCACCATGCCATTCCAAATTTTGAATCCAGCAATATGAAAATCAGTCTTGACCCTGCGCCCAATCGAAACAGTCCAGTCCGAACTGCCAGGCAAGGTCCTCCCTGAACTGGAAACAAGCATCGTAGGACCGGTTTCGGGCTTTCAGCCCTCATCAGCCAGGATAGCTTGACTCCAGTGGCGGAATTTGCATATGGATGGGTCCAAACTGGGGTGGCATTACGAGCAAAAGAACAATTGATTTAACCCAGATCCCTTGACTGGGGGTGAATGTTTGATTTATTCAGCATTCCGTCCATCATTTGTTTGCATAGCACTTTTCACCCTAAGTAGGATGGGTATGCCCAGACGTGTGTCCCTTGCTCACTGTGCTACTGGAATCAAACTAGTCTGGCTGATGAAGGGTAATACCCAGAAACCGGCCCCAGGATGCTTGTTTCCGGTCCAGGGAGGTCCTGGCTTGGCAGTTCGGTCTGGACTGTTCCCATGAGGCACAGGGTCAAGACTGATTTGCGTATGGCTGGGTCTAAACTGGGGTGGCATGGTGAGCAAAAGAACAATTGATTTAACCCAGATCTCATGACTGGGGGTGAATGTATGATTTATTCACCATTCCGTCCATCATTTGTTTGCGTAGCACTGCTGCAGACATCGTCAAAAAGATTTCTAAAAAATCCCACTTAAATACTCAAGGTGTGCTTCTCATCAGGTCTAGGGACTTCAGTTCTGGGTTTATCTTGACCTGTATTTGTTGTTACTCAGGGGAAATATGATTTCTTTCTGCACCCTTTGTTCACAGATCTTCCTGAAGAGGTGCCGTGTGACCCAGAACCATTGTATAAATGCTGTAAAGGGTGACCCGCTAGAGTGGTGTCCACTCTAGCATTGACACATAGCAATAAAATGGACATCCATCAAACTCAGCAGCTTCCTCTGAGCACAGATACCTAAAAGCTTCTCTGGGACACAGGTTTCAGAAGGAGCAGAGGTCATCCCTTGAGACCACTCAGAACATGGTCAGACTACTAGGCAGAACAAGGTCTTTCCAACAAAAGGATCCAAATGGTTGGTTTGGCAATTCTAAGTGTTTCCCAGGTGTTTACAGAGAACGTATCCAACTCTTCTTCCGGTCTTGAACAGTGATCAGAGTTTGGACTATCCACCCGTATCGCGGGACGAGGAAAGTAGTCAATATAGCGTCTTCCCCAGCCAGGGAGCTTGCAAATGAACACGTGACACACGGAGCTCTGTAACAGACGTCTTTATTCCTTGATATACGATCACGCACTGCGCACATTGCGTCATAAACTTTATAACCACAGCCTAGCACCTCCAAGCAGATTACGTAATTCCTGTTTATAGCCTGCCCAGGACCGCATGGGTCCTTATGCTCATAGTATCAAGACACTACAGTCAATGCTAACATAATTCCCATACCAGGCACTCCTCTCTGACAGAATTAGAAAAGATAAGATGTAGCCTTACGGCTAGAGCGGTCGACCTTGAAGCGGCGAACCTAGCTGGAGTCTCGCCAACGATGCTCAACATCCTGTGATTCTGGGCAAATCACTTAATTTCCCTGTTTCTAACAAAAATGAATGTGTCCATCTGTAATGAAACTAGTGTTCATGTAAAGCGTTCTGACACCTGATATCTTTGGGTCTAGTTTGCGCTATAAAAAGCTCTAAAAATAAAATTTATTAAATAAAATACAAATTAAGAGGTGGTTAAAATCCTAGATCTATAGGCACATCTGATGTCAAGCAGCTGTTTATTATGTTGCTCAAGTAGTTTTATTTTTATTTTTAGGATTGGTTGGGCTTGTTTTGAGCCAGCTAGCTGCAGAGAGCTCCGGCTCTCACTGTGCTTGAAAGGCAAGTTTGCAAGTGTATATGAAATAAAATATAGAACAATTATGGTGGTTTTTCCTAAGTGCCTTCCTGCTAAAGAAGGTGTTTTAATACAGTGAGCATTTCCCCGCTGGTGCGGGTTCCCAATTGAAGCCAGTGGTTGCTGGAGTACATTTATCATCTTCTGTGGGTCTGCTGTCTTTATGGGCACAGTACAAGGTGTCAGATGAGTTTTAAGAGTTAATCCACATCACCTTTCAAGAGCACCAGGAAGTAATTCAACTGATTTTCTTTTGGAGAACAGATTGGTAAAAAAAGTGTGGATAAATGGCTTGCTGTATGTTTAGTGTCACTCAATGTAACCTTTGCTGAAAAAGCACCCTTTACCTTCCTTCCATTGCTTTCTCTTTCTTACTGGAGTCTCAACACTGTGCTAAGGTTTTTTGAAAACAACATAAAGTAGAGCTGCCCTCTCTCTGTAGGTTACAAATGGATTACTACTGTGGGTGTTGGTGATAATAGTGCACGAGAAAAGGTGGTGAGGAGCGCTGGCTGACGCCATTTTGCCAGTGGTAAATGTGAATTTAATATAGTCCATGGGGGTCAGTTTCCACTTTTCTTTGCCATATACGCATAAGGGCCTCATTTATGAAAAGTGATGCATCGCTGCGAGAAAACAGCGATGCGTCACTTTTCCTTGCGCCCTCCTTGCGACACCAATGATGCGTCATATTTACAGTATGGCGCATCATGTCGCAAGGAGTTATAGATACGTCAGTATTTCTGATGTATCTGTAGGCGCAAAAATTATGCATTGCTGGAGTGTGTCACAAAAGTGACGCAACTCTAGCAATGTATCCTTTCACAGGGGGCGAGCCCCATGTGAAAGGGCCTGTGTCAGTCTTACGCCTGCCGCAGGCGTAAGATATTGATGCATTTGCGTCCTAGAAGTGGAGAAGTGAAATCTCATAGATTTTACTGCGTCACTTCTACAACCCTTCCCTGCGTCGGAACGCCTCCCCTGCATACATTATACCTGGCGCAGGTATAATGTGGCGCAGGGGGTTACAAAGTGACGCATCTACCTAGATGCGTCATTTTGTAAATATGGCGCAACCAGGCAAATTTTGTATGCCGCAGAAGTGAGACAAGGGCTTATAAATAAGCCCCCTAGTCTTTCTTAAAGGGGTGATAATGCCAATGCTATTTTTATTATGCCATTATATGGGCGTTGCAATGTATTTGTTTTCGTTACCGTGCATCGCATTCGTTATTAGAAATATCTTGCTGCTTTTTAACTCTTCCAAATTCGTATCTCTCAACGTACCCAGTGCGAGGAACAACACCCCAGGAAGTCCATTGCCTTGAGACTACAACTATCTGGAACCTGGGCCTTGCATTTACCTGTTTCCCTTAAAATATGGGTTTAATGGTCCCTGTGAGCAAAGCATTAGATGTCCCAACCAGCCAAAGGCGACTCTCATGACATAGTGCCCTTGGAAGCTATGTTAATCATAGCCATGAAGAGCAGTCTGCTTTTTATTTCCTACAGGGGAACGTTCTCTTATTGGTGGGTATATTCAATTACACATCATTGCATCCTAAAAGAAACACTAGAAGGTATACTCACGAGTTTCAATAAGTTCACGTTTTACGACTGGGCTCCTCTTGTGTATTTTAGATCGAATAATATGGGAATTAAACTTCACTGCTCCCTTTTCTCCATGCTGCAACATTGCTGTCCTGCTTCATTCTTTGTTTATTTATTGTTGCTGTGTGTTTGTTCTGCTGGAATTCACATTTCCTGCTTGATACTTGACATTATAATAACTAGTGTTTCTATAGACAAAGCATTGATTGATTTTTGAGTCTAGAGATAAATATTAAGTCTAGTTTTAGGCACTATAAATTATTAAGTATTGTTTAAGGCCCTTTAAAAGCAGTGTTGCATTTCAAAACATGGTTGAAACTAATTTAAACTTTGTGTATCTGTTTCAAAATGTGGAAAGGTGTTCACAATTAAAGAACCAGAACAATCCGAGGTCTACGCAAGGAAGCAGTATGCGTGGTTACAGAACCTGTGTCCTAAGGAAAGAAGCATTGCCAAAGCCAATGGCTCTGTGGCTGGGGCCAGACCTATTAGCTTTGCCAATGCTTGTTTTTAAATTGAAAGCTTATGGTGATGCGCTTTGCCTATGTTGCAATGTTGGGCTGTATTGTGGTAAATAAATAAATAATACCCTATTTTTGAATGCATAAATGAATAACAGATAGCTCAATAAATAAGAGTCAAGATTCGAGGTAGTGGGAGTTTTGCAGGTTTAATACAGCATAAGGACAGGAACAGGACAACCTGCACAGGAATAGGATGGCAGGGCCCGACAGCCCCTGGCAGTGCTGCCGAGTTCAGGATCGGGACAAGGGAAAGCTAGCTTTTAATAACAGTACACAAGAATATATACATAACGCAAACACATAGCATTACATTGCAATAGGCGTAGCAGTGGGTGGAGCAAAGGGTGTGACGCGTAGCAGTCGCGAAAGATAAGGGTGAAAATGGGTGTAACAGGGCGTATACATAGACATGTGATGCAAACGTAACAGAATATGTCATGAATGGGGCGAAACCCATGGAGGGGGCTACCTAAGGAGCCGGAACCTCTAACCTGGTGGTGCGCGCAAACTGGCAATGACGTGTTACTAGGAGAAGCTGGGGGCTATGAACTCTGTGCTAGGAGCAGAGACTGAAGTCTGGAGAGTCAGAGCGACATGTACCTAAGCAGTATCTAGTATCTGATGTTTAGAGAACATGTTGATATAAACTAGAAATCAGGAGGGGAAAGGCTAACAGACACTAAGACTGGAGCTTGCATCATTCTACATGTAGTGCGTGATGAAGAATATTAAATGACCATTAAATGCAGTATTTCTCTTACATGGAGACGTGAAGGCTAGACAATGACGGAAACTATTGATGCGGTTCAGTAGCTTAGGAATGCAGAGAAGGAGGACTGAACTGATAACTGGAACCATAACATACTCTTGGCAGACTCAGAGGCAGAGCCAGGCTGAACCGGGCACTGCGAGGCAGGAAGTAAGTGAAGGGTCGAGGATACAGGTGGGGGCTGTATCGCTCCTCAGCGAGGGCTCAGGAGACAGGAGCTGAATCTGATGTCCAGGCCCTTTTGAGGCCTAGAAACGGGGACTTTTCAATGAAATAACGTGCACACTGAGAAACGTGGCAACGTAGCTTTACATAGGCCTAATATTCGTAGTATTCACGAGGACTGGAAACTGGCATACTAGAGGTGGACACAACTATAATTGCGTCTTTAATCGAACATGGGGAATACATATGCATATTAATCATGCACACATAACACATGATGGAGGACGCGTAGGGACACAGAACATGGCAAAATTTACTTTTCCACATTCCCTCCTTGTCACTACGTTTCCATCAGGAAACATCAATATTCATGATACCATCTATCATTTCATACAGTATCATTTGCTCGTCTCGAATTGTCTTGGAACGGGATTTAGAACGGGGCTTGGGACTAGGAATACAAGAGGTAGCACAAATGCCGCAAATCGCAGGGCCACATTGTATACAGAGGCAGCAACTGAATATGATCGCTACTGCAATACCTAAAAAGGACAACACTTTCCATCCCCAGGCGGAAATTATATTCCAGAACCAACCGGACCATGTCCAGGTGCCTGGATCTTGGTGTAACAGATGGGCAATTTTATGGAGTCTGGTTATAGCTGAATAAACAGACGGCGCGTTATTTGGAATGAAAATGCAGCAACTAGATCCGATGACTCTACAGGCCCCGCCCCTATCGGCCAGTATGACGTCAAGGACGAGACGATTTTGCAAAACGACAAATCTCATAGCAGATTGCTCTTCGGTTAAGTTACCTAGAGCAGAGGCAGTCTCATTTACTACAGCTTCAAGGGTTCTTGTTAACCTACGGATTAGCTTACTATTCTGGATAGGTCCTATAAAGAAGAAGAAACCTCTATTGAAATCTGTATATTGTTCTAGAGCAGTTTCAGTATAATCGACAATTGGGGACTCGATCTCCCTTCTATGTCTAATGTGTACTAGATGTGTGTTTCTATGGTAATCAGATGGGGCTAGGAAAACTGGTGGCAGTAGGAAGGCAATGTAACAGGTTCCCTCCCAATCGAGGGGCAGACGGACATATGCAGTTTGACCACAAATAAAATATGAATGACGTGAAGCTTTGGAAATAGATTTCCCACTGTCACTATACTTGACAATAGTAGTACAATCACTATGTCCTACTTGTACGGAACCATTATTTCGGACACATAATTCGCCTTTGACTGGTAGTACTGAAATAGCAGGTAAGTCTGGAGTAGTATCAGACTGAACATTCAGGACCATGAAATTCGAAGAATAGTTACCTAAATTATACACTTCATTTTCTAGATCTAACCCTGTTCTGTGGGGGAGACCTTGCTTGTCTGGAAAACATGTACTGTTAAGAAAAGACATATCTGTTGAGGATGACGTTAACGTGGACCATGCTCCACACGAACCATTATGTGAAAAAGGATAAGGAAAGAGTGGCAGAACTCCCTTCGGTGTCTATAAAGGGGGGAGTCGACCACACACCCAACAATTAGTAGCATTGCTGGTCTGGTGTGAGTAATGTAACATGCGGATAAAAGAGTTATTACGCATAGCGAGGCGGTAAGAGAGTTCATGAGGAGGCAGATCACTAAACGTGTGCTCTACTGTAACATTAGAAGACGTATTTACATGAGAAACTGGGAAATACAGATAGAATGCATAACTGGTGCAGGAAATCATAATGCTGAGAAATAAAACGAAACTTAGAAAAATGATACATCGGATTGAGTTTTGACTAACTCTCTCACTATGGGGGTCTATTTTATACATGTCAGAAACAGTCTAACCGTTTCACCTAGGGGAGGACTTAGACAATCAAACTGGCTGACTTATTTTACTAGACCGGAGTTTTAACTTATACTCCTGTTGCGGAGTTTTCTCTAACAGGGGGGGTTCAGTAACATTGTTCTTTGCGGGACAGTCCTTAAGAACAGTACTTTGGCAATCCTTCAAATCCTGGGAAATGTTCTTTGAGACCGGTTTCAGTCCATAAAACTTCTTTATATGCGAAAGGTGCACCCAGCCTCTGCGACCCTCCAACTTCACGGCTGTACGGGTGGCGAGGAGGACCTGTCGGGGCTCCTTCCAGCGAGGCTCCAGCGGACTTGATCGGTCGAAATTTCTCACTAAGACCATGGATCCGGGAACGATCTCATGCGGTGCCACCTCGGTATTGTCTGGAAATGCGGCGGCAACCTGTGAACGACAAGAGTTGAGGGCAGACATCAAGGAAGCTAGGTAATCTGTCAGCATATTACTTGAAACATCGGTAATACTTCGGGGTCTAGGAGTACCCCACATGTTAGGGGGGCGGCCGAATACGACCTCATACGGGGACAGACCTGATCTGGAATGTGCGACCATACGCATATAGAACAGGGCAACTGGCAGAGCTATTAGCCAGTCTACACCTTTCTCTTGACAAACTTTTGCAATTCGAATTTTCAGGGTCTGATTGTGTCTCTCTACGAGACCGGCTGCTTCAGGATGGCGTACACAATGGAACTTCCACTGGTATCCTAACAGAAGGGAAACGTGTTTCATGAGTTCAGATGAGAATGGCTGGCCGTTATCCGAATATACGACTCTAGGGAGTCCATAACGGGGGAAGAACTCACGAACCAACTGCTTGGCAGTGGTCGCGGCGGTGTAGTCTGGGACTGGATATGCTTCTGTCCACCTGGACAAAGCACATACAACTACAAGGACATACTTGAAACCTCGACATCGCTCCATCTGAATATAATCCATTTGGAGGACTTCAAAAGGGTGGTCAGGAGGCTGGAATCCACCTTGTTCCACCGGGACACTTTTACCTGGATTAAACGGGCAACATATCATACAGGTACGGACTTTCTGCTTGGCTGCAGCTCGTAAATGCTTGTTGAACCAAATGTTCTGGATACTGTCTAACATAGCTTTTTCCCCTAAATGTGCTGGACTATGTGCGGTATTAATAATGACTTGAACCATAGAGTCGGGGAGAAACCATGTGGCTCTACCTTTCGTTAACCATCCCTGATCTGTCTGGACCCCTCCTTGTTCGGACCATTTCTTGATTTCTTCAGGGGTAGCATGTAACTGTATGTCTATGACATCTTGTGTAGGGTCCTTAACTGTCATACATGTAGTCGGATCTGGAGTATGTGTTTGTGTCGGATTAACTGGAATGTCTGGAGTCTGTGCTGTAAGCTTGGCTGTGCGATCTGCTAGATCGTTACCTTGAGAAATAGTGTCAGTAACTTTCGTATGTGCTTTGCATTTCATGATAGCGATGGATGTCGGTAAATGTATTGCATCTAACAGAGCTTGAATAAGGAGACCATGCTGAATCTTGGTTCCATGAGAAGTCATGAAACCTCTCTCCTGCCAGAGCACTCCGAAGTCGTGTACAACTCCGAATGCGTAGCGTGAATCTGTGTAAACATTAACTTTCAGGTTCTTGGCGTATATGCAGGCTTGTGTCAGAGCAACTAGCTCTGCCGCTTGAGCGGACAGAGTGTCAATGCGGTGTGTCTCTATAACTTCGGTGTCAGTAGTCACTGCATATGCGGCGACTAGTTCTCCTGTACTAGTTCTCATGCATGAACCATCCACATAAAGTGTCAGGTCGGGATCTGGTAATGGAATATCTGTCAGATCTTGTCTTGGTTTAGTCGTAATGTTGACTACTTCCACACAGTCATGTGTGGCAGGATTTGAATTAACTGATGGTAACAGTGTAGCAGGATTAAGGACGTTGCAGCGTCTGATTTCTATGTGTGGCTGGAATAGTGTCAATTCATAACCTGTTAAACGTGCAATTGTCAAGTGCTGAGTTTGTGTTCGGTTTAAAAGAACTTCCACGGAGTGTGGAACTTGTACTGTCAGGGAGTGTCCTAAGACTATGGAATCACTTTGTCTGATGGCTAGTGCTGTGGCTGCAACTGACTTGAGGCACGCAGGCAGAGCCTGGGCTACAGGATCTAATGTGCTCGAAAAATAAGCACAGGGCTTGTATTGTCCTGCTTGATCTTGTGTGAGAACAGATAATGCTGTACCTTCGCGTTCAGTAACGAAAAGTGTAAAAGGCTTACTGTAGTTCGGTGTAGCTAGAACTGGAGCTTGGCATAGGGCTTTCTTTAACTCATTGAAACTAAGGGTATGTTCAGATGTCCAAGGGAGGACAGTCGATACGGCTGCCTCCTGTGTCGTTAACTGTATCAGTGGTTTAGCTAGAAATGCATACTGAGGAATCCATTGTCTGCAATAAGAAGTAAGGCCGATAAAAGCACGTACCTCCTTCTGGGTCTTGGGCTGAGGAAGACTCGCTATTAACTGAATACGGTCTGGTGTCAACTGCCTACCCCTCTTGGACAGTAAGTGTCCTAAGTAGACCACTTGCTGGACACAGAATTGAAGCTTAGAAGGGGACACCTTGTGCCCCATCTCGGCTAGGAAATACAAGACTGTAAGGGATGCTCGCACGCAAGCACGTTCAGAACGGGCTGTGATCAGTAGATCATCGACATATTGGAGCAGGGCAGTGTCAGTTGGCATGTGAATGTTGTCTAGTTGTCTCTTAAGTGCTTGACTGTAAATACTAGGACTTTCTGTGAAACCTTGAGGAGCGCGTGTGAACATATAGCTCCTTCCATTTAAACTAAATCCGAAAAGAAACTGGCTGTCTGGATGAATGGGGACACTGAAAAATGCGTTCTTAAGGTCGATTACAGTAAAGAACGTGGCTTCGGAATCAATGGCTGTTAATAGGGAAGAAATATCTGGGACAACTGGGTACTGAGGAATAATACATTTATTAAGTTCTCGTAGGTCAATCACTAATCGATATACTGGGGGTGCATTTGGATCAGTACGTTTCATGACTGGAATGATCGGAGAATTGCATACGTTGGAGTCAGTTTCTACAACTACTCCTTGAGCTATAAGCTCGTCAATGATTTTGGATAAGGCTGCTACAGCCTCAGGCGGCAATCTGTACTGTCTGATTCGTGGTAACACTACACCTGGCTTGATAGTCACACGATGGGGTGTGATTTGCATGTAACCTACATCAGTTGGACCTTGCGCCCATAGATGCTGCGGAACATTAGACAATCTCGGATCAAAATCTCGTAATACATAGTGACCCTTGAAGTCACGTAGGAACAATCGTATTACCTCTGGGGAACAGCATATAACTGCACCTAACTCTTTCAGTGTTTTAATGCCTAATAGATTTTCTGGACATGACTTAGTAAGTAACAGATCAGTAGTACGGGACAATGGACCTACTTCTAGGGTAACTGGCTTTGATATCTCATTTACGATAGGCTTTCCTGAAAATCCAAGGGAAACATTTCTTGAGCCTGAGAGCGGAGCCCCTGGAACTTCGGCGTGACTAATTGTGGTCCTACTTGCCCCTGTATCAATCAGAAACTTTCTGTCTTTCCCTAACACTTGACTGTGAACATAGGGACCTTCTTGATCTACAGGTATCTCGATGAGAGGCAAGCCTACCTCCCTCTCTGGGCTGTTTCATGAATATGGCTGATACTCTGGATACTCTGACTGTGCATACTGGTACATCTGCTGTGTAACATGCTGTGTTGCAGCAATAGGCTGCGGTACAGTAACTGTCTGTTGTGCATTCTGTGGCTGAGGAGTCTGTGAAACTTGCTCTTGTCTAGGTGGACGTGGTCTTTCTTTGGTCTTACCGGTAGCTATGTTGTGTTTCAGAACTGCACACTCGTTTATAAAATGACCTGGCTGTTTACAATAATTGCAGTTCCCTTTAACGGGAGCTGCAGGATGACTGGCTTGATTCGGACCCCTCTTCTGACTGTCTTGAGGAACAGATTGTGCAACTAGTACTTTCATTTTCGTGTCTTTCATACGTTTTCTCTCGTGATCTTGCTCTTCTCTGATTCTATTCTGGTGGTATTGGAGCATCTGTAACATCTGGGACGGGGTATTAGCTTGCCAGGTACTTTCGACTTTCAAAACTCGATTTTTAATTGGTGGACTTGAATTCTCGACTAATTTAGTAACAAAAAGGTGAGGGTATGACTCGCTACTTGTCTTGAGGCCACTGTTGATGCTAAAGCATTTCTCAAATCTAGAATAAAAATCACTGATATCCTCATCTTGCTTCTGTTTACAGGCTGAGATTGCATCCCAGTCTTCCTTTTTCGTTGTTAATAATCTGGGTAAAACTTGAATCAATAATTCTGGTAATTCTTTACATTTATCTCCAAGACCGGTACCTGGTACTCGTATCTTATCTTCAGCTTCTAGAACTGCCCAATCGATCTTTTTCTCTCCCACCTCCCAATCTTTTTCCTTGAGCTTTTCATACACCCCTGCGGGCAACAGAACCTTTAACATTTTAATTATATCTGGATACGTGTATTCTCCCATACGGAGCATGTCTTTTAATTCTCTATGGAACCCTGCGGGATCTTTATCATGACAGGGAATTAATTTTTTCATCTCTAAGAGTTCCATCTTTGTAATTGGAGTGTAAACAAACACTCGTTGCATTTCACCAGCTGGTGTCCTGACTGGATGTACTTCTCGTAACGGATTCTGTCTCTCCATGTAAAATGGTTTACTTTCTGGGGGTGAGACATGAACAAAATGTGGGTTCAGAAACGTTCTATATTTGTGGCGCTGTTCTAGAATGACACTAATTAAATCGGTACCTAGACCTTTCCATCTATACTGGAGTAACTCGTTCAGGATATCATGTAACAGACCTGGATCAGAGTGCTGACCCTCATACAGAGTAATGAGGTGCTGGATCATATACATACCCACCAGTCGCTGCTCGGCTGGGGGCAATTTCAGAAACATTTGTGCCACTATTTCGTCTGGAAAAGTGGTAGAATCAGTAATCCATCGGACTGCTGATCGGGCTAGTTCCTGTTCATGCATGGTACTTAACTCACTATAACCGATTCGCGATTTCAGAATGTGATCGGTAGCTTGAAATACTTGTTCTAGGGAACCTTGTTCTGGTGCTGGATGATGGAGAGTAGACTTGTGTTCTAGGCGTAAATGGCGATCTGGAAATCTAGATTTTCCTACATACGCTATTCTGGCGGGATTCTCGTCGTCTAACTCTTCAGGATCAGAGTTACTTTCTTTCTCGCTTACTTGTGCTGCTTTACGTTGTTCGTGTAACCTTATTATTTCTTTACGGATTTTCTTGTACATACTCTCCATAGCACTGATGGTCCTGTGCTTACCCTCGGCTATATTATCACTCCACTTTGTCAGGATTTTCATTTCAGCCGGATCTTTGGACGGGTAGTCTTGTTCTCTTATTAGACAATTGATCAGAAACTTTAATATCATACGCTGGATCTCAGCTTTCCTTTGAGTCATGGCTTCGCCAATGCTTTCTGGATCATCCCCTGTACGGATGAAACGATATATTCTGTCTAGATCTTCTTTCATATTCGGTAGGGTGACTAGATACTCGGCCACCTTTCTTACGCGTAATGAATATAAAACCATACTATCCTCGCCTGGGACTGGATCATAGCCGCATTCATTAAGGGCTTTTCTTATTTCTGCAACAGACTGATATCTGGGCGTACGCTGTGACGCTTGCGCATGTAATTCGACTGATGTTAAACGCTTGTGTGGCGGCGGGGTCTGAGGAGGACCTCCCCCCGCGGCTCCTAAACTAGAATCGTCGACTGATACTCTTCGTACTAGTGTGGCGGGAAATTGAAATGCGGGCTGGACTGGTATGGCGGGCTGGACCGGGGGGACCGTAGCAGGTACTGCAAAGGGTGCCCCGGTGTCTGGAGGAGCAGGAAGTGCCTGATTTACAGGGACTGGTGGAGCGAGAACAGGATTTGCATATTCTGGGACTGTGTCGTCCAAATAGGACGAAATGAAAATATCAGCTGCGGTCGGTTTGTGACGTAGCTTGGTCGGAACTAGTGGTGGCGGAAAATTACTGGATGCCTCCGGGGTTGCTTTTGGCAAGCCCTCGGCAAGAAGAGGGTACATACCCTTAATAAGGGCATTCCTCTGTCTGTCTGACTGTTCAGTTTTAACTCGTTCACCTATCTCGATTAGTTCTTTTTCTTGTGCTCGTTCTGAGGATTCTCTACTTAATTCTGACTTTCTGATTTCTTTTTCGGTTCTTTTATGAGCTTCTTTGCGCCATAACTCGATGGCATCCTTCTGTGACTGTCTGGCTTTCTTTTTCCATAATGCCTCTTCTACTCTCATGATGCACTCGGCATCCCACGTACCTGATACGGGCCATCTATACTTTTCTTCTAACTCCTTGGTATACTCTACCCATAAATCTAGATATAATATGGCGCTTATGCCATGCTTCTGATACATAAAGTGACCTGGACTGTCCCTAGGCGGGACAGGAACTGCTGCTTCCAGCAGACCTTTTCTGGTTTTTAACTGACGTAATTTCGAAAATAAGGGCATGACTGAACTATAATCTGGACACAATACAATACACAATAAACACGAAAATCACTTCGCACTCATACCACGACATTAAAATACATGAAGAACATTATGACATAACAGCTCGGACAGAATTTTACCTGGAATACTGAGAACAGAAACACAAGAATTTCTCGAGAACGGAACAGACTAGAGTTACTGGATGCACTGCTGAAACAGTACGGAACATACCGGTCCCATAAAGGGACGCATCAAGACCCGTGTCCACCTAGGTGAACACTTCGTTTGTGGGTCTGTGTACCACCAACCCACGGACCAGAGTCAATTTAGATTGACCCTGTCTAGATACTACCCCAGCGACGGTACTCACCGGGCAGCAAGAATGGAAGGCCTCGGACTGGACTGGACTGCTACGACGACGGACGACGAACTTCGGACTTCAGTTACGGGTGGACCTCCGGATACCTCGGACCTTGGACTCTTGGCTTGGGCTCTGGTCGGGACTCGCCGCGTTCCTCCACCGCCTCGTCTGGATGCTGGACCGCCTCCTCCGTCTCCTCCGTGGGCCTGAGGGATACTTGAAGCAGAAATATCTGCACGTGCACGGTATGGTTCCGTCACGGCTGCAGAGGGTCAGGGGGTCGGCGTGGCTTCACCGACGCGTGGGGAAAGGGCAAGTCCCTATTCGGGCGCCATTATGTGGTAAATAAATAAATAATACCCTATTTTTGAATGCATAAATGAATAACAGATAGCTCAATAAATAAGAGTCAAGATTCGAGGTAGTGGGAGTTTTGCAGGTTTAATACAGCATAAGGACAGGAACAGGACAACCTGCACAGGAATAGGATGGCAGGGCCCGACAGCCCCTGGCAGCGCTGCCGAGTTCAGGATCGGGACAAGGGAAAGCTAGCTTTTAATAACAGTACACAAGCATATATACATAACGCAAACACATAGCATTACATTGCAATAGGCGTAGCAGTGGGTGGAGCAAAGGGTGTGACGCGTAGCAGTCGCGAAAGATAAGGGTGAAAATGGGTGTAACAGGGCGTATACATAGACATGTGATGCAAACGTAACAGAATATGTCATGAATGGGGCGAAACCCATGGAGGGGGCTACCTAAGGAGCCGGGACCTCTAACCTGGTGGTGCGCGCAAACTGGCAATGACGTGTTACTAGGAGAAGCTGGGGGCTATGAACTCTGTGCTAGGAGCAGAGACTGAAGTCTGGAGAGTCAGAGCGACATGTACCTAAGCAGTATCTAGTATCTGATGTTTAGAGAACATGTTGATATAAACTAGAAATCAGGAGGGGAAAGGCTAACAGACACTAAGACTGGAGCTTGCATCATTCTACATGTAGTGCGTGATGAAGAATATTAAATGACCATTAAATGCAGTATTTCTCTTACATGGAGACGTGAAGGCTAGACAATGACGGAAACTATTGATGCGGTTCAGTAGCTTAGGAATGCAGAGAAGGAGGACTGAACTGATAACTGGAACCATAACATACTCTTGGCAGACTCAGAGGCAGAGCCAGGCTGAACCGGGCACTGCGAGGCAGGAAGTAAGTGAAGGGTCGAGGATACAGGTGGGGGCTGTATCGCTCCTCAGCGAGGGCTCAGGAGACAGGAGCTGAATCTGATGTCCAGGCCCTTTTGAGGCCTAGAAACGGGGACTTTTCAATGAAATAACATGCACACTGAGAAACGTGGCAACGTAGCTTTACATAGGCCTAATATTCGTAGTATTCACGAGGACTGGAAACTGGCATACTAGAGGTGGACACAACTATAATTGCGTCTTTAATCGAACATGGGGAATACATATGCATATTAATCATGCACACATAACACATGATGGAGGACGCGTAGGGACACAGAACATGGCAAAATTTACTTTTCCACAGTATCCTGCTTACATTTTAGATCCGGCTGGTCAGTGTTGGCTGAGATCCTTTGGGTGCACCAAGAAAACCTTTATAAAGCAGAAATGAAAGGGGGTTGCTGCCTATATGGAATATTTATCACTGACAACTAGGGGCATATTGTGGCGTAGTGCAGCAGCTCACCTTGCTGCGCTGCGAAGGGGCAGGAATGCAACGTATTTATCCCAATACGGCACATTCATGTCCTTTCCCAAATTTCCTGCATGGCTCATCTCCATATTCTCCCTTCCCCTGGCATCTGCACATTCCTTCCTTAAGTCTGCCATATGGCTGGGTTCAAATAGTAGCGGTGTAAATGAAAATGGTTTCTCCTGCCTTTCTCCCCCTTCTGTTGGAGATTATTGTTTACAACCCCTTCCCCTTGCCCTGGCGTTCCTAAGTAGCAGAACCCTCTCCTCCTAGAATAGCTCCTTCACCCCAGTGGCTATTTATCACCTCATCAAAGCAGCCTGGCTAATCCACTTAACTTTGACCAATCAGGAGAAATCACTGGAAGGCTGAATCTTGGCGTAAAGACAAGAAAGTCTTACAACTTCATGTCTGTACATTTGTTGATAACTTCAACAACAGTATAATGTTGGATTAATCAATACCATTCTATTAAGTCCTTGAATGATATTTATCTGATTCTCCTGGTGGGAATTACGAATGAGTAACTTCTTGCTATGTTATCCTATGTGGCTGGGGATTTGCAATGGGGAAAATGACTTGGGCAATTTCTCCAACACCAGGGATATACATCATATTTTATAAGACCCTGCCTTTATCTACAGGACCCACCACCACCCCTGGAACACCTAGGGGAGACTTTAGGGGTTCTGAATATGTAAAAATATTGTAGATCCTCACTCCACAGTGGCTCTCGATTTTTGGAAGTTCTTTACTACAATATGGGAAGGGAAATGTGCAATTTCACTTAACCCCAATGTATAAAATACGATTTTATAAGGGGCCTCCTTATAAATACCCGCCCCTCTCCTTCCACCACTGAGACACATAGGGGATATGCTGGGGGTACTAATTATGCTACAACACTGTAGTTTATTAATTTGTAGGTGCTCCAAACACAGAAGTTGAGTTTGGTCACAATTTACATTTTAAACGCAGTCCTGCAACACAGGTCTGCTTTTAAACTGGCCCAGGGTTTCAGCAGTGCATCCATGCAAGTGCAGAAAGGGCTGCTGGCCTCCAAACTGCCATGCCGTATTATAAACTAGGGCCTTGAAGGTAGGTTTGATCCCCCTTCCCTATTGTTTACTAGGGTCTTATAGGGGAGCTCATGCCAATCATAGGGTTACCCTAACCCTTAGTGTACCCTAGTGTATGTAGGTCTTTTCATTGTATTCTAAGTGTGTTTTCAGCATAGCACTGACCCTGGGCCAGGTTAGGCGCAGCCCAGGGACAGTCAGAGTCAGTTACCACCAATACCAGTCAGCAAAAAGTTGGGGGAGTGCCCATGGTACAGGTTGACTTTGCAAAAATACTCTAATGCATTTATTTCATGTCTGCCACCTTATGAAATCATAAAGTTTAATATGTAATACGGCACCAAGGTGAGAGCTATCTAATGAATCAATAAGTGAATCAATAAGTAATGCAGTATATTGTTCAGTAATCTGCATGCAGTATGTTGTACAGTAATCTGCATTTTCAATGTTGCTGCAATATATTTATGGTATGCCCAGTGCTACAGTGCTTCTTTGTGTTTCCATAAGCAGGAGGCACTATAGCCTTTTTGCTAAGTAAAGCACTTAGTGCCTGATTGCAAGTGTCCTACTGTGCAGAGATCACAATTCTAAGTGATGTAATGTTTATCACTCCAAGTGATTATCACACCCAATAAATTCCAAACACTTTAATGTCTTATTAATTGTAATATTTATCACATTTGAAACCAGGAAACTTGCAATCAGTCCATAAAAGATACTAAATGAATACCATACAACCTCCTAGGCAGTAGTCGAAGTGCATTAAAAAAAGTATGGGAACTGTGATACGTCATGCAATGGGGCGGGATCAGTGAGCTTGGGGGTGGGGTGAAAGGCGTGGCTAAAAAACTTGGGGGTCTATAACAATGGCGGGCGGACAAAGTCCGCCCACCAATTCACCGGGAGAAGGGACCACCCACTATGTGTGCGGTGGTTCCGCATTTACAATTAGGATACGCCCGACACACTGGTGGGCGCATCCCACATTTTTTACATTGCAGCGGGCGGTGCTTACAGCAGCACCTGCCGAAATGCAAAAAAGGCATCTGTGCATTTGCATGCACAATGTGGCAGGCACAGCGCAGTGCCTATCACGTCGTGCATGCAAATGCAGGGGGGTACCATAGGTACCTCCCATGTGTCCCCTCACCCCCCATCTGCAAAAACCGAATGTCTTTCCATGGCGGCAACGCTGCCATGGAAAGGCTGGTTCCCGCAGCCAATGTAATATGGATGGCGGTGTGTAGCACCAGTCGTCTGGTTGACCAGGCAGAAAAGCGTTGGACGGCTTCCCGTCCGCCGCGGTACCCCCCACCACCATAATATAGCGGGGAAATGAGGGGCGGGTGGGAGATTATGTCGGGCGGATCACCACCGCCATGCGGGCGGTGGCGATCCACCCGACATTGTAATAGACCCCTAAATATTCTGTACTGTCTTTTGGTTTTTCACCGTCAGGTAGCTACATGTAAAATAAAGAGCAGCTTAAATAAATAAAATGAATATGTTACTCAGTGGGAAATGCACTACAGTACATTAGTAAACCTCTATTAGTTAATGTACTGCAGAGGTCTGTGTGTAACAGAGAGCCACAGAATTAAATCTTGGTTGGTGCAGTGGAGAATAGTGACTTGTTTGTGCTACGAGGTCAAAGCATGTGACAGAAAGCACTGTGAATATGTAAGTGATTATTTTAAACATGTATTACACATAGTATAACACAAAAAGAGGTTTCCAAAATATAAATTTTAGTAATACCCAGACTGTAGGTTTTTTCAACACCTCGCCTGGGGTAGTTAGTGCTAGATAAATACACTTACAATTAAAAGCACACGCTTCACAGCTCAGTTGTTAACTCTGCATTTGCACTCAAAAAGAATAAATCTTTGTCATCAAAAAGTGTTGAGGGATTTGATCATTTAAAGCCAGCACCTGCTCCCTAGCACCCTTTACATATGCATATTACCCTTTACATTTGCATAATTCACTCGTTGCACACAATTGCATTTCTTTCAGGCAAGCAGGCACCCTGGCAGGAAGGCTTGTTTAGCTGTCTTCCCGGCTTCGTTTTCACAGCACAGGAGATTCACTGAATGACACTTCAGCTATAGCATTTCAGTATTAATTGTCCTGGGATGGTTCTTTTTTTACAAAAAGTAGGGGAACGGTTATTCATAACTCAAAAAAGTAAGGACAGGTCGTGCCCCTTCGATCCCGCCCACTTCAACCTCTGTTCGTAGGCAGTGCTTAAAATTGAAAATTAGAAGTGCAGGTACTCTGTACCAGAGTACCTGCTTGTTTCTGAGAAGTGCCGGTACTCTCCAATTGAAAGTATTGCATTTCTCTTGAAAAGTGCCGGTACTCTCCCTCTCAAAATACAAAAGTGCCGGTACTCCGTACAGGACAGTACCGGCCCATTTAAAGCACTGCTACTAGGGAACCTTATCAGTCTAGTCTCGCTTCCTTGAACTCTGGACGGACGGTCAAGGAGTGAAGTCCTGCTCTGCAGTGGCGTAACAAAGGCCCCTGCAGTGCGGGGGACTAAGCTCCAGGGGGCCACTTCAGCTCAGTACCTTGGTCTGAGAGCTCCTGAGTGAGTCCAGAGGGGGCCCCCTCTATGTACTTTGCAGGGTGACCCCCTCAAGTTTGTTTACGCCACTGCTGCTCTGGAGACAGACACAGGCACCTACGGTTAGTCTTCTACTAACTCAGACAGGAGCTAGATGTTCAGGTTAGAGCGCCTGCTGCGGGTGCCCCCAAAGGAGCTCTGATCTCCTCTAACTAGTGGGTACTTTTGCCAAAAGTGCCGTTTCTGTCACTTGCTTAGTACTATATTGAGTATATATATATTGTACGTGTATTTCCCATTGTGTACGGTGTATGAGTGCCTTTGAAGATGCCCAATCCCCTATGTTGGTGAATGACCTTTACAACACGGTGGTTACACTGTGATACATTTACATCACAGTCATTACAACGCAAGTCGTTACAACATATTGCGCTGGATGGTGCTCTAGACTAAGGAATAGTATGATTTACTATTCCAACACCTTCCCTACTATTACATAGGCTGGAGTTAGAATAGTAAATCATACTATTCCTAAGTCGAGCGCCCTCCAGTGCATGTCGTTGTAACGACTTGCGTTGTAATAACTGCGATGTAGCGTACGGCAATGTAAATCATTGCGTTGTAACGTCACATATTCCCTGTGACATAAGTAACATACTATAATAATATTGACCTTATTTTCCAGTTGGGGGCATGTGGGCAGGGGTGGTGATCTGAGAAATTCCAAGGCATGATGACCAAAGTGGGCTCTGGCCTAGGGCCCCCCCCCCCCCCCCCCCCGGTAGAGCTAGCTCCGTTCTGCACAGTCTTGCACTGATGACATTGAATAATTTTTAAACATATTGTGTTAAGTAGGATTTTCCTTTCATGTATTTTTAATGTGGGTGGTGCATGGGAGTCGATTACATATATTTTGTAGAGAAATGTTTACGTTTCTCAACACCTGATTCTTTTCTTTAAGACCAAAAGAGGAGCTCACATGTGAGAAATGGGAGGGTGTCACAGAGATTATTTGCCATAATATTAGCGAGCGGATTATGTATTAAATAATTGAAAAAACGTCACTACCCGTGAATATTAGATGTAAACACATTTAGAATTTTGACCAGAGCCCCAGTGTCAGTGACCAGGAAAAAAGGGGGCATAAAAGAGCTGAAATGGGATCATACATTCAAAGCTGTTCCGAACAGGGCCCCAAAATAGTTTGGCTAAGGGCCCCCGCAATCCTAAAGATGTCCCCCCTGGTGGTGATTTTCATTTCTGGGTCTCAGTGCGCTTTCCCGCTATTTAAGAGTGAAAACAGCGTGTTTTAGTGTAACATTAAATGCTGAATGTTGGTGTCTGTGCGGAGGCGCGTCATAAAACATGTAATTACCTTGATGTGCTGGGGATTTCTTTTAAATGTGAAACGTTTGAGTGTTATTTTAAAACATCTAATTATAGAACAAATGCCACTTTTCCTTGGAGTCCACGAGGCCGAAGCTATTTTCAAACAAATTAAATTAGAGTCAACTAATAGGAACAGATGCTTCTTGGAGCAGTTCATTTTGAGAAGGCCCGGCGCATCCTCTGCGGACGTCACGGGGATGGGGCTGGATGCGGAGCTGTGATTGGAGCCCAGCCTCCTGTGACGCGCAGGTGCCAGCGTCCTGCAGAAACAGGCCCTCCGCGAGTCTGTAACAATACTCAAAGTAGAAAGAGATGATAACTTTCTCTCTTCTTCAACATCGACCTGGGCAGGGCACAAGTCCTAAGAAAAGAAGTGGGGGGACGCTGATGTCATGACAGGAAGTGATGTTGATAGAGCGCGCGAGGCCACCCGACCAATAGTTTTCGCCGTTTCCGGCTTCAGGGCCCATATACTTTTCAAATCACCATATACATCGATCGGGTGACTTCACGAGCTCTACCAAGTTGGTGTGTGTGTGTTCCCTGCTACCAATTTTCGGTGCACCCGACTTACCATCCACCGATGCGGGTGCCTAATGACCACAATGAATCAGGGAGCTAGCTGTAAAGGAAAGGCAGCAAAATACAAACCCAACCAATAACATTCAAATACTGTTTAAATGACCACGGACAACTGGAAGTTTTAAAATGTTTATCTAAAGTTCATTATTTTCTTGCATGAGGTACAATAAAACAAGGCAATCAATAACCAAGATAACGTAAATCACATATGCATAAAGAAATAATGACAGAGTAATCATCAAAGTACTAATAAAATGTAACGAGAAAAGATACTATGCAAGTCAGTATTATCTAAACAGGGATAGCCTAAGTGTGAGTGACTATAGGAGAGCTTATAATGAATAACACGCTTCACTTAAGGTGAAGGGGCCTTTGAACAATCTAGGCAACGAAGTTCTAGACCATATCAGGAAATGACACACTGCTATGCAAAATATAATTTCTAACAAATGAGAAGACATAGGAATAAACTTATGGAAAATATAAATGACTTTCAATAGTTGCAGAAAGGCATGGAAAATATCACATATGCAATGTTGAACTTTATTAAAGCAAAAGTTAGAAATTCAGAAGGTGCAAGAATTTCAAGAGGTTCAGAGCAATATTTACCTAGAAAGGTGTGGAAACCAAACCCTGGCCACGGGTCAGTTAAGGACAGGAAACCCTCAAGGAAGGATAACCCTCAAAGGACAGCAGGTGCAGAATGGACACCCAGGACAGGACAGGATACCCTCGGAATAGGAATCAGGACAGGACCCTCAGGACAGGACAGCAAACCCTCAGGACAGGACCCTCTTCAGGACAGGACCGGAACCCACAGTTCGGAAGCAACGCCTGCGCTCCACCCGCTCTGCAGCTATCGATCAAGACCCCGATTGGGTCAGCGAACTCCCAGCTAAGTGCTTTGCCAGCACTTTAAGGTTCAGTAGAACCTCAGTCTATGGTCAAATTCGGACAGAGTGCTTCGCAGCGCTCTGTATCTTCAGTCACCTATTGAGTGCGTTGGGTCAGTGACAGGTCAGCTAAACCAGACAAGTCGGACGGTTCACTAGGTGAACCCAGGGTAGATATACAGTTTGGGGACAGTGTACCACCCCCCAATGTTGCAAAGTGTCAGAATCCCTCAATTTCGATTGGTCCTAAGGTAGGATTTGGGTAACACACCAATCACAATACACGATTTGAAGCCTTCATTAACATACTTGGGTACCGCCTAGCAGGTTTGGGGTTCCCAGGAAAAATTGTGCAGAAACACAATGACAATTTAACATTGTATCATATGAGGAGCAACATTCGCCGTTCTCGCAGGGCAGAGGTGACTTTCTCAGGAGCATCTTGCCCATCACTGCCAACTGGCGGTGATCCATCTGTCAAGGTCCCTCGTGCTGCCGAATGTCGCACAGGCGCAGAAGGGACCTCCAATATGGCTCTCCTCTCACTCAGACCCCCATTTCCCGCGGTACATGAAAAGTAAGCGAAAACAAATTAATACATAATAATGTCATTATGAAAATACATCACAGGGTTTGTACTTTTAACTCATCATCAAGAAATAAACTTATTGCATCTAAATGTTAGCTACATTGATACAGGCACGAGAGCAGTGGCACGAGCAGTACCACATGATAAGCACAGCTATGAATTACGCATGCGCATAACTTTCCCTCCACTTCTGCAGACGCGTCAGGACACGTGAGTGTGGCTGACGCATGCGCAGTAACTTAAAATACAAGCGGCGGCCATATTAGAGGACACGGATTAATTTCATTAGAAATACACATAGGCAAGCTTCGAGAACTTTGCCTAAACAGAATAAATGTTAGTAAAACATACAATTTGTTACCTTATTACACATAAACGAGGTTCTTGACTTCGGCAAGCCGCAAAATATGCGAAGCTTTGCTTCATCAATCCCCTCTTTGATGATATTTACTATCATCACAAATTATAATGGAACCAGATGCCAACTTTCTTTCATACTTTATAAAGTTCTATTTCTTCCAGCAGCCGTTCTAACTTTTCTCTCTCAGTTTTAGCAGGGTGAGAAGTCTTCACCTTTTTGTATATCTGATCATTCACCTCCTCTAATTCAATCTCATCCACACTTCGTTTCACTCCTCTTGCATTTATCTCGTGCTTTTTGGTGCGCTTGCGGCATTTACAGCATAAGAAAATGGAAAGTATAATAAGACCTATAATACCAATTGGCATCAGAATTTTGAATAATAAGCTTTTACCTATGCTAGCAAGCCAATGACCTACATTTGAGAGACCATCTACCAGTCTCTTCCAGGCACTATCAACCTCGAGTGGTTTGAGTTCCTTTGCCAAATTAGTAATGTTTTTCACATATCTTTTGATCTGTACACTTTTATCCGGAATATAAGTGCAACAATGTTGCGCCTTCAACATCCGGCAGACTCCGCCCTCTTTCGCTAATAAGGTGTCAAGAGCAAGTCGATTTTGTAAAACCATTGATCTGATCGCAACCATTTCGGTATTGACCAGCAGAAATCCATGAGCTGTTTCAGTAGACAGCACATCTACTATAGTAGACAATTTGCAAATTCTGTGAGTGTTCAGAACCACTCCCACTCCAGGTATCAGTGCACTGAAAATACTACCCATAATTTCACCTATACTTTCTCTTTTACTACGCACTAAGCCATTAGTATCTTCATTGCTTCCAGCTTTTCCATTCACATGGTATATTTTCGGGAAGACAATGCCAAAGTAGCAGCTTCCATACCAGTGATCCGGCAATTTGAAATAAGCCTTGTCCCCACAAATATAATAAATTCCAGGAAACACAGGCTCTGACCCATTTTTGAAACCCCAACCTCCAATTACCTTGTAATTATGTTCGCATTCACTGGAACCAATGAAAACATTATTATAATAGCTAGTCTTCTCGCGGTGAAGACATAGCTTGCCTTTCTTTTCAAAATCCAGCAACAGAGCAGGACCCGCTCCACCAGATGAGGTGCCTTCCATGTTTTCTGCCCACTTTGGCTTTTTCTGACTTTCGTCATTAGCCTTCTTTTGAATTTTAATTCTCCTTTTCTCTGCCATGTTCAGGAACATCTTTTCCTGCTCACGCAAAGAACAAGTCAAGTTATCTCTGTGTGCGTCTGCTATGTCAATGTTACCTATAGTCAGAAAGTAGTCTCCCATATATCTTATGGTGTCAGTTTTGGTATGTACAGGATTCAAGTTCCCACGTATAGGAAGTTCAGAAAAGATCACGTCATTGTTAGAATAATAATATTGTAACGGTCCTCTTTTATAGAATAAACTAGCTAAAATGCTACAGGAGATTCCATATGTCAATGGCAGATGATGGTATGTCACGCCTTCAGCCACAGAAGTAGGTAGCTTCATGCAGACATAGCAATCTTCAATTTCCATAGTCTCTACATAGTGTATTAACAAGTTTGCGAAAACATTTAAGTGTGTCCTGTTCTTCATTCCATGATAATGTAGTCCTCCCCCATCTGATGCTTCTAAGTTCTGCTTTGTTTGTCTCAAAGCTCTTTCATGTCGTGCTACACTCTGTGTTGTTAGCTCCTCACTGTCAGTATTTACAACTTCAGTAGGGACAATGTTAGTATCTTTACTTACAGCAAAGGGAATGAAAATTGTTAATCCTATCCAGATAACTATCAGTACTACTATACTACATATACACACCTTGCAACACGTCTTAAAACGGCTGCAACTAGGTCTACCATTCACTGTTGAATCAGACATTTTGGCTCAGAAGGAGTCTCTCAAACCCCTCTTTTTGGCTTTACACAATTAGCTTACTTTGTGCAAATTCACGGTGGTTCGTCTTCCTCTTCAGCTGAGTACTCTGGGACGGGTTCTCCGTCGCTCACGTCAGTTATATCAAGATCTTCAAGTTCTTCCAAAACCAGTGTCCATTCAGGAGATTTGTACTTTTTGTTTTGTCTTTTTATTCGCTCACTCCTTCTTTTGGAAGAGTCTTCTTCTTGCTCTGCTATTCGAGCACTTCTTCTTGCTTCTGCATGTTTTTCTTCCACTGTCTTTATCCTTAGTCTCAATCTTTTTACAAACCTAGGCTCAAGGTTGTTTCTTTTCTTTAGTCTCTTAGTCGGTACTTGGACTTCACTTTCTTTTCTTATTCTCTTGTTCTCTTTATCTTGTGGTAATTCTTCTCCACTTTCTTCTCCTACTTCCCTTATCTGACTAGTTCCAGGGCTAGCATCAAATTCTTCTGCCTGGTTGCTAATCTGGCCTTGTTCAGGAATATTTTGTTTTTGGCTTTCGATTGTCTTTGTTTCTGTTTCTGTTTCCTGAACCCGTTCTTCTAACCCTCTCTGATCCTGTTCAAGCACTTCGATCTCTTGATTTTCTTCTGCTCGAACTATCACTCTATTTCTAGTCTCTCCCTTATCTGCATCAGGTGTTCGCGGTGGTGTATCTAATACCTGCTCTGTCCCTGTCTGACCTTCTCCTTCCTCAGTTTTGATGTGAATCTCAAGCGGCTGAGGTTCTTCGCCTGTGCCTTGCTTTTCCTGACTAGTCCACTCTCTACCTTCACTAAGTCGCTCTCTTGTTCTGATAGGATCTTCGGTCAGATCAATCATCGGTATCCATTCTTCTGGCCATATGCTTGGCAGCTCGTCTTCAGCTACTCCTGGCTCAGTTTCCTGGACCTCTTCAGCAGGCCGGATTCTTGGCAGTTCGTAGTCAACTACTCCTGGGCCAACGTCTGCTGTTCCTGCAACCTGACTGGTGCTGGGCTGCTCGTTGTCAGTTGCTTCTGGTCTGGCTCCTTCAGGGTCCTCTGCTGGTTGCCCTTCTTCTTCAAATCCTTTGTCTGGCAATACCTTCTGGGTGTGTCCAGCGTGGATCCACTGAGGAACACCTGCGACCTTCACTGCAGTGGTTGTTACCAGGATTACTTGGCGTTTCTTTCCCCACCTTGGTGCCAGACAGCTTGATCGAGTGTGCTTCTTTATTTTGACCCAGTCTCCTGGAACCAAGCTGTGGAGAGGAGTCGTTGGATTGAGGATGCCGTCGTCTCCAATCTGGCGAGAGATAGAACGCACTTGGTCACCCAATCTTCTGCAGTATTCAAGCACCAAATCATCAGTAATACTCAACAGTTTGCTTCCTGGCACCCATGCTTGTCTCATCACTCTTCCCATAATGATTTCATGGGGACTTAGGCCTGTCTTGCGGTCAGGAACACTTCTCAGTCCCATCAGGACCAGGGGCAGGGCCTTCACCCAGGTCATGCCAGTAGCATCTGTCAGCTTTGCTAGTCTGTTTTTGATAGTTCCATTTACTTGTTCCACTATTCCAGAAGCCTCTGGGTGGTATGCACAATGGAGTTTCTGCCTTATTCCAAAGGCCTTACACAGTTCAGCCAGTATTTCATTCTGGAAATGTCCACCCTTATCTGATTCAATAATGCATGGTATTCCGAATCTAGGTATCAGTTCTTTTAGTAAACACTTCGCTACTGTCAGTGCGTCACTTTGGGGAGTAGGGTAAGCTTCCACCCATTTTGAAAATACGCAAACAATGACAAGGACATATCGTTTCCCTTCACAACGGGGCATGGTGATGAAATCAGTCTGTATCCTTATAAAGGGACCCCCTGATCTCCCAATCCTGCTCAGTTCAACCATTGTCCTCTTGCCTGGGTTCATCTGTTGACATGACAGGCACCTCTGGCAGAGGGACTCTGCTACCTTCCTGAACTTTTTACTGTACCAAGTCTGTTGAAATACCAGAATCATGGCATCCCTACCAATGTGTGATCCTTCATGTATTAATCTTGCCATTGTGCCAAGCAAGTGTCGGGGTAACACAGGCATACCAGTTGGGCCCAAAATCACACCATCCACACGTCTCGGTCTACACCCATCCTCCTTCCATTTCTCTCTTTCTTGCCAGGGAGCCGATTCCTGCCACTCTCTCACTTCATCCCACGTAGGCACTTCTTCAAACACCTGAAGCTGGCAGCTGGTTCCTGGCCCCCCTCGTTTTGGATTTACAATATACCGATCTTTGGCACTCCATTGGGCCACTCGATCAGCATAATCGTTTCCCAGTGATACTCTGTCCATGCTCCTTTGATGAGCAGCACATTTTACCACTGCCAGTTCCTTGGGCAACTGGATGGCCTCTAAAAGGTCATGAACAACCTTTGCATTCCGAATGGGAGTACCTGAGGAAGTCATGAATTCCCTTTGTAGCCATAATTGGCCAAAGTCATGCACAACTCCATAACAGTACTGACTGTCAGTATACACTGTTATGGATAAGCCCTTCCCAATTTTGCAAGCCTTTATCATGGCTATCAATTCGGCTACTTGTGCAGACTTGATGTTATATAGGTAACCTGCTTCTTCAATTTTTGTGAAAGACACTACTGCATAAGCAGCACTCAAGCCTCCTAGTTCATGTCTTAGACAGGAACCATCCACAAATAGTTCTTTATCATGCTCAGGCAATGGTACTTCTTTTATGTCTGGGCGTGGCTTAGTACTGAACTCTGTCAGGTCAATACAATCATGTTCATCATCATCCCCACCTTCTATTTCCAAGGGGTCGGGGAGTAAGGTGGCAGGGTTCAGAATACCGCACCTAACAATGCTTACATTTGCTGCACCCACAAGAATCCTCTCGTATTTAGTCAGCCGACTAGGGGTGAGATACTGTGTTTTAGTTCTGGTCAATAGAATTACCACTCCATGTGAAACATACACGGTCACAGGATGTCCCATGACAATGGACTCACTCTGTTCCAAACTTGCACAGGTAGCAGCTACTGCTTTCAGACAGCCTGGTAACCCAGCAGCTACTGGGTCCAAAGTGGCAGAGAAATAGGCCACAGGCCTTCTGGTCGTGCCATGTTCTTGAGTCAGGACTGACAATGCGCAATTATCGCGAGTGTCACAGAATAGGGCAAACTCTTTGGAATAATCTGGCATTCCCAACGCAGGGGCCGTACACAGACAGTTTTTCAGTCTTGTGAAAGCCATTAGACTTTCATCGTCCCACTCTACAACATCTGGCATTCCTCTCGTGGTCATTTTTATCAAGGGCCTGGCTAAGGCTGCAAATCCCAGAATCCACTGTCTGCAGTACCCTAATACCCCCAGGAACATTCTGACCTCTTTTTGAGTACGGGGCAACTGCATCTTTTGAATTATTCTCACTCTTTCTGATGTTACTTTCCTGACACCCTTTTCTATCTGGTGTCCTAGATATTTTACTGATTTCGCACAGAACTGTAGTTTGTCAGGGGCCACTTTATGCCCTTTCTCACACAGATGATTTAGGAGGGCAATGGTGTCAACTACACAGTCCCTGTGACTTTTAGACGCCAGTAGAAGGTCGTCTATGTACTGCACTAACACAGAGTTCCCAGGTAAGATCAAAGTCTCTAGACATTTTTTCAAGATCTGATTAAAGATAGAGGGGCTCTCTGTATACCCTTGAGGGACCCGGTTCCAACAATACACGTGACCCTCGAAGGCAAATGAGAAAAGAAATTTGCTGTCGGGGTGCAGGGGTATCGAAAAAAATGCATGACATAAATCAATCACAGTGAACCATTCAGCATCCCAAGGAATCTGGTACAATATCACTGCAGGGTTCGGAACAATAGGGCAGCAAGGAACTACAATTTTGTTAACCTTTCTCAGGTCCTGCACTACCCTATACTTGCCACTAGGCTTTTTGATGCCCATAATCGGTGAGTTACATGGGCTGCTCATCACTTCCTGTATGATGTCTCCTTCTAATAATTTTTGTATTTCCAGAGTGACACCTGCTTTCACTTCAGCATTCATTCGGTAGGGCCTAGTGTTAGGATATACTGCATTGTCCTTGATGGCTATCTGTATGGGGTCCACATCTTTCATCAACCCCACATCTTTTCCAGTGAAATCCCACACCTCTGGCTTTACGGCTTCCTGGAGTTCTTGGGGCAAATCCTGCAGGGTCAATCTTTTAATTTCTGAGTCAGGTCTAAGCAACAGTAATTTATAAATGCCGTCTTCATCTGGGGTCTGTATTTCAACACCTTTTGGTGTGCAAAAGATGGTACAGTTCATTTTGCACAGCAAATCACGACCCAGTAGATTCACTGGACTGGTGTCACAGACGACAAATCTATGCATCTGTTTAAAATTTCCAATTGAAATCTCCATTGGTTCGGTAACAGGAGTACTAATCAATTGATTAGATACACCCACTACTTGGATATTTTCTCCCGAGAGGGGTAGGTTTGGAACGTCCACTGTTCTTACAGTAGAACGGGTAGCGCCAGTGTCCAACAGAAAGGTGACATCATTTCCGTCAACCTTTCCTTCAATATATGGTCCAGACTGGTCTACCGGCAAGGAAGCGCCAAGTACGCACTCCTCGTCCTCCCCTCTCAGGCCCCGTCAGTCCTGATCATTACAAAGGAAGGTATCATTCAGCAGATACTGCGAAGTTGCTGTATTTCTGTTCTCCCCGCTTTCCCAAACCTCTATCTCTTCATCTTCTGCCTGTCTTCCCCTGTATACCTGCTTGGGTGCTCGAGGCACCTGAACTGTTTTTACCTGGGGTTGAGTCTTTCTTGGTCTTTCTTTCTGCGTCTGTGGAGTTAAATCAGGAGTTTTTTCATTAACATCGACTAATTGAGGACACTCGTTTCGCCAGTGTCCAATTTCGCCGCACTGATGGCAGGGAAATTTCTTCATAGCCTCTTCCCTGCTAAATTTGGGCCGGGGCTTTCCTCCACCCCCTCCCCCAGGACCTTTGTTCTCAGCATTTTTAACCATGTTACTCAATTGTTTTTCCTGCTGTTCTGCGAGCTTCACCTGAGCCCACATCACCTTTTCCTTGAGGGCCTTTTTCTTTTCTGCCATCTCATCCTCGCAGTACTTAGCGTACCGCAGGACCTCATCCATTTTCTTAGTATGCCAACAGATTTTATTATCTTTTATCCACTGACAAATTTCAGGTCTTAAACCATTTACAAACCTGTAAATAAAGTGCGTCATGTCCTTCAAGTCGATGTTATCAATACCACTGTATGTTTTAAATACCTGCAATAACCTCTCATAGAAGGAGTGCACTGTCTCGTCCCTTTCCTGTGTTGTTCTATCTATTTTTGTCCAATCAGTTTCCTTTGCGGGCACCTTTTCTTTCAAATGCTGAATTACCTGCTCATATTTTCGCATGACATCCTTTGATGGCTCCCCAGTTTCCTTGTTTCTGGGATACTCCTCACTGGGCCAGTCTATGGCTATTTTACACTGGGTCCATAAATCTACTGGAACCACAATGTCGAAAAACCCATCCAGGTCTTTCCACAGACATTTCTGTACCTTCACGAACCTCTCCACCTGCCTGTACCAGTCAACTGGTTTCTCTCGTAATTTTGAAAAATCGTTCGTGAAGGACACAATATCCTGCCTAGACCAGGGGACATGCACATATTTCCCTCCTGGAACTTCGCGCATGGGGCATAACTGCTCAGGTTTTTCTACCTCTCTTAAAGCAAACTCGGGAGTCACTTGTCGGGAGCGAACCTCTTCCCTCTTTTTCGCCCACCTGCTTCTCCATCTTTCCACATCTCCCCATTTCTGCAGTACCCCCATTAATTCTTTAATCTGCAACTTCTTCCCTGCCACATTCAGGTGTTCTATATCTTTGTCTGAGAAGTCTGCTCTGTACGGTTTCTGTAAGGGCTTGGATTTTGAGATATCTACCCCCATACTAACTGCTGTTTCGGTCAGTTTTTCGTGGAGCACTCTGGTGTTCCTTGTAAAGCTTTTACATATGAACGACAATTCTTCTTCAGAGTAGGTATTCAATCGATCCAACCCCACATTTCCTGCCATTAATTCTTCTATTTCGACCCTCAGCTTGTAGAGGTCTAAAGGTTTTGTTTGCGGAGTCTGCTTCTCTAATTCACGACTCCAACTCTCAATTTCATCCGGAGTTACCAGAGAGACATTCCTAGTACCTGTTGCTGTCTCTAACTTAATTTCTTTTGTATTAAAAGGGTTATGCCTCTGCTGTATTCCCTTTCCAGTCTGTTTGTTTGGCAATTCCAAAAACGCAACTTCAGACTCGCACTCACTGGACTGATCATCTATGATGATCGGTTCCTGTCTCGGGGTTGCCATGACTGGGGTCATAACTGGAGTAATCGGATTTCCCTGACCATTTCCGTATAACGGGACCACCGGTCCAATAGTTACTGGAATAGTCAATGCCTCAGGACTGGTATTTAACTGGGAAATTTTCTGAATTATTTCTGTCCTTTGTCTAGCTAGAGCCTCTTGCTCCTTTTCCACTAGTACCCTTCTTAAAGTTGTGTCATGTAATATCTGTGGGGTCAACGGAGGAGTAAAACTCGGGGCAGTAGGATGCGTTTCACTTGGTCCCCCACCATAATTTGGTTTCGGGAATAAAGTTCCAGTATTAAAGGACCTGCGCTCTTCCCCATATGGAGGTTGAACAAAAGGCAGTCCTGAATTCGATGGTTTCTCTTCGCTTTCATACAAGGGTCTGGGAAAAAAGATTTTTGTACGTGAATATTTTTCTTCCTGGCTTGCGGGCACTTTGGGATATATATCCCTTGTTTCCGCCGGTTCGGGTTTTTCAGGATAGGGCAATACTTGACCACCCCCTCCCAGTCCCAGGGACCTGTCTTCTTCCTTTAGGAAGTGGCGTCGGGGAACATCTCCTACACTGGAAGGTCGGGTTCCCTCATTGTAAGGTGGCGGACTTCTGGTACAGATGTCATCTATTAGTTCATCATCTGAATCCCCCAGGGCCCCCCAATGCTTACTTTTTTCAGTACTTTTCTCACCCGCTCCAATGTTATGACATGCCGGCATCATGGGAAACAGACCCTCAACAATCATGCTCTGTCTCCACTGTTTCATCCTTTTATCCCTGGATTCCTGTTTCTGCCTGGGGTACCACTTGGTCAAACCCTTGTCCATTCGGGGTCTTTCTCTTTCAAAAGCCTCAATCTCCCATTCCTCTAATGCCTCATACTGCGTTAGTCTCGGTCTGGGATGCAGTTCATTCATTCGGGTTCTTAAATTAAATAAGATCCTACCATTGAAAGTACCATCTAACGGAAAAGCCAATACTCCATCATCTTTTGTGTACTTCACCCAATTCTCCAACCACACACAGGTATTGTACCCTCGGTCAAACATCATGAATGAGGCGGGAGTATTGGGTGCTGGGACAAGAACACCTTCCCTAGATTTAATCGGTTTGTCCGTTTTAAAATAATTTTTCACCTTACTTACAAGGGACATTTTTCTCTTGGTTCCGTACATAATATCGTATCTATTAGTCTTCCACTGATCCCTTTCAAACCCTAGGTGCCTTGGATCAGGTCGAGTTCCTGTAGTCTGCGAGTGCCACATACGACTTCTGCGCTAACTTTGTTTACAAACTACCTCCAATCAGAACGCGCTTCAGAAATTCGTGCAACCAATGGGTGCGCGACACTAAATAAGCTCCGCCAATGGGTGCGCGGCCCCTTCGTGAGACAGTTCCCACGCTCCGGCGCTCACCCCTCCTTTACAATTCCAGCTCCGCTACCCGCCCGCTGCTTCTACCAATCCCAGCGCGGGACAGAGTGACGTCAGAGGCGCTTCGCGACTGACTCCCTCCCTTCACAAGGTAACGGAAACTTTCTTTCTTTTAAAGTGCTCAGTGCTTGGTTATTTTACAACAAATACACATTCGCCACAGTGCTCAAGTGTCTAGACAGAGAAAGAATTGTTTTACTGCAAGTAAACTACTTCCATTTACTTTTTACTCGCTGCGGGCAGATCTCTTCCGCCTACCCTTCACTCTAGCATCGGTGAACCTGTTATTCCCCTAAACTCATCCACTTCTTTCCGGGATATATTCCGAGTTTAAGGTTTCTCAGCGGACCCCTCTGCTTTCACGCTAGCTCCGAGGAACCTGCTACTCTTCCGATGTGACCCTTACTAGGTTACGCCACTATGGGAATTTTGCCAATGAACCCCGTTACTGTCATTTATTCACACATGTATTCAGAAAACCCTAGTTAGTGCTTCCCGGTTATCCTAACCTGCACCTAACTTTCCTCGAACCTGTGACCTCAGGACAATGGATTCTATTCACCACTTGCCCTTTCAATTCCCCGGGGAGTTCGGACAACACGAAACAATTCGATTTACAAATGCATGGATTAGTACATATAACAATATAAGAACAAGAATAATAACAATACAGCAATTCATGAATTTCAACAGCGTATTCACAAGAGAGTGATCAGTTCCCTCAGAACAGCCGCTCTTATAGCAGCATTAATATAATAGCAGCTTCCGACTTAACTAGTCCAACTAATCCCTGCCTTACTCTCAACTAGTCCCTAACCATCCTCTAGCTACCAGAAAACTGATAGAGCGCGCGAGGCCACCCGACCAATAGTTTTCGCCGTTTCCGGCTTCAGGGCCCATATACTTTTCAAATCACCATATACATCGATCGGGTGACTTCACGAGCTCTACCAAGTTGGTGTGTGTGTGTTCCCTGCTACCAATTTTCGGTGCACCCGACTTACCATCCACCGATGCGGGTGCCTAATGACCACAATGAATCAGGGAGCTAGCTGTAAAGGAAAGGCAGCAAAATACAAACCCAACCAATAACATTCAAATACTGTTTAAATGACCACGGACAACTGGAAGTTTTAAAATGTTTATCTAAAGTTCATTATTTTCTTGCATGAGGTACAATAAAACAAGGCAATCAATAACCAAGATAACGTAAATCACATATGCATAAAGAAATAATGACAGAGTAATCATCAAAGTACTAATAAAATGTAACGAGAAAAGATACTATGCAAGTCAGTATTATCTAAACAGGGATAGCCTAAGTGTGAGTGACTATAGGAGAGCTTATAATGAATAACACGCTTCACTTAAGGTGAAGGGGCCTTTGAACAATCTAGGCAACGAAGTTCTAGACCATATCAGGAAATGACACACTGCTATGCAAAATATAATTTCTAACAAATGAGAAGACATAGGAATAAACTTATGGAAAATATAAATGACTTTCAATAGTTGCAGAAAGGCATGGAAAATATCACATATGCAATGTTGAACTTTATTAAAGCAAAAGTTAGAAATTCAGAAGGTGCAAGAATTTCAAGAGGTTCAGAGCAATATTTACCTAGAAAGGTGTGGAAACCAAACCCTGGCCACGGGTCAGTTAAGGACAGGAAACCCTCAAGGAAGGATAACCCTCAAAGGACAGCAGGTGCAGAATGGACACCCAGGACAGGACAGGATACCCTCGGAATAGGAATCAGGACAGGACCCTCAGGACAGGACAGCAAACCCTCAGGACAGGACCCTCTTCAGGACAGGACCGGAACCCACAGTTCGGAAGCAACGCCTGCGCTCCACCCGCTCTGCAGCTATCGATCAAGACCCCGATTGGGTCAGCGAACTCCCAGCTAAGTGCTTTGCCAGCACTTTAAGGTTCAGTAGAACCTCAGTCTATGGTCAAATTCGGACAGAGTGCTTCGCAGCGCTCTGTATCTTCAGTCACCTATTGAGTGCGTTGGGTCAGTGACAGGTCAGCTAAACCAGACAAGTCGGACGGTTCACTAGGTGAACCCAGGGTAGATATACAGTTTGGGGACAGTGTACCACCCCCCAATGTTGCAAAGTGTCAGAATCCCTCAATTTCGATTGGTCCTAAGGTAGGATTTGGGTAACACACCAATCACAATACACGATTTGAAGCCTTCATTAACATACTTGGGTACCGCCTAGCAGGTTTGGGGTTCCCAGGAAAAATTGTGCAGAAACACAATGACAATTTAACATTGTATCATATGAGGAGCAACATTCGCCGTTCTCGCAGGGCAGAGGTGACTTTCTCAGGAGCATCTTGCCCATCACTGCCAACTGGCGGTGATCCATCTGTCAAGGTCCCTCGTGCTGCCGAATGTCGCACAGGCGCAGAAGGGACCTCCAATATGGCTCTCCTCTCACTCAGACCCCCATTTCCCGCGGTACATGAAAAGTAAGCGAAAACAAATTAATACATAATAATGTCATTATGAAAATACATCACAGGGTTTGTACTTTTAACTCATCATCAAGAAATAAACTTATTGCATCTAAATGTTAGCTACATTGATACAGGCACGAGAGCAGTGGCACGAGCAGTACCACATGATAAGCACAGCTATGAATTACGCATGCGCATAACTTTCCCTCCACTTCTGCAGACGCGTCAGGACACGTGAGTGTGGCTGACGCATGCGCAGTAACTTAAAATACAAGCGGCGGCCATATTAGAGGACACGGATTAATTTCATTAGAAATACACATAGGCAAGCTTCGAGAACTTTGCCTAAACAGAATAAATGTTAGTAAAACATACAATTTGTTACCTTATTACACATAAACGAGGTTCTTGACTTCGGCAAGCCGCAAAATATGCGAAGCTTTGCTTCATCAATGTCACGAAAGGTGGCTTGCACCATCAGACTCATTGCCTCCCCTCGCTCACCCCTTAGATGCGATTGCATCAGAGAAGCTAGCGCGTGAGCAGCGTTCTGAATGATCTCTGATCTCGCCCCAGAGAGGCCAAAGTGTGAATGTGTGGCTCCATTTGCTCCAGTTATCGAGCTCCCGGTTAAATAAGTGGGGGGACGCCGTCCACCCGCGTGGTACCCCGACTCGAGCCCTGGGCCTGGGTGACCCTCGTCTGTCATCGCCCTCTCCCCACCCACCACTCTGTGCACTCACACCTTTACGGAAGAGGTGTGGCGCTGCGGCCAGGGCGACTGACGCTGGAATCTGGGGACCACGGTTCGATCCCCGGCTCCGGCGGCAGGTTAGCCCAGCACCATGTGACTCTGGGCAATAGCTCGCTTAATCTTCCCGACGGCCCCCAAGCGCCTAGAGACCCTTACGGGTGATTGTGCACTTTACAAATGTGGACTTTTTATTTTTTTTAATTTTACAGAAATGCCAGCTTGGAAACTGAGTGGTCTGTGCTATAAGGCGCGGGAGCCCTCTCTCTCTCCCTCTACCCCCCCCCGCCCACTGTACCTTGAACTGGCAGAAGGCAGCAGGATGTGTGTATCTCGCAACGCGCCCCCAGAGCAAGTCGTTGAAACGACTTGCGATGTAATGCCACGTGTGGTAACAACGCGGTCATTGTAACAACCATTTTGTTACCTACCGCGTAGTAAAAGCACGCGTTTTAATGTGCTATATTCCTTCCCTGGCTCCCCCTGGGCACACGCTACAAATGAGACGTGTCTGCTGCATGCAATTTTCATATTTCACTTTTGTACTGCAGGAACATGGCGCTGGCACTGCCCCCCGAGCGTGGAGGCATGCTTGCTGACACAGAGACCCCAGGGTGGCTTGGCAAATGTGTGCCATCCAGGGCACAAGTCCTATAAAAAGAAGTGGGGGGACTGACCAAGTTAAGCAGTATGCAAGTGACATCATGATGCGTGCCAATACAGCACACGTCGCGACGCGTGACATCCCACATGGCATCACAGGAAGTGACCTCACTGGAAGACTCTGCAGTAGGATGAGTAGCGCTATAAAAGAAATACAATAGTGCCCTTTATATTGTTATTTGTGTAATACACTGGGACAGACCATCCCATCTGACATTTATACAGTGCGTGCCCTTAAATACAAAGCTGCAACTCTTAAGTATATATGAAGAGAAACAAACTTCTCTGGCAGGTTGTGTGAAACACCCTTGACAGGTAGGGTAGATTGTCGGATAAGCATGGTGCCATACTGCTGGCATGCTGCCTGCCTCACTCTCTTACCAAATCATGGGTGGCACAGAGTGACCCGCCTTATTAACATTCTCTCTACAGGTCTCAAGAAGTGACCTTCTGTGTTGGACCATAATCATAGGAAATGCAGAATGCTACGGGCTGCAGACCACCTTGAGTCTGATTGTGTTTAAATTAAAAAAACATTTAAAAATGTAGCCCGCTTTCCTTAAAACCCTTCCTGGCTTAACGCCTCACTCCGCCACTTCAGAAACACAGGGCTGCATCATATTTACAAGAATATGGTGCAGCCCAGCGTTCCTCCTGCGCTGGGGCTACACTTAGCAGCCTAGCGCCAACCAGGGCACGCTTGCACCATAGTGCATGCAGGGAAAGATTGTTTATGTCCAGGAAAGTTCCCCTTTCAATGCCGGTTTGTAACTTCTATGTGTGCTGCTTAATGCAGCACACATAGAAGTTGAAAAACTGCATTTTCAAAAAAATGATTGTTTATGTGCAGGAAGGGTGACTCTTCTATACATAAACGTTCATTGGTCTTTTGCCTTTTCCATGTGCACTGCACAACGCAGCACACATGAAAACAGCAAAAACAAGGAGCAATGAAACATTTCTACTTGTTGAACCTGGGTAAGACCAGGTTTTCCCTGATCTTAATTCTGGCGCTGCATCCTATTTGCGCCTCCCTTGTAAATATGGGGCAGCGTAAGAATCAATGGGAGTTGTATTGGAAATCCCACAGCAGCAGCCATTGCCTTTCATGCTAAGCATAGCGTGAAAGGGAACCTTATTTACAAGGCAGCGTTAAGCCACGTTGCTTGAAGCTGCCTTGTAAATAAGGCAAAACCCCTGTCACCACAGGAACGTCCTAGAAAGTCACGATGCATCCACTCCTAAGTCCTCGGTTAGAAATCTGGGTGTGAGATGGGTCAAAGATCTATCCCTCACGACCCATGTACAATCGGTTTTGGCGGCTTGTTTTGGCAAAATTAAAACTATCAGGAAATTTATACATTTCCTGCCTGATTCAACCCGCAAAACCGTGGTCCATGCGCTAATCACCTCCCACCTTGATTATGTGAACGGCCTGTACATGGGTCTGCCACTTGGTCTGATCCACAGACTCCAGATCATTCAAAATGTGGCAGCCCGACTGTTCTACAGGGTCCAGCTTCGACACCGAATCGCTCCTTACCTCAGGCTATTGCACTGGCTGCCGATAGCCAAACGGATTAAATTTAAGGCCCTGACATTTGCCTTTCAAGCAGACAAAGGGAGAGGACCTATCTATCGGAGGAGGAGACTCCGCCCATATCACCAAAACAGACTTTTAAGGTCCAACCACAAACGCTTTTTCTCAATACCGTGCTTTGCGAAAGCAAGAATGGGAGGAGGAACATTTGAGGTGGGTACCACCAAATGTTGGAACAACCTCCCTCCCCACCTACACGTGATGCAGTCCGAACAGGAATTCAGAAAGGCCTTGAAAACCTGGCTTTTTAGTCGGAATAACTAGTTTTGCTCTGCCCTCTACCCTGTTCACTGTCTGTTAAAGCGCCGGGACACCCCATCTGGGGTAGCTGCACACTCTACAAATGCCTTTTAATATTAATATTATTATTATAGGGGCTTGTAAATATGCCCTTTGGTGCTACCAATCTGGAAACAATAGAGGTGGCTCCTACCTGCTCGGAGATCCCAGCGATGAGGACCATTTTCTTTGTTGTTTAGAGGTAAACCTCTGAGTTGGGACTTTGTTTCTGAAAACAGCTGAGTGGCTCCCAAAAAAAATGGGCTTGTTCACAATGTCTTGCACCATCAGAGCAACCACGTCACCAGTGATAAGTCTCAAGGCAATGAGATCTCTGCCATCTCACAATATGGTGTACGGTCCTCTGTCGTAGGACTGGTGTCTTCTGTGACCTAGTCCTGTGCGATTCAAAGCTGCAGGGTTTTCGCAGCAGGAATCAAGTCTGCAGTTCTTATCTGTTCGAAGTTTTTTTCCCATTTTCAGCAGGCCTCCCTCAGAAATCAAAGTCTGAAGATAACTTACTCCAGACCAGTAAACTCCTTATAACCGGTTCCCATCGTTTAAGGATTCTTTCATTTCCAATTGACTGGGAGTTGACTGAATCTCTCCCTGGAATCACAGGTCCTTTCCGACAAAATGTGTCCAGGAGGTCTACCTGGCGTCAAAACATAGTCGTGGTTGGTCAAAGGAGTCCAGATTAGGAGGTTGATTCATTGCACCTCTGGAGCAGGTTCTCCCACCTGGGGCTCCATAGAGCAGGGAAGGGCAGCTTCCTAAACCTTGATAACCCTAGTCTTGAATCCTCTCACTCCCAGAGAGTGGTTGAGTTCTGGTCTTTAACCATCTGTTGTCTTATTTTACATATGTGAGAGCTACATGACCTTGTGAGGTAGATCCATATTTCTATCACACCACCTCTCTGTGCATAAGACCTGCATAAACTGTATATGATGCCGCACTGCCACACCTATGTTCATTATTAATGGTTATTACATGCCAAACCCTCTCTGCCACTTTCTCTTGTAACCTTATATCCACGTCTCTTCCTGTGCCTACCTTTACATATGGACTTCTTACCCCTCTTTCTCTGCCTCGTGTCTCTACCTCGAGCATCTCTCTGTACCTCACTGCTTTGCTTCCACCTTATCTCTTCTCTTTCTTCCATGTACTTTGCAATTCTCAAACTCATCCCTCTCTCTTTCCCTTACCTCTATTTCTATCGCTCTGTACCTCACCTCATTTCTGCTCTCTTGACCCTTTCTCTACACGCTCTCACTAACTCATTTCTGTGTCTATTTCACCTCTTCCCACTACCTCAACTTTCTAACCAACCTCCATCTCTCTCACTGCCTAAGCTCTGAGTTTACCTCTCAATTCATTCTCTAGCTCACCACACAACGTATCCTCTGTCTCACTCTACCTCTGTTCCCCCCCTCATCTCTCTCATTACTCATTTCTCGCCACCTCGCTCTGTCCACCTTTTCCTTTTTGTCTTAATTGATCATTACCATCTCTCTTTCTTATCTTTATGCATTTTCTTCTCAATTTCAACTCAACCTTTCTATCTACCCTTTCTCTGAACCTGTTTGTCAATATACACTTCTCTGTCTTTTCCTTTCTATGTACCTCCCCCTTTCTCTCTGTCGCTGATTAATTTCACCTCTATTTCTCTACTTCACCTCTTTTCCCTCTCTACATTTACTCTCTTTCTCCCCTTCACCACTCTCTCTATACCCTTTTCGCTGCCTCACTACTCTTTTTACCCGACCTGTCTTTCTATAGCTCTTCTTTTTTTTCCACTCTCTCCCCCTCACTGCTCTTTTCTACTTTGCATCTCCCTACCTCAGCCTTCCACCTGTCTACATCTGCCTCCTTTAACTCACCTTTCTTTCTCCATTACCTCTCCTCAAACCCCTTGTTCTATGCCACAATTAACTCTACATTTCCTTCTCCCAATCTGTAGCTCTGTCCACATTACCTAGTCCCATGCTCTCCACACCACTGGAGTCAAGCTATCCTGGCTGAAGACGGCTGATAGCCAGAAACCGGTCCTTGGATGCTTGATTCCGGTCCAGGAAAGACATGGCTTGGCAGTTCGGGTTGGACTGTTCCCATGAGGCACAGGGTCAAGGCTGATTTGCATATGGCCATGTCTGAACTGGGGTGGTGCGGAGTGCAAAAAAAGCCATGTTTTTAGGCTCAGATCTCTGTACTGGGGTGAATGTATGACATTGTTCTGCATTCTGTCCATCAACTGTTGTTTTGCATTCGTAGGCCCACTAGTAGTAAATGTGGCAATTAGGTGTATGGCAAAGTCAGCTTATTTAAAGGAGAGAGCACGGCACAGACTCCAAATGCCACGAAAACGAATTCAGTCAAAAAAGGGTTGTGAAGGCAATACGTTTAGGGGAACAAAACACCATGGGTGTCAGGTCAAGCACTCCCTTAATATGTTGTTCTCTTTGTCCTTTTCCTGCCTCTCGTCCCTCTTACTCAACAGCGCCAGAGGTCACTGTCCGGCCCGAGAGAGGTACGCATAAGAGAGGAGCGGCGAAGCGGTGGAACCGAACTGGGGCAGTGCTTTAATTTTCAGAGTTGCAGCGAGAATACCAGCTGTGAATATGGGCTTATTTGTAATTACGAATATGAGACAATAAAATCAACAATTTTAAGTGCTCTACGCCATTTCTCCTTTTAATATTCTGCACTTGTCCACTCAGCATCCATTAAGGCACCTTTACTCTGTGTTTCCTACAACGTTGCTCATTATTAAAAATGCTAACAAGCACTGGCAATGCCAGTAGGACTGGCTTTAAATGAATGGTGTATGGTAATGTGAAGCACTATAAGTAAGTAGCATGGGAATAGATATGTATTTGTGGGAACGCAAAGAACGGTATAGTAATATTGGTGTAGTATAAAAGGTCAGGTGACAGCCGCAATGTCAAGCCAGACCTAAAAATCCATGTAGGTTCATGACTGCCCTCCTTCCATCTGTCCTGCTGTCAGTGAAAACCAACATACATTATCTAGATGTTTATGACATCTTAATAGCATTACAATGTCATGTGTGCCCCTGAAATCTCAAGTATAGTCTGCTGGAAAAATAAACAAAATGACTCCAGCTTCGGGAGGGCAAGAACTTTTTTGGTGGTAGCACACACCTTTTACCCAATCAAAACATGTGCGCCTGTCTCTGAACATGTAGGCGGAGCCAAAGCCCCTCTCTAGTGAAGATCACATAATTGTCTGGCGACAGCTGCGCTGTCAAGCCAGGCCATGAAAAGGGTAATACATTCAAAGCTGGTTGAAACAGGGGTCCCCAAAATATGTTTTCCGGGGCCCCCAACATCCTTAAGAAGATGGCACTGCACTAATCCTTACAACTAATAATAATCCACATTTTTTTTTTTTGCAGAGTTTTATATAGCGCGAACTAGACCCGAACAGAATCAGGTATCAGAGCCCTTTACATATTTTTCCAGTTACGTTACATTTTTATGTTTTCCAGTTACTTTAATTTTAGGCACGGGGAGATTAGGTGATTTGCCCAGAATCACAGGAGGTTTTTGGCGTCGTTACCGAGACTCGAACCCAGTTCCTCCAGGTCGGAGGTCGAGCGCCCTAGCCGTTAGGCCAACTCCTCTCCCCTTTTTTTTTTTTTGTAAAGCGCACAATCACCCGTAAGGGTCTCTAGGCGCTGGGGGCCATCGAGAATTAAGCAATCTATTGGCCAGAGTCACATGGTGCTGGGCTAATCTGCCACCGGTGCCACTGATCGAACTGTGATCCCCAGATTCCGGAGTCAGTCGCCCTAGCCGCGGCGCCACACCTCTTCGCTGCAACTCCGCAGCATCCACTGTAAAGACACATTTGCTAAACAGTTGGCCTGCGTTTCTAGGCAAATTAGCAAACAATTTAAGTTTGCCGCCGCGCTGACTGCATTTCATTTTTATGCGCGGGAATGACAAAAACGGTTCTGTGCGATAATGAGGTAAAACTTATTATCCTTCTGTTGGGGACACATTAGGAAGTGACATTTTGCTAAATTAAAAACATACAGCTCTAGGAAGCAACAGCCCCAGATTTCTCTAATGCCTCTTCCCATAATGCCTCAGTCGCCTGCTGCTTGTGATACATATATAATTTTGAGGCTCTTGTGGCGATGGAAATTATGGCTTCTAGCTTTAAGGACATTTAAAAGAGCATTAACCTTCTGTCTCAGTGCGAGGGTCCCTTGTTCTCAGCCAGAAATAGAGCAGCCGGTTTGTGTTTCTGTGTTTATCTCTTTGTGAGTGTGGAAGACTGCAGATCATTGCCCGTGTACATTGGTTTCTGCCTGCATTTGTGTGTTCTCTCTCTATAGCATGCTTTGCTTTGATATGCTTGTATTTCTGTGTCAGTGTGTACAATTCCTGAGTGTATCTGTGTGTACCTTTTGTGTGTCTGTGTTTTTTTTTTTGCATGGAATTCAGTGTGCCTTGGTTTTTGGATTGTTATTTCAATTAGCTTGCATTTGGGCATCGTTGTGTAAGCATGTTTGTATGCCCCTGAGGAAGTTTCGATGTGTGTATTTGTCTGTGTGTATGTGTTTCAATGTGCCTGTGTGTTTCTCATTCTGTGTTTTGTAACTGACTTTGACTGTCCTCATCTCTGTCTAACTGGGCCCAGGGCCAGTGCTATGTTGAAAACACAAGTGAAAACAACCATGTGCATTAGCGTACACTATGTCTAAGGGTGCACGTACAATTGGCATCCCCTGCCCTATTAGTCCTTAGTAGATAATAGGGCAGGGGCATTAAAACTACCTTTAAGTCTCTAGTATATACCAGGACATGGCAGGTTAGAGGCCAGCATCCCTTTCTGCACTTGCATGTGTGCACTGCTGAGAGCCTGATGTCATTTTAAAAGATGCCCTTCCTTGCAGCACTATTTTTAAAAGTAAATAACTCGACTCAACTCTGGTGGTCGGGGCACATAAAAAGTAACAATCTACAATATTTTGGCATATTAGGTACCCCCAGGGTGTCCGCTAGGTGTCCCGTGGTGGGGGGGGGGTCATGTAATTATAAGGAGGGCCATTATAAAAGATGTTTTATATGCCCTGGGGATATAGGAATTGCACATTTGACTTCCCCCATTGTAGTAAAGTGCATCCCCAAATCGACTTTGGTGCTATGAGATACTGTGGAGTGAAGATTTACACTATGTTTGAGTATTCAGAACTACAAAGATCTCTCCTAGGTGTCCCATGAGTGGGGGTTATATAACAATAAGCAAGGCCATTATAAAAGATGCCCTGATGAAGGAGAAATTGCACATTGCAGGTTCCTCATTGTAGATGCCTAGCCCCGTAGGATAACATTGCAATAGTTCATGAATGCATAAATATTGCTAAGAATTTAGTAATTATCATTCAAGGACTTAGGAGAATGGTAGTGATAAATCCAACAATATGCCATTGTTGAATTCATCCTAAAATATACAGAAAAGGCGTTATAAGACTTTCTTGTCTGTAAGCCAAAATTCAACCTCCTGTGGTCTTCCCTGATTGGTTAACAGGAGAGTTAACAGGATTAGCCAGGCTGCTTTGATGAAGTGATGTGACTCACCCAGGGAGAGGCTATCTGGTGGAGAGGGCTCTGCTAGACAGGAATGTCAGAGCAAGGGGGAGGGGGTCATAATGCATGAAGCGTAAAAGAAGGAACATGGCAGGCAGGGAATGCCAGGTCCATCTACCCCTGCCCCTCTGACCCAGACAGGTAGGAGGCTTAAGGAAGGAATCTGCAGATGTTAGGGGGTGGAGAGCTATGGAAATGAACACACTGAGAGTTGGTTTAGTTGGCGCTTCATGCTCTGCTGAGATTTCAGCCATGTTGAATTTTGGAGGAGTAGTGTTTTCTGGGAGAAGATGATGCCACACATTGGAGGAAGTGGTCATGCCCTGGGGTGTTGCCTTGCATCTCATCGGACGGGAGTGCTCTCCTGCTTGGCCCCAGAGAACACTGAATAAATATGTGAGAGATGCAGAACCTCTCAGATCTCCTGAAGAAGAAGGATTGCCGTGCTGGAACCTTGATTTGCACCACCAGGCCCTGCATTCTGGCTGACTGCATGTGCGTCTGCTGCATTATCTGGAACTGCAGTCCTGTGGATGTAACTTGGTTCTAAAGGATTAGAGAGTGGACTCCCTGCAAGCTACAGGTTAACAGCGCTCACCTACATCCTCACCACTCAGAGGCACCTGCCTGGAGTGCATCCAGTAGGGTTTTAAAGGTTTTGTCCAGATGCATTGTGGGAATTGTGGTCCCAAACTTTTAAGGACCATCTTAGAGCTTCCAGACCATTGGGCTGTGTTTTAGACCCATTGGATCCTCAAGATGAGCTTTAGACAGAAGTTCCAGAAGTTTGAAGAAGTTTGGAGCAACTTTGGAAAAAAGCTCCATAAAGTGACCGACTCAACCGTGACAGCCAAGCTGGCCACCTTTAACTGCGATCAGGCCCGGATTCCAGGGTTGTCCAGCTGTAGAGCAATGGAGGTCCCGCTTCCAGAGTTTGACCAGGTGCACCCTAAAAGTCTCCAAACTCCCCTCACCAAATCCAGACAGGTGAAGAGCAGCAAGGGACCTCGTCAGAAAAACTCCGGAAAAGTTTCTAAGTCTGAAAGTAAAATTTTGACTGGGCATCCCGCTCAGTGTATCCATGCAGGACTCCATCGCGGTCAGTCTGAAAGTTTGACTTTGGCCCAGTCAAGTGTGACCAGATGTCCCAGAGTGGCGATATAGGTGTCTAAAAGGTAGAAAGTGTTTATCCTTTAAAAATTCATATCTCCAGTTCCCTACATTGGATTTTTGTTGATTTGGTGTCATTTTGAAGATGAAAATATTTCCTATTTTTATAAATGGGTGTGGGATTTTCATTGTGTGTTGTGTCCTAATTATTTACTGAATTGGTGTTTTTAAATGCTTCACATACCTGTTTCCTAATTTAAGCCTGCCTGCTCGCCACCAACCTACCAAGGGTTAAGCATGGGAATCATTTACTGAGACCTGCACTGATCCCTAGACTGTGTTAGTAGCTTTATTGCCAGTGGTAGATGCATATTTACCACTGCCAGTAACCCACTTTACAACATGTAGGGTTTCGGCATCGTTGTGTAAGCATGTTTGTATGTCTTTACACCCTTGAGTAAGTTTCAAATGTGCATTTGTCTGGGTGTACGTGTTCCAATGTGCCTGTGTTTTTCTCATTCTGTATTTGCTTTAGCTTGTGTATCAATGCTAGCATGTGTGCTTGTATGTGTATCAGTATATATTATTGCATGTTTGTGTGTGTGCATTTATTGGTATATATTACTGTATGTTTCAGTGTGATTTGCTTGTGTGCATGTGTGTATCCCGTTCTGTGACTCTGTAATTTCCAAACTGGTATTTTGTGCGCTAGTGTGTATTGTCATGTGTTTATCTCTATATGTGCTAGTGCATGTTTGTGTGTGTGTGCATGAGTGTGTTTGTGTATTTATCGGTATATATTACTGTACATTTGTGTGTGTGTGCTTGTGTGCATATGTGTATCTCATTCTGTGATTCTGTAATTACCCTCCTGTTGTTTTGTCAGCCAGTGTGTTTTTGCCTGTGTATATCTCTTATGTGGTAGTGAATGTTTGTGTGTGTGTGTCGGTGTGTGATTATCGTTCTGTGTTTCTGTGATTCCACTGCTTGTGATTTTTATTTGGCAGTGTGTTTGCCTTTGTATATTTGTTTTTGTGTATTATCTGCATGTTTAACAGTCTATGTGTGCATATGTGTGAGTATTTCATTCACTTACTCTCTGTAGTTGTGTCCTATGATGGTTCTTTATACGCCAGTGTGTGTATCTGTTTGTGCATATGTTCAGGTGTGTGTTTCTGTGTCTGTGCCCTTTGATGGTCAATGAGTATCCATCCACCCTTCAATGTTCCAAGATATGTCTGATCATTAGGAAAGATACTCGTGGAAATTGCTAAATCTAGAAAGTAGAAGAAAGGAGAAAAATAACTGAGTTAATTCTTTAACCAAACAAGCATTGAAAAAGCCAACCTTTTCACTAGCGATGAGCCTGTCAGAATTCTCTCTTGCGCAATTACTCGTAGTCACCACAAAATACTCATAATTAGGCATAATTCTGTGAAAAGCGTAATCCACCATTTAGTGATAATTTCTGATGATAAAATGCCTGACCAAAATGGGCCTAGCGATGCAGTTTGCACTAAGAAAATGTCACTAAAGCAGGAGGACACGAACAGCAGGAGCCAGCAGGTGCTCGCTCTCTCTAGGTTTGTTGTTCCTGTGCTCCTGCTGTGGAAATCTTGCTCCAGTGAATTAAAATGTTTCCCAAGCCTACTTTAAAAACAGATAGAATTATTCCAACTTACACAGAAGCAGCACAAGCTTTCCTGATATACACAGAACAGTTACAGACAGACAGCACCAACACACACTTCCTGCACAGATCCAATCAATCAGGGTCGGTAGAGCGCAGCTACTCACCCGTGAGGGTCTCAAGGCGCTGGGGGAAATGGGGGCGGCTCCATTGATTGCTGGGGTATCCAAAAAGCCAGGTCGTGACACGCACCACCACAGTTGCACACATGCAGCCACACAGACACCGAGGGCCCGATTCACAGAACTAATTTAAGACAAAATCCTAAACTTGGTATTCACAGAAGCCACTTACTAATTTCGGTATTCACAGAAGTTAGGACTCCTAACTTTAGGACTCCTAAAGGCCTTCTGTAAATACCGAAAGTCTTAAAGTTCGGATTTTTTTCAGTTTAGGAGTAGTAAAGTTAGGACTCCTAACTTTAGGACTCCTAAATGCCTTCTGTGAATACCGAAAGTCTTAAAATTAGGATTTTTCTCAGTTTAGGAGTAGTAAAGTTAGGACTCCTAACTTTAGGACTCCTAAATGCCTTCTGTGAATACCGAAAGTCCTAAAGTATGGATTTTTCTCAATTTAGGAGTAGTAAAGTTAGGACTCCTAACTTTAGGACTCCTAAATGCCTTCTGTGAATACTGAAAGTTTTAAAATTAGGATTTCTCTCAGTTTAGGAGTCCTAAAGTTAGCAGGCCTAACTTTACTACTCCTAAACTGAGAAAAATCCTAACTTTAAGACTTTCAGTATTGACAGAAGGCATTTAGGAGTCCTAAAGTTAGGACTATTAACTTCTGTGAATGCCGAAATGAGTAAGTGCCTTCTGTGAATATCAAAATGAGTAAGTGCCTTCTGTGAATACCAAAATGGTAGTAAGTTTAGGATTTTGTCTTAAGTTAGTTCTGTGAATCGGGCCCAGAGTGTGTACAGCTCATGCAACAGTAGTGCAAGCTTCTCTCACAAACAGAGAATTTAGAGGAACGGCCAGTCGCAGTAAACTCTTCCCCTCAATACACAAACAAATTGTAGGTAGAGTATGTGGAGCAGTAGTGTAGAAGTAGTGTAATAATTCTATGTAATGCAATGATTTTGTGGGAGAGTTTCTACAGCGATCCCTCTGATATTAATTGAATGAAACATATTTACACACACCAATCACATCTCTTTAGGAAAATAAATCCATGTAATAAAATGCTGTTGTGGAGATGAACATATGAATGGGGGTACAGACAACACATAAATAGTAATCCTGTTTGAAAAATTACACAATCCCGAGGACAAACAGCCAAATCAAAGTTTTACCCAAATAGTTGCATACAGAACAGGCATCAAATTATATTGCAGTTGTCGGGCCCGATTCACAGAACTAACTTAAGACAAAATCGTAAACTTACTTCTTTTGGTATTCACAGATGTTAGCATTTTGTCTTAAGTTTGTCTTAAGACAGACTTAAGTTAGGATTTTGTCTTAAGTTTGTCTTAAGTCTGTCTTAAGTCTGTCTTAAGTTTGTTTTAAGACAAACTTAAGACAAAATCCTAACTTCTGTGAATACAAAAAGTTTTAAGTTTAGGATTTTGTCTTAAGTTAGTTCTGTGAATCGGGCCCAACGTTTTGACCCATTTTATATCATTTTAGTAGCAAGGTCTTCATTAGGAAAATAAGAGCAGGGTACACCTCCGAGGGGCTTGCTGGGAGGTCACACAGGCATGATTCACCTGCCCGCTTGTACCTGCGTGCAGGGTCTGATCAGTAACCCATTATTCCAAATGACCGTTTCAGTGTCCAACAGAAGTTTTGTATCTGGGTCGGATAGACCTCCACAATACTCCTGCACTCAAGAGCGATTGTCTATCTAGATAAAAATGTGAGAATTAATCAGAGTTTGGAGGAGTTGAAGAGTCAAATACATTTGGTAAGAGATTTGATTTTGTATCTGATTCATTGTATCTGTACATTTCTGAAAACTGGTATGTGTAGCTCTGTACCTGTCTATAAGCATTGAAAAAAAGTAACCAGAACAGGACTTGTCCTGGGGACCACCAGGATCCTGGGTTATTAAATGTATGAATACATCAATGGCCAAGAATGGTTGATCAATACATTCTTAAAAACTTAAAAATTCAGAAACTGTCGCATCATTTCCAAAAGAGCTACGAAACCTTGCAGTGATAATTACAAAAATTTACCATTTATTTGAAGATTGAACATAGCCCATTCATTTCAAGACACTGTATTTAAAAAAAAGTCCTCAGTGTTCAAGTGAACACATACACTAAAAGGTGCTAGTATATATGCAGGAACAGCAAGAAAACAATATATTGGAAACATGAAGTGCCCTATACATTGTATGCATCCAAAAAACCTATAATTTGACAATGTCTAACTAATCTAATTGCTGATAGTATCTATGACGTTCCAGCCTTTCCTTATTTATGGGTCATCATCAGGACTCCATTAGTGTCTATGACGTTTCAGCCTTTCCTTATTTATGGGTCATCATCAGGACTCCATTAGTGTCTATGACGTTTCAGCCTTTCCTTATTTATGGGTCTTCATCAGGACTGCATTAGTGTCTATGACGGTTCAGCCTTTCCTTATTTATAGGCCATCATCAGGACTGCGTTAGTGTCTATGAAGTTTCAACCCTTTCTTTTTTATGGGTCATCATCAGGACAGAGTTAATGTCTATGACGTTTCAGCCCTTCCTTATTTGTGGGTCATCATCAGGACTGCGTTAGTGTCCATGACATTTTAGTCCTTTCTTATTCATGGTCATCATCAGGATTGCGTTAGTGTCTATGACGTTTCAGTCTTTCCTTATTCATGGTCATCATCAGAACTGCGTTAGTGCCTATGACGATTCAGTCCTTTCTTATTCATGGTCATCATCAGGGCTGCGTTAGTGAGCAAAAGGACGTTTCATGTAGGCTGGGGTGAATGGCCAGACCTAAAGCCAGGAAAATTAGTACCTGTATCCTGAGCAAGGAAGTGAGAATTCCATAGTAATTAATTAGTAAGATTGGTGTTCCGAGCATATGTTACTCCATGCCTTAATTGCACTTATTTGAGAAGTGGAGGTGAAGCTGAATGAGCAGAGGATGGACCGTGGTTGTGAGTGTGCAAATAGCTCAGAAGAAAATCTCAGCCCAGCTTGGAATCCCTTTTCAGGTGCAAGCTCCCAAAATGAAGTGAGTCCTTCCCTTGGATTTAGTGCCTAGCTGAGTGCTTTCCAAGTGTTTTAATTCAGGTAGTGACCTTGGTTTTCTGCAAAATTAACTTCCTAACTGGGCGTGGCATAAGAGTAGCAATTATGCAAATGTTTTCAGTGGGAAAAACTAATTTGTGTGTGTGCATGCCGGTATGCACATATTTGCATGTAAGCAAGTGTTGATATGTTTTAATTAATAATTGTCCAATCTGAAAATCTGTATTTCTGTGACTTCCTGTCTGTCAATGTGTGTGCGCGCGCGTGTATGTGCACGTGTATAATGCATGGGTGTGTGTGTCTTCGAGGGCCTGCTGATAAACCTAGACAGTGCAATCAGCAGGGGGGGGGATGCACTCAAAAGAACAATAATTGATTCTTTGACACCCTAGCTCTTAGCCGCTCCAGCCTGTGACATTCCTGAATCGAAAAATCATTTATTTTCGCATTCTTTCAATCTAATTTCTCCTGAATAATTGCTTTGCATTTTCGTAGCTATCTCGAGTTTATAGGTTACATTAGCCCTTGTTTTTAGGTATGGCTTGACACCGCTGCTGTCACCTGCCCTCATGTGAGCAACAGAAAAGCAGCTTTCAGAAGTACCCTGAGAGAGGGACTTAAGCTTCACCCACATGTTGGTTACCTTGTGTACAGCATTTGATTGGGCGGAAGGTGTGCGCTTCCAACTAAAAAAAGAGTGCCTGCATTGCCAGTGGTGTAACACAGGCCCCTGCAGCCCCCGCTATGCGGGGAGGGGCCCCAAGTTCCAAGGGGCCCCCTCACCACGGTACTCTGCTTGGAGAGCTTCTTAATGGGTCCATAGGGGGGCATTTCACTCCTTACACGAGTGTGCATTGCATGTTTGACCTGGTGGGAAAGCCATGCTCAGTGCAGCAGCACTGTGCGGATTACAGTGGCAACGCCTGATTAACCCCTTGCCTGCTGATGACGAGCCTAGCTCGTCATGAGGCACAGTGCAGCTTTGCTCATGATGAGCTGGGTTCGTCATAACGGCTGCGCCACTCCCCCGCGTGCCGAATCCCTCACCTGTGCGGACGTTCTACGGGAGCGGGTGGAGTCATGACGAGCCCAGCTCGGCATGAGCACAGCTGCACTGTGCCTCATGATGAGCTGGGCTCGTCGTGAGCACTGCGGCACCGCGCGCAGCTCCCCTCCCCCCGCACAGGAGGGGAATCACGCCCGCGGTTAAGGGGGTTAAGGCTATAGACCTGGTCTGCTTACTATAAAATGTTACAATAAAGGCAGTAGGCCTGATGCATTTATTTTGAAAAGCATCTGTGAATGTAAATAGGCATTTAAGGGTGGATTGTTACTAGTCTATATTAAATTCACCAGAGAGGTATTTTGTTCCATGAGTCTTCTCTGGTTACCATAGCAGGCAAGGGTTCTGGTGCTGAGGACACACGTGAACAGATCATGGGGATAGAAGGTTTGCACTAGGACAATCCTTAGCACAGTGCCCCCATAGGTGGATTTTACATTGCTTTGACAATTGCACTGTTGTCCATACTTGTCATTCTGTGATGGGACACCCTATGGTTGCCTTGTGGGCAAGCTTATGATTATTTTAGTAGGTCTGAGTTGTTTATGGTGCCAAGCCCATTATTGAGGCATTATGACTGACTGGTTAACTGGGAACATTATTTCAGATGTCATAGGTCTGATCTATTTATTATGAAAATTTACAATAAAGGCAATAGTTGTGATTTATTTATTATGAAATGCATATGGTAAAGCCAATAGGCCTTTATGGGTGGATTGCTACTGTGTGTTAAAGCCCACAGTCATGAATTCATTTACATGAAATCTGGCAGATTACTTTTGTAGGCAACAATGTCGTTAGTGATTACACCTTTTGACAAGCCTCAAGAGTAGAAGATTTGCACTATAATAATTCTTGCGATAATCCCTTAGGAGGTTCTGACAGGCTTAGTTTTCTGCCTGGATCTTGTAATAAACATTACACACACACACACACACACATGCATGCATGCACACACACGCACACACGCGCACGCACACACGCAGAGATACACACAAACACACACACCATCGGTCTTTATGAGTGTCATTTGTACAGATGTTTTGATTCTTGACAGCATATAACATGGGGTCCTGGGTCAGTCCAACTGAACCATTGGCTCTCTTGCCCTGTGAATGATGTCATTTGTTTGATCACATGTGCACATCTTGCTGTAAATGAGTCCACTTCAGGGACGCTTGGCTGTTTTTTTGTTTTTCATTTTGTCCTTTTTTGGGTCTCCTTTCATTTCTCCTCTCTTTATTTTTTTTTTTAGTGCACACAGAGTTCTTTGGACAGTGCTAATGGGAACTTGCTTGAAATCATTTCATCTATAGTGCACCACATTCCACTAGACATGCCTCTGAACCATCATAAAATGGCACTTTCCATTAGAGTATATTTCTTTTACCATTCCAACATGCCAACTGTTTGGCTCTAAATGTGGTGTTCATGCTGAAACTTTAAACCAATGATACACTAAGCACAGTCCCATTGCGAGAAAGAAGATGAGGATAATTTGTGGAGATGGTGAAAGTTATCTTGCAATAGAAAAAGGACACATGGTCTCCACTTAAATCCTGGTATTAAACATGTTCAGTGGGAGGTGAGAGCTCCATTTCATCTGAAAGCATATGTTGGCCCATCTGAATCCAGGCATGCCATCAGATTGGGTTTTATTGTTTATACAAAGAATACTTACTTCAAGTTCTACATATTTTATATTTCTAATCTTCTCTATCTTCTGTCTTACTCTTTATCTATTTGCATACTCCTTTTAAAGGATTTAGTTATCCCCCTCCATCCCCTTTCTCCCCCTCCTCTTCCTCTTTCTGTCTTCTCTCTTTTTATTCTCTTTTTCTCTTACTTTTAAAATCATTAAAATGCATTTGGTCTTTGTACAGGTTTTACTCTTAGAGGATGTTATTTTCTTTCTACTTATTTCTTTTTCTCTTCTCTTATGTCATTGTGTCATATTCTCCTTATGTATTCATCCTATTGCTACATGACTTTGTACTGATGTTTTACTTTGTTTATTACTTCAATAAAGCATTCTAAACTTAAAAAGATTGGGTTTTATTTCATGCCTCAACTTCTGCTGCGTTAAAAGCTGTCAAACTGCACAGACACCGGATCCGGGGAGTAAAGACGGTCAGCAGTCCAGTTCACATGTAGACACCAAACACCTGGGCTATCAAGCATGGCCCCTGGCTTGAACAAAACTCCATGTGCTGATGTCCAGGGCCAGACTGGCCTTCCTCCACTCTGGAATTTTCTCTTGGAGGCTGCAGGCAGTGCTCGAGTCGGGGGTACCACGGCGTCCCTCCACTTACTTTACTGGGAGCGCGATAACTGGAGCAAATGGAGCAACACATTCACTCTTTGGCCTCTCTGGGGCGAGATCGGAGCCCATTCAGAACGCTGCTCACGCGCTGGCTTCTCTGATGCAATCGCATCTAAGAGGTGAGTGAGGGGAGGCAAAGAGTCTGATGGTGCAAGCCACCTTTCGTGATGTCACTTCCTGTCGTGACATCAGCGTCCCCCCACTTCTTTTTTTTTAAGGACTTGTGCCCTGGCTGTAGGCCAGGGGGCTGCCTCCAGAGCAGGAGGGGGGCCACAACCCAACCACGCCCCATGGCCCTATTCTACATGTGGCTTCAAACAGTGTGGCTACTTTAAACATTTTCACACCTCTGTCTTAGGTTTCCTGTCCAGCACTTAGGTTGCAGTACTTATGTCACACCTGTCCATTTAATTTTATCAGCTGACATAAAACAGAAAAAAAGTGTCACAATTTTTGATTTTGCTGTTTTAAATCCTTGTGTTTAGAGTGGTGAACAGCACGTGTGTACATTGTAGCTGCCACCAGCTGAGCATAGAAAAACCAAAGGTGGTGATGGACGGAGCGTTGACAATACAAACACTCACCCCAAGTCAACTGATCTGGGTTTAATCCATCACCATTCTTTAGCTCACTCAGCCACCCCAGTTCAGACATGGCCATATGCAAATCAGTCTGACCCTGTGCCTCGTGGGAACAGTCCAGCTGAGCATAGGCAAGAAGTACACGAGGAACTCAGAGCATCCTGATGCTTGGGTTAGAGAAGTTTAGATAAAGGTCAGCTCTTGAAATCAAGAAAGTATGAGATTCTGGGGCACAAATCCAGCTGTTTTAGGACTAGAACTACTACAGTGTGGCTGGAAGTGCCATGACCGTTTTAATCTTTCGGGTGAGCGGATTGACGGTAAGTCTCCCAGCTTCCTCCTTTGACATGTTTTCTACGAGAGCTTCTGATTCTAAATATCATTCTGCAAAACTATTGGCTTTAGAATATTGTCTATCACTATATTGTGAAGGTAAGTATATGTATGTAAGTAAGTATCGATTTACTATTCCTAATTCCACGGGTATGTACCTTGATAATATAGATATCTTCAAAGTACCTCGATGTGGCCATAAGAATAATACATCTACTTAGCTATGTGTACTTTATGTAAGGCTATAGTGGTAGTCAAAGTTCTGTAGTCAACATTTTTGTAGGACAATATTTGTTTTCTCAACATTAGAGTGTGCAATACTTTGATAGGTATTGGCATATCTACCTCAGTGGCGGCTGATCGGGAACGAGGGGGAGGGGATAATAGTAAAAAAAAAAACCTTTTCTGATGGCTGCGTCTCTCCTCCGCTTCTCTGCTAATCCTGACTTCAGTCTGGTAGAAGCGGCAGGAAGTACTCTGAGCCAATCACAATGCTGCAATGCTGCGTTATGATTGGTCTTTGTGATTGGTCTGAGCGCCGTGGATCGCCACACATTATTGAAACCTCTGTGGTTAAAACATCAGACAGGTACCGCATAGACGTTCTTGGAACTCGATAGATGAGCGCAAATTTGCACACTAACTGAAAGAACCTCCAGTCAGCGCCTTAATCAAGGACTAAAAATAATTGAAGGGTTTGACACTCGTTTTTGACGCGGATTTTATTTGATTTGTACTTTTAAATGCTGTGTTTTTACATCTATTTAATCGATGTTTTAGACATGTATATTAGATCTGTCAAATACGTAACTACTATAATTGAAGCAACCAAGTGTGGGAGTAACTTTTCCTGACCTCGTTTGTAACAATTTTTGTTAATTGACACAATAAAAAATGTATTCATTTATACATTCACAGAAGTCTCATATTTTGAAAATACATTTTTATAAAAAGAAATAAAAAAATCTAAAATGTATTAATGATGCAATTATAGATCTGCTGTCTAAAGAGACATTAGCGCTTCGTACACGAGTTACAGAGTAGTAATAATTAAATAATCTCTGATCAATGAAGGGATATTGAAATGCGCCTTTAAAGACTCTAAAGAATGTCAGACTGGAGGGGAAGAAGATGTGAAAAACACTCACAGATCTGAGAATTAGTTCCAGAATGTTCCCAAAGCACAAAAGGTTCTGCTGGGTTCTTGGAAGACACTTCCAAACTTGTCCTGAAGTACCACAGAGGTATTATTATTATTATTTTTTTCTTTTTTAAACAGATTTTATTGGTTTTCATATGGTAACACACATTAGTAAGCTCGCTTCCATTAAACATCATAACTGTATGTACATCATTAACCCCTTCCCCGCTCATGACGAGCTCAGCTCGTCATGAGTTACGACGCTCGTACGCTCATGATGAGCTGAGCTCGTCATGTAACGCGGCTTTTTAAAAAATGCCGGGCACAGCGGGAAAACCGCTAGCGCGGATGCGGTTAAACAATCCCCCCATCATTCACCCAACCTCTCCACTCCCGCAGTCGCGTCCATATGTCCGGATATCATGTCGTTGTATCCCAATTATGTATCTCATCTCATAAAGGAGTAGGTGGTTTAGAAACATATTTCATAATGTTACTACATCTCAGAACATTGGTAGCAGCTGTACTCAAGCACCTCATTCATTGCAGACAGAGGCCCTCTCCTGAGAGGTATCTGGGGACTTTGCCGTAGACGAGAGACCGGGGTCTTGTATGTCACCTACTAATGCTCTGTCCTCCTTTTCAGAGTTCCAGTCCAAACCACTCACCCCCTTAAGACCATGAGGCAAAATGTTGCTTCACAATGAGTATGTGAACAGGCGTTACTCTGTAAATATTGAATGTTTGTTTGTCATGTTTCGTACAGTTACGCGGTGTAGATGTTTTTTAAATGTCACTCACTTGAGCAAGCAGCGATGTTTTTCCTTTTTAGCAAGCATGGCGAAACACGAGAAAGCTGCTTATTGCACACACCATAGAGGAGCAGCATGTGCTAGAAACTTACTTCAACAAGGAATATACTTACCGACCCCGACGGGGGGAGGCTGTCACCGATAACAATGTTCTTCTTTCTATCCCGCAGATACTACGTGACTAATGGTTTATCGTATGTATTACTAACGCTAGCTTATTAGTTGCAGCATTTTTTCGATTTCTTGAATAATTTCACTATTTTACATCACTTTAGGTCACTTTTTGGAGTGGTACACACAGGGCGGGATCCTGTGTTGTCCTGAAGAAGAGCTCTGGGGAGGCTCGAAACATGTTGACGTTTACTAGGGACCCCTAACTCATTATAGCTCGGCCTCCCAGTAACTCGCCCCATTTTTAGACATACTGACTAGGAGCCAGAATAAAAGTTATTTCGCCCACTAGTTAGGTTATTTTACCCGCTTACTCCACTCCTATAAATCACTGTACTACACATAGTTCCTCACACAAGTGCTCCTACGTAACGTTGCAAGTCGTAGCACGCCTCAATCTGCAGCCGATTGAGATGGCCCCTATGATGAAGCATGTCACCAAGGGGAAACCCTGGTGAGTGAGTGACTCAAGAAAAGAAATCTTTCCTTTCCAGCTGATTTTCTGACTCAGATTGAGCAAAAATCCTTCCCTATCCTTCCCTATCGGCAAGGCTCTTTATCCGACATCGCAGATTTTGTAGATCCATTTAGTGAAGCAGCTGTTTGTCAGGATTTCATCTAGGAACATTCTGGGACAGAGGCTAAGTGCAAGTCTGGGTTGATGCAAGGGATTCTGAAATGACCCAGATGGTTTGCGACTTTGGACTCCTGGCGCTTGCAGGCTAGCTCACAAGCTGAGGGTCAAGAACAGACATTTCCATGTCAGGACCAGAAGAGAGAGCACAGTGCCGTCTGGTCACTATAAAAGGGCTCTCAATTAGCAAGATGGAGACGGGCAACTTTCTTCCTATTGTTGGCTTCCACTCTTGCTTAGTTTGTCACTGTATTGCATTTATTCAATTGATGAATTCTTCCCATCCCTGGTATGTGTTTCCCATTCTCCTGGTTTGCTTACCTCACATTCCAATAGATTTCCATGCTCAATGGTCATTGGTTACTTTGGGTTCCATTTCTGCTGCTGGTTTGCTTGACTCTTCTCCGGGTGTTCACTAGGACGTGCGCCCCCACCGTGCCCAGTGTTGTCATCAACGGTGTTATTTGAGATGTTAAAAGTGAATCATTAAATTATGCCATTGAATACGTCTTGATTGATGCCTTCTGTGAGGACATAAGCAGAGCATGTTGGGGGCAAGAGTTCTAGTTAGCTCAGTAAACTATAACTGGTGAATTTCCGCGTTTTTCGATTTTATAATGTTACATTTTAACCAAAATTCTCCTTTAACAACAATGGCACTTTAACCTCTGTTTTTTCACTGAATTTCTGAGATTTCTTTAAATGTAAAGGATGATGTTGTTACCATGCATAAATATAACATCACTTTAAACTTCAGTTATGTGTGGCAGGCAGTTTCAACAGGGTCTGGCCTCTGGCTTGGCCTGTGCCACTCTCTGCAGGTGCCCAAGCCCCCATCCACTCCAGGCCTACAGCCATGCACAGTGTGGGGTTGGGCTCAGTCCTTGACCTCCAACTAAGCCTTGCACTCAAAACCAAACAAGCGGCCAACTCCTAGCTTTATGAGGCTTTTGGGCTAACGTGGTGAGGGTTGGACGCAGGACCTGGCCCACAGCTAGGTTCTGATTTTGACCTCCTATTGGTAGCCCACCCCCCCACAGACACCCACCTCACTTTTTTTAATTGTTTATTCATTTACCTAGTCACTTGGAACTCCCTCTGGAGTTTTGACAGGACCACAGCAACCCCCCAGTTTTAATTTTTTTAATTTTGGCCAAGGTACTACAAGCACCAGGGGCTCAAGTTACCCCAACACTGCCCCTTTATATGATATTTGTTAACCATATTCAGGACACGGGGACCGAGTCCCCGTGTCCTGTAATAGCAGCCTCAACATTTCTTCTGATGTTGAGGCCCATCAATCCCAGAGCCTGCTCCCAAGTGACTGATCTCGGTCCTGCAGCAGCAAAATGACCAATGAGAGAAAGACACTACTTAGCCATTCGCAATACTTTATTTTGTTTAAAATCCCGGTCCCTTGGGTCTCCCGAGGAACTTCTGAGGGACTCCTGAGCAATCAAGGGTCAATATATATCTCTATTATTTAATCTTAATTTCTGTAAAACTACTGAATGGATTTGCACCAAATTACAAAAAAACAAATTACAAAAAACATGCTTTTCGGGTAAAGATCTAGCTTTCTCATAAATTTGGGGTAATTCTACTTAGACATTTTTTTCTGTACCATTCTCAAAGGAAATTGCATGAGGAAATTGCATTTTGGAACATCCTGTTTTTCTCGTCCAAAACAATGAAAAGTCTGACTAGCTATAACTACACAGTGGTGACCACCACTCCAATGAAAAAATCAATAGATAACCCCTGTAATGCGGACATCGACCAATGGGCGCACTCCCTCCCCAGTGCATCTGTCGCCCATTGGTCGACACTGAGGAGGGATAGAAAGGCCCCTCTTGTGCTTCGCACCAGATAATGTCCTTTTTGTTTTCCAGGCAGCTCGGTAAGAGTTTCCTGAGTAGCCTGGGCATTTTTTAAAATTTGTAATGATGATCAGCATGCAAGGAGCACTGATGTCATTACTCGGGAAAGTGAACATAAAGCGAGCCGCTGGACATATCCCAGCCCCCTGACCACTGATTTTCTCATAGGAGGTATTGATGGAAAGGGAAAAATCGCCCCTTTCCAATGAACCTTGTTGTGGTTATTACCCACGGCCCCTTTAAGTGCATGTACACAGCTCATGCCAAGAACGCTCACAGTCTCCATGGAGTATAGTGGCAGGCTGCGCTGTTGGTGGTGTATCATTGAGTTCAATACATTAAGAAGGTAAGGAGCAGTGGGCATTGTTTTCTTTTACCAAACCTCTTCCCAGTGGATCCCTGCATGGGCGTTGCTGCAAAGAGGGCAATACCCAAGCAGAGATCCACCCACAAGCATCCAGGGATAGGGTGAGTGGCCCCTTACGCAAGGGTTAGTGAGCCTGTAACGCCCCAGCAAAACTGTCAGTCTTTCTGCCCTGCCAGGGGATGGGGATAGAAGGCCCAATAGAAACCAAGGATTTATATATTTATTAAAAATATAGAGATTGGGGCTGTCTTTCAGGGCATGGCCGTGCTCCCACCCCAATGCATACGGCAACAGACCCTCCAAAGGATTCCCATTGACTTTGGTTTGATCCATTCCTATCACTAGGCCCAGCCACATAAATGGTGCAGCCCTTTTTCGGCACAAGAGGCAACGCAGGGTGGTAGGAATGATGTGGATACCTGCGGCTTCTGGAAGTTTCCTTCAGAGAAATGTAAGGAAAATGTGCGATTTAAGGTAAAGTGTAAGGTTTGCTGGGCATTATGGGGAAAAAAAAACCTCCATGCAAGGCACACCAATCTGAACTCCCCTAGTTGTCAAGTTTTCAAAAATGTTCAGATTTGGTAGGATTTACTAGTTTAAAATCCACAGCCACCCACAGTGGAAGAAAAGGATCGGTTTTGAGTGGGACAAATGTGACGTATCCATTCTGCTTTTTGGGCCATTTCCTGTTGCTGGCATTAGGCTTACCCACAAAAGTGAGGTACTATTTTTCTCAGGAGACTTAGGAGAACGCTAGATGGCAGGAAGTTGTGTCTCCCTGCAGCTTTCAGAACTGTCCATCACAGAAATGTGAGAAAAATGTGTTTCTTAGTCAAAGTTTGAGGTTTGCAAGGGATTATGGGTAAGTAACCTGGCGAGAGCCACACAAGTCACCCCTTCATGGATACCCCCACTTGTTGAGTTGTCAAAAAATGTGCAAGTTTGTTTGGTTTCACTAAGTGCCAACATAGCAAGGGCCCAAAATCCACAGCTACCCACTTTCCTTAAAAAGGATCAGTTTTGAGTGGAAAAATTTGATGTGTTCATGTTATGTTTTGGGTCGTTTCCTGTTGTGGCACTAGGTCTACCCAAAATATTGAGGTACCATTTTTTTCGCAAGAGTTGGGAGAATGTTGGGTGGTATGAAGTTTGTGTCTCCCTGCAGTTTCCAGAAGTTTCTATCACAGAAATGTGAGGAAAATTTGTTTTTTGGAGTCAAAGTTTGAGATTTGCAAGCGATCCTGGATAAACAAATATGGTGAGTGCCATACAAGGCACCCCACTCTAGATTCCCCCAGACATCTGTTTTTGAAAAATGTGCATGTTTTCTAGGTTTTGCTAGGTGCCAGCTGAGATAGGGCCCACAATCCACAGTTACCCACTTTACAAAAAAGGCAGCCCATGCAGCAACCCCGTGCACACGCCTAATCCCTGCTGATGAGCGTTAATGAACGCGAAACACGTGTCCAGGGATGGCAAGCACACCAAGTGAATACCTTGAAGACTCAAGACCCGGGTAAAAGCACACCCGCTGATACCCGACTACATCAACCATCATGCTCCGGGGTCACACGCTGATGGGACGAGCAGTGTGCGACCTCATGTGGACTTACTATTTATACAGGCTCCCTTGAGCCGGTGTGAGGTGACGACCTCGAGATAACGCATCTGCGCGCCTTAAAAGGTATCTGGACCTATGAACACTTTCGGCAGCCCATGCAGCAACCCGTGCACACGCCTAATCCCTGCTGATGAGCGTTAATGAACGCGAAACACGTGTCCAGGGATGGCAAGCACACCAAGTGAATACCTTGAAGACTCAAGACCCGGGTAAAAGCGCACCCGCTGATACCTGACTACATCGACCATCATGCTCCGGGGTCACACGCTGATGGGACGAGCAGTGTGCGACCTCATGTGGACGTACTATTTATACAGGCTCCCTTGAGCCGGTGTGAGGTGACGACCTCGAGATAACGCATCTGCGCGCCTTAAAAGGTATCTGGACCTATGAACACTTTCGGCAGCCCATGCAGCAACCCCGTGCACACGCCTAATCCCTGCTGATGAGCGTTAATGAACGCGAAACACGTGTCCAGGGATGGCAAGCACACCAAGTGAATACCTTGAAGACTCAAGACCCGGGTAAAAGCGCACCCGCTGATAACTGACTACATCGACCATCATGCTCTGGGGTCACACGCTGATGGAACGAGCAGTGTGCGACCTCATGTGGACTTACTATTTATACAGGCTCCCTTGAGCCGGTGTGAGGTGACGACCTCGAGATAACGCATCTGCGCGCCTTAAAAGTTATCTGGACCTATGAACACTTTCGGCAGCCCATGCAGCAACCCCGTGCACACGCCTAATCCCTGCTGATGAGCGTTAATGAACACGAAACACGTGTCCAGGGATGGCAAGCACACCAAGTGAATACCTTGAAGACTCAAGACCCGGGTAAAGGCGTACCCGCTGATACCTGACTACATCGACCATCATGCCCCGGGGTCACATGCTGATGGGACGAGCAGTGTGCGACCTCATGTGGACTTACTATTTATACAGGCTCCCTTGAACGGTGTGAGGTGACGACCTCCAGATAACGCATCTGCACGCCTTAAAAGGTATCTGGACCTATGAACACTTTCGGCAGCCCATGCAGCAACCCCGTGCACACGCCTAATCCCTGCTGATGAGCGTTAATGAACGCGAAACACATGTCCAGGGATGGCAAGCACACCAAGTGAATACCTTGAAGACTCAAGACCCGGGTAAAAGCGCACCCGCTGATACCTGACTACATCGACCATCATGCTCCGGGGTCACACGCTGATGGGACGAGCAGTGTGCGACCTCATGTGGACTTACTATTTATACAGGCTCCCTTGAGCCGGTGTGAGGTGACGACCTCGAGATAACGCATCTGCGCGCCTTAAAAGGTATCTGGACCTATGAACACTTTCGGCAGGCCATGCAGCAACCCCGTGCACACACCTAATCCCTGCTGATGAGCGTTAATGAACGCGAAACACGTGTCCAGGGATGGCAAGCACACCAAGTGAATACCTTGAAGACTCAAGCCCCGGGTAAAAGCGCACCCGCTGATACCTGACTACATCGACCATCATGCTCCGGGGTCACACGCTGATGGGACGAGCAGTGTGCGACCTCATGTGGACTTACTATTTATACAGGCTCCCTTGAGCCGGTGTGATGTGACGACCTCGAGATAACGCATCTGCGCGCCTTAAAAGGTATCTGGACCTATGAACACTTTCGGCAGCCCATGCAGCAACCCCGTGCACATGCCTAATCCCTGCTGATGAGCGTTAATGAACGCGAAACACGTGTCCAGGGATGGCAAGCACACCAAGTGAATACCTTGAAGACTCAAGACCCGGGTAAAAGCGCACCCGCTGATACCTGACTACATCGACCATCATGCTCCGGGGTCACACGCTGATGGGACGAGCAGTGTGCGACCTCATGTGGACTTACTATTTATACAGGCTCCCTTGAGCCGGTGTGAGGTGACGACCTCGAGATAACGCATCTGCGCGCCTTAAAAGGTATCTGGACCTATGAACACTTTCGGCAGCCCATGCAGCAACCCCGTGCACACGCCTAATCCCTGCTGATGAGCGTTAATGAACGCGAAACACGTGCCCAGGGATGGCAAGCACACCAAGTGAATACCTTGAAGACTCAAGACCCGGGTAAAAGCGCACCCACTGATACCTGACTACATCGACCATCATGCTCCGGGGTCACACGCTGATGGGACGAGCAGTGTGCGACCTCATGTGGACTTACTATTTATACAGGCTCCCTTGAGCCGGTGTGAGGTGACGACCTCGAGATAACGCTTCTGCGCGCCTTAAAAGGTATCTGGACCTATGAACACTTTCGGCAGCCCATGCAGCAACCCGTGCACACGCCTAATCCCTGCTGATGAGCGTTAATGAACGCGAAACACGTGTCCAGGGATGGCAAGCACACCAAGTGAATACCTTGAAGACTCAAGACCCGGGTAAAAGCGCACCCGCTGATACCTGACTACATCGACCATCATGCTCCGGGGTCACACGCTGATGGGACGAGCAGTGTGCGACCTCATGTGGACTTACTATTTATACAGGCTCCCTTGAGCCGGTGTGAGGTGACGACCTCGAGATAACGCATCTGCGCGCCTTAAAAGGTATCTGGACCTATGAACACTTTCGGCAGCCCATGCAGCAACCCCGTGCACACGCCTAATCCCTGCTGATGAGCGTTAATGAACGCGAAACACGTGTCCAGGGATGGCAAGCACACCAAGTGAATACCTTGAAGACTCAAGACCCGGGTAAAAGCGCACCCGCTGATAACTGACTACATCGACCATCATGCTCTGGGGTCACACGCTGATGGAACGGGCAGTGTGCGACCTCATGTGGACTTACTATTTATACAGGCTCCCTTGAGCCGGTGTGAGGTGACGACCTCGAGATAACGCATCTGCGCGCCTTAAAAGTTATCTGGACCTATGAACACTTTCGGCAGCCCATGCAGCAACCCCGTGCACACGCCTAATCCCTGCTGATGAGCGTTAATGAACGCGAAACACGTGTCCAGGGATGGCAAGCACACCAAGTGAATACCTTGAAGACTCAAGACCCGGGTAAAGGCGTACCCGCTGATACCTGACTACATCGACCATCATGCCCCGGGGTCACATGCTGATGGGACGAGCAGTGTGCGACCTCATGTGGACTTACTATTTATACAGGCTCCCTTGAACGGTGTGAGGTGACGACCTCCAGATAACGCATCTGCACGCCTTAAAAGGTATCTGGACCTATGAACACTTTCGGCAGCCCATGCAGCAACCCCGTGCACACGCCTAATCCCTGCTGATGAGCGTTAATGAACGCGAAACACATGTCCAGGGATGGCAAGCACACCAAGTGAATACCTTGAAGACTCAAGACCCGGGTAAAAGCGCACCCGCTGATACCTGACTACATCGACCATCATGCTCCGGGGTCACACGCTGATGGGACGAGCAGTGTGCGACCTCATGTGGACTTACTATTTATACAGGCTCCCTTGAGCCGGTGTGAGGTGACGACCTCGAGATAACGCATCTGCGCGCCTTAAAAGGTATCTGGACCTATGAACACTTTCGGCAGGCCATGCAGCAACCCCGTGCACACACCTAATCCCTGCTGATGAGCGTTAATGAACGCGAAACACGTGTCCAGGGATGGCAAGCACACCAAGTGAATACCTTGAAGACTCAAGCCCCGGGTAAAAGCGCACCCGCTGATACCTGACTACATCGACCATCATGCTCCGGGGTCACACGCTGATGGGACGAGCAGTGTGCGACCTCATGTGGACTTACTATTTATACAGGCTCCCTTGAGCCGGTGTGATGTGACGACCTCGAGATAACGCATCTGCGCGCCTTAAAAGGTATCTGGACCTATGAACACTTTCGGCAGCCCATGCAGCAACCCCGTGCACATGCCTAATCCCTGCTGATGAGCGTTAATGAACGCGAAACACGTGTCCAGGGATGGCAAGCACACCAAGTGAATACCTTGAAGACTCAAGACCCGGGTAAAGGCGCACCCGCTGATACCTGACTACATCGACCATCATGCTCCGGGGTCACACGCTGATGGGACGAGCAGTGTGCGACCTCATGTGGACTTACTATTTATACAGGCTCCCTTGAGCCCGTGTGAGGTGACGACCTCGAGATAACGCATCTGCGCGCCTTAAAAGGTATCTGGACCTATGAACACTTTCGGCAGCCCATGAAGCAACCCCGTGCACACGCCTAATCCCTGCTGATGAGCGTTAATGAACGCGAAACACGTGTCCAGGGATGGCAAGCACACCAAGTGAATACCTTGAAGACTCAAGACCCGGGTAAAAGCGCACCCGCTGATACCTGACTACATCGACCATCATGCTCCGGGGTCACACGCTGATGGGACGAGCAGTGTGCGACCTCATGTGGACTTACTATTTATACAGGCTCCCTTGAGCCGGTGTGAGGTGACGACCTCGAGATAACGCATCTGCGCGCCTTAAAAGGTATCTGGACCTATGAACACTTTCGGCAGCCCATGCAGCAACCCCGTGCACACGCCTAATCCCTGCTGATGAGCGTTAATGAACGCGAAACACGTGCCCAGGGATGGCAAGCACACCAAGTGAATACCTTGAAGACTCAAGACCCGGGTAAAAGCGCACCCACTGATACCTGACTACATCGACCATCATGCTCCGGGGTCACACGCTGATGGGACGAGCAGTGTGCGACCTCATGTGGACTTACTATTTATACAGGCTCCCTTGAGCCGGTGTGAGGTGACGACCTCGAGATAACGCTTCTGCGCGCCTTAAAAGGTATCTGGACCTATGAACACTTTCGGCAGCCCATGCAGCAACCCCGTGCACACGCCTAATCCCTGCTGATGAGCGTTAATGAACGCGAAACACGTGTCCAGGGATGGCAAGCACACCAAGTGAATACCTTGAAGACTCAAGACCCGGGTAAAAGCGCACCCGCTGATACCTGACTACATCGACCATCATGCTCCGGGGTCACACGCTGATGGGACGAGCAGTGTGCGACCTCATGTGGACTTACTATTTATACAGGCTCCCTTGAGCCGGTGTGAGGTGACGACCTCGAGATAACGCATCTGCGCGCCTTAAAAGGTATCTGGACCACTTTCGGCAGCCCATGCAGCAACACCGTGCACACGCCTAATCCCTGCTGATGAGCGTTAATGAACGCAAAACACGAGTCCAGGGATGGCAAGCACACCAAGTGAATACCTTGAAGACTCAAGACCCAGGTAAAAGCGCACCCGCTGATACCTGACTACATCGACCATCATGCTCCGGGGTCACACGCTGATGGGACGAGCAGTGTGCGACCTCATGTGGACTTACTATTTATACAGGCTCCCTTGAGCCGGTGTGAGGTGACGACCTCCAGATAACGCATCTGCGCGTCTTAAAAGGTATCTGGACCTATGAACACTTTTGGCAGCCCATGCAGCAACCCCGTGCACACGCCTAATCCCTGCTGATGAGCGTTAATGATAGCGAAACACATGTCCAGGGATGGCAAGCACACCAAGTGAATACCTTGAAGACTCAAGACCCGGGTAAAAGCGCACCCGCTGATACCTGACTACATCGACCATCATGCTCCGGGGTCACACGCTGATGGGACGAGCAGTGTGCGACCTCATGTGGACTTACTATATATACAGGCTCCCTTGAGCCGGTGTGAGGTGACGACCTCGAGATAACGCATCTGCGCGCCTTAAAAGGTATCTGGACCTATGAACACTTTCAGCAGCCCATGCAGCAACCCCGTGCACACGCCTAATCCCTGCTGATGAGCGTTAATGAACGCGAAACACGTGTCCAGGGATGGCAAGCACACCAAGTGTATACCTTGAAGACTCAAGACCCGGGTAAAAGCGCACCCGATGATACCTGACTACATCGACCATCATGCTCCGGGGTCACACGCTGATGGGACGAGCAGTGTGCGACCTCATGTGGACTTACTATTTATACAGGCTCCCTTAAGCCAGTGTGAGGTGACGACCTCGAGATAACGCATCTGCGCGCCTTGAAAGGTATCTGGACCTATGAACACTTTCGGCAGCCCATGCAGCAACCCCGTGCACACGCCTAATCCTTGCTGATGAGCGTTAATGAACGCGAAACACGTGTCCAGGGATGGCAAGCACACCAACTGAATACCTTGAAGACTCAAGACCCGGGTAAAAGCGCACCCTCTGATACCTGACTACATCGACCATCATGCTCCGGGGTCACACGCTGATGGGACGAGCAGTGTGCGACCTCATGTGGACTTACTATTTATACAGGCTCCCTTGAGCCGGTGTGAGGTGACGACCTCGAAATAACGCATCTGCGCGCCTTAAAAGGTATCTGGACCTATGAACACTTTCGGCAGCCCATGCAGCAACCCCGTGCACACGCCTAATCCCTGCTGATGAGCGTTAATGAACGCGAAACACATGTCCAGGGATGGCAAGCACACCAAGTGAATACCTTGAAGACTCAAGACCCGGGTAAAAGCGCACCCGCTGATACCTGACTACATCGACCATCATGCTCCGGGGTCACACGCTGATGGGACGAGCAGTGTGCGACCTCATGTGGACTTACTATTTATACAGGCTCCCTTGAGCCGGTGTGAGGTGACGACCTCGAGATAACGCATCTGCGCGCCTTAAAAGGTATCTGGACCTATGAACACTTTCGGCAGCCCATGCAGCAACCCCGTGCACACGCCTAATCCCTGCTGATGAGCGTTAATGAACGCGAAACACGTGCCCAGGGATGGCAAGCACACCAAGTGAATACCTTGAAGACTCAAGACCCGGGTAAAAGCGCACCCACTGATACCTGACTACATCGACCATCATGCTCCGGGGTCACACGCTGATGGGACGAGCAGTGTGCGACCTCATGTGGACTTACTATTTATACAGGCTCCCTTGAGCCGGTGTGAGGTGACGACCTCGAGATAACGCTTCTGCGCGCCTTAAAAGGTATCTGGACCTATGAACACTTTCGGCAGCCCATGCAGCAACCCCGTGCACACGCCTAATCCCTGCTGATGAGCGTTAATGAACGCGAAACACGTGTCCAGGGATGGCAAGCACACCAAGTGAATACCTTGAAGACTCAAGACCCGGGTAAAAGCGCACCCGCTGATACCTGACTACATCGACCATCATGCTCCGGGGTCACACGCTGATGGGACGAGCAGTGTGCGACCTCATGTGGACTTACTATTTATACAGGCTCCCTTGAGCCGGTGTGAGGTGACGACCTCGAGATAACGCATCTGCGCGCCTTAAAAGGTATCTGGACCACTTTCGGCAGCCCATGCAGCAACACCGTGCACACGCCTAATCCCTGCTGATGAGCGTTAATGAACGCAAAACACGAGTCCAGGGATGGCAAGCACACCAAGTGAATACCTTGAAGACTCAAGACCCGGGTAAAAGCGCACCCGCTGATACCTGACTACATCGACCATCTGTTATGGTCCACATCGCGCCTCACAGAGTAAACATTGGGGCATGAGAACTACAATGCCCAGAATGCATAGCGGCAGGAGGCGGGGTATATAAGTCATCATTTCCTTTGCCCGGTGTCGGATATCCTGGATCTTGACCCGGTGGTTACTCGATCAACTTTGTTCCTCGTTCAAGTGCTGCTCTTGTCCTAGACTGTGTTCTTGCTTTTGAAAGCTCCCTGGCGTGCTGAGGCTGCGGTGCGCTGTAGGCGGGCGGTGAAGTAACCGCTCATTTCGTACAGTCATCAGTGAGTGTCAGCCGGGCACTCTCCGTTGCCGTTCCCTCCGTTGGCGAGCCTTCTTTCCTCGGCTCTTGCGGAAGGGAACCTTTAAGCGACGGTGTGTCAGGAAAGTTATCCGTTCCGTTGGCGAGCCTTCTTTCAACGGCTCATGCGGAAACGGAGCTGTGACATCTCTATTCCGATCCCTCTTCCGTTGGAGAGCCTTCTTGCACCGGCTACTGCGGAAGGGGTTCTCAGTGTGTTTATTTTGTCCCATCATATCGTAACAAACCCTCTGTTGGCGAGCCTTCTTTCCACGGCTATTGCAGAGGGTTTGAGTGTCCTGGGTTCGTTACAAGGAGCCGTCCTGGTGAAATCAACCAGGCATCCTGCTCACGTCTTTTTGGAGGTTCTGATACTGGAAACCGTGCCAAAAAGGTACTACTGTTCTTATTGTCCTTTGGGTGATGCAATCCCCCCTCCCACCTTCTTTGGCGTCTTCTTTTGACACTAGAATCCCACGTTTGGAACTGAAGGGAAAGGAAGAAGGGTAGGTGAATTACTAGCTATTCACATGATAGGTGGTAGGGTATACAGTATATGGGTCTTTACTTGTTTTTCCAATCTTGTGTGTTGCAGAAGAGAAGTCTTCGTTAGGACGACAAGTCCGGTTAGCTGTAGAAGAGAGTTATCTTCTGAGCATAGTTGCTTATCCTTATTTAACCAAGGTAGGGAGATTGTACATCGTTCTTATCTGATAGAGCTGTTCTTTGGTCATAGAAAAGGTTCCAATCTCCTGTTCTTTATCTTGCAGCTCTCCCTCCCTGCTGTCCCCTTCCTTCCCTTCCCGTTTTTTCCCTCAGCCCTCATCTGATCCTTCCTTAGCCCAAGGCTGATATAGCACGCTGGGTTTGGATAGATCTGAAGGGGGCCTATTATGTCTACACGCTGATCCTGAGGAAGTAGAAGATAACACCATCATGCTCCTGGGTCACACGCTGATGGGACGAGCAGTGTGCGACCTCATGTGGACTTACTATTTATACAGGCTCACTTGAGCCGGTGTGAGGTGACGACCTCCAGATAACGCATCTGCGCGCCTTAAAAGGTATCTGGACCTATGAACACTTTCGGCAGCCCATGCAGCAACCCCGTGCACACGCCTAATCCCTGCTGATGAGCGTTAATGATAGCGAAACACATGTCCAGGGATGGCAAGCACACCAAGTGAATACCTTGAAGACTCAAGACCCGGGTAAAAGCGCACCCGCTGATACCTGACTACATCGACCATCATGCTCCGGGGTCACACGCTGATGGGACGAGCAGTGTGCGACCTCATGTGGACTTACTATATATACAGGCTCCCTTGAGCCGGTGTGAGGTGACGACCTCGAGATAACGCATCTGCGCGCCTTAAAAGGTATCTGGACCTATGAACACTTTCAGCAGCCCATGCAGCAACCCCGTGCACACGCCTAATCCCTGCTGATGAGCGTTAATGAACGCGAAACACGTGTCCAGGGATGGCAAGCACACCAAGTGAATACCTTGAAGACTCAAGACCCGGGTAAAAGCGCACCCGATGATACCTGACTACATCGACCATCATGCTCCGGGGTCACACGCTGATGGGACGAGCAGTGTGCGACCTCATGTGGACTTACTATTTATACAGGCTCCCTTGAGCCGGTGTGAGGTGACGACCTCGAGATAACGCATCTGCGCGCCTTAAAAGGTATCTGGACCTATGAACACTTTCGGCAGCCCATGCAGCAACCCCGTGCACACGCCTAATCCCTGCTGATGAGCGTTAATGAACGCGAAACACGTGCCCAGGGATGGCAAGCACACCAAGTGAATACCTTGAAGACTCAAGACCCGGGTAAAAGCGCACCCACTGATACCTGACTACATCGACCATCATGCTCCGGGGTCACACGCTGATGGGACGAGCAGTGTGCGACCTCATGTGGACTTACTATTTATACAGGCTCCCTTGAGCCGGTGTGAGGTGACGACCTCGAGATAACGCTTCTGCGCGCCTTAAAAGGTATCTGGACCTATGAACACTTTCGGCAGCCCATGCAGCAACCCCGTGCACACGCCTAATCCCTGCTGATGAGCGTTAATGAACGCGAAACACGAGTCCAGGGATGGCAAGCACACCAAGTGAATACCTTGAAGACTCAAGACCCGGGTAAAAGCGCACCCGCTGATACCTGACTACATCGACCATCTGTTATGGTCCACATCGCGCCTCACAGAGTAAACATTGGGGCATGAGAACTACAATGCCCAGAATGCATAGCGGCAGGAGGCGGGGTATATAAGTCATCATTTCCTTTGCCCGGTGTCGGATATCCTGGATCTTGACCCGGTGGTTACTCGATCAACTTTGTTCCTCGTTCAAGTGCTGCTCTTGTCCTAGACTGTGTTCTTGCTTTTGAAAGCTCCCTGGCGTGCTGAGGCTGCGGTGCGCTGTAGGCGGGCGGTGAAGTAACCGCTCATTTCGTACAGTCATCAGTGAGTGTCAGCCGGGCACTCTCCGTTGCCGTTCCCTCCGTTGGCGAGCCTTCTTTCCTCGGCTCTTGCGGAAGGGAACCTTTAAGCGACGGTGTGTCAGGAAAGTTATCCGTTCCGTTGGCGAGCCTTCTTTCAACGGCTCATGCGGAAACGGAGCTGTAACATCTCTATTCCGATCCCTCTTCCGTTGGAGAGCCTTCTTGCACCGGCTACTGCGGAAGGGGTTCTCAGTGTGTTTATTTTGTCCCATCATATCGTAACAAACCCTCTGTTGGCGAGCCTTCTTTCCACGGCTATTGCAGAGGGTTTGAGTGTCCTGGGTTCGTTACAAGGAGCCGTCCTGGTGAAATCAACCAGGCATCCTGCTCACGTCTTTTTGGAGGTTCTGATACTGGAAACCGTGCTAAAAAGGTACTACTGTTCTTATTGTCCTTTGGGTGATGCAACCCCCCTCCCACCTTCTTTGGCGTCTTCTTTTGACACTAGAATCCCACGTTTGGAACTGAAGGGAAAGGAAGAAGGGTAGGTGAATTACTAGCTATTCACATGATAGGTGGTAGGGTATACAGTATATCGGTCTTTACTTGTTTTTCCAATCTTGTGTGTTGCAGAAGAGAAGTCTTCGTTAGGACGACCAGTCCGGTTAGCTGTAGAAGAGAGTTATCTTCTGAGCATAGTTGCTTATCCTTATTTAACCAAGGTAGGGAGATTGTACATCGTTCTTATCTGATAGAGCTGTTCTTTGGTCATAGAAAAGGTTCCAATCTCCTGTTCTTTATCTTGCAGCTCTCCCTCCCTGCTGTCCCCTTCCTTCCCTTCCCGTTTTTTCCCTCAGCCCTCATCTGATCCTTCCTTAGCCCAAGGCTGATATAGCACGCTGGGTTTGGATAGATCTGAAGGGGGCCTATTATGTCTACACGCTGATCCTGAGGAAGTAGAAGATAACAGAATATCCGACCCACGGATATACGTCCTCCCGTTCAGTGTGTAGATATGGCCACCCTTGATGATGTGTTGGCTGCGTTGATTACGGTACAGAACGAGCTGCTTTCCTCCAGACAGGAAACCACCGAGTTACGTACTCGGTTAGACACCCTTCAGAGAAATCCCTTCAATGCAGGGGCATCTGGGTCCAACCCTCCCAGTCCTGTAGTAATCGAAATACCGACCAGTGTTCCACTCGCCAACCCAGAACGGTTTAAAGGGGATGCCGGTACGGTACAAGTGTTTCTGACACAAGTCATGATGCATTTTACATGCAAACCACGCTCCTTTCCCACAAACCAGTCCAAGGTGGCATTTGTGATTTCGTACCTAGTGGGGGATGCGGCTCAATGGGCGGTCCCTCTGATTCAACGTGATGATCCTTTGATACACGACTGGGAGGCATTCAGGGAGGAGTTCGTCAAAGTGTTTGATAGGCGGGCGGATGATTATACGGCGGATAAGGAGTTAATGGAACTCCGACAGGGAAATCAAGATATCTTAACCTACCTCAATTCATTTCGGAGGTTGGTTACGGAGACCAAGTGGCCCGAGGCCAAGCAGGCATCACTGTTTCACTTAGGGTTAACTGAGGAAATGAAGGATATCATTGCCCAAATTGATCCTCAGCCTTCGTCCTGTGAGGATTTAATAAGTCTGGTGTTACGCCTGGATCACAGACTCAAGAATCGAAAGGGGGATTCCAAGACCAAGTCCAGAACCATCCCAGTGTCTGGCACTTCTAGTACATCAGAGAATCATCTCACTCCCCATGTAGAACCAATGGATATAGGGGCTGTACGAGCTGCCCTTACCCCTGTGGAAAAAGAACAGAGACGCAAACAGGGTCTCTGCTTATATTGTGGGAAAAAAGGACACTACGTCCGGGAGTGTCCAGTAAAACCCAAGTTTCCCAGGTATCGTATGGGCAAAGGGGTATCCGTGGCTTCGGAAAAACCGGCGGAAAACTGACGGACTCTAGGGTGAGTGAAGGGGTTCCTTGGAGTCCAGTTTGTATCCCTTCCATGGGTCATAACGAAACAGGGACACATCATTTGTTTATTAATATCATACTTATGATTAGCATGGTAGAAGTCGCTACTAGTGCTATGGTGGATTCAGGGGCCACGGGAGTATTTATGGATAAGGCGGTGGCAGAGAGGATCGGGATTCCTCTTTTTCCAACTGAGACGTGTAATGCGGTTTATGCTGTTGACGGTAGAAGACTGGACTTGGGTCCTGTATGTTATCGTACAGCTGAAACGGAAATGAGATATGGGAAGCATTATGAGATGGTCACTTTCAGCATCATACAAGCTCCTCAGTATGGTGTTATCATAGGTTTGCCCTGGTTGCAGAGACATAACCCTGAAATCAATTGGGGTACCAACACTGTACACATAAATTCGGAGTATTGCAGGGAACACTGTTTCATGAACACCCAGAGCCCCTCTTTCTCCCTGGCTAATAGCGAGTATGTGGCCACGGCGGCCGAAAAGGAGGTGATCTTGCCAGAAGTCTATGGCGAGTACAGAGAGGTGTTTGACGAGGTGCTGGCGGAAGAACTACCCCCACATAGACAGTACGACTGTCAGATTGATTTGATGCCTGGGGCAGTGGTACCATCAGGACGCCTGTACGCCTTGACCGAACCCGAGAACCTCCATCTGAGACAATATCTTGACAAGCTGTTGGCTTTGGGATTCATACGTCCTTCCAAATCGCCTGCTGCTTCCCCTCTTTTCTTCATTCCGAAAGCGAATGGGGAATTGAGGGCATGTGTGGATTTTAGGGCCCTCAACGAGATAACCATCAAGAACAGATACCCGTTACCTCTGATTAATGTATTGCTCGAACAAGTAAAGAAAGCAAGGATATTCACTAAATTGGATTTAAAAGGGGCCTACCATTTAGTGAGGATGAGGTCGGGGGACGAATGGAAAACGGCTTTTAAGACCAGGTATGGTCTATTTGAATACCTGGTCATGCCGTTTGGCTTGTGCAACGCCCCTGCGGCGTTTCAATTTTTTCTCAATGACGTGCTGCGGGAGATTCTCGATCGGTACGTCATTGTGTACATTGATGACATTCTTATTTATTCAGAAACAGAGGCGCTGCATGTACTCCACGTGAAAGCCGTTTTGGACATTCTGCGTAGACATCGATTGTATTGTAAACTGACGAAGTGCGACTTTCACGTGTCTACTGTGGAGTTTCTGGGGGTCATGCTGAGCCCTCGTGGTCAGGAAATGTCTGAGAGGAAGATTCAGGCGGTGCGCGATTGGCCAGCGCCTAGGAATGTTAAGGATGTACAATGCTTCCTGGGATTTGCCAACTTTTACCGCCGCTTCATCGATAAGTTCTCAGGTGTGGTGGCACCCCTTACCAGGTTACTACGCAAGGATCAGGGATTCGTGTGGGATGAAGAAGCTCAGGAGGCATTCCTAAACTTGAAACAGGCGTTTGTGTCCGCACCTGTGTTGGTGCACCCAAATCCCGAATTGCCATTTATCGTTGAAGCAGACGCTTCCGAGGTGGCTATAGGGGCGGTTCTGTCTCAAAGGAACCAACAGACACACCTTTTGCATCCGGTGGCATACATGTCCCGGAAACTCAACGGGGCGGAACGTAACTATTGTATAGCTGAAAAAGAGCTTTATGCTATTAAGATCGCCTTCACTGAATGGCGTCACTTTCTGATGGGTGCTATGCATAAGGTGACGGTCTATTCAGATCACAGGAACTTACAATTCATGGCTGCTGCAAGACATTTGTCTCCACGGCAACTCCGTTGGATGCTCTTCTTTTCGGAATTCAATTTTACCATCACCTTCCGTCCAGGAGTGGACAATCGAAAGGCGGATGCGCTCACACGCCAGTCCTCCGTACAGACCCCCATAAAGGGAATGGACTCCTCCATTGTGAATCCTGCAAGGGTGATAGGGGCAATCCAACCTGATGCCTTTTTGCAGGGAGTACGCAGGGGTTTCGAGTCCGAGAAGTGGAAAGGATGGTTGCAGGTACATCCGGAATGGCAATTGAGGGACGGATTCCCTGTCAAGCAGGGACGACTGTTGATCCCTACAGAACCTCTCCGAAAACAGATGTATTCTTGGTGTCATGCCTCGCCTAGTGCTGGTCACATGGGGGTGGTGAAAACCGTAGACCTGATCACCCGCAAATGTTGGTGGCCGTCTGTGAAAGCTGATGTAAAAAGATGGATATCGTCCTGTACTGTTTGTGCCACAGTTAAAGCGGATCATAGGCGTCCTGCTGGTCTCCTTTGTCCCATGCCTACCCCCTCAGTGCCATGGGAGCGCATTTCATTGGATTTTGTGGTAGGGTTGCCCAGAGATCAAGGTTGTACTGCAGTATTAGTGGTCATCGATTTCTTGACTAAGATGGGCCACTTCATCGCCTGCCCTCAGGTCCCAACAGCAGGACAGCTGGCACAGTTACTCATGGTGCATGTGGTGCGTTTACACGGTTTGCCTGCTGTCATTGTCTCGGACCGTGGCTCCCAGTTCACCGCCAGATTCTGGAAGTCCTGGTGCTCTTCACTGCATATAGAGACGGCTCTGTCCATGAGTTTCCACCCACAAACTGACGGGCAGACCGAGCGTCTGAACCAGACGTTAAAACAGTATTTAAGATGTTTTGTATCGCAAGGAAAAGACAATTGGGTGGAATACCTGTGGCTGGCCGAAGTTGCATACAACAACGCCACTCATTCGGCCATCAAGGTTTCCCCTTTCTATTGCACGTATGGCCACCATCCGAGATTCCTTCCCTTCTTGCAGCCTGTTCAGGAAGTTACGGTGCCTGAAGCGGCTAGGAGGATTGCGCAGCTGAAGGGGATACTGACGAGAGTTAAGGACGATCTGAAGGCGACCAAGGTGTCGTATAAAACCTCGGCAGACAAAAGACGTCGTCCTGGTCCGCTCTACCGGGTGGGGGACAGGGTGTGGCTGTCGACCCGGAACTTCAGGTTCAAAAGGTACAGTGTGTTCAATCCTCGTTACATTGGACCCTTTCCTATAGTGAGATGCATCAATCCGGTGGCAATGAAACTGAAACTGCCACAACATCTCCGTATCCATCCTGTGTTTCACGTGTCTCTGCTGAAGCCAGCGGCTGTTGTTGTGCGACGGCTGCCTCCTCCTTTGGTTGTCCCGGATGGGGTGGAGTACGAAGTGAGCGGTATCTTGGACTCCAGGTGGCGTGGCAGAGGTTTGAGCTATCTGGTGGCCTGGAAGGGCTACGGGCCCGAGGAGAACTCTTGGGAGCCGGCGTCCGGGGTCCATGCCCCCCGTCTGGTGGACGAATACCATAGGTTGCATCCATTGCGTCCAGGTCCTGTTCGGTGCTCTAGGTGAGGGGGGATGTACTGTTATGGTCCACATCGCGCCTCACAGAGTAAACATTGGGGCATGAGAACTACAATGCCCAGAATGCATAGCGGCAGGAGGCGGGGTATATAAGTCATCATTTCCTTTGCCCGGTGTCGGATATCCTGGATCTTGACCCGGTGGTTACTCGATCAACTTTGTTCCTCGTTCAAGTGCTGCTCTTGTCCTAGACTGTGTTCTTGCTTTTGAAAGCTCCCTGGCGTGCTGAGGCTGCGGTGCGCTGTAGGCGGGCGGTGAAGTAACCGCTCATTTCGTACAGTCATCAGTGAGTGTCAGCCGGGCACTCTCCGTTGCCGTTCCCTCCGTTGGCGAGCCTTCTTTCCTCGGCTCTTGCGGAAGGGAACCTTTAAGCGACGGTGTGTCAGGAAAGTTATCCGTTCCGTTGGCGAGCCTTCTTTCAACGGCTCATGCGGAAACGGAGCTGTGACATCTCTATTCCGATCCCTCTTCCGTTGGAGAGCCTTCTTGCACCGGCTACTGCGGAAGGGGTTCTCAGTGTGTTTATTTTGTCCCATCATATCGTAACAAACCCTCTGTTGGCGAGCCTTCTTTCCACGGCTATTGCAGAGGGTTTGAGTGTCCTGGGTTCGTTACAAGGAGCCGTCCTGGTGAAATCAACCAGGCATCCTGCTCACGTCTTTTTGGAGGTTCTGATACTGGAAACCGTGCTAAAAAGGTACTACTGTTCTTATTGTCCTTTGGGTGATGCAACCCCCCCTCCCACCTTCTTTGGCGTCTTCTTTTGACACTAGAATCCCACGTTTGGAACTGAAGGGAAAGGAAGAAGGGTAGGTGAATTACTAGCTATTCACATGATAGGTGGTAGGGTATACAGTATATGGGTCTTTACTTGTTTTTCCAATCTTGTGTGTTGCAGAAGAGAAGTCTTCGTTAGGACGACCAGTCCGGTTAGCTGTAGAAGAGAGTTATCTTCTGAGCATAGTTGCTTATCCTTATTTAACCAAGGTAGGGAGATTGTACATCGTTCTTATCTGATAGAGCTGTTCTTTGGTCATAGAAAAGGTTCCAATCTCCTGTTCTTTATCTTGCAGCTCTCCCTCCCTGCTGTCCCCTTCCTTCCCTTCCCGTTTTTTCCCTCAGCCCTCATCTGATCCTTCCTTAGCCCAAGGCTGATATAGCACGCTGGGTTTGGATAGATCTGAAGGGGGCCTATTATGTCTACACGCTGATCCTGAGGAAGTAGAAGATAACACCATCATGCTCCTGGGTCACACGCTGATGGGACGAGCAGTGTGCGACCTCATGTGGACTTACTATTTATACAGGCTCACTTGAGCCGGTGTGAGGTGACGACCTCCAGATAACGCATCTGCGCGCCTTAAAAGGTATCTGGACCTATGAACACTTTCGGCAGCCCATGCAGCAACCCCGTGCACACGCCTAATCCCTGCTGATGAGCGTTAATGATAGCGAAACACATGTCCAGGGATGGCAAGCACACCAAGTGAATACCTTGAAGACTCAAGACCCGGGTAAAAGCGCACCCGCTGATACCTGACTACATCGACCATCATGCTCCGGGGTCACACGCTGATGGGACGAGCAGTGTGCGACCTCATGTGGACTTACTATATATACAGGCTCCCTTGAGCCGGTGTGAGGTGACGACCTCGAGATAACGCATCTGCGCGCCTTAAAAGGTATCTGGACCTATGAACACTTTCAGCAGCCCATGCAGCAACCCCGTGCACACGCCTAATCCCTGCTGATGAGCGTTAATGAACGCGAAACACGTGTCCAGGGATGGCAAGCACACCAAGTGAATACCTTGAAGACTCAAGACCCGGGTAAAAGCGCACCCGATGATACCTGACTACATCGACCATCATGCTCCGGGGTCACACGCTGATGGGACGAGCAGTGTGCGACCTCATGTGGACTTACTATTTATACAGGCTCCCTTAAGCCAGTGTGAGGTGACGACCTCGAGATAACGCATCTGCGCGCCTTGAAAGGTATCTGGACCTATGAACACTTTCGGCAGCCCATGCAGCAACCCCGTGCACACGCCTAATCCTTGTTGATGAGCGTTAATGAACGCGAAACACGTGTCCAGGGATGGCAAGCACACCAACTGAATACCTTGAAGACTCAAGACCCGGGTAAAAGCGCACCCGCTGATACCTGACTACATCGACCATCATGCTCCGGGGTCACACGCTGATGGGATGAGCAGTGTGCGACCTCATGTGGACTTACTATTTATACAGGCTCCCTTGAGCCGGTGTGAGGTGACGACCTCGAGATAACGCATCTGCGCGCCTTAAAAGGTATCTGGACCTATGAACACTTTCGCAGCCCATGCAGCAACCCCGTGCACACGCCTAATCCCTGCTGATGAGCGTTAATGAACGCGAAACACGTGTCCAGGGATGGCAAGCACACCAAGTGAATACCTTGAAGACTCAAGACCCGGGTAAAAGCGCACCCACTGATACCTGACTACATCGACCATCATGCTCCGGGGTCACACGCTGATGGGACGAGCAGTGTGCGACCTCAGGTGGACTTACTATTTATACAGGCTCCCTTGAGCCGGTGTGAGGTGACGACCTAGAGATAACGCATCTGCGCGCCTTAAAAGGTATCTGGACCTATGAACACTTTCGGCAGCCCAAACAGCAACCCCGTGCACACGCCTAATCCCTGCTGATGAGCGTTAATGAACGTGAAACACGTGTCCAGGGATGGCAAACACACCAAGTGAATACCTTGAAGACTCAAGACCCGGGTAAAAGCTCACCCGCTGATACCTGACTACATCGACCATCATGCTCCGGGGTCACACGCTGATGGGACGAGCAGTGTGCGACCTCATGTGGCTTACTATTTATACAGGCTCCCTTGAGCCGGTGTGAGGCGACGACCTCGAGATAACGCATCTGCGCGCCTTAAAAGGTATCTGGACCTATGAACACTTTCGGCAGCCCATGCAGCAACCCCGTGCACACGCCTAATCCCTGCTGATGAGCGTTAATGAACGCGAAACACATGTCCAGGGATGGCAAGCACACCAAGTGAATACCTTGAAGACTCAAGACCCGGGTAAAAGCGCACCTGCTGATACCTGACTACATCGACCATCATGCTCCGGGGTCAAACGCTGATGGGACGAGCAGTGTGCGACCTCATGTGGACTTACTATTTATACAGGCTCCCTTGAGCCGGTGTGAGGTGACGACCTCGAGATAACGCATCTGCGCGCCTTAAAAGGTATCTGGACCTATGAACACTTTCGGCAGCGCATGCAGCAACCCCGTGCACACGCCTAATCCCTGCTGATGAGCGTTAATGAACGTGAAACACGTGTCCAGGGATGGCAAGCACACCAAGTGAATACCTTGAAGACTCAAGACCCGGGTAAAAGCGCACCCGCTGATACCTGACTACATCGACCATCATGCTCCGGGGTCACACGCTGATGGGACAAGCAGTGCACGACCTCATGTGGACTTACAAAAAAAGGGTCAGTTTTGAGTGGAGAACTGTGATGTCTCCATGTTGTGTTTGGGGCCGTTTCCTGTCAATGGCAGTAGGCCTACCCACAGAAGTGAGGCTCCATTTTTATCAGGAGACTTGGCGGAATGCTGGATGGAAGAAGGATTGTGGCTCCCCATAGATTCCAAAACTTTTCATCACAGAAATGTGAGGAATATTTTTTGTTTAGTCAAAGTTTGAGGTTTGCAAGGGATTCTGGGTAAAAAAAAACAGTGAGAGCCTTGCAAGTAATCACACCCCGCATTCCCCGAGGTGTGTAGTTTTAAAAAGATTTGCACATTTGCTAGGTTTACCTTTGTTAGGGCTCTGGGCTGGGCTCCCTTTTATGGTGCAGGTTGTCATCCGACTTTACACCAGGTAAGAGCAGGTGTTAAATCCCTGCTGCTAACCCTCCTTATCGCATGTTTTGGGATCTTATCGCTGATCTGGCTGGTCGTTGAGAATGTTGCGAAGTGGTGTTGCGTGACTGTTTAAACAGGAACGCCTACTCTGCATATCATTAGCGTTAGTTGCAGGTGTCATCTGTGGCAATGTTTTTTGCGGCTGCTATCGCAGGATAACTGGTGATATCGGCTGTTAGCACCAGCTTGTGAATAGGGCAATATTTATCGCCACTTTGGCTGTGATAAAGTGCAGCTAACTCAGCGACAAGTACTTGAGAATATGCCCCTAATTTTCTTGTATTTCACTTCTCAGCATACTGGCTCCTGGACCCTGATTGGCTGGTATTGATTCATCTTAGTTGAGTTTACTATTCTCTCTCGGTTTGTTCCCCTCGAGGTTACTACCTTCTTGATATTTGGTCCTCATGGTTGTGACTGAAACGTTGACATTCTTTTACTTTGGACTTTCGTATTGATATGTTGGACAATTGTATGCACTTACACATTACCTACAGAAACCTTGTCATTGTGGATTACATGACAGCCATCGTTTACGGGAGCACTTTTAGTTGTCTCTTTATTTATTTAAAGTTTTGTATGGCACGAAAAAGACCCTGAGGGGTATCAGAGCACTTCACAATAATGGAAGGGGGGAACAAGATAAAAGAGGAACATTGTCAAGAAAGTAAGAGAGGATAACATAATGAGCTAATAAAAACTTACAAGGATACGCACAAACATTGCTTGGTATGGTAAGTAGACAATACTGGGTGTTCCAGTTATTAGGCCAGAAAAAAAACAAAAAACACATGTAGAGAGCAGACGACCAATGGTCATTTAAGGCAGAAACCTGTTCATAACAATTATTTTTACTTCATGTTTAAAAGCAGCCGTGTAGGGAAGTCTGCGGATTTACGGAGGGAGCGAGGTCCACATCTTCGGTGCCAAACCAGAGAAGGCTGGGAGCCTTGTTCTCTTTTTGCGAAAAGTCTGGGGTTTCAGTAGTAGAGAATGTGCACTTCTTGATGGTCTGCCCCCACATGATAGTTCTAGTGTTTGAGTCAGGTAACCAGGGCTTTTGAGGTGGATGGCTTTGTGTGTCAGACATGCAATCTTTAGTTGTATTCTTGCTTCGTAGGGCCACCATTTTAGAGATCTTAGGGCTGGGGAGATGTGATCAGTTATTTTTGTATCAGTGATCAGTCTGGCAGCTGCGTTCAACGATGCCCTGAGGGAGGCAAAGGTATGTTTGGGGAGGCCACACTGCGTCACACTACCATAGTCTAATCCCAGCAGGACAAGCACTTCAACCACCTGTTTAAAGTCCTCTTGAGGGAGGAAAGGTTTTAGGTTTCTAAGAAGACTCTTTTGGTAGTTTGCGTCCTTACAAATCATACTAATGTTTTTCTTCATGTTCAAGTGCGAGTCAAGGGAAATTCCAAGAGATTTGGCTGAGTCGATGATAAGATGGGAGCAGTTGAAGGTTGTTAGGTGCTTCATCCAGAGGTCAATCTTGGGGGTGTGCCTAGGAGGGGATATGAGAAGGGATCCTGGTCTGGCGGTGTTGATTAGGAGATGGTTCTCAGTTAGCCAGTTTTGGATAATCATCAAGGAGGAATTGAGTAAGATGAAGTCTTCCGAAGAATTGATTTTCAAGTAAAGTTGCTTGTTGTCCGCATACATATGACAAATAATGTTCATGGATTTAAGAGCATTCGCTGGTGGTTCCTGGAAAATATTAAAGAGTATGGGAGAGAGTGCAGACCCTTGCGGGACCCCCATGAAGACTGTAGATGGTTGGGATAGTGTATGGTTCACCTTAAATCTTTGGAATCTATTGTGATGGAAAGAAGAGAACCATTGCAGTGCCCGACCGGAGAGGCACATCCTGTGTTCCAAAATGGCTAAGAGGATATCATGATTAACTGTGTCGAATGCAGAGGAAAGATCAAGGAGGAGGAGTACGCAGGATTTGTTATGGTCTAACATTTTTAGTCTGTCGTCCATGATGTGAAGGGGTGCAGATTTGGCACTATGACCGCTCCTGAACCCAGATTGATGTTGATCCAAGAGATTGAAAGTCTCAATGTGCAAGCAGAGTTGAGATTGGATGCATTTTTCAAGGAGCCAGAGTAGGGATGTTGGAGATGGGACACTCACTCGAGCACGGCGCCGCCTCATTCTTTCTAGATGGAGCACCTAGGGTACATAAATGGGCATATTTACAGATTCATGGGTTGTGTCTTATCTTTCACTTGACATTTACAGGTTAACTCTCTTTTAGTCACCTGGGCCGCTATAATTGTTTACTAGATGTATGTCTAAACATACAGCAGTAGATTGAATAAGTATTCTCTGCCATCTATGTCTATACAGTTTACTTATAGGTTGGTATTCATTCTTTAGCACTTCCTCTGGAAGGAATCGCTGTCTCAGTTGATACATAAACAAGGGACTTCTTCAGTTTCCATGACTCGTGAGGTAATCTTGCAGAAAGAAGACCCCTCTCCCCCACAGGTTGTTACGTTGGTGGAAGGCCCACTCCAAACAGCGTCAGACACCTATTTACACACTGTGTAAAGAGCAGGATTTAAGGTGCCCAGTACACAATTTTGCGACTTTCGCCTTGCGCCTTCTTCGGAACGGTTGTCAGGCTCAAGGTGACGTGTCTGAGTTGTGAACTACATCCCTTGAGTGATATATCGTGCAAAGGGTCTCTCTGACGGCTCTGGTGCTGAGGTATAACTCACAGCCAACGAGAGATGCAGACTTACGACAGGGAAGGAATGGAGACAGCCCAGGTAATACATATATAGGCAATATATTAAGGAGGCAGCGAATCGACAATGAATCAAAAACCGGATGGACGACACCTTCCTCCTCACCGTGTCAACGCTGAGCGAGCACGCGCTATACATCACTCAAGACAACGCTTTCTGTGAAATTACTTTTATTGAAGAGATGTCCATGCTTGAATTATCTATGAAGGACAATGCCTGACATGCATTTGCCATGGACTATTTAATGAGAGCCGGTTACACCTGGACAAATGACGCTCTATTTACTACACTTAAAGATATAGGCTGTTAGTGAAATACAAGCGGTAACTTTCGCGCTCTGACGTTGTCTCTTAAGTTTGACTTGTGAGTGTTCTCAGGGGTGCATCACTAGTAAAACATATTTCTTGGCCCCATTTGAACCTTGGAAACAGCAAAGAGTTGGTCCTATCATGGGCAGAACCAAATTCATTTCCAGGTAGGGGATGGATACATTTGGGGTGGAGAAGGAGGGGTGCGGTGTATGGTAAGTGCTTCAAGGTGAGGAATATTGTGTTCTGCTGGAGGAAAAAAGTGAATATTTGTTTGACATACATGGTACGTTTATTGAATATTGTATATTTGCTCATGCGTCAATTCACTAAATAATATTATTTTCAGAATTAATCAAAGGCGTAATATGACAGCCGCTGGGGGAACGTATCTTACTTTTGGTAAATCAACCCTTTCTGTTTTGGGTAATTAAAGGCATGTTAAGTGTCTGTTCTATCTCTGTGAGGTAAGTAAGTTACTAAAAACGTTGGGCCTCATTCATGAAAAGTGCTGCATCGCTGCGTGAAAACAGCGATGCAACACTTTTCAGTAAGCCCTCCGTGCGTATTTACTGTACGGCGCTCCATGTCACAAGGATTTACAGATATGGCGCAAAAGTGGCGTATTGCTAGGGTGTGTCTGAAAACAGACGCAACTCCAGAAATGTGTCATTTTACATGAAGCAGGCATAAGGATTTGATGCAGTGGTGCCCTAGAAGTGGCGCAGTGAAATCTCATAGCTTTCACTGCACCACTACTACAAGCCTTTTTTTGCGGTGGAACGCCCACCCTGCATACATTATACCTGACGCAGGTATAATGTAGCGCAGGGGTTTACAAAGTGACGCATGTACCTAGATGCGTCACTTTGTAAACATGGCACAGTGTGGTGCATATTTTGTGTCATAAAAAGTGAGGGTGTGAAGGGCTCATAAATAAGGCCCTTAGTGTGACCTTGGTAGGCTGTGGTCATCTTTTGAGTACGGGATTGCAAATGAGTGTCTGGATGGCAGTCGCCAGGCCTAGTGTAACTTTTCTTCGCCTTGTTACTAAAGGTCCTCTTGGGTGGTCTGATGATGTGTGCTAGGTGGGCCCCATACAGACAGTTTTTCCCTCCATTAATTGTTGGGATCTCGCATTCTAGCTCAATTCGTTCGATTGAAGGGAACCAAGGCACAGCTCCCTGAATGAGTTGCCTTCTCAAAAGAAATGTGGAAACATCAAGGGGCAGATTTACAAATGCCTTGCTACTCCTTGCGCCACCATTGCGTCACTTTTTTTGACGCAACGGCGGCGCAAACAATGCAGCCTACTTACAACGTGACATATCTAGGGAGATGCGTCACATTGTAAAGCCCTGCGTCACATTATATCTGCGTCAGGTATAATGTATGCAGGGTGGGCATTCCCACGTAGGAAGGCCTCATAAAAGTGACACAGTGAAATCTACAAGATTTCACTGCGCCACTTTTAGGACGCCACTGCATCAAAACCTTACGCCTGCTTGAAGCAGGCGTAAGGAGTGACGTAGAATAGTAAGCATAGCCTCAAAATACATTGCAGGAGTTGTGTCATGCTTGCGACACAACTCCAGCAATGCGTGACTGTTGGGCCATCAGATGCGTCAGAGTTTCTGACGCCTCTGTTAATCCTTGCGCCATGGAGCACTGTATTGTAAATACAGCGCATCCATGGTGGCGCAAGGACATTTGACGCTGGTGCAAGGAAACTGAAGCATCTATGCAGATGCGTCAGTTCCTTGTAAATCTGCCTCCCAGTTTGATCCTGGTGATACAGAGGCATCGGTCTCCCAGAGGCTCTGAAATTCCAAGGAATTATTAGATGGCTTTAATGAGATGGAAATGAAGTGGGAAAGATCCTGGTGCATATAACTCATCTTGAACTGGCCCACTTGATGTTACAAAGTGCACTGGAAACCCAGGACATCACAAGGTTAACCCTTTGCTCCACCCGTAGCCCCTCAACAATCTCCTATTTCCTGCAGTGAGGCTCCTGGGGTGGACAAAGGTGAGTAACTTAAAGAAGTGAGACTGGTTCATTTCCGGTTCCTGCTGCTACATTTATGACCTCTGAGACCAAGGGACAGTAAGGGCAGTTTCAGAGATGTTAGTGGGCAAATCAGGGCAGAAGCTGCTGCTTCCATTACCCCTTAATGACATTCAAATATCACACGTAACATATATGTGGACAGACTTAGATTACTACCGCTCTGAGGGGCCCATGTAGGTCACATCTCACTGACTTTTGCTATTTTTAGGTCCGGCTGGACAGGGCATGCACTGTCTCGAAGAGACGTGTTGTGTTCAATCTAACGGCTTCAGCCCGCCTAGAGGCTTCCCATTTACACTCTCCATCATTGTTCTCAAATCCTTTGTCCCCGGTTGTCCGTGTCATACCTTTTCCTGTGCTTGGCCCTCCCTCGGAGCATGGACCAAGTACAGTGTCCATCCACTGCTCCCATTTTGGGAGCTACTTTTTTCATTGTCTTTGAGCACTCCATACAAGTGCTCCTGTTTTTACTCACTCAATCCTCCTTCTCCTGTTTTTTTTAATGCAGATTTATACAGTGTGATCACCACCTGAAGGTAGTTTTGGAGTGCTTTACATGTAGGCCACAATAGATATGTCACACACCCCACGTACTCAGCATTTTATTCACCCGTAAAGATATCTTCCAGAGCAGGAACAAGTAACAGAACCATCCCCATGGCGTTCTTCAGGCTGTATATATATTTCTCCAGCAGGTGCATCAACCCACCAAGCTATGTTGTGCCTCAAGGTATGGAGGTAAAGTTGTTCTGAGGCAGTTGAGCATTGGCATTTGTTACACCCCTCGGATACCAAAATACAGATTGTGCACTTACGGTGACTTATGGCAGGGCTGCAGTTTGTATAAAACAGAAAATGAACCAAAATAAAGGGGCATTCCCAGAAAATCACAGCTTCTCTGCTAAATTGTGTGCTCTTGGGCTACATGGCTAAAATACATTCACATTAACAAAGACAATAGCTCGCCGAGACCAATTGGCTGTGACAATGCCTGTTTACAATTGCTTGCACTGGGCTGTAATTGAGAGGAGAGCTCAGCCAACTGAAAAGCAATTGTAGATTTCTGCTAAACTCCAGAGTCTGCTTCAGCCCAGCAAAGGACATATTTTTAATTCGGAGAAACATGCCTCGACAGCATCAAGTAGCTGGTGGCAACACCCTCTCTTCTGAGAGTCCCTCTAACTGCAGCAAAGTCCTTTAGTTTGCAGGATGCGTCGCCTTGTTTATAGTCCCAGGTCCTGGGAGAGTCACCATCTAAGGGATGGCTCCTGGGAGACGGGTTATTTTTACCCACATGCGAGAGACTGTTTTCCATTTTTATTTCCCTGCTTACTGCTACAAGGTCTTCCTTAGAAGCTGCCAAAGAGACAGATTTGACCCACTTACTGGATGACTTCCTGGTTCCCAGGAGGCCGCGCGCGCTGTGAGTCATGCATTTGTTGAGGCTTTTGATGAACTGACTATAATGGACTCTTTTTCATGGCTGATTTGCTGCTTTTCCACCTGCCTGTGGTTTAAAAAAAGATAATCTGTCTCAGGGGGCCTACTTCTGTAACACAGCTGAGAATATCCAGAGCGTGTCATCAAAGGGTCAGAGGTCAATCACAGCATCCTGTCTGTACCCTGAATCAGTGATACCCAAAGTTACCTCCAGGAGGCCCTCCTGGAACAATTACCTATTGACCCAATAAATGAAGGAATCTCCCTAACAAAGAGGTGCATTGAACCGCTGCTGACCCTCAGCATTTTGAACAGGTGCAGCACCGAGGCTGGGATTGCCCACAGCTGGATGCACACGCGTTGAAAGCCTCTCAAAGAGGTCGGCACCTGTGCGCCTGTCTAGCGCGTATTTACTTAGACTGTGGGCAGGCTGTTCCAAATAACAATGAATAAAGTAAGGGGCATATTTACAAGAGGTAAAACCAGCGCCCTATTTACAAGAGTGTGCTAACATGCATAATTGCATGTTAGCACCCTTGTTCCAAATGCCTCCCTTTGCATCTCCAATGAGATGCAAAGTGGGCGTTACTGGGCGTACCCCGGATGAACTACCTTGTAAATATTGCTGATGTTTACATCGCGATATTTACAAGGCAGCCCACAGGATTTTAGCAAATGTTAGATTTTGGCGAAACCGGCTATTTTTGCCAAAATCTCATGTTTGCTAAAATCCTGATTTAGCCATACCTAACAGTGGGGTGGATTATGCTGATACGACCCTGTGGGTCGTATCAGCAAGGTTATCACCGTTTTACAGCGATGTTCCCTGCAAAAGGGCGATAACCTCGATATCTCTAGAATTTTTATCGCCCTGGAGTATCGCGTTGATAATAACATGCTACCAGGGTGATAAACACCAGAGATAGCCTGCGATAATATAATTATCACTAAGCGCGGCCAGCGATGATTATCGCTGGCTGTTGTTAGTATGCCCCTTAGTTCCTGCATTTTCTGAAAAACTGGAAAACAAAGAATCAATAAAAAGAGGTCTCAGAGTAAGAGGAACAGGAGTTTCAGGGTGCTGACGTGAAATATCACCTAAGTAAGACAGGTGTTGGAGCTGGCGCATACATTTACTCATGCACCTATGCATTCCATTCACTGAGTTCACCACCTGTTCTAGAAATCTGTCTGTGACCTATATGTCACTCATGTCTCAACCATGTGTGTTCTGTGAGCAACGAAAGCTTGAACAACACAGCTATCCTGGATCTGTGCTGAGGAAATTGACGCTTGCATTTATTGCCTTCTGTGAGAGGGGGAGGCTTGCTTCGCTCTTGCCATGCTGGCCCTATTCTGTGAGGACCTAAAGCTTGCGCGTCTGTTGCCCGATTTGTACCTGCTTGTGCTAACGCTACCATAAATGTACCTACCCTTGGAAGGAGGGAAGCTTGCACTGTTTCTGCCAACGGTGTAGCTGTTCAATGTAGATGGGTGTTTCTGCTGCTGTTGACACATCTTATTAACCCCTTGAATGCTCATGACAAACTCAGCTCGTCATGAGCCACGGTTCCCGTGTGCTCATGATGAGCTGAGCTCGCCATGAGCCGTGGAACGCTCGCACGCGGGGATAATTCCCCTGCTGTGCTGCACGTTCCACGAAAACGGGTGTGGTCATGACGAGTTCAGCTCGTCATGAGCACACGAGCACTGTGCCTCATGACGAGCTCAGCTCGTCATGAGCACGGGGGCGCTGTGCGCACCCCCCCCCCCCAGCACAGCAGGGGAATAACCCCCGCATGCAAGGGGTTAAAGAAAGGCTTTGCATAGCATGCTGAGACCAGGCTGAAGCTTTTTTTTTTAGACCAAGGGCAAAACTAATTGCCGTGTCCTGATCCAGAGACCATGATTTCAATCACAGCTTGACCAAACTGTGTGAATCAGGCAAATACTTTTCTTGCCTCTGATTCCTTTTCAGTGATCCTCACATTTGAGAGCAGCCTGAAATAATTTAGTTCAGGATATGCGCGGTAGAAAAACCTCCCTTGTATGTGCTTTAATAGACCATAATGTAGCTCCATCTATGACAACAGTAAAGGCATTGTGTAGGAATTATAACACATCTGACTTGCCGCATGGGTCACTAATCAAACTTTAATCGTGACAGAAGGAGGAAAGAGGGGAAGAGTGTGATATCCATCCAGCATTTGAAATGCACAGGGTCTAACCAGAAAGCCTGGTTTCAATCCCAGCTTCCAGTCTTGAACAAACAGAGTGTCCTTAGGCACTTACTTTTCTGCATTATTCTTTCTCTGTGATCAGCCCATTTGAGAGCACCTTGATAGAGTTCAGGATGCACATTGTACAACAACCTCTCTTGTGTCTAATAGACCATGCTGTTTCTTCATCTATAAAAATCAAGTGCTTATATTGAATGGAACAAGACATCTGATTGGTGTTACTAAAATTGTCACAGTTGAAAGGGTGTGTTTCACTAATTTTGAAAAAGGCTACTCAGAGCAGTGATATAACCTAAGGTGCTAAAGTGAAACAATCCACAGTACACTCATTTATGTAAAGGTTCAGTCACCGCCTCACTGCCACTACCCTACAGGTGCCAGCGTTGAGGCAGGAAATGCTTTGGTGTTGCCCTTATAATTCACGGTGTCAGGGCCTATGCACTCCCGCTGCCCACTCACAGTTGCCAGCATGGCTTGGCAGCAGGACATGGTCTGTTTCAGGCGGCAATTACAAATACTTGCCCTGAATACATGCTGCATACTGACAACCTCGCCTGTTGCGAGGCCTGCCCCATCATCCTCCTGTGTTCAAGCGTGGTAGGGACAACCCAGTAAAAACATTTTTATCAACATAACATTTGAACATAGGTCTGACAAAGGGAGCACATGTAAGAAGTGTTTATACAGAATATCAGAACCAAAAATATTGTGGGACAAAATATTGTGTCAAGAATAACAAGCAGAAAAATGCCATGAAGTTAAGCTTCTAAAGGTAAGTAAATATTTACTATATATAACTGCATATATATGTACCTTGCCGATAGATAGATAGATCTTCAAGGTATGTAGACGTGGAGTTAAGAATAGTCAATCTATACTTACCTATGTGCACTTACCTTCTTGATATTTTAGTCCTCATTATATTTGACACACTATTCTGTCCACACAACATTTTTGGTTCTGATATTCTGTCAGTGATCCATGGAACCTACAAATGAAGCTTACCGTGCTAGGTAGGTGAGGGTTCATCCTCCTATATGAATACATGAATGTATGCTAATTCCATAAGAGTTTGGCTGTTTCTTGCAGGAATTTTGTACTTCTTGTATCTTTATGTCTGCTTATGAAAATTATACAAGTCTTTAACGCCTCTCACTCACTTGTGTGTGTGTTAGCGACCTGTGTTTTATCTGTTCTGTATGTGTGAAAGAATCATGTGATGTTTTTTCTGCTGCTACAACCTGTACCTAATATTTGTGTTTTAGGGAGGTTGTGTTGCTGCTGTCCATGTTGTATCTTCGTTGTGTTGTGCAGCTCTGTATACAACGTTCCAATCCACATAAGAAAAAAACGATCCACATTGCAACTGCTTGTTTTAATGATTTTAGTCAACATCACTTGCAATGCTGGGTTTTGATCCCATAATGAAACTATTGAAAGGAAAACTACAAGTCCCATAATGCAACATACTGTTGGCTGAAAATTCGCCTCATGATGGTATCCTATTTCATAATGCCAAAGAGCAGAGTTTTGAAATGCAAATTGAAATTTAGTACCTGGCTTTCTGCCTTTTTTTCTTGTAGGCAATAGTGGGTGAGAGGGCAGAGATTGCCTTTCAGATGCAAGTACAAGCATCTCTTGCTAATGGGCTAACATTAACACTCCATCTCCAAACCAGCTAGCTAAAAGGACCCATTTACCAGCACAAGCGAGCATGTATAGAAACACTGAGGAATGCAAAATAATGACCTTTAACCCTCATTTCTCACACCCTGCCTCAAACAAGTGCAGCACAGGCTGGAGGTGCAGCCCCGCGCGGGATGCCAGGGTATAGATTGCATTCTAAATGGTGGGTGTAACACTGTGCATATCATGCTTTTTAAAAATTGTAAACTGAATTACCCATCCTTAATTTCCTGAAGATTTCCATTTTATTATTTATTTATTTATTTATTTAAATTTATATAACAGCTCACAGCTTCCCCAAGGGGTTTCCCGAGGCTGACAGAGGAAGCAGGAAAAAAGGAAAAAGACTATTGGCTGAAAAGCCAAGTTTTTATGGACCTACGGAAGGATAGAAAATCAGATTGTAACCGAAGGGGCAATGGAAGCGAATTCCAGAGAGTGGGGCCGAGATAAGAGAAAGAACGTCCTCCCATAGGAGACAATTTAACATTCCACGTTCCAAAGCACAGGAGCATCAGAGAGGTGATGGGACTAGTTGGAGGCGGTGTTACAAGATCTGTGCCAGGGTTGTAATAAAGTTATAAGTTGAAATTGACCCACATTGAATCTACTTGACAAATTGGCATGAGGAGTTTCAGCAACACTGGTAAGAAAGGCTACAGGTTTACATGCAAGAACTCCTCAGAGCAAGACAAGTTGTCTGTGGTCAAATGAAGGACCCTAGCAGGGGAGTTAGAGTGGATTTTCTGTCTCAGGTAGACAGGGCCAGTGTTGTGAATGACACAATATACACTGCACAGGGACTTGAAAGCAACACATTTCTGTTTTGGGAGCCCCTTGAGATCATTAATTCTGGTAGATGCAGAAGACCCAGGTGGAAGGAAGAGGGACTTTCCATACTCAAGACGTGATAAAATTAAAGGTTGAACTATGGTCTTCTGAGGTGAGTTAGGGGAAAAAGAGAGAATTCTTCTGATGTTCTTCAGCATTGAGAAGGACACATCTGGAAACCTAATAGGAGACGGAGACTTCACTGTCAACCATGATGCACAGGATTTTCATGGAAGGAACTGCTAGTGTGAAGTTGTCAAGCAGAATACAAAATAAATGTCCTATTGCCAAACAAAACTACCTCTGTTTTGTTCCTATTCAATTTAAGTAAATGTTGTTCATCCAGTTGGCAATTCATGACATACATGAATGCAATTTGTCCTGATTTATTGCAATGCAGTACGGTATTGATATGATAATTTTAGTGCCGTTGGCGTATGACATGAAATCAAATCCAAAATTATGGACCAAGACAACAACAGGTGCAATGTGACATCTGAACAGCATGGAACAGAGATAAAATCCTTGCAGTACAGCATACTTTATCAAGACACTGGCAAAAAAACAAGGTGGGAGACTGACCGCTAAGGATCTGGATGATAGAACAGAAGAAAGCCTTCTGAGAGCGAATTTACAGATTCCCAATTTGGTAGAAAATGAAGTTAAGGACATGCAAACTAGTGTCGACAAGAGGTTCACCTTCAAGCTCCTCACCCACGCACACAAAGCACTCCACAACGCCGGACCAGCCTACCTGAACTGCAAACTCAGCTTCTACACCCCCACTTGCCAGCTCCGCTCCGCCAGCCTCGCCCTCGCCGCTGTCCCCCGCATCCAACGAACGACCTCCGGCGGCAGATCCTTCTCCTACCTCGCCGCCAAAACCTGGAACACCCTCCCTACCCACATACAGCAGACCCAAGACCTACTCGCCTTCAGAAGACTCCTTAAGACTTGGCTCTTCAAGCAGTAGCAGCACCCCCCCTCCCCCCCCTCCCCATAGCACCTTGAAACCCTCACGGGTAAGTAGCGCGCTTTACAAGTACTCTGATTGTTTGATTGATTGATTGATTGAAGGCTGCTGTGAGGTCAAGAAGGTCCAGTATATGGGCGTGGTTTGCAAGCCCAAGATGGTGGACACAGCTTAGTTAGGCCACAGCTGTGTCAGAGAGGAACTTCAGAATAAAGTGGCATTGAGATGATTTGTGACTGCACAAAATAGAGTGAGATAATAAGGCAACTTGTGGCAGCAGCTTCTTTGAAGAAAAAGATTATTTTCTAGCCTGTTACATGATTTGTAAGAAGAGACGGGATGCGTTTGTTTTAATAAGCATGCTCGTGATGCTCTAGTCAGCTTTTCAAGACCTCCCGAGGAGAGTTGTGACTTAACAAAGAACAATATGGTGGCAGATTTACTGAAGGGTATGCAAGTTTATCTTTTCTACAGAAATGTGAAATACTTCTGTGGAGAAGCTAAGTGATTCTTTTTATGAGTGCCTCGTGCCAGGCATGTATTTGAAGAAGTGCTGATGTGATTGGTGGGCTTTTTACTCATTTGATCTCCCATGCTGTGAAAGGCTTCTTAGACACAAATGTAATTTTGCAGTAGAGCAGGACTGAGATAATAATGACTTAAAATAATACTGCTCTGCTTTTCAAGTCAATGCTCTTGCTAAGTAAGCAAAGCATTTGAAATGTATGCAGCATAATTTAGATAAGGGCATTTCATGTACGGGGAATACAATTCTTGCAGCCTTTTTTCTTCAGGATTCTTTATAAAGCTAAAGGCCCAGTACCTTTTTTTTGCCTAATTATAACTGAAAAATACTGCTGTGCCTATTTTCAATGTGGCTCCTGCAATGGTGTGGTTTTACCTCAATGTCTGGCTTGAAATGCACCCTATTTAAGACTCTATTTTAATTGTTTACCTAGGACGTGGGGTTATTGGTTCCTTCACCTAGCTTGCAACGGTTTGAGGAATATTTACGCCTACCTTGCTGCAGTTTTATTTCTGGATTGTGAAGTTATTGATGGTCCTATATGTTGTTGGAAACCACTCCTTCATACCTAGGGCTCCCAGTTTTATGGTTTTTTGTTTTTGTAATTTCTGTATTTATCCATATTTATTTTTGTTAACTTTATCAGTATTTATCCATATTTATTATGGGTATTGTGAAAACAATAAAACTGAAACTGGTATATTTCCACATTTATTTCCCCAATAAATATGCACTCATGCTTGAATGCCTGCCAGGTTTCAGTGACATGAACACCTGCAGAAGATAAATCAATGCACTTATATGAAAATATGCACATTTCAGTATCAGTGTTGTGCATATCTGCTGTTTAAGCTTTGTTACTAAATATTTTTTCATCTTTAGCCCCAAACAGTTATTGGTCTGGCAGTCATGCCAAAGTGTATTTAGAGTTACTCAAAAAGCACCCTATTTCTATTTTTATCCACATTTAAAAATAAATACGTACAAGAAAATAAATGGTTTTCTGTCTGTAATTATCTGTAAAAATCAGTGAAAACGGAAAACAGGGAGCAGTATTCATAACATTGATCCTGTCTCTTCTATTGGCATTGGTTATCAAGTCCAGGTGGAGAGCCCTTACCTTGAATCCATTTGGCATTGCTATTAATCTGTTATTACTTGACGAGTATTAAACATGCTGATCTTTCCTGAGACTGTATGGGGAGATCGCAAAGGGAGAGCGCTGGCACTAAAACTACTTCCTTTTCCTTCAAGTTTCCGTCCATTATCAAGACTGAAATGCATCCGAAGGATAACATATCTCTTGGAGGCAGCTTTGGAGAGGTGGGTGAATTTTCACATAGGTGCTCTGCTTCTCCTCAATTTTCAGGGGGAGCTTCAAGAAAGCCTAACTCCTTCCCCTATGTTAAAAGGTCCAAAATAATGTGAACTCTCCCTCCAAATGACCTAACCCCTTGGAAGATCTCATGGAAGAGATTAGTCCATTGAAACCTTTTGTTGCTGAAACCAATGTCTCTCTTCAAAGAATTCAGTATAACTGGTCTTTTCGCTGAAAGAGAATATCTGCCATTGAACAGAGAGTGAGTAATGTTGAAGATTCCATACCAGATGTTTCCCATGTGGTCAAGGAAATTGAATAACTTAAATAAACACAAAGGACTTGGAAAACAGAAACAGGAGAAATAAGCTTTGCCTGTATGGTATACTAGATGGATCTAAAGGTTCGAACATAATCGCAATGGTTTAGTGCATCCCTGCTTTTTCAAGGTCACATACAAAGAAAAGACGTTTACATTTGATGACCCTCGCAAGTTCACAGATTTTATCAGACAGCACAGATCTGAAGATATGGAACTAAATTCATCTGTTACTTCATGATTTTGTTGTCCTTTTAATGTCTAATTGCATTTATCATGTTTCTTCTTTCCTGGTTTCTAGGTGATTGTGTGGCTTGTCATAATCCGAGTCTCATTGTTTTGTGTGTGTTTTTTTTACATTTCAGACTGGATTTTTGCAAAGCTCCTTTTTGTGTATCCACCTTCTCATGTTGTTCTTCTCCAGGTTCTTTTTTGACCTCTCCTAATGCCAATTTTTGTAAATTCGACGACTTTTGTAAATTGTCATTACTTTGTTTACCTATGTTTCTGCGGTTCAATATTGAGGTGTGTGTCGCCCATTTTTCCTGCACTTCCTCATGTTTTTTCTTTTTAATTTGTCACTTAAGTATATATATGTTTTTCTCTTTCCTTTTCCATCTGTTGGAGTCACGATCTGCATGTCTGCATTTAGGTGTTCCACTACTCTCACATACTTGGGGGTGTTCCAATTCATATCCGTATTGATTCAACTATGACTAGGAAATTCCTCTTGTTTTCATTCATGTGTTTGGTCTGGCCTTCTTTGGTTCCTAATAATCCCTCCTTTTTTTTTTCTTCTTCCTTTTTTTATAGGAGCGTTACATAATATGCGTTTATTAAGTCAAGTGTTTTTCAATCACATTATTTGTCATGAATCTTAGAATTGTTACGTGGAATATAAAGTGTTTAAAAGAACTTTATTAAAAGGCAAACAGTCGTTACATTTGGCTTGGCATAAGGCTCAGCTAGTTTTCTTTACAAGAAACACATATTTCTTATATTGGGGTTCTTAAACTAAAGAAGCAATGGGTCCATGAAATATTTTTCTGCTTCTCTCTTTCTAATATGAATGGTGTTGTTATACTTTGTCACAAGAATTTGCCTCTTTCTTTTTTTTCTCAAAAAAATAATTCTGAGGAACGGTGGATTTCGGTTAAACTCAAAATAGAGGATAAAACTCTTTCAATAATCAATGTATATGACCCTACTCACCCTGATGCATTTGTAGGAAACCCATTTCATAGAAAATACTTGAACATTCTGGTGATAGTTCCCTACGAGGTGGGGATTGTAATCAATTATTGGACCCCTTTCATGACAGGCATTCCTCAGCTAGATTCTTTGCTAACAGTTCTCACGAGCAGGCCTGGGCGTAGTTTGCGGAGTTTTGCTTCGCAGAACTCCCCGAAGTTACAAAAAAACTCTGCTAAATTCCGCGAGTGGCAGAGTGCAGTGCAACCTGCAGTTTGTGCAGGTATTCCTGCCGCTCGGGTACAAATTCTACCCGAGCGGCAGCTCCCAAACTTACCGTTTGCGATCACGAACTTACCATTTGCGATCGCGAGCGGGTAAAAAACTCCTCAGCACATTGCTATATGGAGTTTTCTGCACTTTGCGAGCTCCGCAGAGTGCAGAGTGCAGAAAACTCCACAAACGGAGTGAAGATCAGTGCCCAGGCCCACTCATAAGGCATTTAAAAATCCCATTTCACAGAGGTCTTTTACTCCTGGAGATTGTTTGATTCAGATTTGGAGATTTCTCTTTTTACTCAACCACTCAAAATCCACTAACTAGAATTTACTATTTATTTATAAGTGAAAACATGGTTCAATATTTGGTTAATTCAGAAATTGTCTCTATTCCGATTTCCGACCGTATCCCGATTTGGACAGACCTAGATGTTCTGCAGAGCAATAAAAGGAAATCTCAATGGAGATTTAATACTTTCCTGCTTTCAAGTAAGAAGTTCATTACCACCTAAGAAATCTTTGTCAAGGAACATTTTTATAATAATGAAACAGAGGACACTCCTCTCCACTTAGTCTGGGATGAATTTAAAGCAGCCTCCAGAGGTTTTATAATTAGTTATGGTTCCATCTAAAAGGAAAATGCTGAGAACAGTCTGCATATAGTCTTGACAACATTAGGAGGTTAGAACATAAATACTATACTGCCGCCGGTGGTTGTTCTTCGGATGCCACCGTTCCTCGCATCCGAAAAACAACCACCGGCGGCAGATCCTTCTTCTACCTGGCTGCTAAGACCTGGAACACCCTTCCACTGAGCCTACGAAAGACCCAAGACCTGCTGACGTTCAGAAGGCTATTCAAGACCTGGCTGTTTGACCAGTAGCGCGCCACCACCCTTTTTGGAAAGGGGAGACCACTCGGTCCCCCCGAACGTATGGTGGAGTACCCCGATCCCCCCGGGAAACCGTTTTGGGCGGGAGGCGTGGCTTGGCTGGTATGCCCGGAGTGGCGTAGCCGGGGCGCGCCTTTTCCCGCCCAGGAGGGGTTGTCTTAGACACCTACACCGATCGAACCGCCCAGTAGGCGTGTCGGGGAAGGCCCACGCCCTCCCGAAGAAGGATAAAAGGAGCATCATGCCAAGAAAGCATCCTCTTGTTTCTGTGCTTGGAAGCTGCACCTCCTCGCTGCTCGTGAGCCCAAGACGGAACAAGGAGCAATTTTGAGAACTTGTAATTTTTTGTGTTTCTCTTTCAGTGAGTCCGAAGCTTTGGATCTAGTACCTCGATCTAACTATCCGCGAGACGATGCCTGGCAAGAAGGTCGGAAAGAAGGACGGGACCGAACAGCTGCTTCGCTCTTTGGTAAAGGATATGGCGGACATGAAAAAACAGATTGCGGCAATGAATGGTAGACCGAAGAAGACCATTGGGCCGGCATTGCCAGGAATAGTCCCTGCCGGGAGAGGTAAAAGGGTCAGGAGTAGGGCGGCAGGAGGGGAGCCCCCGGTTCCCGAGTCACCGCCGGCGAGCCCGGTCGGTCCAGGGGGGGCTCCAGTTCCGATCCCGAACGCGGGACAGCCGATTCCTGTAATAGTTACGCCTGTGAGCGAGGGGGATATGCCCCCCGAACTGGCCGCTCAGTTGGCGGCATGGTTAGGCGAGAATAACGGGAGTGCTCCGGCACCAGGAGATACGGCGGCAGAGGCCAGGTTGATAATGCAGCAGTTGCGGCAATCGAGAGATGCTGCAAAGGCACCTTGTCCTCTTGTTTCCCCACAGGTTCCCTCGGATAAACCGCCACCGGTCGTTGGAACATCAGCTGCAACAGATACAGCTCATGGTTCTGGTAAGCAGCCGTTGCCGATGGCGGGGGAGGGATCGTTACCCTCTAGGAGGGAAAAAGTTGTTCAGCATATCCCGATGGATGTGAAAGAGAGGATTTGGGCTGATAAATATGTAAACATGTTTTCGCTGTTGACTGATCATTACGAGATAGAGCACGTTAAAAGTCAGAAGGAGTTGTTGCATCCAAATGTATGGCGTGCAAAAATGGCGGGTTTCAGGGTGGAGGAAACAATCGCTAACTGGGCCCGGGCTTTCGGTATGTTCACAGCAATTATGGGGGAACGTAGGCCTGAAGTATTGTCAGAACTGGCCTGTTACCAAACACGTATTATGGAATTTTTTGAATCGTACGAAGGTAATCAATGGTTGGGGTATGATAACAAATTTCGTAAGGCCAAGGAGCACGACTCATCCCTGACGTGGGATTGTTTCGACTCCATTTCCTGGCAGAAACAGGTTATGCCGAACACAGCGAGGTCGTCTTCCTTTGGCGGGAATGGCGCAGAGTCTTCCCGCCATTTGTTGGCGGCGCCCTTTCGGGCAGGCGACACTGGGGATCAGCATAACAAGATTAATGGGAGCACGGCAAAAAGAGGGGTGTGTTGGAACTTTAACAGAGGCAAGTGCACGAGGCCTAAAGGGACATGCAAGTTCAGGCATGAGTGTGCAGGATGTGGTCAGTCCACACACCCCGAGAGTTTGTGCAGGACAAAGAGTGGTGAGACAGGAGGAAAAGGCGGAACCAAACAGGTATAACACTGCCGGGGGGGCATCGTTACCTACTCCTGTTGACATCATGGCGTTGATCCCTTGGCTGAACCGATACCCAGATCATGTCTCCGCTGGGGTGTTGCGAGACGGTTTTTCATATGGTTTCCGGATCCCGGCGGGGGGTGTACATGGGGAGGCACAGTGTAAGAATCAGCTATCTGTTCGACGAAATGCGTCGGTGGTGCAGACAAAGATTGCAAAAGAGGTGACCCGAGGTCGGGTTGCGGGGCCGTATGTGCACCCGCCAGTGCTTAATTTTGTATGTTCACCGTTGGGAGTAGTCCCCAAGAAGGACCCTGGTGAGTTTCGGTTAATCCATAACTTGTCCGCACCTAGGGGTTTTTCGGTAAACGATGCGATTGACCCGGGACTGTGTTCGGTGCGGTACGCATCCTTTGATGAGGCCGTCGCCATGTTGAATCGCCTGGGGCCCGGAGCGCTGATGGCTAAATCAGATATTGAGTCAGCGTTCCGGTTGCTCCCGGTACACCCGCAGGACCAGCACCTCTTAGGTTTTGTGTTTCAAGGACGTTATTACATGGATAAATGTATGCCCATGGGTTGTTCCATTTCTTGTGCTTATTTTGAAAAATTCAGTACCTTTTTGCAATGGGCATTCACTAAAGCCACGGGCCGTAAACAGGTAATGCACTACCTTGATGATTTTCTGTTTCTGGGGGAAGCGGGGGGCGCGGAATGTGAACTGGCTTTGTTGGAATTCTGTAATCTCATGAAAAGTTTTGGTGTGCCGTTGGCATCAGGCAAGACAGTAGGGCCATCTACTTCTCTCGAGTTTCTTGGAATTGAGCTTGATTCAGTAGAAGGGTGCTTCCGTCTGCCCAAGGAGAAGGTAATTAAGTTTAAGGCTGCACTAGAAGTATGTATTGGCGAGAAAAAAGTAACTCTCCATCAGTTACAACAGGTTGTGGGTCAGCTTAACTTTGCCCTCAGAGTGATACCGATGGCCCGCCCCTTTTCCCGCTCTATCGCACAAGCCATGGTGGGCCTCAAGGAAGGGCACCACCGCACAAGACTGTCGTCCGAGGTTCGCCAGGACATGCGCATATGGTTGGCATTTCTGGTGGATTTCAACGGTCGTGTCGTGTGGAACAAGCCAGCAGTTTCCTCTGAGGAGCTGGGGTTGTGGACTGACTCGGCAGGGAGTATGGGTTTTGGCGCCATCTTTGGTGATAAATGGTCGGCACAAACATGGCCGGCATGGTGGCACGATAGTGGGATCACAGGTAACATCGGGTTCCTTGAGCTGTTCCACATTCTGGTGGCCTTGAAAACATGGCCAGAAGGGTTTCGTGATCGTGCTGTAGTGTTCTGGTCTGATAATATGACTGTTGTTGAATGTATCAACAACCAGGCAGCACGCTGCAAATGGATCTTGAGATTGCTGAAAGAAATTGTCCTGCTATGTCTGAGACTAAACGTCCACTTTAGGGCAAGACACGTGCCGGGGGTACTGAACAAGGCAGCTGAAGCACTCTCTCGTTCCCAAATGCAGGCATTCAGGGGTTTCCTGCCCTCAGCGGACTTGGTGGCGGCACCATTTCCCGAAGCTCTATGGTCTCTCGGTGCCCCGGATTACAAAACCTCGTGGGAGAGAGTTTAGCCCCCAGGACAAGGAAGGCATACGAAGGAGCGTTCCGTTCCTATTTGTCATTTTTGGGGTCATCGGGAGGGGAGCATTGGGGGCAGGAGGAATATGTTCTGCAATTTCTGGTAGCACTATATCAGGCAGGCCGATCACTGGCAACAGCCAACAGGCACAGGGCCGCCATTGCCTTCATGGCGCAGGCGCATGGTATTCAGGACCCCACATCATCATTTCTCGTAAAACGGGCACTGCGTGGGTGGCAACGCCTTGAGGGTCGTAGAGTGGATGGAAGGCACCCGATAGATCTGGCAAGGTTATCCCTGTTAATGTCCGTACTCCCTGCGACTTGTTCATCTCAATCAGAGACGGTGCTGTTCCGGGCCGCTTTTGCATTAGCATTCCATGGGGCTATGCGGGTGAGCGAGCTGGTAGCAAGGAATAAGCGGGATACGGGGGGAGGTCTGTGTCGAGACCACATTCAGATCAAGGGTGACACAATGATGGTCACAATAGCCAGTTCCAAGACCGATCAGGTAGCCACCGGGGACAGTGTAGTAGTCCAGAGGATCCCGGAGTCTCCCATGTGCCCGGTAAAATGCGTTGAGGAGTATGTAGCGCAAAGGGCGGCATCATGGGGGGGGAGTTTGTTGAGACACGCCGATGCCACCCCACTGACGAGGTTTCAGTTCCAGCGGGTGTTAACAATGGCAATCGCGGAAGCGGGCTTGGACCCGAGCGATTTTGGGACCCATTCCTTCCGGATAGGGGCTGCTACGGAGGCTACAGCCAGGGGTCTGAGTGTGGAAAAAGTGAAGCAATTGGGGCGTTGGTCCTCGAATTGCTATAAAAGGTATGTGCGGTTGCACATGTTGTGAAGCCTATGTCATGCACTCACGCTTCTTGTTTTCTGTTTGATTTTTCAGTTGCACGAGCAGGCCTTGTGGGGCGGTCAGTGCAGGTGGCCCGACACCTGGGGACCAGCGGTCAAAGATCACCGGCTGAGGAAAGAGTGGTGTGGGTCGTTGGCCACTCATACGTGAGGCGCGCCTCGGATGTATTCAAAGCAGGTGACATGATTCACGTTGCGGGGGAATACGGGTACAGGGTGACCTTCCACGGAAGGGGCGGGCTCTGTATTGACCAGTTTCAGGATTTTATGGAGGGTTTGTTAGGGCGGACAAGGTCACCGCCGTCTGTAATCATAGTACATCTTGGGGGCAATGATTTGGTGACCATAGGTCGACGAGTACTTCTTGAGTTGATCTTGGCCTCAGTAAGCTGGTTGGCAAGGAGGGTTCCGGGGTGCACGATCGCATGGTCACACATGATTCCGCGGAAGGTGTGGCGGGGGGCCTACTCTGTCTCAGCTTTGAATCACTCGTTAAAGAAGGTTAATAATAAACTCTGTAGATTGTTTCGCACAGAAAAATTGCATTGTGTACCACATGGATGTATCCGGGGGGACCATATGTATCTGGAGGATGGGGTCCATTTGTCCCGGGAGGGGAATGTCTTACTCATAGGGGACTTCCTAGCTTGGTTAAAAAGTTTGTGTAGCCATGACCTTTAGTAGGAGTTTTTGGGGGGTCCGGATAGCCGGTCAACTATCCGGCCTGTGGCGGTAAGGTCATGATCGGTGAGCAGTAATTGGAAGATCCCTAGAGGTGGGGCGCCACCCATTATGGATGGGAGCGCCCGGGGTGAGACGGCCATTGGCCCCTCACACGGTGAGGCGGTACCCTCTAAGGAGGGGGATGCCGAAAAGGGAAGGCGGTCATCGGCCCCTCCCTGGGTAGGAGGGGCAATGGGCCCCTCCTGGTAATTTCCCGGGGCCAGGACATCCGCGACGGCGGATGTGGTAAGCAAGTGTGTGGTGGGAGGGGGGTCTACGCTACCTTCTAGACACCTCACACGAGTCCTCGGACGACCATCAAGATGGCGCCGAGTAAATATGGGGCCCCCGTTAAGACAAGGGAAATTGGAAGTTGCACAGAGGTACAGTCCTCTGTGCGCCCGCCCCTCACAAGTGAGGGGGGGAGTTATGGTATTAGGGATCTGACACCGGTTACGACCTTGCCGTTGGCCCGTAATGTTAGGATGTACAATTTGATGTTGAGAATGTGTAAAATGAAATTGTACATGATATGAAACTGGTAATTTAATGTTTTTAATTTTGTTTCATATTTTAATAAATACGGCCGGTGAGGGTAACTCCCTCACCGCCTTCCAAAAGCTCAAGAACCGTTTCCGTCTTCCCATTTATTGGGGATTGTGTTGGGAGGGGGTGACGGGTATCCCGCCCATATGGAAAGGGGAGACCACTCGGTCCCCCCGAACGTATGGTGGAGTACCCCGATCCCCCCGGGAAACCGTTTTGGGCGGGAGGCGTGGCTTGGCTGGTATGCCCGGAGTGGCGTAGCCGGGGCGCGCCTTTTCCCGCCCAGGAGGGGTTGTCCTAGACACCTACACCGATCGCACCGCCCAGTAGCAGTGTCGGGGAAGGCCCACGCCCTCCCGAAGAAGGATAAAAGGAGCATCATGCCAAGAAAGCGTCCTCTTGTTTCTGTGCTTGGAAGCTGCACCTCCTCGCTGCTCGTGAGCCCAAGACGGAACAAGGAGCAATTTTGACCCACCCACCAGCCCCTGATGACAGCGATATGTACTGCAATAAAGTCGTTTAACGATGATATTATCTCTTCGCAGGTTGTTTTTTGAAAGTTGGGATGGTCGTGTTATGACAATAAAATGGTTGTTCTTTTTTAGGTGAAGTATCTCAGTTATGTGTAGGAATGTTATGGCATAGTTGGAGGTTTTATGTTTTTTAATTGCCAGTATTACATTGCAATAAAGTCAAGTAACGAGGATATTATCTCTTCACAGGTTGTTTCGAAAAGTTGTTGATGTTTTAAAATTTCAGTATAGTTATTCTCTTTAGTTTAAAAACCGTCGTATTTATTTTTGGTCGGGCGGTAAGGTCATGATCGGTGAGCAGTAATTGGAAGATCCCTAGAGGTGGGGCGCCACCCATTATGGATGGGAGCGCCCGGGGTGAGACGGCCATTGGCCCCTCACACGGTGAGGCGGTACCCTCTAAGGAGGGGGACGCCGAAAAGGGAAGGCGGTCATCGGCCCCTCCCTGGGTAGGAGGGGCAACGGGCCCCTCCTGGTAATTTCCCGGGGCCAGGACATCCGCGACGGCGGATGTGGTAAGCAAGTGTGTGGTGGGAGGGGGGTCTACGCTACCTTCTAGACACCTCACACGAGTCCTCGGACGACCATCAAGATGGCGCCGAGTAAATATGGGGCCCCCGTTAAGACAAGGGAAATTGGAAGTTGCACAGAGGTACAGTCCTCTGTGCGCCCGCCCCTCACAAGTGAGGGGGGGAGTTATGGTATTAGGGATCTGACACCGGTTACGACCTTGCCGTTGGCCCGTAATGTTAGGATGTACAATTTGATGTTGAGAATGTGTAAAATGAAATTGTACATGATATGAAACTGGTAATTTAATGTTTTTAATTTTGTTTCATATTTTAATAAATACGGCCGGTGAGGGTAACTCCCTCACCGCCTTCCAAAAGCTCAAGAACCGTTTCCGTCTTCCCATTTATTGGGGATTGTGTTGGGAGGGGGTGACGGGTATCCCGCCCATATTCCCCCAGCGCCTTGAGACCCTCACAGGTAAGTAGTGCGCTCTACAAATTCTTGATTGATTGATTGATTGATATACTTTAAAACATAATAACGCTGAACTGGATGCGTTGAAGGTGGCTAAAATACAGTTTAACAAATACACTACTGAAAAAGCTTGTGGGATTCTTCTCAAAATTAATACTAGGTATTATGGGGGGAGAAATAGAGCTGGTTCTTTATTGGCTAATTATCTGAAGTGCAGAAGGGAAAAGTCGGCCTTGAAATTTATTGTGAGTGACTCGGGTGAGAAAATGTTCAGATATTCTGATATTGCTGCTTGCTTTGCGAACTACTACCAAAATGCATACTCTCCTGAGACTTTTCCTTCTGATGTGCTCAATAATGCCTACTTCTCTAGGATTAAAATTTACAGATATAATATAGATTTTTCTCCTCTAGTAAATCCATTAAAATTGAACACTTATATTCTATTGTTAAAGTTCTCCCAACAGAGAAAGTACTGAGTCCAGCTAGAGTCACTGTAGAATTCTATTTGCAATTTACAAAAATAATTTTTCCTATGCTATTTAGGCTGATTAAACACTTCTTTGAATGGTTCTGTGGGTTTTACTAACACTGTGATTTTTATTATATCTAAGAAGATTGAGATCTCTCTTTGTGCAAGAGCAACACATCTATTTCTTTCATTAATGCTGATTGTAAAATATTTGCTCAATTGTAGGCCTTAGTCTAGTAAACTTCATACTAGACTTAACTGTCCTGAAACAGTCTGGTTTTGCTAAAAATAGAGCCATAGCCAATAAATGTCATACTTAAAAAAATATTATTAACAAAGCTTCTTAAATGGGCATCCCTATTGCTGCACTTACTCTCGATGCAGAGAAAGCTTTTGACAGAGTTAGCTCGAAGTTTCTAATGGAAGCATTGAAGTGACCTAGTCCTTGTCCCAAATTTCTAGAGCGTATTTCACTACGTTATTCTTCTTCCAAGTCATCACTGATAGTAAATGGCGTCCCATTCCCTGATTTTCCCCTAGACAGGGATGTCCTCTTCTCCTTTTCTCTTTATTCTGGCTTTAGAATGATTATCTTTCAAATAAAACACTCTATGAGTCTTTCTAGCTTTAAAATGAAAGAAAAACACAATAAATGTACGGCTTATGCATATGATATTCTTAAGTTTGTTTCAAAACCGGAATCGTCTACACCTACTTTCTTCACAGAACTAAAACTCTATTCTGAGGGTTCGGGTTATAAACTTAGGGCTCTATTTATTAAAAAAGTAATAAAGTGCAGTGCTACAAATCACCTTGCAGCGCTACACTACAGGGAAAGGGCAGGAAGGCACCATATTTATCACAATACGGCGCGTTGCGGCTGGTTCCCCGATGCTGTAGTACAATACGCTGCCTAGCACTAATGCAGGCTCTCTTTCACCATGGAGCAATTAGATCCCTCCAACTAGTTATCATAGCAGGGTTGTGCCCCCTCCCCCATTTTATGTGATATTATTGGAAATACATACTTATTGTCTATATATTGATCCAGGGAGCATGTATGCGGCACCTTAGTTACTCTCCTATTCCTGTTTACTTTAAATTTATTTACTAATATGTCACAGCTGAAATACATACTTATGTTACTTAGAAATGCAACACAGTTACAACACGGAAGGGGAGGAGCAGAGTGCACTGAAGCCCAGTAACTTTGCAGTGAATATCCACACATGTGTTTAAAGGAATAATTGCTCCAGTAAATAAGGATCATCTTCAGAAATGCTATATATCGCTGAAGACCATATTCGATTCACCCTTGGGAACGTCGACGCTTCTGTTGGCATCAATAGAGACACGCACGTCTATGAGATTACCAGGTAACTCCACGTCATCAGGTACACCACTTTCCAGTCATGGCCTTTCTTTAAGAAATCCTAATACAATTTGGGAGTTGCCATCTTGGTTCTATTGCTTCTTAGATCATGTTTAATTAGGGTACTTGTGAAAACCAATAACCCTAAATGACCCTAAAACATACTAAAACACCTGCATTCGCAAAAATCTAATTTTTGAGACCTATTGGTTTTGCTAACAGTTTTTAGCTACGACGTATAACATCTGCAATGCAGTGCAGCACGGCAAAAGAAGATTTTTTTTAAATCGCATGACGTAGCAGCCCACGTTATTTTTGTGCACCAATATTACCGGTCTGAGTTGGGTCTGTTGTTCTTGGTAAGACCACAGTATGTTTTTGCGAACAGACAGCTGTGCTATTTTGTCGTTTCACCTTAAGGATATTATGCTTACCATTCTAAAACTAAAGAAAACTAGCCTGAAAATACATGCTAGCTTTGGTTTTCCCAGAAATTCATCTCACACATCCGTAGAGGCACTCACTGAGATGTCTGTACACAACGGTATGAGTACGTGAAAAACATAAAACCAAACTAATCTGTAAATGTTAAGTACCATTTAATACAAGCAAACATACAACACAGGCAAGAATTGTCAAAGCCAATAGGTTACACTTTTGGGAGCTAATGGCTTTCCATTGGATTTTATGATACTGTATGCCATCCCCCAGGCTGTGTGCATGTCTAAGGAGAAGACAAAATGAGCTATTATACAATGTGGCTACGTCATTTTGCAGTCACGTGCATAAAGTCACCTAGCATGTGCACACCTACAAAATGATGTGAGCGCCATTTTTTTTATTTTTATCTACTGATCTCAGATGGATGAGTACATTATTTGTGGGAAATAATATGGAAGGCGGGGCAAGCAGAAGAACACCCATGAATGATTGCAACATGGGGAGAGAGAAACAAACAGGAGAGATCAATCAATCGATCAGGGCTTGTAAAGCACAGCTACTCACCCCTGAGGGTCTCATGGTGAAGTGAGGGGGAAAGGGGGCACAACGGATCAGACTAAGTTGTGGTAAATAAATAATTAATTACCGGTACTATTTTTGAATACAGTGAATAAAACAGATAGCTCAATAAATAAGAGACAGGATTCGAGGTATCTTGAGTCTTACAGGCTTTAATCAGACATAAGGGAAGGGACAGGAACGGGATAGCCTGCACGGAAATGGAATGGATGGCAGCTGCCGGGGGCAGGGGAAAATGGCAGGATCGCAGCTTTCAGTAACAGTACACAGTATATATACTAAAACAATTACATTACATTCAATACAGTAGGCGTAGCAGTAGGCGTAACTCGTAGCAGTCGCGAAAGATAAGGACGAAATGGTGTAACAAGAAGGCGTGTACAGGGCGTATACATAGACATGTGATGTAAACGTCACAGAAATGTCATAAATGGGGCGGAAACATGGGGGGGCTACTTGAGCAGCTGGGACCTTTAACCTAGTGGTGCGCGCAAACGGGCAATGACGTGTTACCAGGGAGAACTGGGGCTATGACTTCTACGCTAGGAGAGGAGACTAAAGTCTGCGGTGTCAGCACGACATGTACCTATAGCATATCTAGTATCTGGTATTTGGAGTACATGTTGATAGAATCCAAAAGTTATCAGGGCAAAGGCTACTTGACACTAAGACTGGTGCGTGCATAATTCTACATGTATTGCGTGTACTAGGAATATTCTATGAATATTAATACAGTATTTCTCTTACATGGAGACAGAAAGGCTAGACCATGGCTGAAACTATTGATGCGATTCAGTAGCTTAGGAATGCAGAGAAGGAGGGCTGGACTGATAACTAGAAGCATAACATACTCTTGGCAGACTGGCAGGCAGAGCCAGGCCGGGCCGGGCACTGCGAGGCAGGAAGTAAGTGAAGGGTCAGGGATGCAGGTGGGGGCTGTATCGCTCCTCGGAGAGGGTTTCAGGAGACTGGAGCTGAATCTGATGTCCGGGCCCTTTTGAGGCCTAGAAACGGGGACAATGCGATGATTTAACGTGCACACTGTAAAATGTGGCAACATAGGCCTAATACTCGTTGCTTTCACGAGAACTGGAAACTGGCGTACTAGAGTTGGACACAACTATAATTGCGTCTTTAATCGATCATAGGGGGATACATGCATATCGAACATGCACATATAACATAAGATGGGGAACACGTAGGCACATATAACATGGCAAAATTTACTTTTCCACATTCCCTCCTTGTGCCCTACGTTTCCATCAGGAAACATCAATATTCATGATACCATCTATCTGTTCATATAGCATCATTTGCTCGTCTCGAATTGTCTTGGAACGGGATTTAGGACTAGGAATACAAGAGGTAGCACACATGCCGCAAATCGCAGGGCCACATTGTAAACAGAGGCAGCAACTGAATATGATCATTACTGCAATACCTAGGAATGACAATACTTTCCATCCCCAGGCAGATATGACACTCCAGAGCCAACCGGACCATGTCCAGGTGCCTGGATTCTGGTGTAACTGATGGGCAATTTTATGAAGTCTGGTTATAGCTGAATAAACAGACGGCGCGTTATTAGGAATGAAAATGCAGCAACTAGATCCGATGACTCTACAAGCTCCTCCTCTATCAGCCAGTATGACGTCAAGAACGAGACGATTTTGGAGCACAACAAAACGCATAGCAGATTGCTCTTCGGTTAAATTACCTAGAGCGGAAGTAGTCTCATTCACTACTGCTTCAAGGGTTCTGGTTAACCTACGTATTAACTTACTATTCTGGACAGGACCTATAAAGAAAAAGAAACCTTTATTGAAGTCTTGATATTGTTCTAGAGCAGTTTCAGTTTGATCGACAATTGGGGACTCAGTCTCCCTTCTATGTCTAACGTGTACTAGATGTGTGTTTCTGTGATAATCGGATGGGGCTAGAAAAACTGGTGGTAGTAGGAAGGCAATGTAACATGTTCCATCCCAATCGAGGGGCAGACGAACATATGCGGTCTGACCACAAACAAAATAAGAATGACGTGAGGCTTTGAAAATAGATTTCCCACTGTCACTATACTCGACAATAGTAGTACAATCACTATGTCCTACATGTGTGGAACCATTCTTTCTGACACATAATTCGCCTTTGACTGGTAGTACTGAAATAGCAGGCAAATCTGGAGTAGTATCGGACTGAACATTCAGGACCATGAAATTCGAGGAATAATTACCTAAATCATACACTTCATTTTCTAGATCTAATCCTGTTCTATGGGAAAGACCTTGCTTGTCTGGGAAACATGTTCGATTCAGAAGGGACATATCAGTGGAGGATGACGTTAACGTGGACCATGCTCCACACGAACCATTATGTGAAAACGGATAGGGAAAAAGTGGCAGAACTCCCTTCGGTGTCTGGAAAGGGGGGAGTCGACCACACACCCAACAATTAGTGGCATTGCTGGTCTGGTGTGAATAGTGCAACATTCGAATGAATGTGTTGTTACGCATAGCAAGACGATAGGATAGCTCGTGAGGAGGCAGATCACTAAATGTGTGCTCTACTGTAACATTAAAAAACATATGTACATGTGAAATTGGAAAACATAAATGTAAAGCATAACTTATGCATGTAACCATAAGACTCAAAAATAACAAAAAGAATAGAACGATAATACATCTTTTAGAGTTTTGACTAACTCTCTCACTGTGTGGGTCTATCTCATACATGTTAGGAACCTGTCTAACCGTTTCACCCGAGAGGGACTTAGACAATTAAACTGGCTGACTTATTTTACTAGACCGGAGTTTGGTTTTATACTCCTGCTGCGGAGTTTTCTCTAACAGGGGAAGTTTGAATTCAGAGTCTGTGTTTGGGCAGTTCTTAAGAATAGGGCAGTCTTTGATAAATGTCTTTTGTCGTAATCCATGGAATTTTTTGATATGACTGGTATGCACCCAGCCCTTGCGGCCCTCGAGTTTGACGGCAGTCCTTGTTGTCAATAACACCAGCTGGGGCTCCTTCCAACGGGGCTCCAACGGACTTAAACGATCAAAATTGCGCACCAGGACGAATTCTCCCGGAACGACTTCATGCGGTTTCACCTCAGTGTTGTCTGGAAATGCAGCGGCAACCTGTGAACGACAAGAGTGTAGGGCAGACATCAAGGAAGCTAGGTAATCTGTCAGCATATTACTGGAAACGTCTGTAATCTTTCGGGGCATAGGTGTACCCCACATGTTTGGAGGGCGGCCGAATACGACCTCGTACGGGGACAGACCTGATCTGGAATGTGCAACCATTCTCATGTAGAAAAGAGCAACTGGCAGAGCTATTAACCAATCTACACCTTTTTCTGTACACACTTTAGCAATGCGGATTTTCAAAGTCTGGTTATGTCTCTCTACGAGACCGGCGGCTTCAGGATGGCGTACACAATGGAACTTCCACTGGTACCCTAACAGAAGGGAAACTTGTTTCATGAGCTCGGATGAGAATGGCTGGCCGTTATCTGAATACACGACCCTAGGTAATCCATAACGGGGAAAATACTCACGAACCAACTGCCTGGCAGTGGTCGCAGCTGTGTAGTCTGGAACTGGATATGCTTCTGTCCACCTGGACAAAGCGCATACAACTACGAGAACATACGTGAAACCTCGACATCGCTCCATCTGAATATAATCCATCTGGAGGACTTCAAAAGGGTGGTCAGGAGGTTGGAATCCCCCTTGTTCCACCGGGACACTTTTACCTGGATTGAACTGACAACATATCATACAGGTACGTACTTTCTGCTTGGCTGCTGCTCGTAAATGCTTGTTGAACCAAAGGTTCTGAATACTGTCTAACATGGCTTTTTCTCCTAGATGTGCTGGACTATGTGCGGTATTAATAATGACTTGAACCATAGAGTCGGGGAGAAACCATGTGGCTTTTCCCTTCGTCAACCATCCTTGATCTGTCTGGACCCCTCCTTGTTCGGACCATTTCTTGATTTCATCGGGAGTAGCATGTGACTGTATGTCAATGACATCTTGTGTAGGGTCCTTAACTGTCATACAAGTAGTCTATTCTGGAATGAGTGTCTGTGTCGTGTTAACTGGAATGTCTGGAGTCTGAGCTGTGAGCTTGGCTGTTCGATCTGCTAGATCGTTACCTTGGGAAATAATGTCAGTGACTTTCGTATGTGCCTTGCACTTCATGATAGCGATAGCTGTCGGTAAATGTATTGCATCTAACAGAGCTTGAATGAGGAGACCATGCTGGATCTTGGTTCCATGAGAAGTCATAAAACCTCTTTCCTGCCAGAGCACTCCAAAGTCGTGTACGACTCCGAATGCATAACGTGAATCTGTGTATATGTTTACTTTCATGTTATTGGCACGTATGCAGGCTTGGGTCAGAGCGACTAGCTCTGCTGCTTGAGCAGACAGGGTGTCAATACGATGTGTTTCTATAACTTCGGTGTCAGTAGTCACTGCATACGCGGCTACTAGTTCTCCTGTACCTGTTCTCATACATGAACCATCCACATACAGTGTCAGGTCGGGATCAGGTAATGCAATATCTGTCAGATCTTGTCTTGGCTTTGTCATAGTATTAACAACTTCCACACAGTCATGTGTGGCAGGATTTGAAGTAACTGACGGTAATAGTGTAGCCGGATTTAAAATGTTGCAGCGTCTGATTTCTATGTGTGGCTGAAACAGTGTCAGTTCATAACCTGTTAAACGTGCAATTGTCAAGTGTTGAGTCTGGGTTCGGTTTAAAAGAACTTCCACGGAGTGTGGAACTTGTACTGTCAGGGAGTGTCCTAACACTATGGAATCACTTTGTCTGATAGCTAGAGCTGTGGCTGCAACTGACTTAAGGCACGCAGGCAGAGCCTGGGCCACTGGATCTAATGTGCTCGAAAAATAAGCACAGGGCTTGTATTGTCCTGCTTGATCTTGTGTGAGAACAGATAATGCAGTACCATCACGTTCTGTAACAAAAAGTGTAAAAGGCTTACTGTAGTTCGGTGTTGCTAGAACAGGTGCTTGACATAAGGCTTTCTTTAACTCATTAAAAACAAGTGTATGTTCCTGGGTCCAAGGGAGGACAGTCGATGTGGCTGCCTCCTGTGTCGTTAACTGTATCAGTGGCTTGGCTAGAAATGCATACTGAGGAATCCATTGTCTGCAGTAAGAAGTGAGGCCGATAAAAGCTCGTACCTCCTTCTGTGTCTTGGGCTGTGGAAGACGTGCTATTAACTGGATACGGCCAGGTGTCAACTGCCTACCCCTCTTGGACAGTAAGTGTCCTAAGTAGACCACTTGCTGGACACAGAATTGTAATTTGGAAGGGGACACCTTGTGCCCCATCTCGGCCAGAAAATACAGAACTGTAAGTGACGCCCGCTCGCAATCACGTTCAGAACGGGCTGTGATCAGTAGATCATCGACATACTGGAGCAGGGCAGTATCAGTTGGCATGTGAATATTGTCTAGTTGTCTCTTAAGTGCTTGACTATAAATACTAGGGCTTTCTGTAAAACCTTGAGGAGCTCGTGTAAATTTATAGCTTCTTCCATTTAAACAGAAACCGAAAAGGAACTGGCTGTCTGGATGAATGGGGACACTGAAAAATGCGTTCTTGAGATCGATAACAGTGAAGAACGTAGCTTCAGAATCAATGGCTGTCAAGAGGGATGAAATATCTGGGACTACTGGGTACTGGGGTATGATACATTTATTAAGTTCTCGAAGGTCAATCACTAATCGATATACTGGAGGTGCATTTGGATCAGTACGTTTCAGGACTGGAATGATAGGAGAATTACATACGTTGGAGTCAGTTTCTACAACCACTCCTTGGGCAATAAGTTCGTCAATAATTTTGGATAAGGCTGCTACAGCCTCAGGTGGCAATTTGTACTGTCTGATTCGCGGTAAAACTACACCTTGCTTTAGAGTCACACGATGGGGTGTGATATGCATACAACCTACATCAGTTGGACCTTGCGCCCATAAATGCTGTGGTACATTCAATAATCTTGGATCAAAATCTCGTAATATATAATGACCTTTAAAGTCTCGCAAGAACAGGCGGACTCCTTCTGGGGAACAACAAATGACTGCTCCTAATTCTTTTAATGTCTTAATGCCTAACAAATTTTCTGGACAAGATTTCGTGAGTAACAAATCAGTAGTTCGGGACAATGGACCAACTTCTAGAGTAACTGGTTTCGATATTTCATTAACAATAGGCTTTCCTGAAAATCCAAGGGAAACATTTCTAGAGCCTGAGAGCGGAGCCCCTGGAACCTCGTCATGACTGATGGTAGTCCTACTTGCCCCTGTATCAATCAGAAACTTTCTGTCTTTCCCTAATACTTGACTGTGTACATCGGGACCCTCTTGATCTACAGGTATCTCGATGAGAGGCAAACCTACCTCCCTCTCTAGGCTGTTTCATGAATACGGCTGATAATCTGGATACTCTGTCTGTGCATACTGGTACATCTGCTGTGTAACATGCTGTGTTGCAGCGATAGGCTGCGGTGCTGTAACTGTCTGTTGTGCATTCTGTGGTGGCTGAGAAGTCTGTGAAACTTGTTCTTGTCTAGACGGACGTGGTCTTTCTTTAGTTTTACCAGTAGCTATGTTGTGTTTCAGAACTGCACACTCGTTTATGAAATGACCTGGCTGTTTACAGTAATTGCAGGTCCCTTTAACGGGAGCTGTAGGATGACTGGCTTGATTCGGACCCCTCTTCTGACTGTCTTGTGGAACCGATTGTGCAACTAATACTTTCATTTTCGTGTCTTTCATACGTCTCCTTTCGTGTTCCTGCTCTTCCCTGATTCTGTTCTGGTGATACTGGAGCATTTGAAGCATCTGTGACGGAGTATTAGCTTGCCACGTGCTTTCAACTTTCAATACTCGATTTTTAACTTGTGAACTTGAATTCTCGACTAGTTTGGTAACAAAAAGATGAGGGTACGATTCACTACTTGTTTTCAGACCACTATTAATAATAAAACATTTTTCAAATCTAGAATAGAAATCACTAGTGTCTTCATCTTGTTTCTGTTTACAAGCTGAAATGGCATCCCAATCTTCCTTTTTCGTGGCTAGTAATCTTGGCAAAACTTGTATCAATAACTCGGGCAATTCTTTAGCTTTCCCCCCAAGACCGGTACCTGGTACGCGTGTATTATCTTCAGCTTCTAGAGCTGTCCAATCTATCTTTTTCTCTCCCACCTCCCATTCTTTTTCCTTGAGTTTTTCATATGTGCCCGCGGGCAACAGGACCTTTAACATTTTAATGATATCTGGATACGTGTATTCTCCCATACGGAGCATGTCTTTTAACTCACGGTGGAACCCTGCTGGATCTTTATCGTGACAGGGAATTAACTTCTTCATCTCTAAGAGTTCCATCTTAGTGATGGGGGTGTAAACAAATACTCGTTCTAGATCACCACCCGTTGTCCTAACTGGGTGTACTTCTCGTAACGGATTCTGTCTGTCTATGTAAAATGATTTACTGTCTGGAGGTGAGACGTGAACAAAATGTGGATTCAGAAACGTTCGATATTTGTGGCGCTGTTCTAGAATGACACTAATTAAATCAGTACCTAGACCTCTCCATCTATACTGGAGTAACTCATTCAATACATCATGTAGTGGACCTGGATCAGAATGCTGTTCCTCATACAGTGTAATGAGGTGCTGGATCATATACGTACCCACCAGTCGCTGCTCGGCTGGGGGCAGTTTCAGAAACATTTGTGCCACTATTTCGTCTGGAAAAGTGGTAGAATCAGTAGTCCACCGGACTGCTGATAGGACTAGTTCTTGTTCATGCATTGTACTGAGCTCACTATAGCCTATTCGTGATTTCAGAATGTAATCGGTAGCTTGAAATACTTGTTCAAGAGAACCCTGTTCTGGTGCTGGAGGAGGAAAAACTTTCTTGTGATCTAGGCGTGAATGTCGGTCGGAAAGTCTAGTTCTACCTACATACGCTGTTCTGGAGGGATTCTCGTCATTTACCTCTTCAGTAGAAGAGTCGTCTTCTTTCTCGGTTACTTGTGTTGCTTCGCGTTTCTCGTGTAACTTTATTATTTCCCTACGAATTTTCTTGTACATACTCTCTATACAATTTTGTGTCTTGTGTCTTCCCTCGGCTATATGGTCACTCCACCTGGTCAGGACTTTCATTTCTTCTTGATCTTTTTCCGGACAATCTTGCTCTCTAATTAAACAGTTAATTAAAAACTTTAAAAGCATGAGCTGAGTCTCGACTTTTCTTTGAGCCATGGCGTCGCGAATACTTTCTGGATTCACTCCTGTACGGATAAAACGATATATTTTGTCTAGATGTTCTCTCATATCGGGCAGGGTGTCCAAATAGTCGGTCACCCGTCTTAAACGTAATGAATATATGACCATGGTACCATCACCTGGAACTGGATCATAACGACATTCGGTAAGTGCTCGCTTGATATCTGTGAATGTATGAACTTTTGGCGTACGCTGTAACGCTAGTTCATGTAGCGTCATACGTCTGTGTGGAGGCGGGGTACCAGGAGGATCTCCCCCCGCGGCTCCTAAACTAGAATCGTCGGTGGGTACTGTACGTGCTGGGAGAGTGACTGATGTAGCGGGTACATGTACTGTGGGCTGGGCCGGGGGTGCTGTAACGTGAACTGAACCCACGGCCCCGGTGGCTGGAGGAACAGGAATTACATTATTTACAGGAGCAGGCGGAACAGGATTGGCATATTCTGGGACTGTATCGTCCAAATAGGACGAGAGAAAAATATCAGCTGCGGTCGGTTTGTGACGTAGCTTAATCGGGACCAATGGCGGCGGAAAATTACACGGTGCTTCCGGGGTTGCTTTTGGCAAGCCCTCGGCAAGAAGAGGATACATACCCTTAATAAGGGCATTTCTCTGTCTGTCTGATTGTTCTGCTTTAACTCGTTCACCTACTTCGATTAATTCCCTTTCTTGGGCTCTTTCTGAGGACTCTCTACTTAATTCTGTTTTTCTGATTTCTTTTTCGGTTCTTTTATGAGATTCTTTGCGCCATATCTCGATGGCATCTTTCTGGGACTGTCTGGCTTTCTTTTTCCATAATGCCTCTTCTACTCGCATGATGCACTCGGCATCCCATGTACCTGATACGGGCCATCTATATTGCTGTTCTAATTCCTTGGTATAGTCCGCCCATAAGTCTAGATATATTATGGCATCTAAGCCATGCTTGTGATACATAAAATGTCCTGGACTGTCCCTAGGCGGGACAGGAACTGCTTCCTCTAGTAACCCTTTCCGGGTCTTTAACTGACGTAACTTGGAGAATAGAGGCATCCTAGACTTGAATCCGAACACAATACAATACACGATAAACACAGTAATGACTAGAAAAACAAATCACTCATACCACGACATTGAAATAACATTTAGAATAACAGTTCGGAGAGAATATTACCTGGTATACTGAAAACAGAAACATGGATTTCTCGAGAACGGAACTTACTAGAATTACTAGATGCACTGCTAAAACAGTACGAAACATACCGGTCCCATAAAGAGACACGTCAGGACCCGCATCCACCTAGGTGGACACTTCGGACTGGATCTGTGTACCCAAACCCACTGGACCAGAGACAAATTAATTGACCCTGTCTAGATACTACCCCAGCAACGGTACTCACCGGGCAGCAAGAACGGAAGGCCTCGGACTGGACGGGACTGCTACGACGTCGGACTACGAACTTCGGACTTCAGTTACAGGTGGGCCTCCGGATACCTCGGACCTTGTACTCTCGGCTTGGGCTCTGGTCGGGACTCGCCGCGTTCCTCACCGCCTCGTCTGGATGCTGGACCGCAACCTCCGTCTCCTCCGTGGGCCTGAGGGATACTTGAAGCAGAAATATCTGCACGTGCACGGTATGGTTCCGTCACGGCTGCAGAGGGTCAGGGGGCCTGCGTGGCTTCGCCGGCGCGTGGGGAAAGGGCAAGTACCTGTTCGGGCGCCATTATGTGGTAAATAAATAATTAATTACCGGTACTATTTTTGAATACAGTGAATAAAACAGATAGCTCAATAAATAAGAGACAGGATTCGAGGTATCTTGAGTCTTACAGGCTTTAATCAGACATAAGGGAAGGGACAGGAACGGGATAGCCTGCACGGAAATGGAATGGATGGCAGCTGCCGGGGGCAGGGGAAAATGGCAGGATCGCAGCTTTCAGTAACAGTACACAGTATATATACTAAAACAATTACATTACATTCAATACAGTAGGCGTAGCAGTAGGCGTAACTCGTAGCAGTCGCGAAAGATAAGGACGAAATGGTGTAACAAGAAGGCGTGTACAGGGCGTATACATAGACATGTGATGTAAACGTCACAGAAATGTCATAAATGGGGCGGAAACATGGAGGGGGCTACTTGAGCAGCTGGGACCTTTAACCTAGTGGTGCGCGCAAACGGGCAATGACGTGTTACCAGGGAGAACTGGGGCTATGACTTCTACGCTAGGAGAGGAGACTAAAGTCTGCGGTGTCAGCACGACATGTACCTATAGCATATCTAGTATCTGGTATTTGGAGTACATGTTGATAGAATCCAAAAGTTATCAGGGCAAAGGCTACTTGACACTAAGACTGGTCCGTGCATAATTCTACATGTATTGCGTGTACTAGGAATATTCTATGAATATTAATACAGTATTTCTCTTACATGGAGACAGAAAGGCTAGACCATGGCTGAAACTATTGATGCGATTCAGTAGCTTAGGAATGCAGAGAAGGAGGGCTGGACTGATAACTAGAAGCATAACATACTCTTGGCAGACTGGCAGGCAGAGCCAGGCCGGGCCGGGCCCTGCGAGGCAGGAAGTAAGTGAAGGGTCAGGGATGCAGGTGGGGGCTGTATCGCTCCTCGGAGAGGGTTTCAGGAGACTGGAGCTGAATCTGATGTCCGGGCCCTTTTGAGGCCTAGAAACGGGGACAATGCGATGATTTAACGTGCACACTGTAAAATGTGGCAACATAGGCCTAATACTCGTTGCTTTCACGAGAACTGGAAACTGGCGTACTAGAGTTGGACACAACTATAATTGCGTCTTTAATCGATCATAGGGGGATACATGCATATCGATCATGCACATATAACATAAGATGGGGAACACGTAGGCACATATAACATGGCAAAATTTACTTTTCCACAAAGTGCTGAGTTCATCCAAAGAGCCAGGTCCTGAGGTCCTTCTTGAATTGCGACAGTGAGGGTGTTCTCCTGAGGTGGATGGGTAGGGTGTTCCATGTCTTGAAGTTGAGGTAGGAGAAGGACTTTCCTTCAGTTCTGGTCTTACGATTTGTGGGACGGTAGGCAGGGTGAAGTAGCCAGACCGGATGTGTCTCTTGGGCATGTGGAATGTGAGACGGTAAGTCAGGTATGCGGGTCCGGCATTGGGAAGGGCCTTGAATGCGTGGGTGAGGAGTTTGAAGGTTAGTCTTCCGTAGACTGGAAGCCAGTGGGGGTTTCAGAGGTGTTGCGTGATGTGGCTGCAACAGGGTTGTTGAGGATTAGTCTTGCTGCTGCATTCAGGACATTCTGGAGTCTATGGAGGAGTTTCTGGGTGATGACGTAGAGTGCGTTGCAGTAGTCGAGTCTGCTGATGATGGGGGCATGGGTGACTGTCCTCCTGTATTTGTTGGTGATCCATCTGAAGGTCTTTCGAAGCAGGCAGAGTGTGTTGAAGCAGGCCGGGGAGACGGTGTTTATCTGGTGGTCCATTGTGAGCGGGAAGTCCACTACAATACTGAGGTTTCGTGTGTGGTTTGTGGGGGTCTTCCTAGAGCAGAGAGCCAACAAGAGCCATTCCAAGTGGAGGGATAGCAACATGGGGGGAGGAGAGAAGCCTAAAAAGGTGACAGCTAGAAAACAGATGCACCCTCATGTTGTGCTTGAGCAAAAATACAAAAAACTGTTCTCTGAAAGTGTGCACTGGAAAGACGCAAGTAAAGAGGTAAAGCTGCAGGCGAGGGAAAGATACAAGATGCAGTAGGCAAGCCATTGAGTAGGAAGCAAGCAAATGAGAGTAAAAGTAAAGCCATCCAATGGTCAGCAATGGGTGGGTTCACATCCACCTATAAGCCGACAATCGGCCCTTTTGCAGACTAACAGCTGTCCCTGTCCAATGGGAAAGACCTAAAAAAATAAAACCGTCAACAAATCACATTGAAAATGTTGTTCCTGAAGGCTTAATTCCTGTGTCTTACGTCCACACAAAGAAACATTATTTTATTAATTCTGTCCTTTCCACTTTCCAGAGTAAGATACTAATATACTGCATATTTATATTTGTTGTCTTCACAGGCAGCATGCCCCCAACTACACATTTCTATTAGGAAAAAGAGCAGCTGTTTTAGTTGTTTTTGTTTGTTTTAAAATTGTCTTTAGTTTGGGGTTTCCACATGTTCATATTTTATGGTCTCTCTAAGCACTTACATTACATATTGCTGCTTCCAAAACAGTGTCTACAGTGGAAACATATTTATGCTAAGAACGGAATAAATAATTTTCATTCCAAAGAAGGAATCATTTTTTATGCATTGACATTAAACTATGCAGGGCTTTCTTTTCATTTCCTGCATTTGCTGAGATAGTTAGACCACCTGAGCACAATTCTGACCTTTAACGTTGAATACAGCAATCCATAGCTGAACCTCTGCAAAGTGTTTATTATGGTACTGAATCCCTTGTCCAGAGTTTGTAGGAACCTTTGAAAAGCTTGAGAAGTATCCATAAATGTGTGGAGGTCGGAATGGCGTTGCAAATTGCTCAGTCATAACAAAACGTCCGGCACTAGTCAAGCCAAACTTCCCATAAGATGCACATATATATATATGTTAAATAGCTTACATCAAATATAATAATAATAATATTAATAATAAAACCATTTATAAAGCGCCTGGTTACTCAAAAACAGTGTGTCCCCGCGCTAAACACTGCAAAATAACTCAAAGGAAAGAACAGAGGTGAGCCAGAAAGGGGATGGGGAAAGAGAGGGGATTATGCACGTGGAAAGAGAAAAGTTTTAAGTCTTCCCCGAACCTGATTTTAGAGGGTTCCATCCGGAGCTCGAGCGGGAGTTCGTTCCAACATTTGGCAGCCAGGAATCTGAATCTGAATATGTACTTTACAGTAGCGGCTGCTGACATTGCGAAGTGGTGGGGGCCAGGGGGAACACAAACCAAACAAATCACGAAAGACAGAATTATATATAAAAATGCACTTACCTGCTGCTCCGACGGCTGCCGCCTTACTTCATGATCCTCGCCTCCCGGATTTCTAGGAACTGCTGCACAGAACCTAGATACCAATTCCAGAGCTGCTCTTATGCTGGGATTGGTCTGAGTGCTCAGGCAGGGACTGGGAGCTGGTCTTGGTTCTCCACCCGGCTGTAACTCACAGCTTCGGTTGCAGAAAAGCTCAGTGCGCATGACGGTTTGGCCGGCCCCAGACAGCTGGCCAACCGTCATTTGCACTTAGCATTGCCCACCACTCCCCCTCCTCCCTGGTGCTGCAGTGTTAGTATGGTTGGCCCCACCCCTCGCTTCGCTGGCAGCCTGCAGGTAGAACATAAAAAGGATAATAAAATTGTTTTATTATAATTTTTTTGTATTTCTGGTTTGCCTGAACTGGCTTTCAGCCGTGGACGATGCTTGTCTGCCATGACAGAGTAGCCGCACCTGGACTTTATACAGCTAATTTATACAGCTGATTAGAAAGTATGTGTGGCCTCCGACATGCATAGCCTCAGATTCTTTTTAGGAAGGGATTGTATTATATTGTATTGCAACATTTATATAGCGCTCACTACCCCCATGTGGGTACACTGTACCATAGTGCTTCCGCGCCCTTTGACAACTGTGCGCTTTATCCTAGAGAACTTATATTGAAACCAAATGAGCCATAAATGTTTAATGCAACAACTGGAGGAGCAGGCTGAATGCAGGAGGCAATGAAAGGAGAGCTTTGAGAATGTGGATGTGAATCTGATGGCAGAAAAGGAGTGGGGTTCAGAGGTCACTCACTGGGACATTGTGCAAGCTCACGTTTTTCTCCTAAGCATATACTGGTAACTGTAACTGATGTAACTATATAACAATATTCTGAAACAATGTCCTGTCTCATGTAAAGCGCTCTGATACCTCCAGGTCTAGCCAGCGCTATATAAAACTTTTCAAATAAATAAATAAATAAAATAAATAAAGGTAGAGGGGTGAACTCTACATCAGATGTAGTGGGCGGTGCTGACGCAATACGGATGCAGCACTATTCGTTGTTGATAAAATATTATGTTATTGAGTGTTTGAGAGTCAGAAAGAAACAGCACTGGCCCCCTGCTCTGCCAGACTCGTTAAACCACTCCAATGTAACCCGCACATCAGCAGAAACAAGGAAATTCCTCCTCAACAGGCATGAGAGAGTCTGAGACATGCTTGCTGCTGCCAGACCCAGAGCCCCCGGCCTTGGTTTCGTGCCCCTGCTCAGTAGCGTAGCCAGTGTGTTATGGGCAGGGACATCTTAAGGATTTTGGGGGCCCTGGGCCAAACATATTTTGGGGGCCCCTGTTCACAAGAGCTTTGAATTTATGATCCAAATAGAGCCCCTGTTTCCCACGCAGTTTCCGCTTCCTCAGCTGGGTTAGCGATCCAGTTTGTATCATAGGCATTAGCCTATATATTCCCGATGTAAATTGACGCACTCACCTGATAGCGGTAAGATTTAGTGTTTCCTGCCCTGCTACTAGGTTTTTAATACTTTTAAAATTGTAGATGTTTGCTGAATTACTTTGCGCTTTTTAAAAAGTTTCTCCTACCTGATTGTGCTGAGGGCTGGGGCTACTATCGGGCTCCTCACTTCCGCCTACGCAGTTTCCACTTCCTCAGCTGCGTTAGAGATCCAGTTTGCATTATAGGCATTAGCCTATATATTCCCGTTTCAAATGGGTGCGTGCAGCTGATAGCGGTAGGATTTAGTGTTTCCTGCCCTGCTACTAGGTTTTTAATACTTTTTAAATTGTATATGTGTGGCTGAACTACTCTGTGCTTTTTAACAATTTCCCCCACCTACGTGCACTTGCACTTTACTTGATTCTGCTTGCCTACACATCCTTAGCTGCTTCGATTCGCATCTCACTTTTCCTCCAGTCTTGGTCTGCCGCGGCTGATATGCCGATTGTGCGGAGGGCTGGGGCTACTATCGGGCTCCTCACTTCCGCCCACACAGTTTCCACTGCATCAGCTTTGTTAGTGATCCAGTTTGCATATTAGGCATTAGCCTGTATATTACCGGTGCATACGGAGGCGGGCAACGGGAGCGCCAAAGGCAAGCCCGTCTGTGCCCGGAGGCATCCAGCGCCCGCCATGCTGCCCAGTTCCCCTCCGGTGAGTTTCTTCCACTATATTACAATAGGGAAAAACTGCTTGCCTTAGGCGGCGACCATTATACAAGTGTACAACGGCTGATCCGAGCTTGGAGGTAGACTTTCCATGCAATAAGTGCAATTGGTCTCTCCTCCAGCCCAGGAATCTCACACCCAAGATCCTCCCACACAACAATATGTATAAAAACAATAAGAAAACAGATGACTTAAAGGCCACCCCATTAAATTGTTGCTCTATGCAAAAGCATGAACCACAAATTTATGGCCTACTTTTAGACAAACAGCCTGATCTTTTATTTCTCACTGAGACCTGACTGTCTGAAGCCTCCAACCCTACTATCACCTCAGCCATCCCTACAGGTTATAAAATCCTTAGGAGGGACTGAGCGAGTGGGAAGGGGGGTGTGTCCCCATAAATTACAATCAAAAACTAGACTGCTCTCCCATCCCGATGGAAAACATCGAGGGTGCAGAGTCCTTAGGCTTCCGCTGTACCTTATCCCCCATCATAGCATAGCTGGTTTCTGATTTACAGACCTCCCAGTGCAATTGGAAATGTTATTACTACGCTTAATACAGCCACCACCTCCCTGGCCTTAAAATAAAACTACTGCCTTATTCTGGGAGATTTCAGTATACATATGGACAATGAAAAAGACCCTCTAACAATTTCCTTTTTGGAGACGCTGCAGGCCTTCAACATATTTCCATCTATTTCTTCGGCCACCTATGTGAGGGGCCATGCCCTAGACCAAATCTTTCACAACTTTGACATATCAGTAAGCTTACCTCTTCCCATTATCTGATCTGACCACCTCCTATAACAATTCGTCACTCCCAACTCTGCGACAGCCCCTCGGGCTAACGCAGGGCAGAGGTTCCCTAATTACAGGACATTCCATAAAATATCCATCCCGATGTAAGCAGACACCCTCGGTCTTTCCTTTGGGTAGCTGTTTGGCTGCCCTACCTCGGTTGCCCTCTCAATAGATTCATGGCTCCGAACCAACATTGATGCAGTGGTACTGATTGTTTCCCGCTCCTCAAAGAGTTCGGCCCCACCAGCTCCATGGTTTAATGATTCCCTCAGATCTAGCAAAAGAAATAGTTGAAAAATGGAATGGAAATGGCGTAAATCCTACCTACCTGAGGACAGGAAGGTGTATTAAGACAACTTAAAAGCTCATTACATTCTCGTGAAGGCAGCCAAGAAAAACTTTTCAAACCAAGATAGACAATGCCGAAAATAGGAGTAAGGAAATCTTTAGCATAGTTAAAACCTTTACCGCCCCGAAAGCCGGCACAAAGGAAGGGCCATGCACAGAAGAATGGTCTAAGCAAATAGCTCAATTCTTCCACAAAAAGATCTCCATGATCCAACAAGCCTTCACTAAAATCTCAGAAAAAGAACTGACCTTCTACCTTGGTTCTAATAGCATATTTCGCCTCTTGGATCCTCCATCTTTACTAGCTTTCCCTGAGTTTCAGCTTGAAGAGGCACTGACCCTTCCCCAAAGCATTAAGTCTGGCTCTCCTACCGACCCATGTCCAGCGAATATCCTGAACCTATTAGCTGCCACCATAAACCCCACGGTAAACCAGCTCATTAATGCTTCCCTCTCCGCAGGTAACATGCCGACATTATGGAAGCATGCTAAGATTCTTCCACTGATAAAGAAGGTTAACACCAAACCGAGGGCCCCTGACAACTACAGGCAAATCTCCTTTCTTGTGGCGCTCTCCAAAGTATTAGAGAAGCATGTAAACAAGGCCCTGCAAAAACACATTGAAGATGTGAAGCTCCTCGTGAGTCCCAATCTGGTTTCAGGGCTAACTACAGTACGGATTCCACTGTGCTGGAAGTGACTGAATTTCTCATCCCTGGTTCCGGGCATGAATGTAGGTGTCCCTCAGGGCTCTATTCTCAGTCATACCCTTTTTAATATATATCTATCCCCCTTGCATTTCTGGTAGAGGGTGCCAAAATTGTTTCCTAAGCTGATGACACTCAGCTGATTTTTACTTGTGAAAAAGCAACTGACTTTCACGGGACAATGATTAGGTTTTGCCTCACAAAGGTTTTTAATTGGCTTAAGATCAATCAGCTGAAGTGCAATCCTGTAAAAACTGAAGTTGTTTTCTTAGGTAATACAGAAAAGCCTGATGGGAGCTCTTGGTGGCCAAAAGACCTGCCCCCGACCACGGAACAGGTAAAAGTAAAAAACTTAGGAATTGTCATAGACAAGACATCATGGGCTTTCAAATCCTAAATCTAACTGGCGCTTGCTTTAGCTTACTCCAGATGCTAAATAAAATCCTGCCACTGTTACCACTTGAAAGCAGAAAGGGCGTGATGCAGGCTCTGGTGACATGAAAGCTTGATTATGTCAAAAGCTTGTACCTCAGTCTTCCCAAATCCCTTATCCAGCGCCCACAAGTGGTACAAAACGCGGCAGCCACAGACATCCTGAGACGTAAACCCAGATCTAGTATGACCCCTATTCTTAAGTCTCTACACTGGCTCCGCATAAAAGAACGGATCGACTTCAAAGTGATGACCAACTTCTTTAAAGCTTTCCCTGGCTTAGGAGCCGGCTACCTAAATAAGCGCTCTAAGCGCTACACAACATCTAGACCCCTAAGACCTTCCATTGTCAACCTGGCCATCATACCTTAAATATGCCAGGCCTGCACTGGAGGGAGATCCCTCGGCTTTCTAGGCACAAAATTGTGGAATAGCCTCCCTGAATCTCTGAGAATAACCACAGTTCTACTCTCTTTCAGGAAGAACTTAAAAATCTGGCTTTTTAATAACTGATGGGTCTTTTACGCACGTTTTCCTCCCACTGTCACGCGCCAGGACACTCTAGTCTGAATAGATGCTCGCTTTATTAAATACACTATTTCATTTAATTAGGACCCTGACAGTGCAAAAGAACACTCGTTAAAATTCTACGGGCCTTATTTATGAGGCCTTGCTTCACTTTAATGCTGCCGGTGTGTCACTTTGTAAACCCCTGCACCACATTATACCTGCACCAGGTATAATATATGCAGGGTGGGTGTTGCCCCGCAGAAAGCATCGTAGAAGTAGCACATTGAAATCTATGAGAACACAGTGCGCCATTGCATCAATATCTTACACCTGCCTCACAGCAGGTGTAAGACGGATGCAGGCAAGCCCCATGAGAAAGGACACATTGCTAGAGTTGCGTCTATTTTCAGACACACCCCAGCAATGCATCACATTTGCACCTACAGATATTCAGAAATACTGAAGTTTCTGTAACTCCTTGTGACATGATGCGTCATATACTAAATATGACGCATCCATCGTGTCGCAAGGAGGGCGCATTAAAAAGCGACGCATCCCTGTTTTCACACAGCGATGCATCACTTCTCATAGATAAGGCCCTAAATGTGTTTTCATCTAATATTCAAGGATAGTTATATGTGTTTTCAATAATGTAACAACAGCAGCAGCTCACGAATATTACTGCAAATAATCTCTGTGACGCCCTCTCATTTCTTATATGTTAGGCATTGTTTTGATCCAAAAGAAACTTTTTTTATGTATATTGCATGAAAAATAAACACAACATTTCTCTGCAAAATGTCTGTACTAGAGTCTCACACATCAGGTACATAAAAAATAAATGAAAGGAAAACAATATTTAAAACAATCTGTTTAAGCAACATTCAAGGTCATTAGGGCAAAACTGTGGAGAACGGAGTTGACTGTCAGGGGGCCCCCTGAAAGGCTGGGGCCCTGGGCCAGAGCCCACTTTGCCCATGCATTAAAACGTCTCTGGTTATGGGCCCTAATGCGAGCACGAAATAGGCACCCGAGTTGCTGTTTGAATAATAAGATTCAGCAATAATCAGGTTTTAGCAGGCCCCTCAGGTCTCTGGACCCTGGTGCCACTGCACCTGCTGCATCAATGGAAGCTATGCCCCTCCCCCTACTGCTGTAGCCCAAGAACCTTGGGCCTTATTTATGAGGCCATGCCTCACTTTTACGACGCCGGTGCGTCACTTTTTGTGACGCATCAGCAGTGTAAAAAATGCGCCATGTTGCGTCATATTTACAAAGTGACGCATCTAGGTGGATGCGTCACTTTGTAAAGCCCTACGCCACATTATACCTGCGCAATTTATAATGTATGCAGGGTGGGCGTTCCCACGCCAGAAACTGTCGCAGAAATGACGCAGTGAAATCTATGAGATTTCAATGGACCACTTCTAGGACGCAAATGCGTCAATATCTTACACCTGCCTCATAGCAGGCGTAAGAGTGATGCAGGCGCATTTAAAATTGGGACTTGCCCATGTGTAATGACCGATTGCAGGAGTTGCGTCACTTTTGTGACACACTCCAGCAATGCGTCATTTTTGCGCCGACAGATATGTCTGAAATACTGACGTATCTGTAACTCTTTGTGACAGGATGCTTCATACTGTAAATATGACGCATCATTGGTGTCGCAAGGAGTGCGCAAAGAAAAGTGACACGTCGCTGTTTTCACTCAGCGATGCGTCACTTTTCATAAATGAAGACCCCTGACTTCATGCCAGATACTGCTGCATTCAGAGGAGCTGCCGTCTGCCCTAGCGCTCTGCCCAATATGAGAAGAGTCGCACTGCGGGGCTGGGGCCAGGACACACACACAGGATTCTCCAAAGGCGACCACCGCAATCGCAGTGATGTTATTTTAATATGTTAGACACTACTTAAGAAAACGAACCATTCTCCCCGTGGCATTTTCTTTTTCTTCACTGTTGTCTGATTTCTTTTTCTTGAAAATTCACAGAGCCAAAAGACAAGCAGCATTTTCAAGATTAGAAAACCTACACCAAAGGAGACTGTTTTCTTTTATCGAGGTGGATAAAGGGGAAATTGAGGGCATCGCAGGCCTTTGGCAATTTTGTTCCTTCATGAAATTGCTAAAAGTTGGATAGTCTGCCACAGATTGGGAACAGCAGTGGAGAGAGAGAGAGTTTACACTGAGTGGCTATTGCAGAATACATGGTATATGGGGCGATAGGGCTATAGCCAGAAGTATGAGGTTTGGGGGGCATGGCCCTATATAATTTTATTTATTTATTTATTTGCAAACTTATACCGCGCTAGGACTCGACTCCCGAAGGAGTATCTCCGCGCCTCTGGCATCATCTAAGAGCAAAGGAAACCCAAACATATAACGGACGTCCCTAAATAGATGACCTAATACTGAAAGAGAAAAGTTTTTAATTTTTTCCTGAAAGGAAAGTGTTCTCTGCATAGTTTGAGTTCCATGGGGAGATCATTCCATAGCTTCGGGCCAGCCACTGACAAAGCTCTGCCCCCTTGTCTTGTCTTGTTAAACTTGGGAACACATAGTAGTTGTTGATCTCCAGATCTAAGAGATCTAGAGGGGACATATAAGTTGAACTTTTTAGTCAGATAATCGGGACCATTCCCTGTGAGTCACTTGTGAATGACACAGCATACTTTAAACCTCACCCTCTGTTTCACTGAGAGCCAGTGGAGTTTGATCAACAGAGGTTTAGATGGAGTACGAGCAGGGACATTAAGAACAAGACGTGCAGCGGTGTTTTGCACAACTTGTAATCTTGCAATGATCCCCTCGTTGGCAGCTAGCAGCAAACCATTGCAATAGTCTAATCTACTCAACACGAGCGACTGTACCAGAGTTCTTCTGGTGGTATCTGGAAGCCGGGGGAACACTTTCCGGAGAAGCCCAATAACATGGAAGCAGGAGCCAACCACTTGATTTCCATGTTGTTTCAAGGCAAGCTCCTGATCCAATTTTACTCCAAGATCTTTTACAACCTGTTTGGGCCCAGGGACTGGGCCGAGATCTTGAGGCCACCAGTCAGGAGTCCACAGGCGTTTAGCTTCCCCGAAGAGCATCACTTCCGTTTTGGAGACATTGCACTGCAGGAAGTTTAATGCCATCCAATGGGCCACCTCTTTCATCCCCCTGGCAAAGGAGTTTTGCACTTCAGATGTCATCGTTTTAAACGGAAAGAGGAGTTGAGTATCGTCCTCGTACGATACCGGGATGAAGCCGTGGGATCTCATGATGTTAGCCAGGGGGGCCACGTAGATGTTAAATAACGTGGGGCTCAAACAAGAGCCCTGTGGCACCCCCTTTGAGATCTCCACCTCCTCCGACCGATACGGACCCAAGATGACACTCTGGGTACGCTTTGTAAGAAAACTCCTTAGCCAGGCCAACGCCTTGCCTTCCAGCCCGATGTCAATTAGTCTGGAGATCATGATGTCATATGACACGGTGTCAAACGCCGCTGACAGATCTAAAAGCACCAGGATAACAGAAAAACCTCTATCCTGTAGCATATGGAGATCGTCAGCGACGGACAGCAAGGCAGTCTCGGTGCTATGCCTTGGCCTAAACCCAGACTGAGAGGGATCTAGCTTCCTGCACTTTCGATATAATTTGACAGGTGCTGATTAACAAACTTCTCAGTAAGCTTCCCGACTAGAGGGAGAAGTGAGATTGGTCTCAAGTTTGTTAATTCAGTCAAAGGGATGGTGTTGTTTTTCCTCAGAGGTCTCACAAGTGCATGCTTCCAATCAGGAGGAACTTCCCCTATGCTCAAGGACAAGTTAACTATGTGTCGAATTCCGGCACCCAAATCATTAGCCAATATTGGCATGATGCGTGTCGGGATGATATCTGAAGGGCACCCGCTCTTTATTTGAGTAGTTAAGGCAATGACCTCCTCCGTTGATATGGGAGGAAATTCTGCAAGCTTACCAACGCAGTTCATTTGTACTCCGGTGAGTGACTGAGCAGTGTTGTCAGCTGAGGCCATGTTATTACTATTGTTCTTGGAGGCCAATATTTTATCATATATTCCCTCAATCTTTTTAGTGAAGAACTGAGAGATATTGTTGCAAAGTTCCTGGGATGCTATCTCCACGGTCTCACAAGCAGCAGGCTTAATGAAGGTTTGTAGCACTTGATATAAAACTTTTGCATTTTTACCTGCTGCTAATAATTGGGCTGCTATATTATGTTTTCGTGCAGCCCGAATGGCTTTATGATAGCTTTTTAGAGAAATCCTATAGTTTTCCTTATCCTCAGTCTTGCGAGTAATCCTCAATAGTTTTTCTAACTTTCTCATAGTTAGTTTTAATTGTCTCAAATCATCCATATACCAGACTTCTTGTTTGGGAGCGGGTCGGGGTTTAAATGTTCTTAAAGGTACAACGTAGTTTATAGCCACTGTCACCGCTTCATCAAACTTGCACAGTGCCGTGGTAGCATTGCCCCCACATTCATCCCAACTGGGTTCAATGTATTTCCCCCTAAAACCCTCTAGTGTTAGTTTATGCCAAGGTCTCCTAATGTCAGCCATCACATAATGACAAGAAGTGGTTCAGGTTTGGAAGTAATGGTTTTCTATCTACAGAATGTGTTTGAAAAAATCTTTACATTTTGATGATATTTTAAAATAGGCAATATATATTATTATGGGGTATGGTGTGATTCTCAAGTGTTATGGAGGAGATGGGATACAAATAGTTAATTTTAAAACATGCTAGTCAAAACTCGAGTTAAAGTAAAGACACTTTAACAGTGGGTTGAGGCTATTACCAATTATTCCTTGAAACACTTGTACCCAGTGTTGCAACTTGATCATATTATGCCAATTACCTTACACGAAACTGAATGAGAGTTAAAGCCAGGCGGATTGATAGACCCTCCAATGGGGTATTTATGATAGTGTGTATGCATATTGCATAATAAAACATATAGCAATCGCATTGATAAAAATGGGATATCATTTAAATATGGCTTTAAAATGAATTTGGAGTTCCTTCCCGAAACGTTTTCAGCAAAACGATGATAAATAACACATGGTTCAACAATGCAGGTAAAAACTGGATTTTATTAAAGATGACTCCGTAGGTAGAGTGGCTGTTGGTTCACTAAGCAATGGTAGGGTAAAATATATGTAAATAGTACATTTTAAAGGACGTCTGGTCAAAAGCATTAGTGCATTGTAATTAAACTTTATTGTGAATGCAATAAAAAAAAGGGGCTTAATAAACAGCTCACCACTGTGGAACCCAGAACATATCCTTGTACCCACTTAGTGCCCAACAATTTAGCTGCGAAAATCTGACCCTGACAATTTTTTTCCAGATCTCAACAGCTCTACAAATCATTGCCAATATGTTCAAGTGACAAAATTATAAGCCTGTCCTTTCAAAAATGACAACCTTGAGTGTACACACAAACACACACAAAGCCTGTACTTAAATGGACACTCCTTGTAGACTGATTATTTATTTTGTGTTCAGAGCATTATGGGGCCGATTCACAGAACTAACTTAACACAAAATCATAAACTTACTACTTTTGGTATTCACAGAAGGCATTTAGTAGTAGTAAAGTTAGGATTTTGTCTTAAGTTTGACTTAAGACAAACTTAAGACAAACTTAAGATGGACTTAAGACAGACTTAAGTCAAACTTAAGACAAAATTCTAACTTTACTACTACTAAATGCCTTCTGTGAATACCAAAAGTAGTAAGTTTAGGATTTTGTCTAAAGTTAGTTCTATGAATGGGGCCCATAGTCCCTAATTCTAGCTCACCTACGCCCTTGAGGATTTGATGGACAACAACTAAATGTACTGCCTCCCAAACACGCACCCTATGTGCTCAAGGTAAAGCAAACATCAAGGCAGGATGGCATGAATATTCAACAGATAGAGGCAGTCTTTGGAGAGCATTGAAAATAGCAATTGTGTAAACTCAGAATGTCAGAGCAGTGGTGGCTGGGAGGTTTTATAGTACTGGGGCATATATGCCAGCCCCAAACTGCACTGAGCAATCAAGCAAAGCTTGTAAACCTCACTTCCCCCGTACTATTTGGTGGGCTGAGCGGTTATACCAGATAATATTTTTGAGGAGTGGGAAACTAATAATGTTAGTAATATCTTAATCTTATGTATGCACGGCAAAGCCACGTATTTTGCACAGCGCTGTTCCTTAGAGCACAGTGCTCTGACGTTTGAAGAAAGCACTACCAACAAAACAAAGATCGACTGGTACCAGCTCGTGCTGCCAAAGAAAGAGAAACAGTTTCTTTCACCAAGTGACTTTATAACTGGTGGTAAATGCACTTGCACTGTTGAATTTCGATTGTGGAAATGAATATATGACGTTACAATGCAAACAATTACAAAGCATGCTTTTACAATGCAGTTTTTAAATCGCAACTACTATTACATTGCATGATTTTACAAAGCATGCCATTACAACGCATTTTTAAAAACTACCATTACAACGCTTTCCATTACAAGGCATTCCATTACAAAGCATACCATTAGTACGCATAATACTTTTAGGGCAACAGTAGGTAAGTGTTGGATAGTGTAGGGGTAAAAATGACTATTCCCACTCCAGAGAGTGCAACAGTAGAGTAAGTGTTAGATAGTGTAGGGGTAAACATTACTGTTCCTATCTACTCCAAAACCAATACTCACCCTAAAACTAAAGAATCTCCATTACTTACCTTATAATGTGTTGTAATGACATGCGTTGTAATGGTATGCGTTGCAATGGCATGCGTTATAGTGACATGCGTTTTAATGGCATGCGTTGTAATGGCATGCGATGTAAAGGCAGTTGCATTGTAACAGTTGTATTGCAAAAGCAGTGCAATGTAACGACTGCATTGTAATGGATGTTTCCCTGGGGAAACTCCCTGTTTCATTGTCTGTCCGACTCCAGACTGGCACTCCTTAAGGCATCCTACAAACTGCAGCTTGTCTTATCTGGTGCTCAAAGAAATAAGATCACATCACCTCCATCATGAGGGCACTTTGTTGTCTCCTCTTGAAGCTGGCCTCATCTCTAAAACTAGCGGCATCGAGTACAAAGTCATCACGACAAACACTCCACTTATTTTGCAGAAAAGCTCACAGTCTCTGATGGGCCTTTTGAGAGCCAGCTGGGACACCATCAGAATGCAGACTAAGAAGTGTAGAAAAGTAAAAACAAGACATCATGCCTTCCCACTGTATGCTCAGGGGCGTAGCTTGGTCAGTAAGATTGGGGGGGGGTATGAGCTTCAGATTTCCCAACAAAACCTCTGGCATATAATATATTATATGACAATATGGGCGCATAGAGGGGCTTAACAGGCAGTCAAAAGGGTGAGGACTTTGGATTGGGAGGAGTACTAAGTGAGAAAAACACAATATTTTGTCCAATCTAATATTTTTAGGGCTTTGAAAACAGAGATGAGAGAGTGTGTGTGGTTTGGTCAGTGTATGCATGCAAAATCCCCGGATGAAATCCGACAGGCACCTCAGCATACATGACTTCAAGCTCCTGTACCCAACTATTTATCTGAAAATACACCCCCTCCCGAAGCTACGCCCCTGTCTATGCACCCAGGATCTGGAATAGTATCCCTGCATCCCTCAGAGCATCACAAACTCTGATCCAATTTAGCCTCTTAAAAGAACACTGCATCACAATGCATCATCCATCCACAACCCAGCTATCTCTACTATCATTGGTTGGCTTTATGATTATCTTTGACCCTGACCAGTGCTCTGCTGCTTCCCGTCTCGGTTTGTGCTATAGAAATCCAATATACAAACATACATAGAGTTTGCACCAATCATTCAACCTACATTCTCAGATTAGAGTAGTGATTGTCATTCAATATCAGCTTAAAACTGACTGTCTAACATACTAAAGGTATGTATCAAATTCTTAGTTTTACAGTTTCTAAGAAATAAGCACTCTTGCTATTGAATTCATGCTTTTCATTTCATGAAAATATACTCAATCCCCTGAAACAGTGTTATGAAATATTTCACGTTTAACAAATGTATGTTTGGGGTCTCAATCTTGGTTTGTTATTTCTGTCAAGTACTCACATCTGCTAGTGCCACGCATAGATAAATGACAACTTGAATGCCACTGATAATCACCATCTCAGGACATAGACATACTTAACATGGCAAGAATCAATTATATTATGCCAGAGCTAAAATTACATCTGGTTAGACATATCACACAATCACCCCTAGTACTCATACACAGCGGGCCCGATTTACAGAACTAACTTAAGACAAAATCCTAAACTTACTACTTTTGGTATTCACAGAAGTTAGGATTTTGTCTTAAGTTTGTCTTAAGACAAACTTAAGACAGACTTAAGACAGGATTTTGTTCTCAATTGCCAGGTCTCAATTGGAACAAGTCTTGTTTATTTCTGGTTTTTCTGATATTGGAGTTCAAGTGTACGGCAGTCCGCCCCATGAGAGTGGAATGCAGAGCTTAATCGTTTAATTAAAGCACTTAGGCATGAATGCGCATCATAGGTACGAAGACCTTATCAAGGGCAGTCTTGGTAGAGTAGTGATGTTCTTAAAGTTCTGGAGGACATTATCGCTATCTCCATTGAGAAGGGTGGCGATAGCCAAGATGTTAGCCCAGCCAGGATTATTGTACGTCTTTGCTCTGCTACCGCTGAGCCTACTCAAGAGATCCTTTAGAGAACTGAGCAGCATTCTCTCTGATCTAATGTGATGCTTGGGGAGCAAGAGGGTGGCTCTACACAAGCTGCAGGAGCCCATCAATGTCTGGGGATTGGGGTCTATAATTATGAGCTGTACTATGCAGCGGCTCAGCTACAGTGGGTGATGTGGTTGGGTGACGCCGTGGACTCTGAGCGCGTGGATGCGCTGCGTGCGCTGCAGGCTACTGAGGTATAAGACTGCTTGATGTCTTCAACTGTGGGAGGAGGTCTCAAGGTGTGCAAGTTAGAAGAGGTAGTAAGCTATGCTGGCAGAATTATATCACGCAAAGAGGCACAAATACACGTATGCCCGAAATATTCCACTGTGGTCATTACCTGCCTTCAAGATGGAAGGCACCATACATGATAAAGGACTGTGAATGGGGGCTGGACTCACAACACCATGGTACATTAATCAGGTTGTGAGACACTTGTGAAACCTATGCCTACCTCCTGGCCAGCTCCTTACGTATAATGTTCTGGTACACGCTCTGGGTCACACATGGGAGCAGGACCGGATGGAGAACATTGCATCAGGTACACTGTCTACAACTCCTGGTCACTCATGGACATTGGACAAAGGCAGTGACTATGGTATGGAAGACACTACCAACTATCATTTGAATATTGGAGGTAGGAAGGCGCAACGTGTTGGTCAAGAAATGCCAGAAAGGAAACGGACACTCATCTTGGAGTTAGAACAAAGAGTATCCCAAAACACCAGAGTGAAATATACTGAGTTTAACTGCCTTCACCATACATACCTCACCCCAGAATACATTGGACAACTGTTTGAAGAGACTAGTTGACACTGTTCCAGATTCAACCGCATAGAAGCCGACTTCTACTGTAAGGTGTGACCACAGGGTTCCATTGCCACACACTTTGAGTCACAGCCGTGGCGGTGGTGGCTCAGAGATAATGGGGAAAACAATGTTTCCCCCACCAACAGCATGTCTGCTGGGCCTTATGACCAGATCAATACATACGTGGCCTGGGTTATAGATCTGGCCATGATCTTGGTTAAAAGACGTATGTGTTCGTCTTGGAAGTCGACAAGCCCCGCAGACCTATGTGTGGGGATCAAGTACCTGTTGAAATGGGCTATGACTGAGGCTGACAAGGCTACAAAGCATGAAAGGAGGTGTGTCAGTGTGTATGATCCAGGAAACATATATGACACTGGAGGCTAAGTCAGACAAAAACCCATATTGGTGCGATTGTAAAGGCATGCAAGGTAATAATGTAAGAAGCAAGCGGAAAGGTTGTTGTGGTTCTACAGGACAATCAATAAGGGAGAACCCCCCCTTGCGTCATCTGTTGGCCAACAGCTTTATCAATGAGTGCTTGATGTGCAGGCTGGCACCAGGGCAAGCACAGCATCACAGACGGTGGGTGGTCATCGCACAAGTGGGCACAGGTACAAGGTTATTACCTGGCCAACAACCTATTAGAGTTAAAGTCTTGAAGACACTGTTTTTCCCCTTTCTGCTGGTTCATATTTGCGCAGATAATCCTTCTGAATGCAGCAGGAACCAACAGGTGCTCTCACCCGGGCTAGTGTTTGACAACTGCCTCTTTCAGACCATCTGCTGCATATGTAGTGAGTGAAACTTGCTTTATGTACTGTCATATACCCTATAATGCGAATAAAGGAGTGGAATTAAATTAAAGTTATTTTCCTACAGATTTTAATCATACATAGGCGCATTCTTTATCATTTACTTGTTAGCAATTCCACCTTTGTAAATGCATCTCTAACTCCATCATTTAAATTGTATTTTTTTAAATATGCTTGAATATTTACATTAAACGTATATCATTCTGTGTTTAAGATTCCTTTAACAACGTTTTAACTCGAATTTGTAGCTGCTATATATTATCAGATCTATTATCAGCTGTAAAATGAACAAACGTACCTTTATAGACCTCTCAAAGAACTTTTTAACATTTGAAATGTCAATCCAATATTTTATCTCTCAAACAACCAAGCAGCCACAATATTTCTACCCTTTATCTTTTTAACTAATCAATTGTTCATATTAGAACAGCTGGTGTTCTATGAGTACATGCATCGATTCTCGTCTTAATTAACAAAATCCCATCAAAAACTTCATTTTCAAGTCGAAAATGTCTCTTGGCAGAAAGTGCCACTTTTAATAATGACAAAAAGTATCACTCCACTGCTTCGGGTGTTCTTGTAGTCAGTTGAAAACATTGACTAGGTCAACAAGAACTTTAACTCCAGCATCACGGACAGGACGAGTGGGAGCCACGTGATGCTCGTAAAGAAAACCTGACTGGTACATAAAGCAGATTATGGAAACTGACACATCTAACCTGGGCTTCTATTGGAATTCTATAACGCATATTAGCAAGCCCATTATCGCCATTTTAGCAGAAATGTTATCGAGGTTCTTGCTAATATGCCCCTGAGTCATCTTGGGCGGTAACTCTGCATTATTCAATTTAAATTGTATAAAATACTCCACAACATGAAGTTAACTCGAAGGCGTCGTGGGCGTGGGGTTTGGGTTCAAGAAAGGAGACAAGAGAGGTATCATAGGCAATGTCAAAGAGCAGATGGAAATCTGACAGGCAACGTCTGGTTTAAATGTCTCCAAAGGTGGAAAAGCCTTGATGGGGGAGAACTTTGCAAGTAATGTTCCAGTCTTTGGCATCTGACTGGAAAGAAAGTGCAAAAAAAGAGCAGAAGAAAATTTAAGAAGGAGGTTCGTCGGTATATGTGGAATTCAAGACATATGTAGACTGGAAACTATGCTTCTTTAAGCCTTGGGTGGACTTTAGGGAGCCATGCTGCAGTCTCAAAGGCTGGTGAACATCCCAAAAGGAGAAGCCCAACCCTTGAGAGAGAGCTCCTGCCAAATCCCTTCGGCTTGAGATCCAAGGGGCATATTATCAACGGGTAGCGGTAAATATCGTAAATCACGCTTAGCGCAAATTTGATTATCGCTGGGTTACATCGTCGTGCTAGCGGCGTATTAACCCCTTGCATGCGACCGCGATTCTGCACCTGTGCGGCAAAATCGCAAGTGTGCGGGTTCATGACGGCCCCCAGCTGTCATCAGCACACGAGCACCGCGGTGCATGACGGACGGGGGCCGTCATCAGCATGCAAGGGGTTAACAGCGCTCTGCTAACAGGCAATGTACAAACCAGCGATAGACGGCGATAATCCTCAATAGCGTGTGAAATCATCGCTGGATTTCACACGCTAATGAAAAGCTTGATAATAGGGGAGTGTGGACGTAAACAGACGATCAACCTCCCATACAAAACATGGCTAAGTCAACTTTCAAGCAGACGTAAGAATCCGGAGATAACAGCGGTTTGTGCGGGCTTTTTAATTGCTTTGCGGTTCCGAGACCGCGTTGTAAATACTGCAATGTCGTGTTAGCGACATCTTTCATGTTGTTTCATGGAAAGAACGCCTACTCTTCATCTAATTAGCGATTGATATCGCTAAGATGCAAAGCATCATGGTAACGGCAGCTAACATGCGCTAATGCATGTTAGCTTCGCCTTGATGATTGTGCGATAAAACAAATCGCCGCTTTTTTGGCACTATGTGCTGAAAAAGCAGCCTTGTGTCCCTTGATAATATGCCCCCAAATGACCTGAAAGTTCCAAAAGATGCTCTCCAAGCCCTGGACCAATGGATGCGCTGGAGGAGACCGATCAAGCAGCCTGGTGCCTGGCCGTGAACAGATTTGGGTACAAGGAGTATTTATTGTAAGTGGGCTCTCTCTTCGATTGACAGTCGATGAAGTGATCAAGGGCAGTGGGGGGATAGGATCTTTGTGTCTCAGGCTTCTTGTGAGCCTTTCTGCTTGATCTTTAATTCTTTCAAGTTTCTTTAGAAAATTCTTAGCGAGAACTTTAAGAGTGTGGCAGCAGTAATCTTGGGACGAGAGCGCAAAAGCGAGGACCACGGTATCCATGACAGCATTAAAAAGACCATCTCATGACTAATGTCACAAAATGTATCAAACCCAAAAATAAATCATCAAGGGAATGAGCATGCTAGGATACTGATTGTTGAAGATTGATAGCGAGGCAGGTAACGCGAACAGGGTTTTCTCTCTACTTGGTGACTTCTTTACTGGGGAAATACAGTTTATGGGATGTGTAATAAATTGGGGTACTGGTTGCTGAGGGGGATGAAACCCTACTGAAGCGGCAACCCCAATTCTTGTCAGGGGTGAGGCCCAAGCAAGCCCTAAATTAACCCGTGCTAAACCCTCTGGTAGCTTGGCATGTATGCCACACTTCAAATAGTAATAACGGGAAAACACAACACAAGAAAATTCCTACACCAACTTAGGAAAATAAAGTAAATTTTAATAACTAAATTAGGACCAAAACAAGAAAAATCAAACCAGGAGAACTAGAGATAAGCAATTTTAAAAATATAAGTCAAAAAGCACCAACTGTGGACATTTGATCGCCTTAGAGTGGGACAAGTTCAAAAGTTTAGGCCGATCACGATGGAGTGCTGGCCTGCTACAGGGACCCAGTTAGTCCCGCTGAACAAGAATACATTTTAGTCCTGCGTCGTGATGCACCACACACCAGCCGGTTTTAAGGAAGCTGCGGGGCTCTCGATGCAGAGTCCTACATTGTTGTTGACGATGTAATTGACTGGGGGCTTGTGATGCGAATGCTTGAGCGGATTATGCATCATGCTGTAGCGGTCTCTGGAAGACTTTGGGCAGCGATTTGAAGTCTTTTTTGCCAGGAAAGTCCGTACAGCAGAGGGGATGCATCGGTTCTGCTCTTGTTTGCACTGCACACCAGAGGAGACGTGTTGCTTTTGCTGCATCCACAGATGGCTGGGAGAGCACCTTCAGGCCCACATCCAAGGGTCCAGGACTGGAGTGGCATCACTTGGCAAGTTAGGTCTCCCAGATCGCAGTGTCCAGGTGCTGGGTTCAAGGTTGTTGGAGCCTTCTGTCCCTGAGGTTCTTGTCAGTAGGCCAGCCAACTAGGACTTGGAGTCTCTCTTCTGGTCCTAGCTGAGACCCCGAAACCGGTCCTAGGATGCTTGTTTCCAGTCCATGGAGGTCCTGGCTTGGCAGTTCGGGCTGGATTGTTCCTATGGGGCACAGTCAAGACTGATTTGCATATGGCTGGATTCAAACTGAAATGGCATGGTGAGCAAAAAAATGATGGATTTAGGCCCAGATCTCTGTACTGGGGTGAATGTATGACATTGTTCTGCATTCTGTCCATCAACTGTTGTTTTTGCATTTGTTACCCCGAGTGGGACGGGTATGCTCAGACATGAGTCCCGTGCTCTCCATGCCACTAGAATCAAGCTATCCTGGCTGATGAGGGCTGAAAGCCCGAAATCAGTCCTAGGATGCTTACTTCCAGTCCAGGGAAGACCTGGCTTGGCAGTTCGGGCTGGACTGTCGCCATGGAGCACAGGGTCAAGACTGATTTGCATATGGCTGGGTTCAAACTGGAATGGCATGGTGTGCAAAAAACGATGGATTAAGGCCCAGATCTCTGTACTGGGGTGAATGTATGACATTGTTCTGCATTCTGGCCATCAACTATTGTTTTTGCATTTGTCACCTCGAGTGGGACGGGTATGCTCAGACGTGAGTCCCGTGCTCTAAATGCCACTGGAATCAAGCTATCCTGGCTGATAAGGGCTGAAAGCCTGAAACCGGTCCTTGGATGCTTGTTTCCAGTCCAGGGAGGACGTGTCTTGGCAGTTCGGGCTGGACTGATCCCATGGGGCACAGGGTCAAGACTGATTTGCATATGGCTGGGTTCAAACTGAAATGGCATGGTGAGCAAAACAATTATGGATTTAGGCCCTGATCTCTGTACTGGGGTGAATGTATGACATTGTTCTGCATTCTGTACCAACAATTGTTCATTTTTGCCTAGGTTCAACAGATACAGGTCGAGTCTTTCTCATCTAGGTGCGAGGGTATCAGGAAACAAGTCTTCACAGAAGAGAAGCAATCCTTCAGAGCATCAGTCCAGAAGAGTGGCAGTCCTTTCAGCAGCACAGCAGTCCTTCTTCCTGGCAGGGTCCACAGTCCAGAGGTGTACTCAAGATTTGGGGTCTGAAGTCCAACATTTATACCTGGATCCACTTTCAAGTGGAGGAAGTTTCTAGGTGTTTCCACCCCCCCTGAGGTGTCAGGTGTTCTCTTCCTCCCTGTCCTGGCTTTGGCTTGTCTGGGGTCACAATAGACTAGTGACACACAGTGGAGCTCAGAGGTCAGAGGTGAGAGGAGCTCTGCAGGCTTCATACAAACTGAAGCAGACAGGACTCTGCACCCAGGGCTCAGGGGGAGGTGGGGCTCAGATGGGGCCACAGGTACGATAGAAGACCCACTGGCTGCACCAAGGGCTTGGGGGAGGTGGGAAGTCAGATGTAAAGTCAGATTTTTAACCACAATTCTGAAAATGTCACTTGTAGAATATGGCATTTTCTTGTCCTAACCCACTGGTGCCTGCTACCTGTTCCTGGGTCACATGACTAGGTGTAGCTGACAGTTGATCTTTGTGACTTCTTTCTTACTGTGGCCCCATCCTAAACCCACCTTCCCTTGAGCCCTGGGTCTGCTTCAGTTTTTATGCAGCCTGCACGGCTCCTCTTTCACCTCTGTGCCCCTCTGTGCGCCACAGTCATTGTGCATGCACGGCTAATACACACTGCGGGTCTGGGATTGGCATCTCTGGTAACAACAAGTGAGGGCTCTGCAAACAGAAGTGGTTTACTGAAATCAAGGCAGGCAGGCCCCCCTGCTGCTGGATGGCAATTTGTGTTCATGTTACTTCAACTAATATTTTTTTCAACTCAGCAGCAATGTTTGTGTATTTAGTGAGGCTGAATGCCTATTTGCCGACATAGCGCCTCAGGTGAACCTCTTAATGAGGAGAACAAAGGTGTGGGCCACCTGCAGCATACACAAACTGCCTGAGGCTTACAGTGCTTAATTTTTAGCAAAATAAGTGCCAATGCTAACGTCAAGAGGCCACTGTAACTTGCACCACCCAATGTCCCTGCCAGCGCTGACAATGACTGCACCAACCAAACTAGTAACAATCACACTTCTAATGTATATTCAAGTAAAAACACAACTGTTGTTGTGCACATATTTAAATTAGACAAACAGCGCCACCATGTGGGAGACTGTCATATGTACCAGTGTTGACAATTAAGTGTCGGTGCCGTGCACCGGAAACAACCTGCTCAAATTAAGCGCTGCCACTCAAAGAATGCTGCCAAATATTGGATAACAGGCTAGTGTCTACTTGCAGCACATACGTGGCTACTTGGGACAAAGGGTTAGCGCCTCGCATGAAGCTCAGAGCTAAATACCTAAATTCAGTTCCAGCGAGCATGAGTAACTGACTATGGTAAAGGGTATCTCTAGTATCCTCTGAGCCCCCCCATTCTCTATATGCGTGCTGGTGTCTGGAATGGAGGGGGTTGAGGATGATGTCATAACATGTTAGTCAGTATGTGGGGGCAGGTGACGCTGTATCTGAGATGTAATAAAGAAGATATCATTCCCTACCTGAGAGTCCCCTGACTCATCTGAGAAGACATAAGGGACAGAGTGAATGACTAAAGGACATGGTGAAAGCCAAGAACAGAGTCAAGGAGAGGTAGCAGAGTCAAACACCCACTGCTGCACAGAGTGTATTGCTCCCAGAATGGGATCCCGCACTAACTGATAACATGCATACTCTGAAAGAGGGGTGCATAGTGTAGCGCATACCTCACAGTATCAAGGTGGCTGCCGATGGAAAAGAAATAGAACATTGATAACCACTGTTTGGGCCTCATGTAGAAAGATTTCAAATAACAATTCTTAATTTTTAACTAACAAGAATTTACAATTTTGTATTTCTTATTTGGAATGTACTATAATGGATTCAGTAGAACTGGTCGTAATTTGCAATACAAATCTACCAGTGTACTAATAGGTTGATTCTCAAAATACCAAATCGTAGAGGGTCAGCATTCGAACTATTGCATTGATATGCATGAAGTAGGTTGGAAATCGTGACCAACCATGATTGGCCACAACCACAGGGATGGTGGCTTGCTGGGATCAGTAATTGCTTTTAAATAAAGCAGTTTTTTAAAATGTAGCCCATTTTCCAGAAAAGTAAACAGGACACATTAAAAAAAAGGTTACACAAGTCTTTTTAGGAGTAGGCAGTGGTCCCATGGACTATGGAAGAATGTTTTTTTCAATATTTAGAGAAGATACCGTCCCCTGCAGAGCCCTTCCCATTTGTGAATGACCTACCACCTCCTTTAAATTGGTGGTAAAATATTGAGGTTTTGCTAACGGATTTTGGTTGCAAAATAAGAACATGTACCATAAGGAATCCGTATTTGAGAAGGACCCCTGAGCACGCTCCTCCGAAACACCAAATTTAATTTATTAATTTGGAAATCTTTTTCCAAATAGTTATTTGGTTTCGTACATTTCCAAAAATGTTTTAGCCATGGCAAATGCTCAGCATTACAGAACCAGAGAGGTTGTGACCATTAAACCACTATGCACAGGAAGCCCTTAGAACCTACATCTAATGAGAAACAATAAGAACACCTCTCAAGCATCCAGCACAGCGTAGATACACTCTCACTATTGACTGGGTATCACCGCACTCACGACAACACTCTCCTCCAAGCCGCAACACACAAACACCCAACACCACATGCTAGACAGTGCCCTGGACACTCACCCAACAAGGCACAGATACTAAACATAGTTGAATGTCACAGTGGAACTAAACATATTAATGAACTACCACAACCTCTGGCAGAAGACATGAGCTGAAACAACATGTGGGTGCAGGCTGGTTGTTTGGCCTCCCCCAATTAGCCAAATGAAGACTTCACCAGTTTCAACTCTGTTTCAAATCTCTCATTGTAACTCAAAGAATCAGGTATTCTTGACCACTATGTATTCCTGGTCAGATGTCACTTTAAACAAAGTCTCACCTTTCTTCTTATGATCTTGTGTGGTTTCTTCCCCCTGCGCGGGTTCTTTTCAGTTCAGCATCCGGCGCAGGGCTCAGCCTTGGCTCCCTCCACCACTAGGTTCCCTTGGAACTACAACAGGTAAGCATCAATCAAAAAACATATTAGAACCATTAAGTTTGTTACCCCAACCTCTCCTTTCTCTTGCTTCTTCTTATCTTTCCTGTCTTCCTTCTTAAACTGTAGGTCTCCTTTGGATTCTTCCTTTTCTTGGGGTTACAGGGGCCCATGTATTAGGAACTAGAATGTTCTTAATACTACAGATTAAGATGTTCGACTCATTGAAGTGAATCCACTCAAGGCGCTATCTCTTTGCCCCACTTAGCCACCCCTGTGCTGCAAGTAGGTACCAGTCTCTGGTCCCATCTTTGTTAACATTCTTTGGGTTTTGCGGTTCCCTTCTCTGAAGGCATCGTTTCTTAACCCAGACATTCTATGAGGGTCATCCTCCTCCTGCCAAGGACACAGGTTTCTGAAATGTCAGTCAACCCTTCCTGAGAAGCACAACTTCTTGGTGTTAAGATCCTTTTATTAGGTTTATCCTTTTGACATCCCATTAGGATTTCTTCAGTTTTCATTTTCTCTCTTACTTTTCAAAATTCTTCAAAGTGTTCCATTTCTATCTATCCTTTTATCCCTTTTCTGTATTGAAGGCTCCTATTGTCCTCGAGGTGAGTCTTTCCTGCTCCCGCAGCTATCTCACACAACACCCACACTTCCAACGCACTGGTTGGATTACTCCAACCTCCCTTATTCACCACACTTGTCAGTAATCAATATACTTCACACAACACCCTACAGTTAGTCTAGGTTCCTAACAAGACCATAATCTCAATAGCCTCAGGTTCATTCTTTATTTTATTTTATTTTATTTATTTTTGACATTTTTAAAGCGCGCTGCTACCCGGAGGTGTCCTGGCCCTTTACACCATATGATGTGGTTGTTAATCCTTTCATTCTCAAATCTTATTTTTGGGATTGAACATTCCCTCCTTCCACCCTACCTCATTTACCAATTCTTGCTAGACAGGGCCTTGCCCCGGCCTCTTGTCCAGCTGCTTTCCTTTGGAGCCATCCATTGACCGTCACCTTTTTCCTGGTTGTTTTATGTCAGCATCTTCTTCTTCTTTCATGCACTGCATTTATTATGCTGCATCGGGGCAAACTGAGTGCTGGAGTGTGAGGCAGTGTGCGCCCACCTCCCTCCTATATGAAAAGACTCCCTTGAGCTGACGAGCTCTGGTTGATGCACCTGCGCCCAGAGAGTGGTACTGAGACCAGAGAAGACTTTGTGCAGCATCTCCAGCACCCCCAAAAAAGTGTTGCTCTCTGCTGAAGAAGGACAATTATCCTGAAACACGTGTCTAGAGATACACAGCACTGGCTGCACCAAGAAGGGTGAAAAACCAAAGCCTGACACCGAAGAAAGTATTATCATGCACTGCATTTATTATGATGCATCGGGACAAACTGAGTGCTGAAGAGTGAGGCAGTGTGCGCCACACCCCTCCTATTCTTCTTCTTTCATGTCTTCTGCTCTTTAAATAGATATTTGAATACAGCAACCCATAGTTTCTTTTTGTATTTGACCTCCTCGCCCACTTTTTTAAAGAATGCATATATTCTATTTCTATTTTTCTATTTAAAACATTTTTAAAGCGCGACAGCTGCCCCAGCCAAGAGGCGTCCCGGCGCTAACAGCAGATAGACAACAGCAACGCAGGGGGGACCAGAGCAGCCTACACAGTGGGAAAGAGAAAGGTTTTAATAGCTTTCCTAAATTCAGAAAAGTTGGTAAGGCCTCGAATATATTCTTTCCATTTCTTATGCTACATTTGTTTTTACAACAAATGTTCCGATTTTTTTGGGAATTTTTTTGATATCATTATCACGTTATGAACCTTTCTTTTTTCTTACAAATCCTTGGCATACAGGTGGGTGTAAATACAACTATTGACAATTTGAGTGTATTAAATTCTATCCAAACATTACAAACGTATGTTTGTTCTGCAGATCGCCACATTTGATGAATATAAAGGATAGGAGATAGCTGTGGAAATAGATTTAAGACAGCGGGAAACCTTATTAACCATGGGGGCTAATTCACGAATGCCGTTACAGTGGTTCAGGCAGCCAGCAGACATCTGTCTAGTTCAGATGACCGGATGAGTAGCAAGATTTACAGGAAAGATCAGAAGGAGAGGAAGAACTGGGAAGAGACTTGGTAAGTAGTTTTCAGGGGGTAGTTTTAGGGCTCAGGGCGGAGAGTAAAGGGCAGTTTTTAGGACTGGGGGCAGTTTTAGGACTAAGGGTGGGGGGGTTGGTGTCAGGGTAGTTTTATGGCCTATGATCAATTTAGGACTTAGGGCGGGGGCGAGGGATTTAGGTAGTTTTTTTGGCATGGGGAGCAGTTTTAGGACTCAGGGCGTGGGGCTGGGGTTGGGGTAGTTTTTTGTGCTGGGGCATTTTAGGGTTCAGGGTGTATATATATATATATATATATATATATATATATATATATCTCCACAACTTGGCTCAGTTCTGGTGACCCCTGGCGCTCTCCCACCGGTGCGTTTTCCTCGGCAGAGCCCTGCCGATTTCAAATTCCAAAACTCCCTTCGCAGGTAATTGAAAACGCACTCGAGGATTTTTCTTTTCACAGATGTTTTATTGCACCCTTGCTCTCACAGATACCAACGCGTTTCACCGCCAACAGACGGCTTGATCACGGTCAATCCTCCTCCCCTCTCATCCACCTATAAGGTGTCATTGTGCAAAGTCATGTGATTGAATTTTTCTTATCTTTGTAGGGGAATTCTGGGTGATGTAGTTTGTATCCCATAATTGTATCAACAGACACAGTTATTAACCACACACATTACTATGTCATTCTATTGATTAACAAAACGCTCACACATTATTTGAATGTCACTCGCCCTCTAGTGGGCTGCCGTTTTTCGTTCAGACCATTTCATGCCCTCCAGTGGGCTTACGACAAGTTTCATATGTGTTGTGCGTTACTCTCCCCTTAGAATAGCAAATCATTAATTACAAACTCCCATTGCTAACCCGTTCCCTGTATCTTATATGGTAATACTCAATATCCTTGACATTACCTATCCATTATACGAATTATTTTACATATATACAAATATACAAATGAAGTCTCCCCTTGTGATCCTGCAGTGACACAGGTTCTTATTTACAAAATTTCTCATAGATGCACATAAAGTTCTTCGCTCTGATTAAGGCCTTCCGGATGCAGAGTTCTGAAGTTTAATATTTGTCGAGATTCCCTACATCTCAATTTGCGTTCTCTGTCCCCACCTCTCACATGTGGAACAATGGTTTCTAATGCATAGAATTTCAGAAGCTTCCAGTCCCCGTTGTGTGATGCTTCCATATGCTTCGCAACGGCGTTTGCTCTGTCTTTATTCGCCGTCGCTCTTATGTGCTCCAAAATTCGCAGCTTCAGCTCCTTTTTTGTGCTGCCAATATATTTTAGTGCACATGGGCACTCGATCACATATACGACGAATTCTGTCTTACAATTAATTAACTGTTTGATCACCCAGGTTTTCTTATTTGGTAAAGTCACTTCTTTCTTGTTCACTGCAATTTGGCAAGCCTTGCATTGCTGACATTTTTGAAATCCTTTTGTTTTCAACCATTGAATTCCCTTTTTCTTAATTTCAGGGTTTTGGTGGTGGCTGTGCACTAGCTTGTCCTTCAGACTCGTAGCTCTTCTATATGTTATTTCCGGATGGTTTCCCACAATTTTTCCTACAGTCTCATCCAGATGCAATATTCTCCAATTTCTCCTCAGAATAGTTACAATTTGTTTAGATTCCTTTGAGTGGTCCATGATGAGTCTCACTTTCTTATTTTCAGGTTGCTTTGGTTTAACTTGCAAGGTATCCTCCCTTTTCGTCTCATTTGCTTTCGTCCAGTATTTCTTGATGACACCTTTTTTGTAACCTCGTCTGGCGAATCTTCTCGCCATTTCGCCACTGTTTGCGGTCCACTCTTTTTCCTCCGAGCATATCCGACGGAGTCTCCGAGCATATCCGACGGAGTCTCAAAAATTCCCCGTAGGGGATATTGTTTTTTACTGAGGCTTGGTGAAAGCTATCCGCATGTAGGGTTGCGTTCGTTGAGGTTTCTTTCCGATAGAGTGTAGTCTCTACTTTGTTTTCATGGATATAGATTTTGGTATCCAAGAAAGTTACTTCATCCCGGCTGATTTCGTATGTAAATCTTAAGTTCGTGTCCGTGGAGTTCAGTATTTTAAAGTAGGTCTCGAATTCCTCTGCTGTTCCGTCCCATACTATCAAAAGGTCATCAATGTATCTTAGCCATTTAGCTATCTTCGATACATGATGATCGTTGTCCGGATGCCAGGCCACCTGTTGCTCCCACCATCCCATTGTGGGACACGCAAATGCTGGGCTGAAGGAGAACCCCATCGCACAGCCCTTGACTTGCTGGTACACTTCTTCCCCAAAGAGAAAGATATTTTGGGTGAGGCATAGCTCAATCATGTCCAAGAGCATCTGGTTATGAGCGTTGAGTTGTATGTTTCTTTCTTTGAGAAAGAAGGCACATGCCTTTATTCCAATGCTGTGCTCAATGTTAGAATACAGGGCGACCACATCCATTGTTATTAACATGTAGGTGGGTTGCCATGATAGGTCTTGTAAGTTTTTCAAGAGATCCCCAGTGTCTCTTAAGTATGAGCTTAAATTCAGAACGAATGGCATCAGGAAATGGTCGATGTAATTCGCCACCGGTTCCATAAGTGAGCCTTTTGCCGAGACAATCGGCCTCCCTGGTGGTTTCAGTGGGTTCTTGTGAACTTTGGGAAGGAAGTAAATGGTCGCTGTGACCGGATGTTTCGTTGTTAGAAATTTACTTTCATCCACATCAATTAGATTTTCCCTGGACCAATCCATTATTTTTTTATCCAAATTTGATTTGAAAATTAGAGTGGGGTTTTGTTCAAGTTTCCTGTAATATAGTTTGTTTCTCAACTGAGAATGGGCTTCGATGATATAGTCTTTTGTGTCTAAAATAACAATGTTTCCACCCTTATCGGCCATTTTTATAGTAATTTTTTGATCCTCCATGAGGTTTTTCAGGGCAGCCCTTTCTTCCATTTTTAGGTTGTCATGAAAATTCTTGCCTTTGATTTTATAGATGTCCTGGATTACCGCCTCCTGAAAAAGGTCAATCTTGTTGCCTTGAGGTAATTGCGGATAGAATTTGGACCGCGGTTTCTTTCCACTGAGGCCGGCTCCTATTTGAGGGCAGACAATTTCTTCAGGAATTGCTTCACTGTCATCCATATTATCCAGATTTACAAGTGTCATAAGCGCTGGTAAATTACTCGTTGTCAGTCCTTGCGCTTCCATATTCATTTCCGGTTGCTTTTCCTTTTTCTTTTTAACATAATTCGACATTTCTTGATTTTCTTCAAAGATCTTTGCCAGTTTAATTTTCCGGATATATTTATATATATCTATGCGTGTCTGTGCCATATCCATTGTTTCAGTAGGGCAGAAATTGATACCATGTTTGAGCAGTGTTTGTTCATTTTGATTTAGGGGACGAGATGATAAGTTCATAATCACTAGGTCATCTGTTGCTTTCTGTTCCTGCCAGTTTATTTCAAGATTTTCTGGCGCATGCTCCTGGTTTTTGTCCCGATTTCCTCGGAGGAGCCACTTCCTCCTGTTGCCTCTCCTGGTTTTTTTGATGATGTCGGGGGACCTGATCTTGGCACCCATTTGCGCCCTCTGCCTCTGGCTCTCCCTCCTTGACCTTGGCTTTGGTTCTGTTCCCACAATCTTTGGCTGAGAACGAGCCTCATATCCCCTAAAAAATCCCTGGTAGATTGGTCCATATTTTCTTCCGTTCCCTCTTCATTCGTGCCCACCGATGTTAGTGAGGTTGCACTTGAACGACTTTCTGAATTCCTGTGGCTTTGTTTCTGGCTTTGAAAGATATCGAATTTTTTCGCATATGTAAAAATGCGTCCATGGATGTAATCCTCCTTGTCCCTTTGATATTTCATTTCCTTACGAATCCTTACTGTGTCTTCATGTTTTTCCACATATTTTTCCAGGTCACCTTTCAGTTTCATCATCTCTTCATTCATTTCTATTTTGGACAATTCCTTCTCTAATTCTTGTAATTCCTCCTTTATTTTAGCCAAAGATTTCTCCAGATGCTTTACTAGTATTATCATCAATCCCAATGAGGATTCCAAAAGATATTGTCCCCATTCATTCAGCAGTTCATCCGTAACATCCTGTTGGCTAGGCATTAATGATAACCTCAAGCCCCTTGGCACTCTCTTTACTTCCAAATACTTTTTTATAGTGATTAGCTCCCACCATTTATTTATCTCCTTTTTGCTCACTTTTTCCCAAACCTTCAATTTCGTTCTAGTGTCCGATTTCTGTGTGTTTTGTTTGTGCATTTCCGATTGCTGTGTCACTGCATTTTCATCAAAGAGAGAAACTAGTTGCTCACTTCGCTTTGCTTCTCTCTTCTCCATTTTGTACTTTGAATCTTAACTGCAAGAGCCGCTTATATTTGGTGCTCGCAATACATATAGTCCGCTTTCCTTTTCTTCGGACTTGTACTGGAATCCTCTCGAGGGGCTGAATAACTCTGTAGCTGCCGTTTGCAATTGCTCCCACTTGCAATCCTATGAGATTGTATACAAATGTGGCCGCTTCCTCGGCGCTACTGATTCCTCCTTTGTGCTCGAAATGAACCAGATCTAGGCATATATCGCCCGTTGCTTAGCGCTTCTGTGCAGTTAGGGATCAGAAACCACTCCCGTGCTTACCTCCACCCTCCGATGTCGGTCCGCCGGTCAGCTCCTTACTCCTTCCCGCTCAAGTCCGCGCTGATTCTTTTCCTCATCTGGCGTTCACCGGGTCCGCCTCCAAAAGCTCTCCACAACTTGGCTCAGTTCTGGTGACCCCTGGCGCTCTCCCACCGGTGCGTTTTCCTCGGCAGAGCCCTGCCGATTTCAAATTCCAAAACTCCCTTCGCAGGTAATTGAAAACGCACTCGAGGATTTTTCTTTTCACAGATGTTTTATTGCACCCTTGCTCTCACAGATACCAACGCGTTTCACCGCCAACAGACGGCTTGATCACGGTCAATCCTCCTCCCCTCTCATCCACCTATAAGGTGTCATTGTGCAAAGTCATGTGATTGAATTTTTCTTATCTTTGTAGGGGAATTCTGGGTGATGTAGTTTGTATCCCATAATTGTATCAACAGACACAGTTATTAACCACACACATTACTATGTCATTCTATTGATTAACAAAATGCTCACACATTATTTGAATGGTCTGAACGAAAAACGGCAGCCCACTAGAGGGCGAGTGACATTCAAATAATGTGTGAGCGTTTTGTTAATCAATAGAATGACATAGTAATGTGTGTGGTTAATAACTGTGTCTGTTGATACAATTATGGGATACAAACTACATCACCCAGAATTCCCCTACAAAGATAAGAAAAATTCAATCACATGACTTTGCACAATGACACCTTATAGGTGGATGAGAGGGGAGGAGGATTGACCGTGATCAAGCCGTCTGTTGGCGGTGAAACGCGTTGGTATCTGTGAGAGCAAGGGTGCAATAAAACATCTGTGAAAAGAAAAATCCTCGAGTGCGTTTTCAATTACCTGCAAAGGGAGTTTTGGAATTTGAAATCGGCAGGGCTCTGCCGAGGAAAACGCACCGGTGGGAGAGCGCCAGGGGTCACCAGAACTGAGCCAAGTTGTGGAGAGCTTTTGGAGGCGGACCCGGTGAACGCTAGATGAGGAAAAGAATCAGCGCGGACTTGAGCGGGAAGGAGTAAGGAGCTGACCGGCGGACCGACATCGGAGGGTGGAGGTAAGCACGGGAGTGGTTTCTGATCCCTAACTGCACAGAAGCGCTAAGCAACGGGCGATATATGCCTAGATCTGGTTCATTTCGAGCACAAAGGAGGAATCAGTAGCGCCGAGGAAGCGGCCACATTTGTTTACAATCTCATAGGATTGCAAGTGGGAGCAATTGCAAACGGCAGCTACAGAGTTATTCAGCCCCTCGAGAGGATTCCAGTACAAGTCCGAAGAAAAGGAAAGCGGACTATATGTATTGCGAGCACCAAATATAAGCGGCTCTTGCAGTTAAGATTCAAAGTACAAAATGGAGAAGAGAGAAGCAAAGCGAAGTGAGCAACTAGTTTCTCTCTTTGATGAAAATGCAGTGACACAGCAATCGGAAATGCACAAACAAAACACACAGAAATCGGACACTAGAACGAAATTGAAGGTTTGGGAAAAAGTGAGCAAAAAGGAGATAAATAAATGGTGGGAGCTAATCACTATAAAAAAGTATTTGGAAGTAAAGAGAGTGCCAAGGGGCTTGAGGTTATCATTAATGCCTAGCCAACAGGATGTTACGGATGAACTGCTGAATGAATGGGGACAATATCTTTTGGAATCCTCATTGGGATTGATGATAATACTAGTAAAGCATCTGGAGAAATCTTTGGCTAAAATAAAGGAGGAATTACAAGAATTAGAGAAGGAATTGTCCAAAATAGAAATGAATGAAGAGATGATGAAACTGAAAGGTGACCTGGAAAAATATGTGGAAAAACATGAAGACACAGTAAGGATTCGTAAGGAAATGAAATATCAAAGGGACAAGGAGGATTACATCCATGGACGCATTTTTACATATGCGAAAAAATTCGATATCTTTCAAAGCCAGAAACAAAGCCACAGGAATTCAGAAAGTCGTTCAAGTGCAACCTCACTAACATCGGTGGGCACGAATGAAGAGGGAACGGAAGAAAATATGGACCAATCTACCAGGGATTTTTTAGGGGATATGAGGCTCGTTCTCAGCCAAAGATTGTGGGAACAGAACCAAAGCCAAGGTCAAGGAGGGAGAGCCAGAGGCAGAGGGCGCAAATGGGTGCCAAGATCAGGTCCCCCGACATCATCAAAAAAACCAGGAGAGGCAACAGGAGGAAGTGGCTCCTCCGAGGAAATCGGGACAAAAACCAGGAGCATGCGCCAGAAAATCTTGAAATAAACTGGCAGGAACAGAAAGCAACAGATGACCTAGTGATTATGAACTTATCATCTCGTCCCCTAAATCAAAATGAACAAACACTGCTCAAACATGGTATCAATTTCTGCCCTACTGAAACAATGGATATGGCACAGACACGCATAGATATATATAAATATATCCGGAAAATTAAACTGGCAAAGATCTTTGAAGAAAATCAAGAAATGTCGAATTATGTTAAAAAGAAAAAGGAAAAGCAACCGGAAATGAATATGGAAGCGCAAGGACTGACAACGAGTAATTTACCAGCGCTTATGACACTTGTAAATCTGGATAATATGGATGACAGTGAAGCAATTCCTGAAGAAATTGTCTGCCCTCAAATAGGAGCCGGCCTCAGTGGAAAGAAACCGCGGTCCAAATTCTATCCGCAATTACCTCAAGGCAACAAGATTGACCTTTTTCAGGAGGCGGTAATCCAGGACATCTATAAAATCAAAGGCAAGAATTTTCATGACAACCTAAAAATGGAAGAAAGGGCTGCCCTGAAAAACCTCATGGAGGATCAAAAAATTACTATAAAAATGGCCGATAAGGGTGGAAACATTGTTATTTTAGACACAAAAGACTATATCATCGAAGCCCATTCTCAGTTGAGAAACAAACTATATTACAGGAAACTTGAACAAAACCCCACTCTAATTTTCAAATCAAATTTGGATAAAAAAATAATGGATTGGTCCAGGGAAAATCTAATTGATGTGGATGAAAGTAAATTTCTAACAACGAAACATCCGGTCACAGCGACCATTTACTTCCTTCCCAAAGTTCACAAGAACCCACTGAAACCACCAGGGAGGCCGATTGTCTCGGCAAAAGGCTCACTTATGGAACCGGTGGCGAATTACATCGACCATTTCCTGATGCCATTCGTTCTGAATTTAAGCTCATACTTAAGAGACACTGGGGATCTCTTGAAAAACTTACAAGACCTATCATGGCAACCCACCTACATGTTAATAACAATGGATGTGGTCGCCCTGTATTCTAACATTGAGCACAGCATTGGAATAAAGGCATGTGCCTTCTTTCTCAAAGAAAGAAATATACAACTCAACGCTCATAACCAGATGCTCTTGGACATGATTGAGCTATGCCTCACCCAAAATATCTTTCTCTTTGGGGAAGAAGTGTACCAGCAAGTCAAGGGCTGTGCGATGGGGTTCTCCTTCAGCCCAGCATTTGCGTGTCTCACAATGGGATGGTGGGAGCAACAGGTGGCCTGGCATCCGGACAACGATCATCATGTATCGAAGATAGCTAAATGGCTAAGATGCATTGATGACCTTTTGATAGTATGGGACGGAACAGCAGAGGAATTCGAGACCAACTTTAAAATACTGAACTCCACGGACACGAACTTAAGATTTACATACGAAATCAGCCGGGATGAAGTAACTTTCTTGGATACCAAAATCTATATCCATGAAAACAAAGTAGAGACTACACTCTATCGGAAAGAAACCTCAACGAACGCAACCCTACATGCGGATAGCTTTCACCAAGCCTCAGTAAAAAACAATATCCCCTACGGGGAATTTTTGAGACTCCGTCGGATATGCTCGGAGACTCCGTCGGATATGCTCGGAGGAAAAAGAGTGGACCGCAAACAGTGGCGAAATGGCGAGAAGATTCGCCAGACGAGGTTACAAAAAAGGTGTCATCAAGAAATACTGGACGAAAGCAAATGAGACGAAAAGGGAGGATACCTTGCAAGTTAAACCAAAGCAACCTGAAAATAAGAAAGTGAGACTCATCATGGACCACTCAAAGGAATCTAAACAAATTGTAACTATTCTGAGGAGAAATTGGAGAATATTGCATCTGGATGAGACTGTAGGAAAAATTGTGGGAAACCATCCGGAAATAACATATAGAAGAGCTACGAGTCTGAAGGACAAGCTAGTGCACAGCCACCACCAAAACCCTGAAATTAAGAAAAAGGGAATTCAATGGTTGAAAACAAAAGGATTTCAAAAATGTCAGCAATGCAAGGCTTGCCAAATTGCAGTGAACAAGAAAGAAGTGACTTTACCAAATAAGAAAACCTGGGTGATCAAACAGTTAATTAATTGTAAGACAGAATTCGTCGTATATGTGATCGAGTGCCCATGTGCACTAAAATATATTGGCAGCACAAAAAAGGAGCTAAAGCTGCGAATTTTGGAGCACATAAGAGCGACGGCGAATAAAGACAGAGCAAACGCCGTTGCGAAGCATATGGAAGCATCACACAACGGGGACTGGAAGCTTCTGAAATTCTATGCATTAGAAACCATTGTTCCACATGTGAGAGGTGGGGACAGAGAACGCAAATTGAGATGTAGGGAATCTCGACAAATATTAAACTTCAGAACTCTGCATCCGGAAGGCCTTAATCAGAGCGAAGAACTTTATGTGCATCTATGAGAAATTTTGTAAATAAGAACCTGTGTCACTGCAGGATCACAAGGGGAGACTTCATTTGTATATTTGTATATATGTAAAATAATTCGTATAATGGATAGGTAATGTCAAGGATATTGAGTATTACCATATAAGATACAGGGAACGGGTTAGCAATGGGAGTTTGTAATTAATGATTTGCTATTCTAAGGGGAGAGTAACGCACAACACATATGAAACTTGTCGTAAGCCCACTGGAGGGCATGAAATGGTCTGAACGAAAAACGGCAGCCCACTAGAGGGCGAGTGACATTCAAATAATGTGTGAGCGTTTTGTTAATCAATAGAATGACATAGTAATGTGTGTGGTTAATAACTGTGTCTGTTGATACAATTATGGGATACAAACTACATCACCCAGAATTCCCCTACAAAGATAAGAAAAATTCAATCACATGACTTTGCACAATGACACCTTATAGGTGGATGAGAGGGGAGGAGGATTGACCGTGATCAAGCCGTCTGTTGGCGGTGAAACGCGTTGGTATCTGTGAGAGCAAGGGTGCAATAAAACATCTGTGAAAAGAAAAATCCTCGAGTGCGTTTTCAATTACCTGCGAAGGGAGTTTTGGAATATATATATATATATATATATATATATATGGGATTCAGTCTGGCCCAGGGTCGGAGGCTCCCGGGTGCTCTGGGGCGGTGCACGCGAGGCGCAGCAGGACCCGCTGCGATTTACAAGAATTCTGCTTTTCCCGTAGGTTAACTAACCTGTGAGCAAGGTCTCCGTAGAGACCGAAACGCGTTGGGTTTTGCTGGTTGCTGGAATAAAGAAATTATAATTTGACTTCAAACCCGGTGTGGTTTTGGAATTTTTCACACGGGAGTGCATGAGGAAAAGACTTCCCTACGGGAAAAGCAGAATTCATATATATATATATATATATATATATATTTATTTATTTATATATAAATGCTACAGAAAGTTCGAATAGGAATTATTACTAGCACATTGGCAATTTATTTAGCACACATTATGCACTCAAATCACTTTTACCAGTGAGTTTTGTACCTTGGCACAACGTAGAATTCAAGTTTAATGTTGTCGTTTTATTGAGTTTAATTTCAAATGATGTGCCTTATTGAAGATTTTATTCTGATAGATTAAAGGTAGCTCATCAAGCAACGAATCCATTTGCCGGGTTTACAATACGCATGGGCATTCCAAACATTGTATTATACCACTCTCTTTTTAATTGCGATTCTTTGCAATTCAGATTATATCTCCTTTTGTGAATTCTAATCATAGAATTTTTTCCAGAGTTCAATGTCAAATAGTATTTTACCATTATTGACAGCTACGACATTAATAGATTTACTCTATGTCTATCATATTGCAGGTCACGTGATGCTTTTACTTGTTGCACTATCACTTTAAAAAGGCACCGAAAATGTACCATCAACAAACAAAAAGTATCTTGGGGTCAGGGAAGTAAGAAATAAGACTCAACTCACAAAATATCGATGACACAACCAAATATTAGTTTCTAAGAGGTGGAAAACCCAAGTGGTCCATTATGCATGACTAAATACACGTGGGTAAACAGACGTGGGCAAAAACACCAAGGGCAGGTGAAATTCTCCCATCAGTTGCCGATCTGTTCCGCCCTTTTTAACATCATCTGGGGTCTCCTTACCCAGGAGAGAATGTATCCACAGTCTAATGATATGCTAGAGGCTGTGAAGACCCAGTGGCTAGTGTTTAAACAAATAGGTAGTGCAGATATTAAATAGATGTAATTAGGCAACTGAAAAAGCAGTGCAAGTAGTGTAAGTGGTGATAGAATAAAATTGGATAGAGCTGAGTAGAAGTCTGATTTTTAATATTTTCTCTCGGCTCCTCCAAATCCAAAACAATGTGAAAAGAAAAGAAAGGAAAAGAAACAGATTTAAGATAATATCTGTTCAGCAATGGGGGTCCCACGTGTATTTAGTCATGCATAATGGACCAATTGGGGTTTCCACCTCTTAGAAACTAATATTTGGTTGTGTCATCGATATTTTGTGAGTTGAGTCTTATTTCTTACTTCCCTGCCCCCTAGATACTTTTTGTTTGTTGATGTTATTAGTAGGGGCGTGTATCTAGTTTTGGGTCATAAAACTTGCCCTTGGACCCTTGTTCTAAATATTGTGTTTTGTATACAGAAAATGTACCACCATATCAAGTGAACAAGGCTCGCAAGAGCCGAAACGCATTTTGACGACTATGGAGTAAAGTTTTGATTTTTGCACCTACCTTGAGTCCGTGTCCGTTTTTGGTGTCCGGCATCTTTGGAAAACATCTGGAAGCAAGTAATATATATATATATCAAGTCAAGATAGCTTTATTTGGTATTTAAAAAAGACCATAAAAGCACAAAAAAAGTACAAAACATAACATACATGGCATACATTTAGTTCAAGTTAAAAATCACGCTACATGCGTGTAAATAATTTGTAGATAAAAACAGAGCCTGTAAAAGACAGTTCTAAAATACATATGGTTCAAGAAGATCGTAATATTCATAAAGTTCATAAAGTGCAAGAAAACATATGCGGCCTAGAAAGAGTTTATGTACTATTTGATGTAATTATGCACAAAATAATACAGTACTACGATCGTTGCTCAATCGTTACTCAATGATCATTTACATTAGGCCAACGTCCCTCTGCATTTTACCGCAAATTTCAGGAAATTAATTGCTGCACTGATAGTAAGTTCATCTTGCAGCATATACAATCTAGTCAGTGCTGGTTTACAGTTTCTCAGTCCCCACAGCTTCAAGATTGGTAGCAAATACCTTTTTCTGCCCCACTCATAGTAATTACAGAAAAAAATACAATGAATGTTTGACTGGGTAGATGAGTCGTCACAGGGACAGTTTATCAGTTTAACAGACCAGTCATTTGGGGCCGGGAAAGATATTAACCTATAAAAACAATCAGTCCTCAACCGCGTAAGAAGCATTCTGTGATAGCATGAAAAAGCTGAATATATATATATATATATAAATTGGTGTTACAATTACTTGGTCAGTTTTTACCCCGCAAATGTCTTTTCCATACATCCCTTAACACCGGATATTTCATTGTAAAGGCATGCGTGGTAAAGGCATATGAGTGGTTAAGACCGTATTGAACTGACACGCGTAGTAATGGCATGTGTGGTTCCGTCATAGAACCAAGTCAGCATGTATTGCAATTGTTTTAAAGAGAGAATTTTCAAAGTTATAGCCATATATTGTAGTAAACTATAATTCTTTTGTTTTAGATTTCTACTGAAGAAAGTATAGAAATTTCACAGTCACTGTGAAACATCCATCTCCCCCCCCCTGGGACTCCATCGTACCAACAGTGAATGTCTTTTGGGTGGTGGATTCTGGTAGGGAAAATTGAAAAGTACTGCAAATATTGTGGCATCCTTACAAGAACGGTATATCTGAAATTGTTACACTGCTCCTCTGACGTCACAGCGCAAACGTGAGGGAGAGCTTTACAAACACTTCAAAATAAAATAAATAATAATGTCACAGCGACAGTGTGAAAGGCGGGTCACTGAGATGAATTGCTCTTCTTTTAGCAAAGAAAACAAAAATTTGCCCTACAGCTTTTCTGAACTGTTTTCTTGAAATGACCAGGCATTAGCAGAATAGAGCTGTTATGCCTGCATGTTTGTTTTTGGCCTGGCTGTAGTTCATCACTCAAAAGCAAGGACTGTGCAAGCTACCTCATGAGAACTTCAGTTATTTTTCTAAAGAGATTTACATTTGAACTGCATGGATGTTTTGTATCAAAACTCGCTGTGTAAGGGTGAGTTTAATTTCGTGCATTGTGGATTTCACATGTATTCTACATATTTTCAAACATGCTTAGTCCTGTAGCAGGACAATAGTCCAAGAATTCAACCTTTTGTGGGAAAGATAATGATGTGATGTTGGTAGGTGGTTTATAAGTAGGTGCAGGCATGCACCTACACCTAATAATAACACTACAATCACAAATAAGGTCTAGTAAAGTTCTCAACAAATTAATCCTTGCTCAACCATTGGTAGATTGACTGTGAGCAGACAGGCTACTAACTTAGGAGACAGGTATGGAAAGCATTTAAAAGGACTCAAACAGAAAATAAGAAAGACTGAAGACACAATAAAATTCCAAGACCATTTTTTAAAAATAGAGAATATTTTCATCTTTATAATAACACCAGAAGGACAAACATCCAATGTAGGGGATCGGAGACCTGAATTTTTAAAGATTAAATGTAAAACGGTGCGTTCTAGCACCTAAAACTGAAAAGCACCAACTGCGGCTATCTGGTCACACTTGAATGGGACCAAATTAGTTTCAGGCCTAGCGCGATGGATCATAAGTTGGATACGTCAGGTGGTCAAAATTGTACCTTGCACTCTTTTTCTCTCAACAAAGAGTGGTCATCCTCAGCAAACCAGCTTTCAGTTCGATGACAGCAGCCCTCAGCAGCTTGAAACCTCAGAGAATCCTGGGGTGCTTTGTCTTCATTGTTGACATCAAAGAGCTCCGATGCATCTCCATGGCAAGTCAGACCGAGTGACAGTTTGTCAGCGCGGACTTGACTCTCGTCATTGAGGTCGGTGAACTTATGGTGCTTTTTACCAAAAGTTGGACAAATGTTCTTGAACTTCTGGATCTTTTTCCAGAAGAATTCTTGAGGATCTTTGATGATCCGTAACACCAGCCAAGGGTCCAGAAGCTCTGAGTTAGGACTACAGTTCCCACAATGCACCTGGTCACATCCTTAAGGTCCAGGTGAAGCTGGTCAGCTGGGCATGTCTTTGTGGCACTAAATCAGGGGACTTCTTGAAGCTTTTCTACCTGTTGCTTCCAGGGAGTCCACTCCTTAATACTTTGAAGCAAGTCAGAATCCTCTTTTGTGAAGCCCAGAGTGTGCAACAGGTGCAGTTCATCAAGAGTGCCGTCCTCTCTTGGTGTAGACCCAGGGTTCAGCAGCGCAGTCCTTCTTCCTTTTATGTTTCCAGGCATGGAGCCGAGTTGCTGGGCGGCTCTCCCATGTTTATTTCAGTTTCTGGGTTGGCAAGAGGGGGGGCACCCCTGACCAATGGGGTTCAAGGTGCCACCTTCAGTGATGACAACTTCCTTAGAAGTGCAGCATGCTTTTGTCTCAGAAAGCACTTCTAAAAAAAATCAAAATGGAGAAAATCTCTGCTGGATTCTCAGGTCTGGCTAACCCAACCCACAGGTTTGGCTAACTTTTCCCTACACTCCCCTTCCAGCCTCTTTCCTAATTGATTTCCAGGGGCTCCCATCTGGCTGGAAGTGCAGGAAATAGGGGTGGGTCTAGTTCCTGTCCTCACTGTCTTTCTCCCTTTGTAGACCAGTTTGGCAACCCAGCCCCATTCCTGTCCTGGCATCTGCTGCAGCAGATCTCCTCCCACCAGATGTCTCTTTGTTTCAGCCTCGGCCACTTCACCTCTGATCAGAGCAGCTTGGCCCACCCGGTCAAAGGCTGGCCAATGAGAGAGGTGGGTACAGGGGTGAATTTAGTAACTTCAGGAAAACAAGTTCTATAACTTTTTTCCTTCAACAGTTATAATAACTCTAACCTTGGCAAGTTGTTGGATGTATTGTAACTATTATTTTAACACTTTGAATTATTGTTCTAGCTCACTCCTGTCATACCTTATGCTTAATTAAAGTTTAATAAAACCTTCCCATGTTAGCCTATGAAGCTAGCAGTCTACAATTAAATGTGCTTTTTTTCCCAGCACCAGGGCATATAAAATAATACACCCTATCCTTGGGGCATCTAGCAAAGACCTTAAGGGTGACTTATACATAAACATAAGGTAGTTTAAGACTTTGGAAGTACCTTTGATTCCAAAGTCGAATTTAGACATAGTTTTATTTTATTTTACAAGCAACCTGCAAGGCAGGGCTGTCTTCAATTTGACAGAAGGCACCACAGCAGAGCACACTTAAGTGCATTACATCCATTGGGCCTCTAAAACTACATGTCCTACCATATACTTGGGACTTACAGGTAGGTTGTCAAACCAATTGTAATTACATCTAATTACCATAAAATTTTTACAAGGACCACTGGCCCTGGGTCTGGTCAGCAGAGCCCAGGGCACAAGCAGGGTCAGTCACCACCAGTGTCAGTCAAAAACTTGGTGGTCATCTGGGCAAAAATTATGACTTTCTCACTAGTAACCATGTAATTTAAATAATAAAATATTCTTAGCTGCACCCTCTAAGGATATGGCAAGTAATTATGGAGTTCTGTGACCTACTAAAGGAACGCAGCCTCATATGATATGTAGTCAAAGAACACTCCTGTGGTTCGCGATATCAGGTGTTATGTGATCTCTAGGTAGGTTTAATACATGGTATGTCAGCTCTACATAACTTTTTTTCATGCCAAGAGGGTTATCATAGTGAGTTGTACAGATGTGATGTGGAGCCGGTTGGATCTCAGCAGTCAGTGCTTAACCAGCTGAGCTTTGCTACAACATTAATGCTGATTTTCAATACAAACCTTTAACAATAAGACCCAAAGAAATATTTTGCCTGACATGATATTGTGTCCTAGGAGAGTGCCAGGAATATTGTCATAGATTTTAAATCAGACCCATTGCCAGTCCGGCCATGAGTGGTTGAGTATTTACGTCTTGTGCCAACGTATTTTACCCATCGCTCACTTTTCTCAGACTTTGTGCCCAGGGCATCGCTTTCACAGTAAAGAATATATTGGATTTCCCTTCTCATGTTTAGAAATGTTGAACATTAAAACGAAGGGTCTCATTTACAACAAAAAGATGCACCGCGGCGCCACAAACCATTTTGCTTCAAAGTCAGCTGCCCTGGCCGCTACACCACACCTCTGGCCGCCGCACCACACCTCTCCATGGGAATGTGGCAGAATCCATGAATGTTGCATAGGAACACCCATAGCACACCCATTTCACGCAAAGTGATGTGTGAAAAGGGGCTGTATTTACAAGGCCATGAAAATCCACGCAGGGTGGCTTTGCTTTGTCTTGTAAATATGGGGCAGCACAAAGCGCCATGGGTGCGCCCAAAAAAGTGATGCACCAATGGCGCGTTTGGCTTGTAAATAGGCCCCTGAGAGTGAAACATGAACAAACTATGAAAGGGGGGCGCTGGCTTGTGTTTGAGTGACACTTGCATCCCTAAAGCCTGGATGGATATTCCAGGATTGTTTACATTTGGACAGCAGGGGAGCAATATAGGAAGTGACAGATCCCGGCCGGGGGTGGGGTCAGCTCCGTCGCACAGGGAAGCTGTGTTACATTGCTGCTCCAAAACCTGCTGCTTTGATGGAAAACCTAAGTGCATTAAACCCAAGCATTTTGCTCTTTCTAATGAGAATGGCTCTGGGCGCGAGACAGACATAAACTCACATTTGCAAATGCTTCATTGCATTTGATTTTTCCTAATTGACTTGAACAGACGTGTTTTTGCCTCGTTTATGTTTTTTGTCACAGAAGATTAATGTGTTGTGTGAACAAGATGCAGGGGATTCGAGAAGAAACTAAAAATCGAAGCACAAAGTCCCATTTTTAACCCCTTCTCTCTCCCCAACTAGACCCCTGGCTGCCTGGCTGGCAGGGGTGGTGGTGACCCTAAAGCCCAAGGCCGGGGTTGGCGTCCACACCAGCACTTACCCATGTCTCTGGAGAAAGTGTCCCTGCAGCAGTTGTAAGCCCTCCTCCGAAATCCATGGGTATCTTTTTTTGGCAAAATAAGTGGTGGTTCTATGTGAATTTCATCTATGTGTGTATATGTCTTTAGGAATCATGGGAGACAGGGGTGATATATCCCACCCCAGGTTTTGGAGGGTAATGGACGCAGGGGATATATGTTTGGGTGGGTACCACAGTTTTTTAAGTGGAAACTGACTTTAGACAGAGGCCGGCAGAGCATGGCTCGCTGATACCTGGCTGAGCATCCCCCAAGCCTCCTTGAAGCGGTGTCACCTGAGGGCTCGGTGACCTCTTTGTTTTTTCATGTATTTTCCACTTTGAGGTCTTCAGTCCCTCCTAAAATCAGTGAGTTTGTCAAGCCAGGCCAGCCAGCAGAGTAAGGGAAAGCAGGATATGCTAATGTATGTTAATGTAACTTCTGGCTCTCCTGACCTGAGAAAATGAAGGATTTTGGCAGCAGCTCAGCACCTCAAGGACCTCAGGTAAATAATGTATAAAAAACTGGGGGCCTCATTTATGAGGCCTTGCGTCAGTTTTGCGCATCCGATGCATCACTTTTTGTGACACATCGGCAGCGCAAAACATGCCTCCTGTTGCGCACTATTTACAAAGTGACGCATCTAAGCAGATGCGTCACTTTGTAAACCCCTGCGCCAGGTATAATGTATGCTGGGGGGTGTTCTGACGCAAGAAAGGGTCATAGAAGTGATGCAGTAAAATCTATAAGATTTCACAGCGCCACTTCTAGGACACAAATGCGTCAATTTCTTACGCCTGCCATACAGCAGGCGTAAGACTGACGCAGGCCCTTTCACATGGGGCTTTCCCCATGTGAAAGGACACATTGCTGGAGTTGCGTCACTTTTGTGACACACTCCAGCGTTGCGTCACTTTTGCGCTTACAGATACGTCAGAAATACTGACATATCTGTAACTCCTTGCGACATGATGCGTCATACATTAAATATGACACATCAGGTATGTCACAAGGAGGGCGCACTGAGAAGTGACGCACCGGTGCTTTCGCGCAGCGTTGCGTCATTTCTCATAAATGAGGCCCATAGTGTTTACTCCTGCAGCGTGGTTTTGAACAGGCACAGCGTCATCATACTTTTCAGAAATCAATATACCACTCTGGAAGAACACATAACATATTAAACACAACACCCTACAGTTAGTCTGGGCTCCTAACAAGACCATAATAGCAATAGCCTCAGTCTCATTCTTTACACCAAATGATGTGATTAGTAATCATTTTATTCTCAAATCTTGTTTTTGGGCTTGCACAGTCCCTCCTTGCACCCTGCCTCGCTGCCCATTCCTTGCTAAGTAGGACCTTGCGCCTCTTGTCCCGCTGCTTTCCTTTGAGTCGATCCATGGACCATCACCTTTTCTCTACCATCCATTCTATTCTTTATCTTTACCTTGTCTTTTTTTCCTGGTTGTTTTATGTTGGCATTTTCTTCTTCTTTCATGTCTTCTGCTATTTAAATAGATATTTGAATACAGGAACCCATATTTTCTTTTTTTATTTGATCTCCTCACCCACTTTTTTAAAGAATGGATATATTCTTTCCATTCCTAGTGCTATATTTGTTTTTTTACAAAAAATGATGAGATTTTTGTGGAAATGTTTTTTCCTCATTATCACAGTTCCACTGAAGATGAGTTTCATCAGCATAGCGTCATCAAACTGATGGTCTCCATTTTTGGAATAAGTTAGTATTAGGTCCAACCATCCTTTAGGTTCCATATTAGCTCTGTAGGTGGTATGGGTGCTCTAGATACATTTTACAGGTTTTGAATGACTAACTCTACAAATGATATGTAGATTTTCTATGAGATCTAAGCAAGACTTTAGGACTTTCTGTAAATTAGTCCCATCATACAATTATTTGCCAATAACCCAGGAGAGAGCCCCAAATACTAGGGGTTCCAGGAGAGTTCTTCATATGTCACGATATAGATGGGGTTTGAATATATTCAGAAGTCTGCAAACTCTTTTTTTATTTTTATTTTTTATTTATTGCATTTTTCATTGAACACCATAGTACAGATACATAAAGGTCCAGCATTTTAAAAACAGTGTATAGCATTCAGACACAGCAATAGCGGCAGTGTCTCTTCTGGTTACATCAATGGTTGCACAGGGAAAATCAGAAATACAGAAACATCAGTAACAAACTCTATATAAAATTACACCGCAAACGTTCTTTTCAGAACGTAGTTGTGACATTTGTAATCTGTAAGAAGAACATTTCACCTCTGCTTGTCAGTATTCTTAATAAAGATGCAAACTTGTATATTGTGGCTGTCACAAGAAATACTCCTGCTAAATGGTAATTCGCTGCCTATGTAAAAATAACAAGGGGTTTGTGGCATTTGATAGAATTAAAGTTGATTTCCTTATTAACATGGCAGGAGAATACTTCCAACATGGCCTCCACAATTGATGAATCGGCGAGACAAGCTACAGACGAGTTTTTCAGGAAGTGAAATTTGACTCACGAGATGTTGGATGGAGCAGTCATTTTGAAAGTTAAACCTTTATTAAAGTAACAATTTGGCAGCTGCTTGCTTCTCAAAACAGCTAATTTCTTACCTTGCTCTGGCCTTACAGCTTGTGTGTTTCAAACAACCTCAAGAGAAATAAATACTATTCTCTTATCTTGGTTTGTAACCTTGAACCTTCAATAATTGGATCAAGACATTTAGGCACAGATGTTTTCTGATTCCCTAAAACTTTTCTTTAGAATACAAATATTTTGAACTAAGCTGTTAATAACACTTAATTTTCTGTGAAATTATGTTTGATAAGGAATTGGAACGGCACAGTTGTTTTGTGAAGAAACACTGTTTAGTTTTCGTTTAGCTCTACAGGTACCAAAGGCAAATCAGGACAGATGGAGAAAGACTGTAAGAACTTGCAGCTGAACTTTGTGGAATTTGAGATTAGTTTTCAAAGGATTGCAAGCCATAAATCATGGCATTAGGAAGGAAACTGACTGAACTTAAGATCTTTGGAAGTTGATCTGGAGATGTTTCAGGCTGGCTCTTAATAGTTTCAGCATGAGGAGAGAATAGTTAAGCAGATTTTGTGTTATGAACCTTTCTTTTTTCTCACCAATCCTTGGCATAGAGGTGTGTGTCAATACAACTATTGACATTTTGAGTGCATTAAATTCTATCCACACATTACAAACATATGTTTGTTTTGCAGATTGCCACATTTGATGAATATAAAGGAGATGAGATAGCTGAGGCAATAGATGTAAGTCAGCGGGAAACGTTATTAACCACGGGGGCTTAGCCACGCATGCCATTACCACGCAAGCGGAACACCTCTTGACTTGACAACGCACATACCTTAACCACGCAAACGCCTGAACCACGCATATGTGTGGTTAAGGAAGCCAGTAGTCATCGGTCTAGTTCCGGTTGGGTGATGAGAGTTACAGGAAGGATCGAAAGGAGAGGAAAAACCAGGACGCGGCTTGGTAAGTAGGCTTTGGGGGGAAGGGGGTTTTGTTTTCAGGGGGAGGGGAGTAGCTTTCAGGGGGGTTCGTTTTCAGGGAGAAGTTTTAGGGCTCAGGACAGGGAGTAAGGGGCAGTGTTCAGGACTGGGGGCTGTTTTAGGGCTCAGAGCGGGGGCTTGGATCCGGGTCAGTGATCGGGAATTGTTTTTGGGCTTGGGGAGCAGTTTTAGGTCTCAGTACAGGCAGATGGGGTCGGGGTTTTTTTTTTGGGCAGGGACCATTTTGGGGCTCTGGGTGGGGGGTAGGGGAATGTATATATAGTTCACTTTTAGATGTTATGCACCTTTGCACTTTGCGAGTTTATGGCTCTATGACGTTTGATTGCTTGTGAATTTTAAAAAAAGCACCCCGTCGGCACAAGGATTTCATTGTGCCGCTCTTCTGTTCGCCCTTGGAATACAGTGTGGATGACAGGGAGCTTCTACAGAGGCTTGGAGAAATATATATATATATGTATGTGATCAAGGACTAATGGTGTCCGAAACGCGTCATATCTAAGGATTAAATTATTTTTTGCCATACCTCCCAATAGTTCATGTCTCTCTTCTCGCCGTCAGCAGGTTTTGAGAGTCGAAGCTGTTTTGGATACAATTCGAGGAAGTCGGTTGCTTCCGTTACCAAACCCACTCCCTGAGAAGTACACTGCCGCTTTCAACCACAACTTTGCGGATTTGGAATACATGTATGGAACCAAGTCAGCATGTATTGCAATTGTTTTAGTGAGAGAATTTTCAAAGTTATGGCTATATGTTGTAGTAAACTATAATTCTATTGTTTTAAATTTCTACTGAAGAAAGACTAGAAATACTGCAGTCACTGTGAGACATCCATCTAAACCAGCTGCCTTTTTCAAGTTCCCAAATACCCCCTGACCCCCAGGAGTCCATCGAGCCAACAGGGAATGTATTTTCGGTGGTGGATTCTGGTAGGGCAAATTGGAAAGTACTGCAAATATTGTGGTATCCTTACAAGAAAAGTTTGTCTGAAATTGTTACACTGCTCCTCTGACGTCACAGCGCAAACGTGAGGGAGAGCTTTACAAACACTTCAAATAAAATAAATAATAATGTCACAACGACAGTGTGAAAGGCGGGTCACTGAGATGAATTGCAACTCTTCTTTTAACAAAGAAAACAAAATTTAGCTTTACAGCTTTTCTGAACTGTATTCTTGATATGAACAGGCTTTAGCAGAGTAGAGTTGTTTATACCTGCATGTTTGTTTTTTGCCTGGCTGTAGTTCATCACTCAAAAGCAGGGACTGTGCAAGGTACCTCATGAGAACTTCAGTTATTTTTTTAAGAAATGTACATGTGAACTGCATGGATGTTTTGTAGCAATCCTCGCTGTGCAATGGTGAGTTTAATTTCGTGCATTGTGGAATCCACATGTATTCTACATATTTTCAAACATGCTTAGTCCTGTAGCAGGACAAAAGTCCAAGAATTCAACCTTTTGTGGGAAAGATGATGATGTGATGTTGGAAGGTGGTTTAGAAGTAGGTGCAGGCATGCACCACCACTTAATAATAACACCGCAATAGCAAATAAGGTCCAGTCAAGTTATCAATAAATTAATCCTTGCTCTACCATTGGTAGATCGGCTGTGAGCAGACTGGCTTAGCTTAGGAGTGAGGTGTAGAAAGCATTTAAAAACACTCAAACAGAAAATAAGAAAGACACAATACAAATCTAAGACCAATTAAAAAAAATAGAGAATATGTTTATCTTTATAAAAACATCAGAATGACAAAATCCAATGTAGGGGATCGTAGATCTGAATTTTTAAAGATTAAATGTAAAAATGTACTTTCTAGCACCTAAAAGTGAAAAGCACCAACTGCGGCTATCTGCTCGCTTGACTGGGACCAAATCAAAGTTTCAGTCCGACTGCAATGGAGCATAGATCGGATACGTCAGGTGGTCAAAATATTTCCTTCGCACTTAGTCACTTTCATAGATCTTTTTCTCCCAGCGTTGAGTGGTCGTCCTCAGCAATAGAGCTTTCAGTTCGCTTACAGCAGCCCTCAGCAGCATGAAGCTTCAGAGAATCCTGGGGGTCTTTGTCTTCCTCGTTGACGTCAAAGAGCTCTGATGCATTCTGTAGGGCAAACCTGCAAGTTAGACCGAGTGACGGTTTGTCAGCGCGGACTTGACTCTCATCGTTGAAGTCAGTGAACTTAAGGTGCTTTTTACCACAATTTGTTGAAATGTTCTCAAATTTCTGGATCTTCTTCCAGAAGATTTCTTGAGGGTCTTTGATGGTCCGTAACACCAGCCAAGGGTCCAGAAGCTCTGAGCTGGGACTACAGTTCCCACAATGCACCTGGTCAATCCTTTAAAGTCCAGGTGAAGCTGGTCAGCTGGGCATGTCTTGATGGACCTGAAGCTCTTTTCTAACTGTTGCTTTCAGGGAGTCCACTCCTTAATACTTTGAAGCAAGTCAGAATCCTCTTTTGTGAAGCCCAGAGTGTGCAACAGGTCCAGTTCATCAAGAGTGCCGTCCTCTCTTGGTGTAGACCCGGGGTTCAGCAGGGCAATCCTTCTTCCTTTTATGTTTCCAGGCATGGAGCCGAGTTGCTGGGCGGCTCTCCCATGTTTATTTCAGTTTCTGGGTTGGCAAGAGGGGGGGCACCCCTGACCAATGGGGTTCAAGGTGCCACCTTCAGTGATGACAACTTCCTTAGAAGTGTAGCATGCTTTTGTCTCAGAAAGCACTTCTAAAAAAAAATCAAAATGGAGAAAATCTCTGCTGGATTCTCAGGTCTGGCTAACCCAACCCACAGGTTTGGCTAACTTTTCCCTACACTCCCCTTCCAGCCTCTTTCCTAATTGATTTCCAGGGGCTCCCATCGGGCTGGAAGTGCAGGAAATAGGAGTGGGTCTAGTTCCTGTCCTCACTGTCTTTCTCCCTTTGTAGACCAGTTTGGCAACCCAGCCCCCCTCCTGTCCTGGCATCTGCTGCAACAGATCTCCTCCCACCAGATGTCTCTTTGTTTCAGCCTCGGCCACTTCAGCTCTGATCAGAGCAGCTTGGCCCACCCGGTCAAAGGCTGGCCAATGAGAGAGGTGGGTACAGGGGTGAATTTAGTAACTTCAGGAAAACAAGTTCTATAACTTTTTTCCTTCAATAGTTATAATAACTCTAACCTTGGCAAGTTGTTGGATGTATTGTAACTATTATTTTAACACTTTGAATCATTGTTCTAGCTCACTCCTGTCATTCGTTATGCTTAATTAAAGTTTAATAAAACCTTCCCATGTTAGCCTATGAAGCTTGCAGTCTACAATAAAATTTACTTTTTTCCAGCACCAGGGCATATAAAATAATACTACACCCTATCCATTGGGCATCTAGCAAAGACCTTAAGGGTGACTTACACGTAAACATAAGGTAGTTTAAGACTTTGGAAACACCTTTGATTCCAAAGTCGAATTTGGACATAGTTTTATTTTACAAGTAACCTGCAATGCAGGGCTGTCTTCAATTAGACAGAAGGCACCACAGCAGAGCACACTTAAGTGCATTAAATCCAGTGGGCCTCTAAACCTACATGCCCTACCATATACTTGGGCTTACAGGTAGGTTGACAAACCAATTGTAATGACATCTAATTACCATAAAATATTTACATAGACCACTGGCCCTGGGTCTGGTTAGCAGAGCCCAGGGCACAATCAGGGTCAGTTACCACCAGTGTCAGTCAAAAACTTGGTGGTGATCTGGGCAAAAATGATGACTTTCCCACACATGTCCATGCAATTCAAATAATAAAAAGTTCTTAGCCGCACCCTAGAAGGATATGGCAAGTAACCATAGAGTTCTGTGACCCACTAAAGGAACGCAGCCTTCGGCCTCATATGATATGTAGTCAAAGAACACTCCTGTGGTACATGATATCAGGTGTTCTGTGCTCTCTGGGTAGGTTTAATACATGGCGTGTCAGCTCTACATGATTTATTTTCATGCCTAGAGGGTTATCATAGTGAGTTGTACAGATGTGATGTGGACGCAGGTAGATCCAACTGAACTTTGCTACAACATTAATGCTGAGTTTCAAGACAAAGTTTTAACAATAAGACCCAAAGAAATATATTGCCTGATATGATATTGCGCCCTAGGAGAGTGCCAGGAATATTAATGTCATAGATTTTAAATTAGATCTATTGCCAGTAAGGTTATGAGTGGTTGAGTATTTACGTCTTGTGCCAATGTAATTCAACGATCGCTCACTTTTCTCAGACTTTCTACCCAGGGCATCCCTTTGACAGTTAAGAGTGTATTGGATTTCCCATAGTTACAACAATATGATGCTTCCCTGTGCCCTCCCCTGTGCTGGCGCACAATTGGCTGCCGTGCGCCAATGCAGACACCCTTGCACCATGATGCCAGAGTGCCTGCGTTGCAGGTTTGATGGTATGTTCCTCTTTCTGTGTGTGCTGCAGAATGCATAGAAAGAGGAAAAAACACGAGGAGAAATAAAAGTATTTTGCCTCGTTGTGCCTCCTTACACTCCCCTGGGGAGGTTTAGGGTTCTGATGCATTCCGAGTTTTATGAAATGTTGTTAATCTGGGAATGTGGCAGAATCCATGAATGTTGCATGGGAACACCCATAGCACGCCCATTTCACGCAAAGTAATGCATGAAAAGGGGCTGTATTTACAAGGCCATGAAAATCCACGCAGAGTGGCTTTGCTTTGTCTTGTAAATATGGACCAGCACAAAGCGCCATGGGTGCGCCCAAAAAAGTGATGTACCAATGGCGCGTGGCTTGTAAATAGGCCCCTGAGAGAGGAACACGAACAAACTATGAAAGGGGGGCGCTGGCTTGTGTTTGAATGACACTTACATCTCTAAAGCCTGGATGGATATTCCAGGATTGTTTACATTTGGACAGCTAGGGAGCGATATAGAATGTGACATATCCCAGCCGGGGGGGGGGGGGGAGAGGAAGAGGGGGGGCAGCTCCGTCGAGCAGGGAAACTGTGTTACAATGTTTCTCTAAAACCTGCTGCTTTGATGGAAAACCTAAGTGTATTAAAACCCAGCATTTTGCTCTTTCTAATGAGAATGGCTTTGGGCACGAGACAGACATAAACTCACATTTGCCAATGCTTCATTGCATTTGATTTTTCCTAATTTCCTCGTTTAAGTTTTTTGTCACCGAAGATTAATGTGTTGTGTGAACAGGATGCAGGGGATTCGAGGAGAAACTAAAAATCAAAGCACAAAGTCCCATTTTTAACCCCTTCTCTCTCCCCAACTAGACCCCTGGCTGGCAGGGTTGGTGGTGACCCAAACACCGAAGACAGCGGTGGGCGCCCACACCAGCATTGAACCAGGGCACCCACACCAGCAGTGAACCAGGGCGCCCACACCAGCAGTGAAACAGGGCGCCCACACCAGCAGTGAACCAGAACGCCCACACCAGCAGTGAAACAGGGCGCCCACACCAGCAGTGAACCAGAACGACCACACCAGCAGTGAAACATGGCTCCCACACCAGCAGTGAACCAGAACGCCCACACCAGCAGTGAACCAGGGCGCCCGCACCAGCAGTGAAACAGGGCGCCCACACCAGCAGTGAACCAGAACGCCCACACCAGCAGTGAACCAGGACGCCCGCACCAGCAGTGAACCAGGACGCCCGCACCAGCAGTGAAGCAGGGCTCCGACACCAGCAGTGAACCAGGGCGCCCACACCAGCAGTGAACCAGGGCGCCTACAGCAGCAGTGAACCAGGGCTCCCACACCAGCAGTGAACGAGGGCGCCCACACCAGCAGTGAACCAGGGCACCCCCACCAGCAGTTAACCAGGGCGCCCACACCAGCAGTGAACCAGAGCTCCCGCACCAGCAGTTAACCAGGGCTCCCACACCAGCAGTGAACCAGGGCTCCCACACCAGCTGTTAACCAGAGCGCCCACAGCAGAAGTGAACCAGGGTGCCCACACCAGCAGTGAACCAGGGCGCCCACACCAGCAGTGAACCAGAACACCCCCACCAGCAGTTACCCAGGGTGCCCACACCAGCAGTGAACCAGGGCACCCACACCAGCAGTGAACCAGGGCGCCCACACCAGCAGTTACCCAGGGCACCCACACCAGAAGTGAACCAGAACACCCCCACCAGCAGTGAACCAGGGCGCCCACACCAGCAGTGAACCAGGGCACCCACACCAGCAGTTAAACAGGGCGCCCACACCGGCAGTGAACCAGTGCGCCCACACCAGCAGTTAACCAGGGCGCCCACACCAGCAGTGAACCAGAGCTCCCGCACCAGCAGTTAACCAGGGCGCCCGCACCAGCAGTGAACCAGGGCACCCCCACCAGCAGTTAACCAGGGCGCCCACAGCAGCAGTGAAGGAGGGCTCCCACACCAGCAGTGAACCAGGGCGCCCACAGCAGCAGTTAACCAGGGCGCCCACAGCAGAAGTGAACCAGGGCGCCCACAGCAGAAGTGAACCAGGGCGCCAACAGCAGCAGTGAACCAGGGCGCCCACACCAGCAGTGAACCAGGGCGCCCACATAAGCAGTTAACCAGGGCGCCCACACCAGCAGTGAACCAGGGTGCCCACACCAGCAGTGAACCAGGGCGCCCACACCAGCAGTGAATCAGGGCTCCCACACCAGCAGTTAACCAGGGTGCCCGCACAAGCAGTGACCCAGTGCGCCCGCACCAGCAGTGAACCAGGGCGTCCACACCATCAATTAACCAGGGTGCTCACACCAGCAGTTAACCAGGGTGCCCATACCATCAGTGAACCAGGGCGCCGGCACCAGCAGTGAACCAGGGCGCCCACACCAGCAGTGAACCAGGGCACCCACAGCAGCAGTGAACGAGGGCTCCCACACCAGCAATGAACCAGGGCGCCCACACCAGCAGTGAACCAGGGCGCCCACAGCAGCAGTTAACCAGGGCGCCCACACCGGCAGTGAACCACTGCGCCTACAGCAGAAGTGAACCAGGGCACCCACACCAGCAGTTAACCAGGGCGCCCACACCAGCAGTGAACCAGAGCTCCCGCACCAGCAGTTAACCAGGGCTCCCACACCAGCAGCGAACCAGGGCGCCCACAGCAGCAGTTAACCAGGGCGCCCACAGCAGAAGTGAACCAGGGCGCCAACAGCAGCAGTGAACCAGGGCGCCCACACCAGCAGTTAACCAGGGCACCCACACCAGCAGTGAACCACGGCTCCCACACCAGCAGTTAACCAGGGCACCCACAACAGCAGTCAACCAGGGGGTCCGCACCAGCAGTTAACCAGGGGGTCCACAGCAGAAGTGAACCAGGGCTCCTACACCAGCAGTTAACCAGGGCTCCCACACCAGCAGTGAACCAGGGCTCCCACACCAGCAGTGAACCAGGGCTCCCACACCAGCAGTGAACCAGGGCTCCCACAAAAGCAGTTAACCAAGGAGCACACACCAGCAGTTAACCAGGGTGCCCACACCAGCAGTTAACCAGGGGGTCCACACCAGCAGTTAACCAGGGGGTCCACAGCAGAAGTGAACCAGGGCTCCTACATAAGCAGTTAACCAGGGCTCCCACAAAAGCAGTTAACCAGGGCGCCCACACCAGCAGTTAACCAGGGCTCTCACAAAAGCAGTTAACCAGGGCTCCCACACCAGTAGTTAACCAGGGTGCCCACACCAGCAGTGAACCTGGGCGCCCACACCAGCAGTTAACCAGGGCTCTCACAAAAGCAGTTAACCAGGGCTCCCACACCAGTAGTTAACCAGGGTGCCCACACCAGCAGTTAACCAGGGCGCCCACACCATTAGTTAACCAGGGGGTCCACACCAGCAGTTAACCAGGGGGTCCACACCAGCAGTTAACCAGGGCGCCCACACCAGCAGTTAACCAGGGGGTCCACACCAGCAGTTAACCAGGGGGTCCACAGCAGAAGTGAACCAGGGCTCCTACATAAGCAGTTAACCAGGGCTCCCACAAAAGCAGTTAACCAGGGCGCCCACACCAGCAGTTAACCAGGGCTCTCACAAAAGCAGTTAACCAGGGCTCCCACACCAGTAGTTAACCAGGGTGCCCACACCAGCAGTGAACCAGGGCTCCGACACCAGCAGTGAACCAGGGCTCCGACACCAGCAGTGAACCAGGGCTCCCACACCAGCAGTGAACCAGGGCTCCGACACCAGCAGTAAACCAGGGCTCCCACAAAAGCAGGTAACCAGGGCACCCACACCAGCAGTGAACCAGGGCTCCCACACCAGCAGTGAACCAGGGCTCCGACACCAGCAGTAAACCAGGGCTCCCACAAAAGCAGGTAACCAGGGCACCCACACCAGCAGTGAACCAGGGCACCCACACCAGCAGTCAACAAGGGGGTCCACACCAGCAGTTAACCAGGGCGCCCACACCAGCAGTGAACCAGGGCTCCCACATCTAAATCCGGCTTGAAGGGTGGTCAAAGTTTTATTTTCCTCCATCCAGCCCAGTAATCTCTCCAGTAGAATTCGGCCCATCAACTTCTGGGTCGTATCGAGTAAACTAATTGGTCTATAGTTTGATGGGGCGAGTGGCCAGCCCTTTTTAAAGAATGGAACAATCTCAGCTCCCAGCCAGGTCTCAGGTACTGGGGAACCCTGTAAGACAGCATTAAACAGAACCATCAGGTATGGGGCCCAAATTTTTGGCTGGGAGCGAAAAAGATCTCCAGGGAGCTTGTCCAGACCCGGAGCCTTATTCGGGAGCAGTTTCTCAATTGCCAATTCAACTTCCCTGAGTGTAACATGGACTAAGCTATTAGTGGGAGACCTATTGTGGGCATCCTGACTCACTACAGAGAGACCAGGGCCCAAGGCCCCCGGCAGTCTACACTCGTGCGAGGGGTCTGGGGCCGTAGGAATCTCGGGAGCTCGGTTGGGGCTATGATTTTGACAGGTAAAAGTCCCTGAGCCCGGGGCCCCCCGCAGTCGACACTCATGCAGGAGGTCCCGGGCCGTGCAGGTGCGAGGAACCGAGAACCCAGGACCCAAGGCCCCCGGCAGTCTACACTCGTGCGGGGGGTCTGGGGCCATAGGAATCTCGGGAGCTCAGTTAGGGCTATGATTTTGGCAGGGAGAAGATCTTGAGCCCGGGGTCCCCAGCAGTCGACACTCGTGCGGGAAGTCCCGGGCCGTACAGGTACATGAAATCGAGCTCCCGGGCCCCGGGGCCCCCGGCAGTCTGTTCTCGTGCCGGAGGTCCCAAGGCGCAGAGGCTCGAAAGTCCAGAACCGGTTGTGGCAGCCTATCCTGGCCCTGACACCCAGTTTCCTCCATCTCAGGACTTGTATAAAGTGACTTGAAGTGTGCCTCCCACACTATAGGAGCAATATTCGAGACCCCAGCATCTCTCTCGCCTGCCGCTGAAGAGGTAACAATTAACCAAAAGGTCTTGGAATCTTTTAGGAGTAGTGCCTGTCTCAGTTCATCCCACCTAGATTCCTCCCACTCGCTCTTTGCCCTAGTCAGCACCTTCTTGTACAGCAATCTGGATTCTCGAATTTTAAGGGTATCTCTAGATTTAATTGCCTTAAGAAGGGCTTTCTTTAGTTTTTTACAAGCATGGTTATGCCAGTGGTGTGTTTTATTCCAGCACGACTTAGTCCCACTGACCGGATAAAATACATCCCCTAGACTCTCAATCAAGTTTCGGTGGGTCTCTATGATCTGCCCATGGGAGATGGAATTGCCCATATCACCAATTAGTGGGATAGCTATCTGATAGATTTTTGCGAGATGGGTAGGAGAGTCTAGGCAGGAAGGCCATTTAACTCTTCTCCTATTATTGGATATGATGTGTGGGGGGATTGTCAGGCTGGAGCCAGAGTCAGGGTTAGTTAATCCAAATGCGCCTGGTTTAAGCGTTAGGACCAGCGCATTATGGTCACTATCGTTCCTAGGGACAACCCCAAAATCGTTAAACTTGTCCCAGTGTTTTGCTTCCAACATAAGGTAGTCAATGGTAGAGCTACGGTTTATCCTATTATATGTGGGCTGGCCGGAACTTTCGTTATTGCCCCTTCCGTTGCATGCCCGCAGAGACATTGCAAGGGTCAAGGCTTTGATTTGTAATACAATCGAGGTCCATGCCTTAACTGGGGTGATTTTTGGGGCTGGAATGTGCCAGAGCAGGTCGACCTCATCCTCCTCACACAACTCGGATCCACCCAATGGGTCAAACTGGCAATTCAGGTCGCCACCAAGAATAATCGGAATTGTGGGGTCAAGTGTCTGGAGGAAGTGATCGAGTGACTTGATAGTACTCGATTCTTTTCCATTCACTGTAGGCCTGGAGTAGATATTAATAATAGCCAGTGTAGATTTACCAACAGATGTTAGCAACACACATTGGATATCTGGGGAGTTTGTGTCCACTTGTGTGGCCTGCACGCCTAAGTGTATGCCTACCCATATGGCAAGACCACCCGAAGGGCGGCCTTTCCCCCCAGAAACTGCAGGAATATCATAGCTTGCAAAGCCTGGGGTGGCGCTCACCTCAAAGGACCAGGTTTCTTGCATCAAGCAGATATCGTGTGTGGTCATAAAAGAGGACCACTCTGGTACAAGTAGCTTGCTCTTTAAACCTGCCACATTCCATGAGAGAATTTTTATATTTCCTTCCGTAACCTTTACTTTGTCCCTCTCTTCCCCTGGTTCTCTAGGTAAGCCCTCGTCCGGGCTCTGTTCTGCCCTTGTCTCCTCCCGCTCCGATACATAAAGACAGGGGTCCTCACAACTAACTGGGGATAGTGTCTTTTCCTGTATTGCATCACCCTCATCTAAATTACCCTCATTATGTTCTCGTAGGGGCAAACCAATCTGGGTGAGTCAGTCCACCTCCTCGAGGACACTAAACCTGTTCCAATGGGCTTGTAATGGGTAGATCGAGGTGGGTGGAAGAAAACCCTCCATAGAAGGCTGCCAGTGGATAATCTTGTTCGGGTGGGAGAGATGATTTCTCATATACTGTGGTCCCCTTTGGTAAGTTGATTTATGGATTGGAGTAGGATAGAAATAGGACAAGTGTAGAGGAAAGATTTGGGACTCTCTGTGGAAAGAAGTTCTACAGATATGGTCAACAGCAGAGGGATCCCTAAAATTAATTGTAACAACATCCCCTGCCACAGTTTTGGGACCCCTTCCAATCCATTCTACTCTTCTCACTGCCAATATATGACCCGAAATGCTAGGAGGTAAGGGTCTGTTTAAATTCAGCCACTGTATGCACTTGTTGTATAAGTCTACCTCCTGTTCTCTCTTCCCCGCACTAAGGGGCGGAACACCCACTAGGGCAACTACATATGGTTGTGCTTCTGGGGGCAAGTTTATTGACGGCAATCGGTTGAAAGTTGCCGTAAATGGGGGAGGTCTCGGTGTTGGCGCAGCATTTTTTGGTGCCGTGTTTTTACCCTCCTTATGATATTGACTAGATTTGACAGTTTGGCCCACAGCGGGAGATATGGTAGGACCTAGTGGGTTGGCTACAGGTGTAGGAGGAGGTGCAGGGTTTGTGAGCTTGGTAGCTGTTGGACCCGGCCTCGTGGCGTGGTTCTTCTCTGTCCCTCCACACCCTGTGAGTGTAGCCTGCACCCCGAGCCTGGTCGTCCTACTCCAGTTAAGCCTAGATCCCCCTAGAACCTCGACCAGGCCTGCCTTTCCCGCTCCACGTCCGGCTCCGAGCGCCTAACCTTGCATGCCCCACACGGCCCGGACGCCATCTTACCTTCCCGACATCCCTGTCTCCCTGGGCCTAGCGTGGCCCCGGCCCCAGCGAAACCCAGACTCCAAAGGCGCGCCAGTCCCGGGTGGGGGGTAAAGGGCTCCCCGAGTGAGATAAGCCGGGGAGTTTCGATGGCACCTCCGGCCTCCCCTGAGAGTCTGGTATCTGTCACACCTTTGGCCCTCCCCTGTGGGCCAGTTTCGATCACCCCTCTGGCCGCCCCGAGGGCTGGCTCCAGACCCGCTGGGCATCTGGGAATTCCCGGACCCATCTTTCAAAGGGATCAAAGAGCCAACCGCCGGACCTCGCCAACGACCAGCCCCCCGGGCAGGAGACCTCTGCCTGCGAGGGTCCGGAGATCAAAGAGCAAAAGGACTATAACTGGGCCCGCCCGACAACTAGCGGGCAGTTGTATCTTGGACCTGAAGCCCTGCTGATCTGATCCCGGCTGACCCTAAGAAGACTCATCCTGGACCTCTGAGCCCTGCTGACGTTGTCGCGGCTCAAGCTGAACTTGTAACCATCGGGCCCTGCTGACGCTGTCGCGGCTCAAGCTGAACTTGTAACCATCGGAGCCCTGCTGACGCTGTCGCGGCTCAAGCTCAACTTTTAACTATCGGAGCCCTGCTGACGCTGTCGCGGCTCGTCCTCTCGAAGACCTTGGAGCCCTGCTGACGCTGTCGCGGCTCGATCTCTCAGACCACCCGAGCCCTGCTGACGCTGTCGCGGCTCAAGCTGAACTTGTAACCATCGGAGCCCTGCTGACGCTGTCGCGGCTCGACCTCTAAGACCACCCGAGCCCTGCTGATGCTGTCGCGGCTCCTCACGAACTTCTCCAGCTCGAGCCCTGCTGACCTCGTCGCGGCTCGGGGAGTACTCTGGTCCGGCTGGACCGTCGAGACCACCATCACAACCGAGCCAACTCGACGGAGGTGAGGCAGCCAGTACGACCATCATCCCGTATCCCCCGGCTCGAGGATTGAGAGCTGTGCGTAGGGTACGCCTCGTACTGACCCAGAGACTAAAAACTGTCCCGCTTCCCCCTTCCTGAATCCTCCAAGACTTTGTGGTCCCTCGACCACTGTGTATATAAGAGTGCGTTCTTCATTTATTGCTTATATAAAGAACTTGTTACTAGAACCCAACGGTGTGGTGTCTGTTCATAGTGTGGTGTGAGCTCAGTGTGTACGATCCTAGACCCGAAGTCCTCCCCGGTGAGGACCTCACAATCAAGACTCGGCAAGTTCTGGGGAAGAGGTGGGTCTTGGGGTGTCTGGGTGAGCACAACCTGGCCCTCTGAGATCGCCCCTTCTAACATTGGTGGCAGCGTCGCGATAAGAACCTACGTCTAGGGATCGTACAGCACTGACACACTACCCGAACGAAGAGCAACCATGAGCATCACCAACGACGAAACCACCTTCCAGATGGAACTTCTGAGAGATTATACACACCGGCAGCTGAAGCAGTTTTGCATAAGTCGCCAAATCCCGACAACGGGACTAAACACCAAAGAGGACTTTCAACAAGCTCTAACAGCCTGGATGGAGACCGGAGCCCAACCTCCAGCACCGACAGAAGCCGATGGAGGGGGAGCCCCCCGGATCGAAACCCACGCCCCAGAGCAAGAAAGAGCAGAGTCCCCGACGCGGACTCCCAGCACAGAGAGAGGTCTATCTCGGGAAGAGATGACCGACCGAGAACGCAACCGAAGCCACGAGCTAGAACTAGCTCGTTTGAAGATGGAGGTAGAACTCAAGCTGGCCGAGAAAAAGCTAGCCATCGAGAAGCTGCGGCTGCAAGGAGACCTGAAGGAGAAGAAACTCCAGCAAGAACATGACGGAAAGAAGCTCCAGCTGGAGCACGAGCGCAGCATATTGGAAATAGAACTAAAGGCCCGGAACGAAGACAACCGAACAGCAGCGACCCGAGAGTCCGTTCCCCCGGTGGAACCAAAGGTCCACATCCCCAAGGATGTGGTCAAAGAATATTACAAAAACGATGACATCCAGCAATGGTTCAAGGCCTACGAGGTCGCCATGACCTCCCACCGAGTTCCGCAGAAAGATTGGGGAGCCGGGCTGTGGGGTCGATTCCTGAGTGAGGGGAGAGACACCCTACTCGACCTACCGTCTGCCGAACAGACCTCCTACAACCACATGAAAGAGGCCCTCCTCACAAGGTACGGGCTCACCCCAGAAATGTACCGCCAACGCTTCCGAGAATGCAAGAAGATCCCCGGCACCACATTGGTAGAATATGTCAATTTCTACAGCCGGGCCCTGGAGGGTGGATCAAGGGCAGCAAAGTATCCACCTTTGAGGGACTCATCGACCTCATTGCGTATGAACATGTGTCCCTGAATTGCTTTGTGGAACTCCAACAGCACCTCCTGGACAGCAAGTTGGCTGACCCCCGGAAACTGGCCGGCGAGGCCGATCGCTGGGTGAGCACCAGAGTACCCCGGGGGCCCGGGGGAGACTCTGGCCGAAATGAACAGGGATCTTCCCGCCAGAGGGGAGGGGGAAGTCAGAATAGACAGAGGGGATCCCAGGTAGGGTCCCCGCGCAGTCCCCCCAGAAACCAGCCTGGCACCTCGCCTCCCACAGCGCGCGCAGGGTTCCCCCCAGCTAAGCCAGGGCCCCGGGTCAGCCAAGCCTGCTTCCATTGCCAGCAACCAGGGCACTATGCCAATGACCCCCGATGCCCTTTGTCCAAGAAGCCCGCCGCTACAGGGCCCCCAGTGCGCCACATCACCTCAGTAGCCCTAGAAGAGGAGGGGGAGGAAGAGTTCGAGGGAGCGGACCCCGCAGCGATGATGTTAGTCTCCCTGGGTGATAGGGAGATGGTCCCAGGAGCCCCCCTACCCGACAACACAGAGAAATACCAACAGCAGGTGACTGTCAATGGCCACCACATAGGGGCGCTCCGAGACACTGGGGCCAGTATCACAGCCGTCAAACGGCACCTCGTCACCGAAGCCCAGATTGTTCCCCACATCTCCTGCAGGGTGATCGCAGCCGATAACTCCGTCCGCACCTGCCGGATAGCTCAAGTCCCGTTCAAATGGGGGGGCGTCTCCGGAGAGTTACGAGTGGCGGTCCGCTCAGACATGCCCGTGGACTGCCTGCTCGGCAACGATCTAGAGAGCTCCCCATGGCAGCGGGTTGAGAAAAGGACCCACTTGGAGATGGTGGGCCTGCCCGAGTGGGCCTGTGTGAGCACCCGGTCGATGACCACCCGAAGGACCACCCCCGAAGGGGAGACCGTAGAGGCGGCACTGGCTACCCCCGAGGACCCCGAGGTCCCTGAATCCCCTGAAACCCCTGAGCTATTCCCCGGGGAGAGCTTCCCCCCCGACGCAGGGCCCCTCGGCCCCGGCGTCGAACCGACCTCGAGCTTGGACGACCTTCCCGAGCTGGCCCAGTGGCGCCAGGAAGGAGGGCCGTCCCGAGAAGAATTCTGCCTAGAACAGACCTCCTGTCCATCCTTGGTTGGGCCGCGGCAGCAGTCCGCCGCCCAGGCCGCCGGTGACCAGTCCGGCTCCCACTTTGTCTTTCGGGAAAACAGCCTCTTGTATAGCGAACAAAAGTCCACCGAGCTAGGGTCAGCCCGAGTGCTGGTGGTACCCCTACGCTTCCGCGGCTTTCTCCTGAACGTGGCCCATGATGTGCCCCTGGCGGGACACTTGGGTCAAGACAAAACATATCACCGCCTAGTCACCCACTTTTACTGGCCGGGCATGCGCTCCGATGTGGAGGCCCACTGTAAGTCCTGCCCCACGTGTCAGTCCAGCGGAAAGAGCGGGGGGAAGCGCAAGGCTCCCCTCCAACCCTTCCCCGTGGTCAGTACCCCCTTTGAAAGGGTGGGAATCGACATCGTGGGCCCCCTCGACCCCCGGACCTCCTTGTGGCACCGCTTTATCCTTGTCTTGGTGGACCATGCCACCCGATACCCAGAAGCCATTCCCCTCCGAACGGTGACCGCCCCCGTAGTGGGGCGGGCCCTTATGGCCATCTTCTCCCGGGTGGGGTTCCCCAAAGAAGTCGTCAGCGACCGAGGGACCAACTTCATCTCCAAATACATGAAGTCCCTGTGGCAACAATGTGGGGTGACGTACAAATTTACCACCCCATATCACCCCCAGGGTAACGGTCTGGTGGAGCGATTCAACCGGACCCTCAAGGGAATGATCATGGGTCTCGAAGAGCCCCTGAGGCGTAAGTGGGACGTCCTCCTTCCCTGTCTCCTCTTCGCATACCGCGAAGTCCCCCAGAAGTCCCTGGGGTTCAGCCCCTCCGAGCTCCTCTACGGGCACCCCGTCAGGGGACCCCTCTCCCTGGTCAAGGAAGGGTGGGAGACGGCGGCCCCAGAGCCCCCTCCCGATGTGTTTCGATACATTCTGACCCTCCAGAACCAGACGAGGAAGTTCAGAGAACTGTAAGGATTGCAGGCTGGTTCCACAGGAGCGTCAGGAATCCGAAGAGTAATCCGCAGCCTTCCCCTACGGTCTTCCGACTCTATCAAGCACTAGAGTACGAGAGACACGCCAGGGGAAAACAGGGAAACAAAACAAGGAAAGATGGGGGAAGACAATGATGATTGATGGTACTCTCCAGTAGTGAATGCGATGGTGCTTCAATGAAAGGAACCGGAACAAACAGGTAGGCTGTAATGACAAGAGGAAGTCAACAACTCTAGCTCTAATCCAATAGCTAGAATATACCAATGTACAAATACAACCATATCACATACCCCAGGTTCTTATTATGTAGCGGAGTTAACATGTGAAGGTGAAGACAATGGCACAGCGTCTGGAGCTATAATAGGGATGACACAATAGGTTGTTGAGCACCTGCAGGTAAGATGGTGTAAGGTACAATAACGGCCTATATAACTCCCTTCTTACTTCAACTATAATGGACCAGCCTTCGAAGACACTTTCACTACTGTGTGGCATATAATGAACTTTCCGCCCAACACTTCTGGAGGTGTCTTACACAGTGTATCACCATCTAGGAGAACCAAAGCGGAACATATATAATCCATACACATGTATCTATAGTACTGAAAAAAGATTGGTAGCGCATGTGCGCTCTTACCGCGATTCTTTGTAGTGTGGAATATGCACCCACCCTGATCCACGCAAGAGTGCCACCAAATACCAAGGAAAGAGGGTTCCAGTAATCTCAGCGTTAATGGCGGGTGTTCTGGAAACAGGGGATAAGATGGGCGAGGTGGAAACAGGATAGGGATAGGAAAATAGTGAAGGAGCAATCTAACTAACTAACTAAGAAAATAATAACTGGGGAATGCACTGACACCGGACAGCGGAGCTAAGCCCGGCCGCCGGGTGCAGTACACAAGTAATAGAAAATCAATAGGGAAAAATATCCACCGGATGGCGGAGCAAAGCCCGGCCGCCGGGTGGAGTACACAAGTAATAGAAAATCAATAGGGAAAAATATCCACCGGATGGCGGAGCAAAGCCCGGCCGCCGGGTGGAAGACACGACCAGTGGAAGTCAAGGAAGTACACTCCGGCGCTGTGAACAGGCTCTCTCACAACACCGGATAATGCTGTGCCCGGCCGGATGGCGGAGCTAAGCCCGGCCGCCGGGCGAGGCACACGGAGAGGGGGAGAGGAGGATAGGCGTTTACGAGGTACGCCTGAGGCAGCGGAACACTGCCGACCAAATCTGCGTAAGCGTCTCCCGAGATAGGAGGATGCAGGGGACGCATACGCTCTACCAGCAACGGAACAGGAAAAGCGAAACAGGAACTGCTAGGTCAGGCAACAGGGAATAGGACGGAACCGGAAACAAGGGAAGCTTGACGCTAGAACGTGAAGCGTCGTTCCCTGTTTCCTGGTTCCTTAAATATCCTGTGTCTTAAAGGGACAGCGTAGGGGAGACCCGAGGCATGACAAGAACTGGCCGAGGCCAACCTCGAGGCCAGTCAAGAAGAAATGAAACGGTGGTACGACCAGAATGCCACTCTGGTCGAGTTTCAGCCCGGACAACAGGTCTGGGTGATGGCCCCCGTGGAGCCCTCTGCCCTGCAAGACAAGTGGACAGGGCCCTTCAAGGTGGTGGAGCGCAAGAGTCAGGTGACCTACCTCATCGATGTAGAGTCCCCCAGGAACCCCTTGCGGGTCCTTCACGTGAACCGCCTCAAGCCCCACTTCGCCCGGTCCGAGTTGAGCTTGCTCCTCGCCACGAACGATGGAGAAGAAGAAGAAACGGAGCCTCTCCCTGATCTCCTGTGTGCGAAGGAAAATGATGGCTCCGTAGAGGGGGTGAGTCTCTCCTCCTCCCTCTCTCCCGAGCAGCGCGAGGACTGTCGCCAGTTGTTGGGACAGTTCTCGGACCTCTTCTCCCTCACCCCCCGGCGTCACCAACTGGTGCGTCCACGACGTGGACACCGGGGACAGCCCACCGGTACGGCACAGAGCCTACCGCGTCCATGACCGAGTCCGGGCCTGTATCAAGGCCGAGGTATCAAAGATGCTAGCTCTCGGGGTGGTCGAAGCCTCTGACAGCCCATGGGCTAGCCCTGTGGTCCTGGTCCCGAAGGCAGCCACCCCCGGTGCTGTCCCCGAACTGAGGTTCTGCGTTGACTACCGCGGGCTCAACGCAGTCACCAGAACTGATGCACATCCCATCCCCCGAGCAGACGAGCTTATCGATCGCCTCGGGGCTGCTCGCTTCCTTAGCACGTTCGACCTGACCAGTGGATACTGGCAGATCGCCCTCACCGAGGGAGCCAAGGAAAGATCCGCGTTTTCCACCCCGGATGGTCACTACCATTTCCGGGTGATGCCCTTCGGGATGAAGAACGCCCCCGCCACCTTCCAGAGACTGGTGAACCAGGTACTGGCGGGGTTGGAGGAGTTCAGCGCTGCGTATCTGGACGATATCGCAGTGTACAGTTCCCACTGGCCCGAGCACCTCCAGCACCTCTGGGCGGTGCTGACGGCCCTGAGAAGGGCCGGTCCCACCATTAAGGCGAGCAAGTGCCAGATCGGACAAGGGTCCGTAGTCTACCTCGGGCACCAGGTCGGAAGCGGCCTCGTATCCCCCCTCCAGCCCAAGATCGATGCCATCGTGGCCTGGGAGGCCCCCACGACCCAGAAGGAAGTGCGGGCGTTTCTAGGGCTCACGGGGTACTACCCACGGTTCATCAAGGGGTACGGCAGCATCGTAGCCCCCCTCACGAAGTTAACCTCCAAAAACCAGCCGAAGAAAGTCAGCTGGACCTCTGCCTGCCAAGAGGCGTTCGAAACTTTAAAAGACGGCATGTGCACTGCCCCCATCCTACAGGCCCCCGACTACTCACGAGAGTTTGTAGTCCAGACGGACGCGTCCGAACATGGCATCGGAGCAGTCCTGTCCCAGGTGAACGAGAACGGCCTAGACCAACCAGTGGCATTCATTAGCCGAAGGCTACTCCCTCGAGAACAAAGGTGGAGCACCATCGAGCGGGAGGCCTTCGCGGTGGTTTGGGCCCCGAAGAAGCTGAGGCCCTACCTGTTCGGTACTCACTTCCGGGTCCAGACCGACCACCGACCTCTACGGTGGCTAATGCAGATGAGAGGGGAGAATCCCAAATTGCTGCGCTGGTCCATCTCCCTCCAGGGGATGGACTTCACTGTTGAGCACCGGCCTGGCTCTGACCACGCCAACGCAGACGGCCTGTCCCGATTCTTCCGCCTCAGCAAAGAGAACCCCCAAGAGGATGGGTAGTTCTCCCCGCCTTCAGCTGGGGGGGATGCGTGTTGGACCCGGCCTCGTGGCGTGGTTCTTCTCTGTCCCTCCACACCCTGTGAGTGTAGCCTGCACCCCGAGCCTGGTCGTCCTACTCCAGTTAAGCCTAGATCCCCCTAGAACCTCGACCAGGCCTGCCTTTCCCGCTTCACGTCCGGCTCCGAGCGCCTAACCTTGCATGCCCCACAAGGCCCGGACGCCATCTTCCCTTCCCGACATCCCTGTCTCCCTGGGCCTAGCGTGGCCCCGGCCCCAGCGAAACCCAGACTCCAAAGGCGCGCCAGTCCCGGATGGGGGGTAAAGGGCTCCCCGAGTGAGATAAGCCGGGGAGTTTCGATGGCACCTCTGGCCTCCCCTGAGAGTCTGGTATCCGTCACACCTTTGGCCCTCCCCTGTGGGCCAGTTTCGATCACCCCTCTGGCCTCCCCGAGGGCTGGCTCCAGACCGGCTGGGCGTCTGGGAATTCCCGGACCCATCTTTCAAAGGGATCAAAGAGCCAACCGCCGGACCTCGCCAACGACCAGCCCCCCGGGCAGGAGACCTCTGCCTGCGAGGGTCCGGAGATCGAAGAGCAAAAGGACTATAACTGGGCCCGCCCGACAACTAGCGGGCAGTTGTATCTTGGACCTGAAGCCCTGCTGATCTGATCGCGACTGACCCTAAGAAGACTCATCCTGAACCTCTGAGCCCTGCTGACGTTGTCGCGGCTCAAGCTGAACTTGTAACCATCGGAGCCCTGCTGACGCTGTCGCGGCTCAAGCTGAACTTGTAACCATCGGAGCCCTGCTGACGCTGTCGCGGCTCAAGCTGAACTTGTAACCATCGGAGCCCTGCTGACGCTGTCGCGGCTCGACCTCTAAGACCACCCGAGCCCTGCTGACGCTGTTGCGGCTCCTCACGAACTTCTCCAGCTCGAGCCCTGCTGACCTCGTCGCGGCTCGGGGAGTACTCTGGTCCGGCTGGACCGTCGAGACCACCATCACAACCGAGCCAACTCGACGGAGGTGAGGCAGCCAGTACGACCATCATCCCGTATCCCCCGGCTCGAGGATTGAGAGCTGTGCGTAGGGTACGCCTCGTACTGACCCAGAGACTTAAAGACTGTCCCGCTTCCCCCTTCCTGAATCCTCCAAGACTTTGTGGTCCCTCGACCACTGTGTATATAAGAGTGCGTTCTTCATTTATTGCTTATATAAAGAACTTGTTACTAGAACCCAACGGTGTGGTGTCTGTTCATAGTGTGGTGTGAGCTCAGTGTGTACGATCCTAGACCCGAAGTCCTCCCCGGTGAGGACCTCACAATCAAGACTCGGCAAGTTCTGGGGAAGAGGTGGGTCTTGGGGTGTCTGGGTGAGCACAACCTGGCCCTCTGAGATCGCCCCTTCTAACAGTAGCAGTAGTTACTGGTCCCAATTTTTTGTTTGATGCCACTGGAACAGCGGACTTAGCTGCTTCAGAACAGGGTACCTTAATAGGGGCACCGGTTGAAGCAGGAGGTGCCAAATTACCTTGGGAGTTTTGTGGCTTCGTTGTCCCTGTAGTCCTATTATTTAACATTGACGATAGTGTATCCAGTTTTGAGACCAGAGGTTTGATGTGGGAAGCAATAATTTGCTCTATCCATATGTACTGTTTTAAATTTTATTGTATTTTTATGAACTGTGTGCTTTTTTATTTATTATTTTATTACATGATGTACTGTATCTTTTATGGTTCCGAATAAAGGAAATATATAGGTCTCTAAGTTGAGAGGACTCTGACACTTACTTGTCTGGACTTTGGTAAAACTCAATGGCATTGGGTGGAATTCAACTGAAGTATGCTTGTGCCGATGAAATAGAGATAAACAGCGAAGCACTACATGGCGGGTCGAGTTTCATTCTAAAACCTGGTCGCCTGTTACACTTAAGTGAGCCCCTCCCACTCCCAAATAGAGCCCCTCCCCCTGAGGCATGTGGGACAATCATAGACAAGAAAACATGCTTTGATGAAAATACCTAAACAGCAATTTGGCCGAAATCCAGGCATTTATCAGAGAGATTAAATTACTAGCGCCTTGATGAGCGGCGCTGAAGCACTCGCTCTGCTCAGAACTAGGGCGCCACTTGAAATGCATGTAATAAACAGCCCATCAAGAGGGCCGCTCTTCGAAATGAAAATCCTATTCGTGGAAGGCTCTTCACTCATAAAATTAGCCCTGCCGCAATCCAGAAATCATCATAAAGTAGCCCGGCAAGTGGGTCATCTCGCATGGTAATGAGTCTTGTGGGCGCGCGCCTGGAGCGGTGGGCGCGCTCCCGCGGGACGAGGCGCTGGATTGCAAAGGAGGGGTCCTGTGGGGGCCCTCCCAGGGGCCTCACCTGGCTGCAAACAGCTCTTATCCCCGAGCAGCCGCTTGCATCAGTAACTCTGCAGCGCCTTGATTGCTTTCCCGCCATGCCAGGCGCTTGTAGAGCCGCGACATGTTGGAAAACCAGAGACCCCTTGAGAGGCGCTGTTTTCTCGTCCTCTTATTGTAACCCCAGCTTGTATGTTTTGTTTTCAGCTGTGAGGTTCAACAAGTTTAAAATAATGAAGGCTTGTGGGGAAATTGGGCGAGTGGCCAACAAGGCTATCTCAAGATGTCTACTGATGGCTTGAGGACTTAGGTGCATATTAGCAAGCAGGGCATTACAATTATCCCTGTTATAGTGGCAGAAAACTGCCACTAAAGCGGCGATAATGGGCTTGATAATATGCCCTTGTGAATTCCCATAGAAGCCCATGTTAACACCAGAACCTAGGCTTCTATGGGAATTCTCAAGGGCATATTATCAAGCCCCTTATCGCCGCTTTAGCGGCAGTTTTCTGCCGCTGAAACAGATATTTTTTAACGCCCTGCTTGATAATATGCCCCTCAGTCAGGTGCTAGACGTGGCTAGACATGGGACTGACTCTACCAACCCCAGCTGGCCTTTCAGGGGAACTTACTGGCCAAACTCCTCCATTCTTTAAACCTGCGTTAAGGGCATTTCTGAATTATAAAGGTATATAGGTTGGTGCTTGAGTGACGAGTAGTCATCTTTTAGGTCGGCTACGAGAACTATAACATATAGCAAAAGTGGAGTGAAAATTCCTGCGGATCCAGTTTTGGAGGAAACTCTTTTTCCTGTGGCTTGTTCATTAGTGTGGAGTTTCCACCAGGAATTGGAGGGAGGATTTTCCATTAAAAGAGTCTGCTGCAGTGATATGAATTTGTGGCCAGAGCATCTTTTACTACCTTAGTGGCATAAAATGCATCGAGTTCAGTGACAAGCACACAAAATACTTCAATCACTGCACACCATGCATCACATGCATCCAGCAGCAACGTGTGCACACAAGCAGACATCACTACATACCATGCATCAAATGCATCCGGCAGCAGCAATGTGTGCACACAAGCAGGCTTCACTGCATACCATGCATCAAATGCACCTGGCAGCAGCAATGTCTGCACACAAGCAGATATCACTGCATACTATGCATCAAATGCATCCAGCAGCAGCAATGTGTGCACACAAGCAGGTATCACTGCATCCTCTGCATCAAATGCACCTGGCAGCAGCAATGTCTGCACACAAGCAGATATCACTGCATACTATGCATCAAATGCATCCAGCAGCAGCAAAGTGTACACACAAGCAGACATCACTGCACACCATGCATCAAATGCATCCAGCAGTAGCAATGTGTGCACACAAGCAGATATCACTGCATACCATGCATCAAATGCATCCAGCAGCAGCAATGTGTGCACACAAGCAGGCATCACTTCACACCATGCATCACATGCATCCAGCAGCAGCAATGTGTGCACACAAGCAGGTATCACTACCTACCATGCATCAAATGCATCCAGCAGCAGCAATGTGTGCACACAAACAGGCATCACTGCACACCATGCATCAAATGCATCCGGCAGCAGCATTGTGTGCACACAAGCAGATATCACTGCATACCATGCATCAAATGCATCCGGCAGCAGCAATGTGTGCACACAAGCAGACATCACTGCATAGTGGAGAAGTGTGGCTCAGGGGTTAGAGGCGGCAGACCCGGAATCTGAGATCAGTCCTGGACCAGGGTTCAATTCCCCGCCCCGGCGGGTCTTGGGCTAAAAATTCCACGGACTCGATAATTCTCGTCCCGGTGCCTACTCGACTCACGGGTTCCCACTCTGCGACTCTGGGCAACAGCTTGCTTAATCTCCACAACGGCCCCTCACGGCGGGATGCCTGACTTTCACCTTGTGGATACCCTGCTATCTCACAGGGGAATATCAGGAAGGGTTCCCTAAGCAAGCGCCGGGAAACCCACTGCGGGTAGCTGTGCGCTATATAAGCTCAACTACATTTACATTTACATTTACCATGCATCAACTGCATCCGGCAGCAGCAATGTGTGCACACAAGCAGGCATCACTACCTACCATGCATCAAATGCATCCAGCAGCAACATGTGCACACAAGCAGACATCACTGCATACCATGCATCAACTGCATCCGGCAGCAGCAATGTGTGCACACAAGCAGGCATCACTTCATACCATGCATCAAATGCATCGGGCAGCAGTAATGTGTGCACACAAGCAGGCATCACTTCATACCATGCATCAAATGCATCCAGCAGCAGCAATGTGTGCACACAAGCAGGTATCACTGCATCCTTTGCATCAAATGCATCCAGCAGCAATGTGTGCACACACGCAGGCATCATTGAATACCATGCATCAAATGCACCCGGCAGCAGCAATGTGTGCACACAAGCAGGTATCACTGCATACCATGCATCAAATGCATCAGGCAGCAGCAATGTGTGCACACAAGCAGATATCACTGCATACCATGCATCAACTGCATCCGGCAGCAGCAATGTGTGCACACAAGCAGGCATCACTTATACCATGCATCAAATGCATCCCGCAGCAGCAATGTGTGAACACAAGCAGACATCACTTATACCATGCATCAAATGCATCCGGCAGCAGCAATGTGTGCACACAAGCAGGCTTCACTGCATATCATGCATCAAATGCATTCGACAGCAGCAATGTGTGCACACAAGCAGGTATCACTGCATACCATGCATCACATGCATCCGGCAGCAGCAATATGTGCACACAAGCAGGCTTCACTGCATACCATGCATCAAATGCACCCGGCAGCAGCAATGTGTGCACACAAGCAGGTATCACTGCATACCATGCATCAAATGCATCAGGCAGCAGCAATGTGTGCACACAAGCAGGCATAACTGCATACCAGGCATCAAATGCATCCGGCAGCAGCAATGTGTGCACACAAGCAGGCATCACTTCACACCATGCATCAAATGCATCAGGCAGCAGCAATGTGTGAACACAAGCCGACATCACTTATACCATGAATCAAATGCATCCGGCAGCAGCAATATGTGCACACAAGCAGGCTTCACTGCATACCATGCATCAAATGCATCCGGCAGCAGCAATGTGTGCACACAAGCAGGATTCACTGCATATCATGCATCAAATGCATTCGACAGCAGCAAGCAAGCAAGGACCTGGAACAGCGTTTCCATCAACATCAACAGGGCCCCACTCTGCGGCAAATCCAAAAGAAACGAAGGGGCGTATTCAACACAGCACAACGCAGCAAGTGTGCTTGCTGTGCTGCACTCAATGAAAGGAAAAGGACAGGAATGCGCCGTATTTAATATCATACACCACCTTCCTGTCCTGTCCTTGCCCTGCCGCACTTAAGGCATCTTAGCACCAATGTAGGCACCAACACAGGTGCCTGCGTTACAAGGAGAATCACTCGAGGCATTTTCCTCTTTCTATGTGTGCTGCAGATTGCACCCTCTGCCCTAAGAAGGACCCTGAGACAACACAACCGGGACACACCTGCCTAGGGTTCAGAAATGTGACAAAAAGTCAACGGTGTGTCTTCGTGGGGCATAGGTAAACAGCTCTGCAAAGGTGAGCCAAGAGTTTTTCCTACTCTGCTTCACCTGTGCATGCATGCCGAAGAAGGAGGAATTTTGGTAAAAATACAGAACTATTGATCAGTCAAAATCTAATCATTTACTGAAAATTATCAGCACTTACTATATGTCCATATTTCTAAACATAGTCTGTTTTGTTCAAACAATAATCAGTAGAGCAGAACACTGATTCTGGATCTCTTCCAGTTTCCCAAATGAACTTCAGAGTTTCTTGTATTCATTAAGATCACTTCAAACATGATGTGTGTTAAAAAAATATCTTTATTGATGAAATATAAAAAAAAATCATATCAGCGCAGCCAACAGGTTTCGTCTCTTTTCACGAGACTTCTTCAGGGCTTGTCCTTTTCGAGATACATTTTTATAAACACCTGTTTTTGTTGATTTGTGTAAACAAGGACCTTAATTATTGTAGTAGGTATCTTACTTTTACAACGGGATAATTCAGCAACCAAATGTCAATATCCTGCATGGACCATGTCGTCCTTTTAAACCGATTCGGTATGCGCTGTATGTCCACCACCTCCAGGTTTAGAGTCCAAACCTTAATGAATACAAGAAACTCTGAAGTTCATTTGGGATTTGTTGGAATAAAACGAGTTATGTTTAGAAATGTGGACCTATAGTAGGTGCTGGTCGTTTCGGTATATAATTGTGTAGATTGTATCCGCCTATGTGGATCCAGGAGGCTGTTTTCCCCTGATTTGAGCACCACTCGCCTAGATTAAACCCAACATCTTGTTGGGTGTGACATTGAGGGTCTCAGCCTCCTTTTTGAAAATCTAATCATTTGGTTGAATATCAGAATGTCATAAACAAAAACATCATCTAACATCAAAATTGTATACTTAACATTGTCCCAATGGGTGTAGATTTTCTATTAACTTCATTGGAGAGATGTTCTATTACTGACCCCATTGGAGGGATATTCTATTACAGACCCCTTGGAGGGATGTTCTATTACTGACCCCTTGGAGGGATGTTCTATTACTGACCCCATTGGAGGGATGTTCTATTACTGACCCAATTGGAGGGATGTTCTATTACTGACCCCATTGGAGGGATGTTCTATTACTGACTCCGTTGGAGGGATGTTCTATTACTGACCCCATTGGAGGGATGTTCTATTACTGACTCCGTTGGAGGGATGTTCTATTACTGACCCCATTGGAGGGATGTTCTATTACTGACTCCGTTGGAGGGATGTTCTATTACTGACCCCATTGGAGGGATATTCTATTACTGACCCCATTGGAGGGATGTTCTATTACTGACTCCATTGGAGGGATGTTCTATTACTGACCCCACTGGAGGGATGTTCAATTACTGACTCCATTGGAGGGATGTTCTATTACTGACTCCATTGGAGGGATGTTCTATTACTGACCCCATTGGAGGGATGTTTTATTACTGACCCCATTGGAGGGATGTTCTATTACTGACCCCACTGGAGGGATGTTCTATTACTGACCCCATTGGAGGGAAGTTCTATTACTGACTCCATTGGAGGGATGTTCTATTACTGACCCCATTGGAGGGATGTTCTATTCCTGACCCCATTGGAGGGATGCTCTATTACTGACTCCATTGGAGGGATGTTCTATTGCTGACCCCATTGGAAAGATGTTCTATTACTGACCCCATTGGAGGTATGTTCTATTATTGAACCCATTGGAGGGATGTTCTATTACTGACCCCATTGGAGGGATGTTCTATTACTGACTCCATTGGAGGGATGTCCTATTGCTGACCCCATTGGAGGGATGTTCTATTACTGACCCCATTGGAGGTATGTTCTATTATTGAACCCATTGGAGGGATGCTCTATTGCTGACCCCATTGGAGGGATGTTCTATTGCTGACCCCATTGGAGGGATGTTCTATTACTGACCCCATTTGAGGTATGTTCAAATACTGAACCCATTGGAGGGATGTTCTATTACAGACCCCTTGGAGGGATGTTCTATTACTCACCCCATTGGAGGGATGCTCTATTACTGACCCCATTGGAGGGATGTTCTATTACTGACCCCTAGGAGGGATGTTATATTACTGACCCCATTGGAGGGATGTTCTATTGCTGACCCCATTGGAGGGATGTTCTATTACTGACCCCATTGGAGGGATGTTCTATTGATGACCCCATTGGAGGGATGTTCTACTACTGACCCCATTGGAGGTATGTTCTAATACTGAACCCATTGGAGGGATGTTCTATTACTGACCCCATTGGAGGGATGTTCTATTGCTGACCCCATTGGAGGGATGTTCTATTACTGACCCCTTGGAGGGATGTTCTATTACTGACCCCATTGGAGGGATGTTCTATTACTGACCCCATTGGAGGGATGTGCTATTACTGACCCCATTGGAGGTATGTTCTATTACTGAACCCATTGGAGGGATGCTCTAATGCTGACCCCATTGGAGGGATGTTCTATTGCTGACCCCATTGGAGGGATGTTCTATTACTGACCCCATTGGAGGTATGTTCTAATACTGAACCCATTGGAGGGATGTTCTATTACAGACCCCTTGGAGGGATGTTCTATTACTGACCCCATTGGAGGGATGTTCTATCACTGACCCCATTGGAATTGATGTTCTATTACTGACCCCATTGGAATTGATGTTCTATTACTGACCCCTTGGAGGGATGTTATATTACTGACCCCATTGGAGGGATGTTCTATTACTGACTCCATTGGAGGGATGTTCTATTACTGACCCCATTGGAGGGATGTTCTATTACTGAACCAATTGGAGGGATTTTGGGATGTTCTATTACTGACTCCATTGGAGGGATGTTCTATTACTGACCGATTGGAGGGATGTTCTATTACTGACCCCATTGGAGAGATGCTCTATTACTGACCCCATTGGAGGGATGTTGTATTACTGACTCCATTGGAGGGATGTTCTATTACAGACCCCTTGGAGGGATGTTCTATTACTGACCCCATTGGAGGGATGCTCTATTACTGACTCATTGGAGAGATGTTCTATTACTGACCCCTTTGGAGGGATGTTGTATTACTGACCCCATTGGAGGGATGTTCTATTACTGACCCCATTGGAGGGATGTTGGGATGTTCTACTACTGACCCCATTGGAGGGATCTTCTATTACTGACCCCATTGGAGGGATGTTCTATTACTGACCCCATTGGAGGGATGTTCTATTACTGACTCCGTTGGAGGGATGTTCTATTACTGACCCCATTGGAGGGATGTTCTATTACTGACTCCGTTGGAGGGATGTTTCATTACTGACCCCATTGGAGGGATGTTCTATTACTGACTCCGTTGGAGGGATGTTCTATTACTGACCCCATTGGAGGGATGTTCTATTACTGACCCCATTGGATGGATGTTCTATTACTGACTCCATTGGAGGGATGTTCTATTACTAACCCCACTGGAGGGATGTTCTATTACTGACTCCATTGGAGGGATGTTCTATTACTGACTCCATTGGAGGGATGTTTCTATTACTGACCCCATTGGAGGGATGTTCTATTACTGACCCCATTGGAGGGATGTTCTATTACTGACCCCATTGGAGGGATGTTGGGATGTTCTATTACTGACCCCATTGGAGGGATGTTCTATTGCTGACCCCATTGGAGGGATGTTCTATTACTGACCCCTTGGAGGGATGTTCTATTACTGACCCCATTGGAGGGATGTTCTATTACTGACCACATTGGAGGGATGTTCTATTACTGACCCCATTGGAGGGATGTTGGGATGTTCTATTACTGACCGCATTGGAGGGATGTTCTAATACTGACCCCATTGGAGGAATGTTGGGATGTTCTATTACTGACCCCATTGGAGGGATGTTCTATTACTGACCCCATTGGAGAGATGTTCTATTACTGACCCCATTGGAGGGATGTTCTATTACTGACCCCATTGGAGGGATGTTCTATTACTGACCCCATTGGAGGGATGTTCTATTACTGACCCCATTGGAGGGATGTTCTATTACTGACCCCATTGGAGGGATGTTCTATTACTGACTCCATTGGAGGGATGTTCTATTACTGACCCCATTGGAGGGATGTTCTATTACTGACTCCGTTGGAGGGATGTTCTATTACTGACCCCATTGGAGGGATGTTCTATTACTGACCCCATTGGAGGGATGTTCTATTACTGACTCCATTGGAGGGATGTTCTATTACTGACCCCACTGGAGGGATGTTCTATTACTGACTCCATTGGAGGGATGTTCTATTACTGACTCCATTGGAGGGATGTTCTATTACTGACCCCATTGGAGGGATGTTCTATTACTGACCCCATTGGAGGGATGTTCTATTACTGACCCCATTGGAGGGATGTTGGGATGTTCTATTACTGACCCCATTGGAGGGATGTTCTATTGCTGACCCCATTGGAGGGATGTTCTATTACTGACCCCTTGGAGGGATGTTCTATTGCTGACCCCATTGGAGGGATGTTCTATTACTGACCCCATTGGAAGGATGTTCTATTACTGACCCCATTGGAGGGATGTTCTATTACTGACCCCATTGGAGGGATGTTCTATTACTGACCCCATTGGAGGGATGTTCTATTACTGACCCCATTGGAGGGATGTTGGGATGTTCTATTACTGACCCCATTGGAGGGATGTTCTATTGCTGACCCCATTGGAGGGATGTTCTATTACTGACCCCTTGGAGGGATGTTCTATTGCTGACCCCATTGGAGGGATGTTCTATTACTGACCCCATTGGAGGGATGTTCTATTACTGACCCCATTGGAGGGATGTTCTATTACTGACCCCATTGGAGGGATGTTCTATTACTGACCCCATTGGAGGGATGTTCTATTACTGACCCCATTGGAGGGATGCTCTTGTAAACAATATGTAGGAAAGATATTTATGGCCACTGATGCTCTGGCCAGATATTCTGTCAATGGGGTCAACTTCTCATGGTAATGAGTTTTTTATTGGGCGGGCGGCGAAGCTGGGGAGGGTCATTGACCTCTGGAGGGTGGGTGCTGGATTCCCAGGTGAAATGTGACCCCCCCACCCCCCTCGCCACCGCAGTCCCTTAACTTTTCTTCGATCACCTGCAGAATAAGCTGACAGGTGCACCGCTGCCCAGTACTCCGGGTATTATTGAGATGTACTGACTGCTGGTTCTCTTCACTCTATTGGCTGCTTGTATTTTTAGGTCTAGCATTAGACAAGACTTTATGCCATTAATAATATGATATGAATAATATACTTTTGGGTATGGCTAAGCTGTCTTCAGTCATTGATCTGCTATTGTGTCATTCACATTTTCACTTCCGGTCACAACAGCATACTTCATGGCGCAATAGGGCTGCCCACTTCAGCCATTGGCTAACATCGCTGTGACAAACACCATCCACCTTTGTCACAAAGAGCACATCCGCGCTCAAAGTAGTTCCCTTCCGTGCCAGTGGCTCCCGTGGCGATGTGTGTTTTTAGTGCATCAAAACACCTTTTTTTTTTTTCCAATTGTAAGATATTCCTCATTTTCATTTAAGGTCATATGAGCTAAGAAGACAGGTTTTTTTTTGCATGAGACTGCAAGTTTTGCCTCAATTTCTTTTTGATAGCTCCTGATAGGAAATCAATTCAAATTGTATTTTGCAACTTGTAGGTAAACAATTACCATAAAGTCAATGGAAACATTGCTTTTTGTAGATTATGTGAAGTTATTAAACGACATTGCCATATTACTCACCTAAAACATTTTTTAGACTTCATCTAAGGTTAACCCTTTTTTCCTAGTAGAACTCCTTGTGCAATGCAAGTAAGTGCTGTCCTTCACATCTCAAAATCTTGGAAGCAGAGTGGCCAACTACCTACCTTTAAAGGATTTTTAGCACAATGGACATCCTTTCAGTTTAGTCCTACGTGTGTAGCCTTCCTCCTGTAGCTTTTAAATCTGCAGGTATACCTTCCAAAGTAATCCTTTTGGACAGGAAAGAAGACTACTTTTAAATATTAAATAAGTAACTCCTTAGTTGGCCTTGGGGTCCACGTGCCAGGGTGCTTAATATTTAAAAATGCTGTGTGCACGCACTTATCTAGCCCCTAAAAATGGTTTTCACTCTGAAGGGCTTTAGCTGTCCTATCAGAAAAACTAACGTTAAAATCACAACTTTGAAAATTCTGGTTTGGGGTAAGCTACAGAAAGACTCCAGGCACTATTTTTTATTGTTCATTAAAAATCCAATTCAGTGAAGTCAGAATATTAATAAGTTTACTGCAAAAGTGATTTTTAAACGGTAAGACTTTGTCTGCCTGAACCTCTGATAGGTGATTTAGCATTTAGACATTTTATTAGCTGGAAAGAGACCAGGGTGAGCCCTCACTGTTCACTGTTGAGTGTAAATGGAGACCTGTGGAAGAGAAGCTTTTTGCCCCCCTGCTCTCAGGAGCCAGTTTCGCCCCCTCCAAGTGGGAGGCACAGCTGCTCCCAGAAGTAGTTTTATGCACCTAAAGAGGGTGGGAGGGCTCATTTTCCTAAACACACCTCTGGCAGACACACAAGCTCCTTCAAGGGGCAGATGATTCTGCCCTATTGAAGCTGCCTCAGTATATCACACCTTGGGATAGTTTGCAGTGAGGCAAACAGGATGTGCTGCTAAATTTGGAAGGTTTGTCATTGGAACCTTATTCCTCATTGGTTAGGCAGTGTCCAGAAGTCATACACTGGCTAGTAAATATTTAAAAAGTGGCACCTCACCCACAGCTCATCAGAACGCGTTCTGGATCTGTGGAAGAACAGATAAGGAAAGGACGAGCTGTTTTAGCCCTAGTCACTCTAAGAATGTGTATGCATTGATCTGTGTATAAATCAAACAACAGTTATACCCTATATGCAAAGGAACCCAAAGCAATATTAAAAGGATGCTGCTTAATACCAATACTATTTGAGTGCTTAAACATTTTGGAAACAGCCATGGCTTTTGGATAAAAGCAATGATGCAAAAGCTGAATACACTTTGGGCAACTACATATCCCAGAATGCCTCATAATGGGTACAATGGGAGACTTTCCCATCGATACACACAAACCTTCACTACATGGCCCATAATGCTCTTTGTCAGCAGGACGGGAAGCCATATTTTAGTGAAGCAAAAGATGGACTTGCAAACCACGACAAACATCAAGTAGGTGGAAACACATTGGTTTTTACCCTGTATTTGTGCCCTGATGAAAATACCTACCTTGCGCTTCCGGAGTACACCCTTTAAAGTTACATCTAGGTAGTTGGGGTACTACTAGCGTCATCCACTAGCCCCCTCAGACACGAGCATGGCGGGACCCAGGTATGTAAAATTGCTCCCTGGGCATGGCTGCTGTAGTGCTCAGGGTTGTAGGGATCAGCTTAGGGTATCTCTGAGTGCTCTGTGTATTGGGGGAGGGGGGAGAAGGGGTGGGTTGAGTGGTGAAGTGGGGGAGTGCATGGGTTTCGGGAAACCTGCCTACGTGTGGACCTTGAGATGAGCCGGGATCCGCGAGTTGTAAGACCAGACATGTTTCCAAGCCGTTGAGTACGCGGTTGTCACTCGCCGTTGAGTACGTGGCTTGGCTGCTACGCGTCATTGAGTACGCGACTTGGTGGTGGCTGGGGGTCTGTGGTGGAATGCAACAATGTTGCAATGTAAGGCCAAGTGCATCCAATGTGAGTTAGAGAAATGCATGTTAGGGCCCAGGGCCCGCTCAAGCAGTGGTGGCTGGTGACCTTTTAAAGTGGTGGTGGGGGATAAACTCCCATCTCAAATATTAAGGAGCAAGTGAGTGAGTCTAACTCCGTGAAAATAAATTTGGGGAAACGGGTTGTCAATAGCGAAAAATGTGAAAAAAACTATGGAGCTTATTACAAGCCCTGTGCGCCGCGAGAGCAGTTTTAATGTGGGAAAAAGTGGCATACCAGCGGTGCAAAAGGGTTTGTAAAGAAGCCCCTATATATTTGAGGGCACAATTGTTCAGATAGGGCTTGAAGGTGATAAACGTGTGACTCTGCAAAAGGTTAAGAATAATATTCAATAGAGATTGAAATTGGCTCCAGCGAGGTACTGCTGAACGCGCAAAGAATGTTTTAATTGCAGAACATTTCTGGAACCTTTGACTTTTACTTCTAGGAGAGTTCTTGACACTAAGACCTCAAGAATCCTCTTTGAGACTTTGATCCTTAGATAATTAAATGGTTGCAGCATCTTTACAGCTGTGTCAGTGCCATGCCAGTTTCAGGAAGCAACTAAACCCATGGCTGCTCTGCTGTTTCTCTAGTCTAGTTAAGCGTGATGCCTTTTTACTGCTCAGCACCATGAAACCCTTTGTGATCCATGTGTGCTATATATAACACTAACCCAGGGACCCTCGCTAGACGGTTGTATGTCAATACAACGCGGGCTATTACCCCGCATGCCAATACAACGCGGGCTATTACCCCGCATGCCATTACAACGCGGGCTATTACCCCGCATGCCATTACAACGCGGGGATTACAACGAAAGTCATTACGACTTTCGCTGGAGGGCGCTGGATAGTGGAATAGTTTAATTTTCTATTCCAACTCCAGCCCACGTTGACAGTAGGGAAGGTGTTGGATAGAAAATTAAAGCATACCCTATCCAACAGCGCCCTACAGTGAAAGTCGTTGTAACGACTTTCGTTGTAACCCCCGCGTTGTAATGGCAGTGCGGGGTAATCCCCGCATTGTTATGGCTGTTCTCCTCGCTAGACATGCCATGGTAAACGGGGACAGCTCCAGGGGAGACCTTTAAGGCGTGGTCTCTGCACTCAGAACCTTGGAACCTGGCCCTGTGATGTCAGCATGAATCGCTGACGTCAGAGAGCGCCACCAAAACTGGGTCATTGGCGTTGATCTGTGAAACTGCCAATGCTTGGACGACCAGAGGTGAGTTGGGAGATAAACATAAGAGCCCAAGTCACAAAGGCTTCAGCGTTTTTCAGGTGAGAAAGCTGAACGTTTACAAAGGTGACCCCTGACTTGAAGCAATGCTTGTTGGTTCCATCCACACCTGTTTACCCTCATGCCTGTGGTTTTCTTGTATGCTGTGCTGGCACATCCACCCCAGCCATGCTGAGTTTGCATGGATGCCTCTTATTGGATGCTACAATTTGAATGCTGCACTGCGTGTCAGGTCACGTGACACTCCAATGCAGAGGTGGAAACAAGCATTGCCTTCCGGATGGACTTCTACACTAGCTCATGTATGTGAACGTATTTATAACATCTGTGGTCCCTAGGTTTTGTGGGCCTTAGGACACCCCCTGGCTAATGAGTAGGCCCTCCTATGCACTGAACATGCGTGGAAGGTTGTGCCCTCCCCTCCCCTCCCCCCAAGACTTGGCCTGTGCTTAGCTGGAACTAGTGTCTGTTACTCCTGGCATACTGTACTTGTACTGACAGGTTGTCAGTGTATTTTTTATTTTGAAGTGTTTCTTCTTCATAAAATGATGTTGTGCCAAAATTCTGTAGAAAAACTCATTTTGGGAAAGTAATTTCGTCAAGCACCAATGCACTCCACTTAAATCCGTCTGTCAGCCGCACACTGCTCTTATAATGACTGCTGAACCTGACCCAGCTCTGAACATTGTCTGTAAAATAGAGGTGCTCCCAGGAATCACAAGTGACATGAAAGAAGCATTTATTCAGCTTCACTATAGTATCTGGTGACTCAGTACCCGTGACACATTAAATAAATACCTGCATGTTAGATCATCTGCGGCGTACCCCAGGGAATCTCCCTCAGCCCGATGCTTTTCAACATCTACATGGCCCCGCTCGCGCACGTAGCCCGACAGCACGACCTCAACATAATCCCCTAAGCCAACGACACTCAACTGATCCTCTCCCTCACCAAGGACCACATCACCGCCAAAGCCAACCTCCACAAAGGAATGAAGGCCGTCACTGACTGGATGAAGACCAGCTGTCTGAAGCTAAACTCGGACAAGACGGAGGTCCTCATCCTCGGCTCCAACCCTTCAGCCTGGGACGACTCCTGGTGGCCGTCGGCACTGGGGGCAGCCCCGATACCCACCGACCATGCACGCAACCTGGGAATCATCCTCGACTCAATGCTCTCAATGACCAAGCAAGTCAACGCCATCTCCTCCTCCTGCTTCAACACCCTCCGCATGCTCCGCAAGATCTACAGATGGATCCCAACAGATACAAGAAAGACAGTCACCCAGGCCCTTGTCAGCAGCTTCTAACTCAGAGAAAGGAAGGACACCTTCTGAGATAAACCCTGCTCACCCCCTCAGTAGCTTGGCACATGCAGCCAGGCTTATCTCCAAGGCAAATGTGTAAATTATTTGCAACCATGCTCTAAGTAACCCAGTGATAACGCCACAAATGGACTCCACACGAGTTTCATGAAAACAATTATATGTTTATAAAAAAAGGTTATATAATGAGACCACATGATAAAAATCCAACATATGCTTACTTGTAATATTTCACCATGCCAGTGTCTCTCCGCATCTCTGCTCGCTACATTGGCTGCCAGTTGCTAGTCGGATAAAATTTAAGGCTCTCACCCTGGCTTTCAGAGCCCTTTATGGAACCTGCCCCATCTATTTAAGAAATCGGTTGCCAAGATATACTCAGGCCCGTTTGCTCCGCTCCAACTGTCGGGCCCAACTACTCGTTCCACGAGTCAGAAGGGCACGCCTGGGGGGCAGGACTTTTTTGGCAAACACCGCACTTCTTTGGAACACCCTGCCACCTGCACTTCAGTCGGCACCGTCGGAAACCAGCTTTAGGAAACAACTGAAGACGTGTCTTTTCTCTCAGAAGAGTTAAGCCAGTGGCCCTACTTCCCTGATCTGGTCTCTCTCTGCCCATCCAGCGCCGGGACACCTCCTAGTGAAGTAGCTGTTCGCGCTCAATAAAATTCTGTATTATTATTATTATTATCAGGCCAACAAAACTCTTGTAGGTTCTTGCAGTATTAATGAACAATTCTCAATGATCCAATGCTGGCCTAATGCAATGCTATGCAATTCGTAATGCAAGAATCAGGCAATTCGAAATGTAAAAATAATGCAGTTCGTAATGCAACAGTCAGGCAGTTCGTAATGCCTAAATAATGCAATTGGTAATGCAACAATCAGGCCATTCGTAATGCAAAAAACTAGTGTCGCTGAGACTCACTTGGACTCCAGGTGCACAGGATCACAGAGCAATCCTCACAAAGGTCTCACGCTGCACGAAGCATGCGCACACAGCATCGCTGAGACTCACTTGGACTCTGGGTGCACACGATCAAAGGACAATCCTCACAAAAGTCTGAGGCTGTAACAGGGCCCATGCACGCAGCGTCACTGAGACTCACTTTAGCTCTGGGTGCACACGATCACAGGGCAATCCTCACAAAAGTCTCAGGCTGCAACAGGACCCAAGCACGCAGCATCGCTGAGACTCACTTCAGCTCCGGGTGCACACGATCACAGGGCAATCCTCACGAAGGTCTCACGCTGCACGAAGCACATGCACACAGCGTCGCTGAGACTCACTTGGACTTCGGGTACACACGATCACTGGACAATCCTCACAAAAGTCTCAGGCTGCAACAGGACCCAAGCACGCAACATCGCTGGGACTCACTTCAGCTCTGGGTGCACACGATCACAGGGCAATCCTCACGAAGGTCTCACGGTGCACGAAGCACATGCACACAGCGTCGCTGAGACTGACCCCTGTCCAAACCAGTTCTGGGTGTCACCCTGCCAGTGACACCTTCTTCCTTTGATAGTGGGGGTCTGGATCCTCAATCACTCAGCAGGAAATGAAGCCAGTGTTTTATGGCAGCAGCCCAGGCCTCTTCACCTCCAGGGGCTACTCCTCCCCCCTACACTCCAGATGCAGGTCAGCCTGTTGCTGTCTCACCTCCTCCCCTGGGTCAAGACATTTCCCAGATCCTATCACATTCAAATCCAGAGAGTCAATCCACAACCAGGCAGAGACACGCAGAATTGTTAGAACAAAGAAACCAGCCACTTCTAAAAGCATGGTTTCTAAAAACACAATTTATAAACCACCTTAACAAAAAGATGTGTAATTAAATTGTGAGTTCAGGCACACTAAACTTCACCTCTCCATCTTAAGCCTATGGGAAGATAGGCTGGAGAGCATATTACACAGCCCGCCCCATTCTGTCCTATGGACAAGATGGCCTTGCAACAGTGAAAAAAGAATTTGCCAGTTTTTCCATGTCAGGACATGGTACACATCTTAGTACATGTCCTACCTTTCACATACACTGCACCTTGCCCAGGGGGGTACCTTGGGCCTACCATAGGGGTGTCTGATGTGCATAAAAAGGGAAGGGTAATGCCTGGCAAGTGTGGGCACTTGTCAGGACAATAAGGCAGTTTAACAAACTGTTCGCAGGCTCTGTAGTGGCAGGCCTGAGTTCTCTCTTTAGTGCTACTTGTGTGGGTGGCACAATTAGTGCTGCAGGCCCACTAGTAGGATTTGCATTACCAGCCCTGGCACACATAGCGCACTTTACTAGGGACTTTACAGGTAAGGCAAACATACCAATCATGGAGAACCAATTTCCATTACACTTTACACAGGGAGCACTTGCACTTTGCCACTGAACAGTAGTGGCTAAGTGCCCAAAGCATCTAAGTTGGTAACACCATGTGCAGAAAAAAGGTCTAGGGGGAAGGCAGAAAGTTTAGGGAACTAAAACACAGGCCAGTCAGTCAGTCTTACCAACTTCATTCACATTACTTAAAACGCATTTCAGTACAATAAATACACATAACTCTTTTGACACTATAAAACCATTTCTGAAAAACAGACATATTTGTACCATGTTCAATACTAAGATACAGATAAAATCTATTATTTCAAATATTAATAGTTGAGAATCTCAAAACGACCTACATTTATTCCCTCCTTCTGGATCATCTAAATCTAAATGAAAACGCCTAAGGAAAGATGGCACTAAAAAGATAATCTATGCCCCACATCTCCCCTAAGAATTGTCATTATCAGCCAGGCTTCACATCTTGATATTATGATAACAAAAAGACCCGCACAAGGGAAATTATATATACATTGTATTGCTTGCAAGAGTATGCAACAGTTATTCACAAATATACAATATTAGCGCTTTCCAAGTAGAAGTAAGGTCCAAGTCTTGTAATTTCTGAAGTAGGGCTTTTTATTCAAAGATAAACAGGTTGAAGATTCAAGAAATTGCTAGCAGCCAACGCGTTTCGTCACCACTGTGACTTCTTCAGGGCTAGAAGCAATTGTACATAAAACACAAAATTACACATAGGAAATATTTACACGATACATACAAGGACAGACAAACCTTATATACATCATAAAAAGGTTTCTTTTAATCTAAAAAATGGTAGTTTGCACTAAGCCTAGTACACTTAACCATTAACTATTATGCATCAAAAGTTGCCATTATGTCAATTGACATCTGTACATAATTATATAAAATATGTTTCAGATTTGCATCATTCCACTGCATACATTTGGAAAGCGTTAGATGTTATCACAAATACATTATTTTCTAAGAAGTACATTCTCACAGTATTCGAGTGTGAAGCTAACACAGGGAGGAAATTAACTTCAAAACTCATCTAATTTCGCTTCTTTAAAAATACCATCGGTTATATCTCCTTATTATCCGGCGACGTCATATAGCACTCAGTGTGTGTTCAGTATTATACACTAAGACAATAAAGCTACCCAACTCATTGGTATGTTACAATTACATTGCTATAACATCATACTCCTAATTTCTCATTTCGGAACCACTTTCTTATCGAAATAGAGCATTTTGCATACCTCTAAGATCAGTTGAGCTGTGTAAAATAGAGCTTGCGTCGTTTGAACCAAGATTCGTCAATATGAACACCTATAAGGTATCAAGTATATATATTGAGTTCCTATGGATACATACAGATGATATGCATAGAGTCCATAGATTTAGCTAGTACTTACAATCAAAAAATCCCTTCTTCTAGTTCCTTATGCTTTTGATTTGACTTCTCAGTTTTCCTCTAATGTACAGCATTTAGCGATGCTCCCATCTGTGTCATCGGGATCTAAAAATATATACAATGTACCTGAGTACCTACTTAACATGTATAGTGTGTCATAATAAAGGGTCGTTATAAATACCCACAGAGTTTTACTTACAATATCAGGAGTAATCTGATATGTCCAGAATAGCGTCTTTCTCGTTTTTTTATATCCTACGAGTTCCGATAGTTGTGTTTATGGGACCAACAGAAATTCTTCAATAAGTATTAGGCATCTAAAATAACATGCAAAAATCATCAAAATTTAGACACTCATTGTAGTGATTTCACTTTATACAATCTCCTATTTCTTGGGGAATTCCATGGTCCTACTTTATCACAGTGATCTAGTATTGCAACTGATTTAAAAAATCCTATTAAGATATTTATTAAAATGGTTCCATATTATTCAGTCTCCTATTTTTATCAGGGTCCTAACTAGGGCACAGTAGTGTGATGTTATACCTCCCAACCACCCATATTCAATTATCAACAGTAGGGTCTTGGGCATTATGAATCTAGCAACTAATGTTCTTATTTTGTGGTTAAATGGTAAGTATTTTAAAAGCGAGAAGTATTCAATTGTTTGTAACAAGCATTTCAATTATACCATTTCCCAAATTGGTTTTAGTTCTTAACATGGGATAGTCTAAATGCTTTTTTCCTCCTGAGAGAACCAAAAGGGTCACCAGTTACATCTCTATATTGGAATAAATTTTTCACAATAGGTAATGACATGTTAGAGGCAGAGGGACAAGCTTTTTGGTTTTATTCAACAACACCCAGGGCGCCTTCCACCTTGTTTGTACATGGACTGCACACCCCACCACAAAAGCGTCCCAGACTGACATCGCTTTGGGCTAACGGCAGAAGTATCACCCATGCGTGACAGCTGCTCGCACCTACGAGGAGTGCCAGGGACCGTCTCTGTGCATGCTTATATACAGCAAGAACCATGGCGTCCTCCCCAATATTCGCATATATACTTTACAACACATTAAGAGAGCGTCCCAGAGTGACATTACTTCAGGCATGCGGCAACCGCATCACCCGAGTGTGACAGCTACTCACACTCACACAAAGTATCTACGACTGTCTCTGTACTCACTTTCAGCGTGCTGCCCGATTCGCGTGCATGGTCCCTTCCCAGTCGATGGAAGAGGACAAATGCAAGCACATTTAAATACCCTTAGCCTTACATAACGTTAACTACAAAGTGCAAACAGCTGAACCTGATTACATTTTACCGCGCATAAATGTTAAATCTCACGTCATGACGCTCGCAGGCACATGGGAGTTGTAGTCGTAAAGCAACTCTTTATTCTCATCTCCCCCGCATACCATACTGATGGGGGATGTAGTCCATATGTTAACTAACTTTGTATCGACCAGAAACTCAGATGCGGCGTCATTGGGGAACAAGCACATAAAACGGCATATATTGATTCAACCGCACGTGCATATATGGTTGAATTACGACTCTCCCCGTAGTTATATTTATTTGTCTAGTTTATTCGCACGTAATAAAATAGCGATCCCAGCATACAATGCTGATGGGAAATGTAGTGTTTTTTATAATTGTATGCTTCACATTAGCTCGCGGATCGCAATATAGAACGGCGCCATTACTGAGTGGGCATTGAACATTGTGCTAGTCGGATACTCCAGCCATACCGACTATACACAATTATTATTACCGCGATAGTTACATTTGTCTTCATATTTGGATATATATACTCACATAAGATAACATTGTGAGTTTATTTGGAGTTTATATTGATTCACCCGCACGTGCATATATAATTGAATTACGACTATCCCTATAGTTATATTTATTTGTCTAGTTTATTCGCACATAATAATATAGCGATCCCAGCATACAATGCTCTTGGAAAATGTAGTTTTTATAATTGTATGCTTCACATTCGCTCGTGGATCGCATTATAGAGCGGCGCCATTACTGAGTGAGCATTGAACATTGTGCTAGTCGGATACTCCCGCCATACCGATTATACCTAATTATTATTACCGTGATAGTTACATTTGTCCTCATATTTGGATATATATACTCACATAAGATAACATTGTGAGTTTATTTGGAACTATTTAAAGATTTCAGTTAGGCTTATTACTATTTTCCCAAGTGAACCTCCCAACCAGATGCCTCTAAAATAACGTTACAGCTATTATACTTTAAGGTTAATTTAATCACATGTTTGCATTCTTACATATCTGTTTGCATCCTACAGTATCATGTATTATGGAAATAACGCTGTCACATTTAATTCAATATAGAACAGCGAGAGATCAGGATGTTTTTAAGAATTTATTAATTAATAGTTATTCAGAACATATTCACTTGTCACCTAGCCTGTCATCACTGCATGTAGGCACATACAGTGTGAGATGTTAGAATTAAAGGTATATCAGGCTGGACGTTAAATAACACACTTGATTTAATTTGGCGTTCTTACGGAGGGTTAAAGAAAATGATGAAATTCATTTGTGAAATTAAGTCCCTCAGACACGGCCCTCAGACGACATATCCATTTTGCCTCTGTTTGCCGTAGTCTCACTATTCTATCTCCTCCTCTGTTTCCAGCCCGAATATGATCTATTGCATGAAACTGGATGTTAGTCTGTGATGGATGTGTTTCTGCTATGTGTTGTGCTACTGGGGAACGTTCATCTCTTTTTTTGATGTCCCTGACATGTTCTTGGATTCTTATTTTGAGTAGTCTACTGCTACTTCCCACATATATCTTCCCACAGAAGCATTTCAACACATATATGCAAAAGGTGGTATTGCAATTCATAAAAGAAACTATACGGTAATTTTTTGACCGATTGTATTGAAACTCTGTACATCTGTTCATGCCATATTGGCAGACATTACAGTTTCCGCACGTGTGGAAGCCCATCCCTCCGATCGGCAGCCATGCATTTGGATTGGATTTCCTTTCTTCTACATAACTGGGACATAATATGTCTCTGATGGTTTTGCCTTTGCGGTAAACAACTTTTGGTCGTGCAGAAATGGCATTCCCTGGGACAGAGCTGTCTTGTAGTATGCCCCAGTGTCGTCTCAAGATGTTATAGATATGACCGCTAAACATACCATATTCTGTTATGAATGCAACCTGCGTAAGTTCATCTGGCTTCCTATTATGCTTGGGTACCAAAGTTTCAGATCGCTTCAGTTTTTTGGCTCTCTTTTCTGCAGTTTTTAGGCATGTTTCTGAATACCCTCTTTTTTTAAAGTTACTTTGTATGTTTTTTAGAGTTTTATTGAAATTATCCTCCTGACTGCAATTTCGTCGCGCGCGAACCATTTCACCATATGGAATGGCCGAGATGGTAGAGTTTGAATGACAGCTATCAGCGTGCAATACACTATTGCAAGCTGTTTGCTTTTTGTGCATGTCACTATGGATTTTATTTCCAACCACATATAATTTCAGGTCTAAGTACACAATTTCAGACCTAGAACTGCTAGTGGTTAGTTTCACATTAAAGGTGTTGTCATTTAAATAGTTGAAATATTCTGTGAATGTTGTTTCACTACCCTTCCATATCAACAGAATATCGTCAATGTATCTGACGTAAAAGAGGATATTGTCAAGCCATGGCCCTGCACCTGGTCCCCAGGCATGTTCCAGTTCATATAACCCCATAAAGAGGTTCGCGTACGATGGTGCCATCCGTGAACCCATAGCTGTACCTTGCAGCTGTAGGAACCATTTGTTGTTGTGTAGGAACGCATTCTGTGTTAGTACTAGTTTAGCCATTTGTATAAGCATCTCAGAGTGCTGTAAATGGCTAGCGTTTCTTTTATACAGATAATAGGTTAGTGCCCGAGTCCCCTGCTCAATTTCTATACAAGTGTATAGACTCTCAACATCCATAGTTATGAATGTGAGAGTGTCTGGTTCCCATTGGAAATCCTCCAGTTTGCACAATAATTCCCTGCTGTCCTGGATAAAGGAGGGCAAATTCTTTACAATGGGTTGTAGATAGACATCAACATATTCAGCCAGATGTTCCGTAGGCCCTCCGTTCCCAGATATAATTGGACGTCCTGGTGGGAATATTCCACCTTTATGAACTTTGGGGAGTATATAAATACATGGGTGTCGTGACTTGTAGGGTTGTAAGTATCTATATTCAGTTTCTGATATCAGTCCCGACTCTTTCCATTCCACCAAATGTGCACTGATGTTGTTTTCAATCTGAATCGTGGGATTTACTGTCAATCGTCTATAGCATTGCTGTTGGCCTAACTGTCTATCTATTTCCCCAACATAATCAACATAGTTCATCAGAACTATGTTCCCCCCTTTATCCGCCTCACGGATCACCAAATTAGGATCCTCTTTCAGTTGTTTTAAAAGGGTTTTGTCGTGTTTAGAGAGATTGTACTCATGTTTACACCTAGACTGGGGACCATGAGTTTCTTCCAACTTATACAAATCTCGACTGACTTTAGTTATGAAATCATCTATTGCTGATGAGCTATTTGTAGATGGTACAAATTTGGAAGTGGGTTTCAATCCACTATCCAAGGTAGTGTTTTCCACTATGTCCAGGTCACGTGCAAAGTCCACTAGGCTTTCTATTTCTGTGTCATTATCCAGTGTGGCGATAGTATGTGACAGTTGAATATCAGCAATGGTAAACTCAGAATTTGATGCAAACCCCCCAGATGAACTACAGCCACCAGGACGTTCTGCAAAATAAGTTTTTAATTTTAACTTGCGTGCAAATTTGTATAGGTCAATATGTACATTTTCCATGGCAGGCATTTCAGTAATACAATAATTGAGACCTTTACATAATATGACTTTTTCTTCCGGAGTCAATGTTCTGGTGGACAAGTTCATTACATTCAATTCATTATCATTGTTCACATCAACAGTACTGCCCACATCGTGGTTCACATTCTCAGTAGTCATTGGTTCTGTGCATTGGAGTACCTTGCTTTTACACCTGCCCTTGTGTTTTTTGCCACCCCGCCTGACTTGTTTCCTTGAACTTTCTTTTTGTTCCCCAGCCTGAACCGTTGCACTTCTTGTAAAAAAACCGACTGTCTCTCACTTGCTCCTAGACTGGTACTTGGTTCCTCACTCCCTACACTTTCTATTGAGGAGATTGAGGTGGAGCTTGATGAGATACTGGGTTCTTTGCTAGGTTTATTAGGGGCCTGCACTGGTTTTGCTGTTAAATCATCGTACTTTCTGGCAAAAGTAAATATTCGACCTCTGTCATAGTCCCTTTGATCTCGATCTATTTTTTGAAGTTTTTTATCTTTGAGATACATTTGGTATTTATTCCGTTCTATTTTGAGGATTGCCTGATTCTTTTGAATTACCTCAGTCAGTTTGGTCTCAAGTATTTCCTTTTCCAGAGCCACTATTTCATCTCTGATTTTTTTAACCTTCCGATCTGCATTCCTTATCAGGATGTCCATCATTTTGTATGACGCATCATACAGGCCCTCCTCCCATTCTTCCAAGTGGTCGGATTCCAGATCTTCATAATTTGGGAAGATGAGGATTCGTAATCCTCTTGGTATTCTACGATGTTCAAGGTATTTTTTAAGTGTTGCTCCATCCCACCACTTAGCGAGTTCTGATTTTTTAAGTCTCTCTAGTCTTAGAAACTTATTCTTTAGCCCTTCAGTTTGAGGGGTTTTAGGTGCTGCCAGAGTAGTCCCACCTTTGGATTTCTCAAATAAACCCCCTAGGAGTTCCTCCCTGTTATCATCAAAATCCATTATGTGGAAGCTGATAGGTATTTCTTATTATTTGACTCAGGACAGTGCAAGTCGAGCTCTACAAACTTAAATAACACAACAAATTGGGTCAGAGCTATTAACTGCCTGCACACTATTCCACTATTTTTGGTCTTATTTCTCGTACTCAAAAGCCTGTGCGTATAGGTCGAGGGCGTGACCCGTAAACACCCCCTACACTGTGATGCAAAACATCACATACAATAATGATAACAAAAAGACCCGCACAAGGGAAATTATATATACATTGTATTGCTTGCAAGAGTATGCAACAGTTATTCACAAATATACAATATTAGCGCTTTCCAAGTAGAAGTAAGGTCCAAGTCTTGTAATTTCTGAAGTAGGGCTTTTTATTCAAAGATAAACAGGTTGAAGATTCAAGAAATTGCTAGCAGCCAACGCGTTTCGTCACCACTGTGACTTCTTCAGGGCTAGAAGCAATTGTATATAAAACACAAAATTACACATAGGAAATATTTACACGATACATACAAGGACAGACAAACCTTATATACATCATAAAAAGGTTTCTTTTAATCTAAAAAATGGTAGTTTGCACTAAGCCTAGTACACTTAACCATTAACTATTATGCATCAAAAGTTGCCATTATGTCAATTGACATCTGTACATAATTATATAAAATATGTTTCAGATTTGCATCATTCCACTGCATACATTTGGAAAGCGTTAGATGTTATCACAAATACATTATTTTCTAAGAAGTACATTCTCACAGTATTCGAGTGTGAAGCTAACACAGGGAGGAAATTAACTTCAAAACTCATCTAATTTCGCTTCTTTAAAAATACCATCGGTTATATCTCCTTATTATCCGGCGACGTCATATAGCACTCAGTGTGTGTTCAGTATTATACACTAAGACAATAAAGCTACCCAACTCATTGGTATGTTACAATTACATTGCTATAACATCATACTCCTAATTTCTCATTTCGGAACCACTTTCTTATCGAAATAGAGCATTTTGCATACCTCTAAGATCAGTTGAGCTGTGTAAAATAGAGCTTGCGTCGTTTGAACCAAGATTCGTCAATATGAACACCTATAAGGTATCAAGTATATATATTGAGTTCCTATGGATACATACAGATGATATGCATAGAGTCCATAGATTTAGCTAGTACTTACAATCAAAAAATCCCTTCTTCTAGTTCCTTATGCTTTTGATTTGACTTCTCAGTTTTCCTCTAATGTACAGCATTTAGCGATGCTCCCATCTGTGTCATCGGGATCTAAAAATATATACAATGTACCTGAGTACCTACTTAACATGTATAGTGTGTCATAATAAAGGGTCGTTATAAATACCCACAGAGTTTTACTTACAATATCAGGAGTAATCTGATATGTCCAGAATAGCGTCTTTCTCGTTTTTTTATATCCTACGAGTTCCGATAGTTGTGTTTATGGGACCAACAGAAATTCTTCAATAAGTATTAGGCATCTAAAATAACATGCAAAAATCAAAATTTAGACACTCATTGTAGTGATTTCACTTTATACAATCTCCTATTTCTTGGGGAATTCCATGGTCCTACTTTATCACAGTGATCTAGTATTGCAACTGATTTAAAAAATCCTATTAAGATATTTATTAAAATGGTTCCATATTATTCAGTCTCCTATTTTTATCAGGGTCCTAACTAGGGCACAGTAGTGTGATGTTATACCTCCCAACCACCCATATTCAATTATCAACAGTAGGGTCTTGGGCATTATGAATCTAGCAACTAATGTTCTTATTTTGTGGTTAAATGGTAAGTATTTTAAAAGCGAGAAGTATTCAATTGTTTGTAACAAGCATTTCAATTATACCATTTCCCAAATTGGTTTTAGTTCTTAACATGGGATAGTCTAAATGCTTTTTTCCTCCTGAGAGAACCAAAAGGGTCACCAGTTACATCTCTATATTGGAATAAATTTTTCACAATAGGTAATGACATGTTAGAGGCAGAGGGACAAGCTTTTTGGTTTTATTCAACAACACCCAGGGCGCCTTCCACCTTGTTTGTACATGGACTGCACACCCCACCACAAAAGCGTCCCAGACTGACATCGCTTTGGGCTAACGGCAGAAGTATCACCCATGCGTGACAGCTGCTCGCACCTACGAGGAGTGCCAGGGACCGTCTCTGTGCATGCTTATATACAGCAAGAACCATGGCGCCCTCCCCAATATTCGCATATATACTTTATAACAAATTAAGAGAGCGTCCCAGAGTGACATTACTTCAGGCTAGCGGCAACCGCATCACCCGAGTGTGACAGCTACTCACACTCACACAAAGTATCTACGACTGTCTCTGTACTCACTTTCAGCGTGCTGCCCGATTCGCGTGCATGGTCCCTTCCCAGTCGATGGAAGAGGACAAATGCAAGCGCATTTAAATACCCTTAGCCTTACATAACGTTAACTACAAAGTGCAAACAGCTGAACCTGATTACATTTTACCGCGCATAAATGTTAAATCTCACGTCATGACGCTCGCAGGCGCATGGGAGTTGTAGTCGTAAAGCAACTCTTTATTCTCATCTCCCCCGCATACCATACTGATGGGGGATGTAGTCCATATGTTAACTAACTTTGTATCGACCAGAAACTCAGATGCGGCGTCATTGGGGAACAAGCACATAAAACGGCATATATTGATTCAACCGCACGTGCATATATGGTTGAATTACGACTCTCCCCGTAGTTATATTTATTTGTCTAGTTTATTCGCACGTAATAAAATAGCGATCCCAGCATACAATGCTGATGGGAAATGTAGTGTTTTTTATAATTGTATGCTTCACATTAGCTCGCGGATCGCAATATAGAACGGCGCCATTACTGAGTGGGCATTGAACATTGTGCTAGTCGGATACTCCAGCCATACCGACTATACACAATTATTATTACCGCGATAGTTACATTTGTCTTCATATTTGGATATATATACTCACATAAGATAACATTGTGAGTTTATTTGGAGTTTATATTGATTCACCCGCACGTGCATATATAATTGAATTACGACTATCCCTATAGTTATATTTATTTGTCTAGTTTATTCGCACATAATAATATAGCGATCCCAGCATACAATGCTCTTGGAAAATGTAGTTTTTATAATTGTATGCTTCACATTTGCTCGTGGATCGCATTATAGAGCGGCGCCATTACTGAGTGAGCATTGAACATTGTGCTAGTCGGATACTCCCGCCATACCGATTATACCTAATTATTATTACCGTGATAGTTACATTTGTCCTCATATTTGGATATATATACTCACATAAGATAACATTGTGAGTTTATTTGGAACTATTTAAAGATTTCAGTTAGGCTTATTACTATTTTCCCAAGTGAACCTCCCAACCAGATGCCTCTAAAATAACGTTACAGCTATTATACTTTAAGGTTAATTTAATCACATGTTTGCATTCTTACATATCTGTTTGCATCCTACAGTATCATGTATTATGGAAATAACGCTGTCACATTTAATTCAATATAGAACAGCGAGAGATCAGGATGTTTTTAAGAATTTATTAATTAATAGTTATTCAGAACATATTCACTTGTCACCTAGCCTGTCATCACTGCATGTAGGCACATACAGTGTGAGATGTTAGAATTAAAGGTATATCAGGCTGGACGTTAAATAACACACTTGATTTAATTTGGCGTTCTTACGGAGGGTTAAAGAAAATGATGAAATTCATTTGTGAAATTAAGTCCCTCAGACACGGCCCTCAGACGACATATCCATTTTGCCTCTGTTTGCCGTAGTCTCACTATTCTATCTCCTCCTCTGTTTCCAGCCCGAATATGATCTATTGCATGAAACTGGATGTTAGTCTGTGATGGATGTGTTTCTGCTATGTGTTGTGCTACTGGGGAACGTTCATCTCTTTTTTTGATGTCCCTGACATGTTCTTGGATTCTTATTTTGAGTAGTCTACTGCTACTTCCCACATATATCTTCCCACAGAAGCATTTCAACACATATATGCAAAAGGTGGTATTGCAATTCATAAAAGAAACTATACGGTAATTTTTTGACCGATTGTATTGAAACTCTGTACATCTGTTCATGCCATATTGGCAGACATTACAGTTTCCGCACGTGTGGAAGCCCATCCCTCCGATCGGCAGCCATGCATTTGGATTGGATTTCCTTTCTTCTACATAACTGGGACATAATATGTCTCTGATGGTTTTGCCTTTGCGGTAAACAACTTTTGGTCGTGCAGAAATGGCATTCCCTGGGACAGAGCTGTCTTGCAGTATGCCCCAGTGTCGTCTCAAGATGTTATAGATATGACCGCTAAACATACCATATTCTGTTATGAATGCAACCTGCGTAAGTTCATCTGGCTTCCTATTATGCTTGGGTACCAAAGTTTCAGATCGCTTCAGTTTTTTGGCTCTCTTTTCTGCAGTTTTTAGGCATGTTTCTGAATACCCTCTTTTTTTAAAGTTACTTTGTATGTTTTTTAGAGTTTTATTGAAATTATCCTCCTGACTGAGGGACTTAATTTCACAAATGAATTTCATCATTTTCTTTAACCCTCCGTAAGAACGCCAAATTAAATCAAGTGTGTTATTTAACGTCCAGCCTGATATACCTTTAATTCTAACATCTCACACTGTATGTGCCTACATGCAGTGATGACAGGCTAGGTGACAAGTGAATATGTTCTGAATAACTATTAATTAATAAATTCTTAAAAACATCCTGATCTCTCGCTGTTCTATATTGAATTAAATGTGACAGCGTTATTTCCATAATACATGATACTGTAGGATGCAAACAGATATGTAAGAATGCAAACATGTGATTAAATTAACCTTAAAGTATATCAGCTGTAACGTTATTTTAGAGGCATCTGGTTGGGAGGTTCACTTGGGAAAATAGTAATAAGCCTAACTGAAATCTTTAAATAGTTCCAAATAAACTCACAATGTTATCTTATGTGAGTATATATATCCAAATATGAGGACAAATGTAACTATCACGGTAATAATAATTAGGTATAATCGGTATGGCGGGAGTATCCGACTAGCACAATGTTCAATGCTCACTCAGTAATGGCGCCGCTCTATAATGCGATCCACGAGCAAATGTGAAGCATACAATTATAAAAACTACATTTTCCAAGAGCATTGTATGCTGGGATCGCTATATTATTATGTGCGAATAAACTAGACAAATAAATATAACTATAGGGATAGTCGTAATTCAATTATATATGCACGTGCGGGTGAATCAATATAAACTCCAAATAAACTCACAATGTTATCTTATGTGAGTATATATATCCAAATATGAAGACAAATGTAACTATCGCGGTAATAATAATTGTGTATAGTCGGTATGGCTGGAGTATCCGACTAGCACAATGTTCAATGCCCACTCAGTAATGGCGCCGTTCTATATTGCGATCCGCGAGCTAATGTGAAGCATACAATTATAAAAAACACTACATTTCCCATCAGCATTGTATGCTGGGATCGCTATTTTATTACGTGCGAATAAACTAGACAAATAAATATAACTACGGGGAGAGTCGTAATTCAACCATATATGCACGTGCGGTTGAATCAATATATGCCGTTTTATGTGCTTGTTCCCCAATGACGCCGCATCTGAGTTTCTGGTCGATACAAAGTTAGTTAACATATGGACTACATCCCCCATCAGTATGGTATGCGGGGGAGATGAGAATAAAGAGTTGCTTTACGACTACAACTCCCATGCGCCTGCGAGCGTCATGACGTGAGATTTAACATTTATGCGCGGTAAAATGTAATCAGGTTCAGCTGTTTGCACTTTGTAGTTAACGTTATGTAAGGCTAAGGGTATTTAAATGCGCTTGCATTTGTCCTCTTCCATCGACTGGGAAGGGACCATGCACGCGAATCGGGCAGCACGCTGAAAGTGAGTACAGAGACAGTCGTAGATACTTTGTGTGAGTGTGAGTAGCTGTCACACTCGGGTGATGCGGTTGCCGCTAGCCTGAAGTAATGTCACTCTGGGACGCTCTCTTAATTTGTTGTAAAGTATATATGCGAATATTGGGGAGGGCGCCATGGTTCTTGCTGTATATAAGCATGCACAGAGACGGTCCCTGGCACTCCTCGTAGGTGCGAGCAGCTGTCACGCATGGGTGATACTTCTGCCGTTAGCCCAAAGCGATGTCAGTCTGGGACGCTTTTGTGGTGGGGTGTGCAGTCCATGTACAAACAAGGTGGAAGGCGCCCTGGGTGTTGTTGAATAAAACCAAAAAGCTTGTCCCTCTGCCTCTAACATGTCATTACCTATTGTGAAAAATTTATTCCAATATAGAGATGTAACTGGTGACCCTTTTGGTTCTCTCAGGAGGAAAAAAGCATTTAGACTATCCCATGTTAAGAACTAAAACCAATTTGGGAAATGGTATAATTGAAATGCTTGTTACAAACAATTGAATACTTCTCGCTTTTAAAATACTTACCATTTAACCACAAAATAAGAACATTAGTTGCTAGATTCATAATGCCCAAGACCCTACTGTTGATAATTGAATATGGGTGGTTGGGAGGTATAACATCACACTACTGTGCCCTAGTTAGGACCCTGATAAAAATAGGAGACTGAATAATATGGAACCATTTTAATAAATATCTTAATAGGATTTTTTAAATCAGTTGCAATACTAGATCACTGTGATAAAGTAGGACCATGGAATTCCCCAAGAAATAGGAGATTGTATAAAGTGAAATCACTACAATGAGTGTCTAAATTTTGATTTTTGCATGTTATTTTAGATGCCTAATACTTATTGAAGAATTTCTGTTGGTCCCATAAACACAACTATCGGAACTCGTAGGATATAAAAAAACGAGAAAGACGCTATTCTGGACATATCAGATTACTCCTGATATTGTAAGTAAAACTCTGTGGGTATTTATAACGACCCTTTATTATGACACACTATACATGTTAAGTAGGTACTCAGGTACATTGTATATATTTTTAGATCCCGATGACACAGATGGGAGCATCGCTAAATGCTGTACATTAGAGGAAAACTGAGAAGTCAAATCAAAAGCATAAGGAACTAGAAGAAGGGATTTTTTGATTGTAAGTACTAGCTAAATCTATGGACTCTATGCATATCATCTGTATGTATCCATAGGAACTCAATATATATACTTGATACCTTATAGGTGTTCATATTGACGAATCTTGGTTCAAACGACGCAAGCTCTATTTTACACAGCTCAACTGATCTTAGAGGTATGCAAAATGCTCTATTTCGATAAGAAAGTGGTTCCGAAATGAGAAATTAGGAGTATGATGTTATAGCAATGTAATTGTAACATACCAATGAGTTGGGTAGCTTTATTGTCTTAGTGTATAATACTGAACACACACTGAGTGCTATATGACGTCGCCGGATAATAAGGAGATATAACCGATGGTATTTTTAAAGAAGCGAAATTAGATGAGTTTTGAAGTTAATTTCCTCCCTGTGTTAGCTTCACACTCGAATACTGTGAGAATGTACTTCTTAGAAAATAATGTATTTGTGATAACATCTAACGCTTTCCAAATGTATGCAGTGGAATGATGCAAATCTGAAACATATTTTATATAATTATGTACAGATGTCAATTGACATAATGGCAACTTTTGATGCATAATAGTTAATGGTTAAGTGTACTAGGCTTAGTGCAAACTACCATTTTTTAGATTAAAAGAAACCTTTTTATGATGTATATAAGGTTTGTCTGTCCTTGTATGTTTTGTGTAAATATTTCCTATGTGTAATTTTGTGTTTTATGTACAATTGCTTCTAGCCCTGAAGAAGTCACAGTGGTGACGAAACGCGTTGGCTGCTAGCAATTTCTTGAATCTTCAACCTGTTTATCTTTGAATAAAAAGCCCTACTTCAGAAATTACAAGACTTGGACCTTACTTCTACTTGGAAAGCACTAATATTGTATATTTGTGAATAACTGTTGCATACTCTTGCAAGCAATACAATGTATATATAATTTCCCTTGTGCGGGTCTTTTTGTTATCATTATTGTATGTGATGTTTTGCATCACAGTGTAGGGGGTGTTTACGGGTCACGCCCTCGACCTATACGCACAGGCTTTTGAGTACGAGAAATAAGACCAAAAATAGTGGAATAGTGTGCAGGCAGTTAATAGCTCTGACCCAATTTGTTGTGTTATTTACATCTTGATATTATAACAAAGATTAAGCAGACGAAAGAAACTCTGCCCTAACCACAGTTGCAACGGCTAAAAAACTCAGCGACGTTTTAAAATTGCCCAGAGAAAAGAAGCAATAGTACTACATACATAGAGATCTGCCAATTGCTGAATAATATATAAAGCTGGAAAACACTGTCTAAAAGCATGTTTACGTAAAAGGAGAATGATATACTTCTTTATCTCCTGGCTATACAAAATGCAAAAGAATAACAAAGGCATATTAGACTGGATAGATTTTCTGTCACATGGACAGTGCAACAATTGATTCAGTGCATACGTGTTTTCGGGGAAACCAATCATAAAAGGGATAACATTTAGACAAATGCCATCAAAACAAATTGGTGCTGTAGGTTTTGAACAAAGGACAAAATGAAAATGCACTCTGATTTGCAGGTGGTAGTGTCTGGTATAAAATGACTGTGCTTTTGTCTTTATTCGCACCCACTCGGTCATTTAGTGCCTTTGCCAGGATTTTTCTTTTTAACTTAAGCTTCAGAAAACTAGTGCACAGCAGTGGAGTTTCATATAGATCATGCAGTCCCAACAATGCCAGAGGAGGCCCTACATAACTCGACCATGTGATTCTCAGTGCAAACCCCATTTTTAGGATGTCCCCATAGCACTGATTGGTTGAGTCTAACACTATCCCCTTTCCATATTGAGTGCCACAACAGCAGAGGGGCCATCTCAATTGAATCACTAATGAAAGGTAAGCTCACTTCGGTGTGACAAATAAGGTTCGAGCAAGCATGAGGGGCAGATAAAAGTCTTTTTGCAAAAAGAGTCCGCTATACGCTGAATTGCTCCAATGCCCGCCGTTCCCTAAATTGCTGCCCCATAGGAGACAACGAATTTTGCTTTAGCTGAATAGGTTTTTATCATTTCCATGATGGGTTATGAACCTATTATTTGGGAGAATCTAAAAATTGTGGCTATGCTTTTTTCCATGAGGTTGACTCTATTGATCACCATATCCTTCTACTTTAGTTAACAATCAGATAATACTCCTAAATAGGTGAATTTATCTACCACTTCTATATTTCTATTCTCTATGGAGAATCTCGGGGCTTTCTTTAATCCAGGCCATTCAGTTAATACAAATGTTTTGAATTTGTTAACATGTTAAGCAAGGCTAGCCATAAAGCGAGTGCTCACCTCCATGTGGCTCTGCGGTGCCAATGGGGTTCTAGCTAAAAGCACTGCATCGTCTGCATAGAGGAGTATTGGGAAGGGGGCCTTCCTGACAAAAGGAGTGATCTTAGCGCTCTCTACCAATACAGATTCCAGTTTATTAGTAAAGAGGGCAACTAAGAACGCTGCAAGGACACAGCCACGTCTCATTCCGTTTTCAATATTAAAGGGCCTAGTACACTCCCCTTGTTTCCCATAACGAACACTTGCTGTCGCTCCCTGATACAGCTGCCTTATAAAGGGAATTATTGATGTATCTACCCCATGCTCTCCATTATGGCCCATAGCTTGCTATGGACCACACAGTCAGATGTGACAAGAAGATAAATAAAGGCCCTACAGAGTGGAGCTTTTTTCACGAGAGTGTATTTGTCAGTCACCATCATTGGGCTGAAGCATTGATCAATCGTGCCTTTGCCTTTCCTGAAGCCGTATTGGGCTCCAGAAAGGATCTCCTTTTACTCTGCCCATTCTTCTAGCGTATTTGGTAATAGGTGCCCCATTTGTTCGGATCTGCAGTCGATTAGGGAGATTGGCCTATAAAATTTTGGAAGAGATCTATCCCCTTTTTAAAAATGGGAATGATTGTTCAATGTCTCCAAGAAGTCAGCGGACCTGATTTTGCTGTAGAATTAAAAACATTTGACAGTACGAAAAGGTCCAGAACCACCACAGGTTGCCCTATCCTGTCCTGATGAAGATCCGCACGGCCAAGGATTAAAACACCCTCAAGGCCTTAAGACAGGTCGAAACGTCGACTCCCCTTTCTGTCCAGCCTGGACAGCATAATTCCCCCTCACGTGCCATACTGGAAAGGATGTCTAGTTTTATTTGGAAACCATATGATTTACATTGTATATTGTTAAAAGCGGCCAGACTTTTGTAGGACGGTAATTGAAAACCAGTCCATGTGTTCAAATATGTCTAGCTTCCCTATGTCACTTTTTTAAATATCCTTCTTCACTTGCCCACTCACCCTTGAGCACCCTTGCTACATGCACGTTCCATCAGGATCAAACTTCGTAGCATTAACTACTCAAAAAATGACCAAAATTGTTTTTGTTTCACCAAATATCATGAAAACAAATGCATGGTGATTTAGATTATGGTTTGTTGCACTTTTTCCTGGTTCATGTTAAGTAATGTATTGAATACCCTGAGCTACAGTACTGGTCCTTTAGAGCTCATAATTATTGAATGACACTACTGAGTAGGGATCGTATCCCAGCACTAAATGAAGGTCTAGGACCATTGTTTTTTGTATCGTGTTGCACCCAGGTCCTTGCCTTATTGGGTTACCCCATTGTTTGTAATGGCTGACTTTGGAACAGGGCAACCAGGTTCGAGTCTCTTCATCAGCTCAACATACTGTGGTTCTGGGCAAAATCACTCAATCTCACTGTGCCTATAAAAATGAATGTGTCCTTTTGCAATGCAGCTGATGCTCATGTAAAGCACTCTAATTTCTTTGGGTCGAGTTTGTGCTTTATTTAATTGCAAAACAAATAAGAACACAAAATTAAATATGAGCCATTTTGCCCTTTACATTTCTGCCCTGCAAACTTCCTAAATCGCCTTCACTTGTGCAGGCTTGTGCTAGTGAGTCGGTGCCCTGGTGCCCCCTTGCAGCAGCCGCCACTGACGCAAGGAATGCATGAGAAAGCTTTTCACGTTCCCTACATGGAAAGCGAAACATGGAAATGTTAGCCTTTTTTCCACCTGCAGAGTGGAATTGAACCTGACCCGCTGCTCTGTTGATGGGAAATGAAACTAAAAACCACAGCTGCTTGTAGAAACACAGCGAGAGACTGCACAATGTGTTTGCCTGACTGATAAGTGTATTAAAAATTGCCCAGACCCCAGACAGTGCGCTTCAAAGCAACATTCCCAGCAGTGAGTCCTGTGTGCCCTGCCTACCTGCAGGGCACTTTTGTCACACAGCAGCACACACGAGTCCCCTTCAGAGAAAGTTTCTTCAGAGGGAACTGTCAGGGGCTGGCCGATGTAATTAAGTTGATGCAATTACCATTGCGGTAAATAACATTATCCATTGCCTTGTGTACAACTTTTCAAATACAAATACAACAATGCAACATATTGAGAGACCTTAGTTATTCTTTCTTATCTAGAGAATTTACTACTGAAAAGCAGCATTTATGCTCAGAAGACAATGCTCAGGACACCCTGAATCGTCGCCAGAAGTTCACACATCCTCCCCTGGCAGCCTGCAGACAGGTACCTGGTCTGCAAAGACCCTAGTTAGAAGCAACCAGAAGGCAGAAGCTGCCAGCAGCACACGTGCACGGGATCCCCCATCCAAACACCTCAGAGACAATGAGTACACATCAAAATCAAAGAAGGACTAGCTAAGTTTAAAGGAGAAAGAGACTCAATGAAGTACGTATGTCGGCAAACCAGTCGGTTTGTTCAAGAAGCCCTCACCCACCAACCTAGTTGGTGGCATGCTTCATCATCGGGCCCACCACAGTGACACCGAATGTGTCCCGGGTGTGCTTCAACGCCAGGAGACTGCGGAGCTGGTATATTCGCTGAGTGTGCAGTGTAGTGAGTGAGAAGGTGAAAGTTAAAAAACCATACAGTGGGTCCCAGTACCCGAGGGTAATAAAAATACTTTAATTTACTGGGCCCCTGTTGGTTATTTAAAAGGCAGACGGACGCGTTGGAGTATGGATTATTACCTCCAGCTGGTCTCTACGTGGCCCATTTTGAAAAGACCCATGTACAAACGCCCACCAACCCTTACTCAACCAACATCAAACTATGGCGTCGCTACATTGACGACATTCTCATCATTTGGGAAGGGAATCAGGAGACCCTAGACAACTTCCTCCTGTGGATCAACAGCCGTGACAACTACCTGAGATTCACAAGTACCAGCAGTCCATCTGAACTGGCCTTTTTGGACCTGAATATAAAAGCAGACCAGAATGGTTTAACAACCACAACTTTTTACAAACCTACATCGAGGAATTCTCTCCTCAGGTTCGATAGCTTCCATCCTAGACCCCTAAGGGAAAACCTCCCTTATGGACAGTTCTTGCGCCTCAGACGCAACTGCAGTCAAATCCAGGACTTCAGAGAACAATCAGCTGCCCTAATCCATAAATTGGAGGACAGAGGGTATCCCTCCAGAATCATAAAAACCACCTGTAAAAGGGCATGGAATCAGAATAGAGAGGCACTACTTGAGACCATCCCCAGACCACCTGAAGAACCCACTCTCACCTGTGTAACAACATACAATACTGCATCAAATCAGGTCTCCAATATTATCAACAGAAACTGGAGGATTATCAACTCAGGCAGCAGAAACTGGGAAAAACCGAGGTTTGCCTACAAAAGAGCTAAAAACCTCAAAGACTCACTAGTCCACACAAGACCCAGACCCAACACCGCTCCCAAAGACAATACAATCCTCAACATATGGGGCTTACCAAAACTCACAGGACACCAACCGTGCAACAACTGCAGCGTATGCCATTTAACATCACCGTCCAAAACCCTGGATCTGGAACCAGGTAAAACATGGACACAACGGCCTCCTCAAATTTAAATTTGGTATACTTAATAACTTGCAGATGTGGACTACGATACGTCGGGATGACCACCCGCAAGGTCAGAACCAGAATGACAGAACACAGGAGTACCATACGATGTGGCAAAAATATAAGCAAATTAACAGATCGTTTTCTGTCCCACAACCATACTCCCAACGACTTCACATGGACTGTCATAGAACAGTTTGACACTACAGAAAATAATGACAGGTACCTTCTCCAGAAAGAACAACGCTGGATATACAGATTGTCCACACATATTGTGGGCCTGAATGACTATACCGTGGAATTCCTTAACAATCTGAACTGAGTACTCCCCTCTAATGATGTTCCCTGCCTTCTCTCTCAGCTGTACAACCCAGTCCATGCTTTCCATTGTTGTGCTTATTAATCTGCTCTTGTCAATACCCCACTGTGCTTCAACCTCCCAATTGGGAATCCCCTCCTAACACTCATGATAATTTATTAATATCCCTCGAATGAGGCAATCACTCACGGCACCGTTTCACACACAGTGCCACACATTCGGAATGCTCCAACCACCCGCGCATAGACACGCGCTATCCAGTGGAGTTTTTTCCTCTGTTTCCCCTTTGCGCATGAGCACACCTACAGGCGCCTCCAGCACTGCAATGCGCAGGCGCGAGAACCACTACACCATTGGGCATGCGCCCCGCAGCAATGACATAGCGTTTTTGCGTGACTGCAACCCTCCCTCTATCTCTACACTTACACAGGTGAAAAAGATAAACGGGGCTATTTAAACATGATCGGCAAGGTTCTCCTTTCACATTTCGGGCACCGCAGAAGGACAATAGGTCCAAGGAGGAACCAGACCGGCAATCCCGTGAGTAAATCGACCACGCACTACAGCAACTACTGGGGTAAGCTGTTGATATCTTTTTCCCTACAGGTCGGATACAATTCATCACTGTTACTACCTGCTTTCAGGGTCTCTTTCTCTGCCAGGTGACCCAAGGAAGCTTTGTACAGCAAATAGCCTGTGTGAGGATAATGTTCTTTTACTTACCTGTACCTCACCATGCAAAAATCCGCTGTTCTAGCTCACCACTACAATCGGTTTCTAGATAAAACCCACGCAGGTCCTGTCACTGACACGACCACACCCTAGCCAAAACATAGTTCGATCACTCACCTTACAAGCCGGCTGAATGATGCGCAACTTGCCATATAATGCTAACATGAGTCTACCTTGTACGTCTGTCTATGTCCCCTATATGTTATGTGTAGCAAAGCGAGAGGGAATCCCCCTCTCACCCATATAGCACCTTAGAGAGTGCTACACATAGTCAAAAACAACACAATCACTATAATTTAGTTTATTTATTTAAATTGCACTTTATTCACATACTCACTTGGTCCTGAGGAAAGCCTGTTTCAAATTAAAAAAGGCCAGGCTGAAACATGTAGACCACACAGGACGCTGGAGGTCATAATCCATACTCCAACGCGTCCATCTGCCTTTTAAATAACCAACAGGGGCCCAGTAAATTAAAGTATTTTTATTACCCTCGGGTACTGGGACCCACTGTATGGTTTTTTAACTTTCACCTTCTCACTCACTACACTGCACACTCAGCGAATATACCAGCTCCGCAGTAAACTGGCGTTGAAGCACACCCGGGACACATTCGGTGTCACTGTGGTGGGCCCGATGATGAAGCATGCCACCAACTAGGTTGGTGGGTGAGGGCTTCTTGAACAAACCGACTGGTTTGCCGACATACGTACTTCATTGAGTCTCTTTCTCCTTTAAACTTAGCTAGTCCTTCTTTGATTTTGATATATAATACCGGGGATTCCGACTAGCTTACCTAGTCCTCACTCTCTCCTTTGATTTACCAAAACAATGAGTACACATTCAGGTGCCATACAGCAGGTGGCCAACACGCTTTGTATCCTGAGATCATCATGGTCCTCCTATCACAGTGTGTCCTTGAGATCTTCTTGGTCCTCCTATCACAGTGTGTCCTTGAGATCTTCATGGTCCTCCTATCACAGTGTTTCCTTGAGATCTTCATGGCCCTCCTATCACAGGGGTATCCCTGAGATCTTCATGGTCCTCCTATCATAGTGTGTCCTTAAGATCTTCTTGGTCCTCCTATCACAGTGTGTCCATGAGATCTTCTTGGTCCTCCTATCACAGGGGTATCCCTGAGATCTTCATGATCCTCCTATCACAGTGTGTCCTTGAGATCTTCTTGATCTTCTTGGTCCTCCTATCACAGTGTGTCCTTGAGATCTTCATGGTCCTCCTATCACAGTGTTTCCTTTAGATCTTCTTGGTCCTCCTATCACAGGGGTATCCCTGAGTTCTTCATGGTCCTCCTATCACAGTGTGTCCTTGAGATCTTCTTGGTCCTCCTATCACAGTGTGTCCTTGAGATCTTCATGGTCCTCCTATCACAGTGTGTCCTTGAGATCTTCTTGATCCTCCTATCACAAGGGTATCCCAGAGATCTTCATAGTCCTCCTAACACAGTGTGTCCATGAGATCTTCTTGGTCCTCCTATCACAATGTGTTCTTGAGATCTTCTTGGTTCTCCTATCACAGTGTGTCCTTGAGATCTTCATGGTCCTCCTATCACAGTGTTTCCTTGAGATCTTCATGGTCCTCCTATCACAGGTGTATCCCGGAGATCTTGATGGTCCTCCTATCACAGTTTGTCCTTGAGATCTTTTTGGTTCTCCTATCACATTGTGTCCTTGAGATCTTCATGGTCCTCCTATCACAGTTTTTCCTTGAGATCTTCATGGTCCTCCTATCACAGGGGTATCCTTGAGATCTTCATGATCCTCCTATGACAGTGTTACCTTGAGATCTTCATGGTCCTCCTATCACAGGGGTATCCCTGAGATCTTCATGGTCCTCCTATCACAGTGTGTCCTTGAGATCATCTTGGTCCTCCTATCACATTGTGTCCTTGAGATCTTCATGGTCCTCCTACCACAGAGTTTCCTTGAGATCTTCATGGTCCTCCTATCACAGGGGTATCCCTGATATATTCATGGTCCTCCTATCACAGTGTGTCCTTGACATCTTCTTGGTTCTCCTATCACAGTGTGTCCTTGAGATATTCATGGTCCTCCTATCACAGTGTGTCCTTGAGATCTTCTTGGCCCTCCTATCACAGTGTGTCCTTGAGATCTTCATGGTCATCCTATCACAGTGTGTCCTTGAGATCTTCTTGATCCTCCTATCACAGGGGTATCCCTGAGATCTTCATGGTCCTCCTATCACAGTGTGTCCTTGAGATCTTCTTGGTCCTCCTATCACAATGTGTCCTTGAGATCTTCTTGGTCCTCCTATCACAGTGTGTCCTTGAGATCTTCATGGTCCTCCTTTCACAGTGTTTCCTTGAGATGTTCATGGTCCTCCTATCACAGGGGTATCCCTGAGATCTTCCTGGTCCTCCTATCACAGTGTGTCCTTGAGATCTTCATGGTCCTCCTATCACAGTGTGTCCTTGAGATCTTCTTGGTCCTCCTATCACAGGGGTATCCCTGAGATCTTCATGGTCCTCCTATCACAGTGTGTCCTTGAGATCTTCTTGGTCCTCCTATCACAGTGTGTCCTTGAGATCGTCTTGGTCCTCCTATCACAGGGGTATCCCTGAGATCTTCATGCTCCTCCTATCACAGTGTGTCCTTGAGATCGTCTTGGTCCTCCTATCAAAGTGTGTCCTTGAGATATTCATGGTCCTCCTATCACAGTGTTTCCTTGAGATCTTCTTGGTCCTCCTATCACAGGGGCATCCCATAGATATTCATGGTCCTCCTATCACAGTGTGTCCTTGAGATCTTCTTGGTCCTCCTATCACAGTGTGTCATTGAGATCTTCATGGTCCTCCTACCACAGTGTGTCCTTGAGATCTTCTTGATCCTTCTATCACAGGGGTATCCCTGAGATCTTCATGGTCCTCCGATCACAGTGTGTCCTTGAGATCTTCTTGGTCCTCCCATCACAATGTGTCCTTGAGATCTTCTTGGTTCTCCTATCACAGTGTGTCCTTGAGATCTTCATGGTCCTCCTATCACAGTGTTTCCTTGAGATCTTCATGGTCCTCCTATCACAGGGGTATCCCTGAGATCTTCCTGGTCCTCCTATCACAGTGTGTCCTTGAGATCTTCTTGGTCCTCCTATCACAGTGTGTCCTGGTCCTCCTATCACAGTGTGTCCTTGAGATCTTCTTGGTCCTCCTATCACAGTGTGTCCTTGAGATCTTCATGGTCCTCCTATCACAGTGTTACCTTGAGATCTTCATGGTCCTCCTATCACAGGGGTATCCCTGCGATCTTCATGGTCATCCTATCATAGTTTGCCCTTAAGATCTTCTTGGTCCTCCTATCACAGTGTGTCCTTGAGATCGTCTTGGTCCTCCTATCACAGGGGTATCCCTGATATCTTCATGGTCCTCCTATCACAGTGTGTCCTTGAGATCTTCTTGGTCCTCCTATCACAGTGTGTCCTTGAGATCTTCATGGTCCTCCTATCACATTGTTTCCTTTAGATCTTCTTGGTCCTCCTATCACAGGGGTATCCCTGAGTTCTTCATGGACCTCCTATCACAGTGTGTCCTTGAGTTCTTCTTGGTCCTCCTATCACAGTGTGTCCTTGAGATCTTCATGGTCCTCCTATCACAGTGTGTCCTTGAGATCGTCTTGATCCTCCTATCACAGGGGTATCCCAGAGATCTTCATAGTCCTCCTAACACAGTGGTGTCCTTGAGATCTTCCTGGTCCTCCTATCACAATGTGTTCTTTAGATCTTCTTGGTTCTCCTATCACAGTGTGTCCTTGAGATCTTCTTGGTCCTCCTATCACATTGTGTCCTTGAGATCTTCATGGTCCTCCTATCACATTGTGTCCTTGAGATCTTCATGGTCCTCCTATGACAGTGTTTCCTTGAGATCTTCTTGGTCCTCCTATCACAGGGGTATCCCTGATATCTTCATGGTCCTCCTATCACAGTGTGTCCTTGAGATCTTCTTGGTCCTCCTATCACAGGGGTATCCCAGAGATCTTCATCGTCGTCCTATCACAGTGTGTCCTTGAGATCTTCATGGTCGTCCTATCACAGTGTGTCCTTGAGATCTTCATGGTCCTCCTATCACAGTGTTTCCTTGAGATCTTCTTGGTCCTCCTATCACAGGGGTATCCCTGAGATCTGCATGGTCCTCCTATCACAGTGTGTCCTTGAGATCTTCTTGGTTCTCCTATCACAGTGTGTCCTTGAGATATTCATGGTCCTCCTATCACAGTGTGTCCTTGAGATCTTCTTGGTCCTCCTATCACAGTGTGTCCTTGATATCTTCATGGTCCTCCTTTCACAGTGTTTCCTTGAGATCTTCATGGTCCTCCTATCACAGGGGTATCCCTGAGATCTTCCTGGTCCTCCTATCACAGTGTGTCCTTGAGATCTTCTTGGTCCTCCTATCACAATGTGTCCTTGAGATCTTCTTGGTCCTCCTATCACAGTGTGTCCTTGAGATCTTCATGGTCCTCCTTTCACAGTGTTTCCTTGAGATCTTCATGGTCCTCCTATCACAGGGGTATCCCTGAGATCTTCCTGGTCCTCCTATCACAGTGTGTCCTTGAGATCTTCTTGGTCCTCCTATCACAGTGTGTCCTTGAGATCTTCATGGTCCTCCTATCACAGTGTGTCCTTGAGATCTTCTTGGTCCTCCTATCACAGGGGTATCCCTGAGATCTTCATGGTCCTCCTATCACAGGGGTATCCCTGAGATCTTTATGGTCCTCCTATCACAGTGTGTCCTTGAGATCTTCTTGGTCCTTCTATCACAGTGTGTCCTTGAGATCGTCTTGGTCCTCCTATAACAGGGGTATCCCTGAGATCTTCATGCTCCTCCTATCACAGTGTGTCCTTGAGATCGTCTTGGTCCTCCTATCACAGTGTGTCCTTGAGATATTCATGGTCCTCCTATCACAGTGTTTCCTTGAGATCTTCTTGGTCCTCCTATCACAGGGGTATCCCATTGATATTCATGGTCCTCCTATCACAGTGTGTCCTTGAGATCTTCATGGTCCTCCTATCACAGTGTGTCCTTGAGATCTTCTTGATCCTTCTATCACAGTGTGTCCTTGAGATCTTCTTGGTCCTCCCATCACAACGTGTCCTTGAGATCTTCTTGGTTCTCCTATCACAGTGTATCATTGAGATCTTCATGGTCCTCCTATCACAGTGTTTCCTTGAGATCTTCATGGTCCTCCTATCACAGGGGTATCCCTGAGATCTTCCTGGTCCTCCTATCACAGTGTGTCCTTGAGATCTTCATGGTCCTCCTATCACAGTCTGTCCTTGAGATCTTCTTGGTCCTCCTATCACAGGGGTATCCCTGAGATCTTCTTGGTCCTCCTATCACGGGGGTATCCCTGAGATCTTCATGGTCCTCCTATCACAGTGTGTCTTTGAGATCTTCATGGTCCTCCTATCACAGTTTGTCCTTGAGATCTTCATGGTCCTCCTATCACAGTGTGTCCTTGAGATATTCTTGGTCCTCCTATCACAGGGGTATCCCTGAGATCTTTATGGTCCTCATATCACAGTGTGTCCCTGAGATCTTCATGGTCCTCCTATCACAGTGTGTCCCTGAGATCTTCATGGTCCTCATATCACAGTGTGTCCTTGAGATCGTCTTGGTCCTCCTATCACAGTGTGTCCTTGAGATCTTCTTGGTCCTCCTATCACAGGGGTATCCCTGAGATCTTCATGGTCCTCCTATCACAGTGTGTCCTTGAGATCTTCTTGGTCCTCCTATCACAGTGTGTCCTTGAGATCGTCTTGGTCCTCCTATCACAGTGTGTCCTTGAGATCTTCTTGGTCCTCCTATCACAGGGGTATCCCTGAGATCTTCTTGGTCCTCCTATCACAGGGGTATCCCTGAGATCTTCATGGTCCTCCTATCACAGTGTGTCCTTGAGATCTTCTTGGTCCTCCTATCACAGTGTGTCCTTGAGCGCGTCTTTGTTCCTCCTATTACAGTCTGTCCTTGAGATCTTCTTTGTTCCTCCTATCACAGGGGTCCCTGAAATCTTCCGCAGTCCTCCTATCACAGTATGTCCTTGAGATCTTCTTGGTCCTCCTATCACAGTGTGTCCTTTTCCTTGAGATCTTCTTGGTCCTCCTATCACAGTGTGTCCTTGAGATCTTCATGGTCCTCCTATCACAGTGTGTCCTTGAGATCTTCTTGGTCCTCCTATCACAGGGGTGTCCCTGAGATCTTCATGGTCCTCCTATCACAGGGGCATCCCTGAGATCTTCATGGTCCTCCGATCATAGTGTGTCCTTGAGATCTTCTTGGTCCTCCTCTCACAGTGTGTCCTTGAGATTTTCTTGGTCCTTCTGTCACAGGGGTATCCCTGAGATCTTCATGGTCCTCCTATCACAGTGTGTCCTTGAGATCTTCTTGGTCCTCCTATTACAGTGTGTCCTTGAGATCTTCATGTTCCTCCTATAACAGGGGTATCCCTGAGATCTTCATGTTCTTCCTATCACAGTGTGTTCTTGAGATCTTCTTGGTCCTCCTATCACAATGTATCCTTGAGATCTTCTTGTTCCTCCAATCACAGTGTGTCCTTGAGATCTTCATAGTCCTCCTAAGACAGGGGTATCCCTGAGATCTTCATGGTCCTCCTATCACAGTGTGTCCTTGAGATCTTCGTGGTCCTCTTATCACAGTGTGTCCTTGAGATCTTCATGGTCCTCCTATCACAGTGTGTCCTTGAGATCTTCTTGGTCCTCCTATCACAGGGGTATCCCTGATATCTTCGTGGTCCTCCTATCACCGTGTGTCCTTGAGATCTTCATGGTCCTCATATCACAGTGTGTCCTTGAGATCGTCTTGGTCCTCCTATCACAGTGTGTCCTTGAGATCTTCATGGTCCTCCTATCACAGTGTGTCCCTGAGATCTTCGTGGTCCTCATATCACAGTGTGTCCTTGAGATCGTCTTGGTCCTCCTATCACAGTGTGTCTTTGAGATCTTCTTGGTCCTCATATCACAGTGTGTCCTTGAGATCTTCATGGTCCTCCTATCACAGTGTTTCCTTGAGATCTTCATGGTCCTCCTATCACAGGTGTATCCCGGAGATCTTGATGGTCCTCCTATCACAGTGTGTCCTTGAGATCTTCTTGGTTCTCCTATCACATTGTGTCCTTGAGATCTTCATGGTCCTCCTATCACAGTGTTTCCTTGAGATCTTCATGGTTCTCCTATCACAGGGGTATCCTTGTGATCTTCATGGTCCTCCTATGACAGTGTTTCCTTAAGATCTTCATGGTCCTCCTATCACAGGGGTATCCCTGAGATCTTCATGGTCCTCCTATCACAGTGTGTCCTTGAGATCTTCTTGGTCCTCCTATCACATTGTGTCCTTGAGATCTTCATGGTCCTCCTATCACAGAGTTTCCTTGAGATCTTCATGGTCCTCCTATCACAGGGGTATCCCTGAGATCTTCATGGTCCTCCTATCACAGGGGTATCCCTGATATATTCATGGTCCTCCTATCACAGTGTGTCCTTGACATCTTCTTGGTTCTCCTATCACAGTGTGTCCTTGAGATATTCATGGTCCTCCTATCACAGTGTGTCCTTGAGATCTTCTTGCTCCTCCTATCACAGTGTGTCCTTGAGATCTTCATGGTCATCCTATCACAGTGTGTCCTTGAGATATTCTTGATCCTCCTATCACAGGGGTATCCCAGGGATCTTCATGGTCCTCCTATCACAGTGTGTCCTTGAGATCTTCTTGGTCCTCCTATCACAATGTGTCCTTGAGATCTTCTTGGTCCTCCTATCACAGTGTGTCCTTGAGATCTTCATGGTCCTCCTTTCACAGTGTTTCCTTGAGATGTTCATGTTCCTCCTATCACAGGGGTATCCCTGAGATCTTCCTGGTCCTCCTATCACAGTGTGTCCTTGAGATCTTCTTGGTCCTCCTATCACAGTGTGTCCTTGAGATCTTCATGGTCCTCCTATCACAGTGTGTCCTTGAGATCTTCTTGGTCTTCCTATCACAGCGGTATCCCTGAGATCTTCATGGTCCTACTATCACAGTGTGTCTTCGAGATCTTCTTGGTCCTCCTATCACAGTGTGTCCTTGAGATCGTCTTGGTCCTCCTATCACAGGGGTATCCCTGAGATCTTCATGCTCCTCCTATCACAGTGTGTCCTTGAGATCGTCTTGGTCCTCCTATCAAAGTGTGTCCTTGAGATATTCATGGTCCTCCTATCACAGTGTTTCCTTGAGATCTTCTTGGTCCTCCTATCACAGGGGTATCCCATAGATATTCATGGTCCATCTTTCACAGTGTGTCCTTGAGATCTTCTTGGTCCTCCTATCACAGTGTGTCATTGAGATCTTCATGGTCCTCCTATCACAGTGTGTCCTTGAGATCTTCTTGATCCTTCTATCACAGGGGTATCCCTGAGATCTTCATGGTCCTCCGATCACAGTGTGTCCTTGAGATCTTCTTGGTCCTCCCATCACAATGTGTCCTTGAGATCTTCTTGGTTCTCCTATCACAGTGTGTCCTTGAGATCTTCATGGTCCTCCTATCACAGTGTTTCCTTGAGATCTTCATGGTCCTCCTATCACAGGGGTATCCCTGAGATCTTCCTGGTCCTCCTATCACAGTGTGTCCTTGAGATCGTCTTGGTCCTCCTATCACAGTGTGTCCTGGTCCTCCTATCACAGTGTGTCCTTGAGATCTTCTTGGTCCTCCTATCACAGTGTGTCCTTGAGATCTTCATGGTCCTCCTATCACAGTGTTTCCTTGAGATCTTCATGGTCCTCCTATCACAGGGGTATCCCTGAGATTTTCATGGTCCTCCTATCATAGTTTGCCCTTAAGATCTTCTTGGTCCTCCTATCACAGTGTGTCCTTGAGATCGTCTTGGTCCTCCTATCACAGGGGTATCCCTGATATCTTCATGGTCTTCCTATCACAGTGTGTCCTTGAGATCTTCTTGGTCCTCCTATCACAGTGTGTCCTTGAGATCTTCATGGTCCTCCTATCACAGTGTTTCCTTTAGATCTTCTTGGTCCTCCTATCACAGGGGTATCCCTGAGTTCTTCATGGTCCTCCTATCACAGTGTGTCCTTGAGATCTTCTTGGTCCTCCTATCACAGTGTGTCCTTGAGATCTTCATGGTCCTCCTATCACAGTGTGTCCTTGAGATCGTCTTGATCCTCCTATCACAGGGGTATCCCAGAGATCTTCATAGTCCTCCTAACACAGTGTGTCCTTGAGATCTTCTTGGTCCTCCTATCACAATGTGTTCTTGAGATCTTCTTGGTTCTCCTATCACAGTGTGCCCTTAAGATCTTCATGGTCCTCCTATCACAGTGTTTCCTTGAGATCTTCATGGTCCTCCTATCACAGGGGTATCCCTGAGATCTTCATGGTCCTCCTATCACAGTGTGTCCTTGAGATCTTCTTGGTTCTCCTATCACATTGTGTCCTTGAGATCTTCATGGTCCTCCTATCACAGTGTTTCCTTGAGATCTTCATGGTCCTCCTATCACAGGGGTATCCTTGAGATCTTCATGGTCCTCCTATCACAGTGTTTCCTTGAGATCTTCATGGTCCTCCTATCACTGGGGTATCCCTGAGATCTTCATGGTCCTCCTATCACAGTGTGTCCTTGAGATCTTCTTGGTCCTCCTATCACATTGTGTCATTGAGATCTTCATGGTCCTCCTATCACATCGTTTCCTTGAGATCTTCATGGTCCTCATATCACAGGGGTATCCCTGATATCTTCATGGTCCTCCTATCACAGTGTGTCCTTGAGATCTTCTTGGTCCTCCTATCACAGGGGTATCCCAGAGATCTTCATCGTCGTCCTATCACAGTGTGTCCTTTGAGATCTTCATGGTCGTCCTATCACAGTGTGTCCTTGAGATCTTCATGGTCCTCCTATCACAGTGTTTCCTTGAGATCTTCTTGGTCCTCCTATCACAGGGGTATCCCTGAGATCTGCATGGTCCTCCAAACACAGTGTGTCCTTGAGATCTTTTTGGTTCTCCTATCACAGTGTGTCCTTGAGATATTCATGGTCCTCCTATCACAGTGTGGCCTTGAGATCTTCTTGGTCCTCCTATCACAGTGTGTCCTTGAGATCTTCATGGTCATCCTATCACAGTGTGTCCTTGAGATCTTCTTGATCCTCCTATCACAGGGGTATCCCTGAGATCTTCATGGTCCTCCTATCACAGTGTGTCCTTGAGATCTTCTTGGTCCTCCTATCACAATGTGTCCTTGAGATCTTCTTGGTCCTCCTATCACAGTGTGTCCTTGAGATCTTCATGGTCCTCCTTTCACAGTGTTTCCTTGAGATCTTCATGGTCCTCCTATCACAGGGTTATCCCTGAGATCTTCCTGGTCCTCCTATCACAGTGTGTCCTTAAGATCTTCTTGGTCCTCCTATCACAGTGTGTCCTTGAGATCTTCATGGTCCTCCTATCACAGTGTGTCATTGAGATCTTCTTGGTCCTCCTATCACAGGGGTATCCCTGGGATCTTCATGGTCCTCCTATCACAGGGGTATCCCTGAGATCTTCATGGTCCTCCTATCACAGTGTGTCCTTGAGATCTTCATGGTCCTCCTATCACAGTCTGTCCTTGAGATTTTCTTGGTCCTCCTATCACAGGGGTATCCCTGAAATCTCCATGGTCCTCCTATCACGGGGGTATCCCTGAGATCTTCATGGTCCTCCTATCACAGTGTGTCTTTGAGATCTTCATGGTCCTCCTATCACAGTGTGTCCTTGAGATCTTCATGGTCCTCCTATCACAGTGTGTCCTTGAGATATTCTTGGTCCTCCTATCACAGGGGTATCCCTGAGATCTTTATGGTCCTCATATCACAGTGTGTCCCTGAGATCTTCATGGTCCTCCTATCACAGTGAGTCCCTGAGATCTTCATGGTCCTCATATCACAGTGTGTCCTTGAGATCGTCTTGGTCCTCCTATCACAGTGTGTCCTTGAGATCTTCTTGGTCCTCATATCACAGTGTGTCCTTGAGATCGTCTTGGTCCTCCTATCACAGTGTGTCCTTGAGATCTTCTTGGTCCTCCTATCACAGGGGTATCCCTGAGATCTTCATGGTCCTCCTATCACAGTGTGTCCTTGAGATCTTCTTGGTCCTCCTATCACAGTGTGTCCTTGAGCTCGTCTTTGTTCCTCCTATTACAGTCTGTCCTTAAGATCTTCTTTGTTCCTCCTATCACAGGGGTCCCTGAAATCTTCCGCAGTCCTCCTATCACAGTATGTCCTTGAGATCTTCTTGGTCCTCCTATCACAGTGTGTCCTTTTCCTTGGGATCTTCTTGGTCCTCCTATCACAGTGTGTCCTTGAGATCTTCATGGTCCTCCTATCACAGTGTGTCCTTGAGATCTTCTTGGTCCTCCTATCACAGGGGTGTCCCTGAGATCTTCATGGTCCTCCTATCACAGGGGCATCCCTGAGATCTTCATGGTCCTCCGATCACAGTGTGTCCTTGAGATCTTCTTGGTCCTCCTATCACAGTGTGTCCTTGAGATTTTCTTGGTCCTTCTGTCACAGGGGTATCCCTGAGATCTTCCTGGTCCTCCTATCACAGTGTGTCCTTGAGATCTTCTTGGTCCTCCTATTACAGTGTGTCCTTGAGATCTTCATGGTCCTCCTATCACAGGGGTATCCCTGAGATCTTCATGTTCCTCCTATCACAGTGTGTCCTTGAGATCTTCTTTTCCTCCTATCACAATGTATCCTTGAGATCTTCTTGGTCCTCCAATCACAGTGTGTCCTTGAGATCTTCATAGTCCTCCTATGACAGGGGTATCCCTGAGATCTTCATGGTCCTCCTATCACAGTGTGTCCTTGAGATCTTTGTGGTCCTCTTATCACAGTGTGTCCTTGAGATCTTCATGGTCCTCCTATCACAGTGTGTCCTTGAGATCTTCTTGGTCCTCCTATCACAGGGGTATCCCTGGGATCTTCATGGTCCTCCTATCACAGGGGTATCCCTGAGATCTTCATGGTCCTCCTATCACAGTGTGTCCTTGAGATCTTCATGGTCCTCCTATCACAGTCTGTCCTTGAGATTTTCTTGGTCCTCCTATCACAGGGGTATCCCTGAAATCTCCATGGTCCTCCTATCACGGGGGTATCCCTGAGATCTTCATGGTCCTCCTATCACAGTGTGTCTTTGAGATCTTCATGGTCCTCCTATCACAGTGTGTCCTTGAGATCTTCATGGTCCTCCTATCACAGTGTGTCCTTGAGATATTCTTGGTCCTCCTATCACAGGGGTATCCCTGAGATCTTTATGGTCCTCATATCACAGTGTGTCCCTGAGATCTTCATGGTCCTCCTATCACAGTGAGTCCCTGAGATCTTCATGGTCCTCATATCACAGTGTGTCCTTGAGATCGTCTTGGTCCTCCTATCACAGTGTGTCCTTGAGATCTTCTTGGTCCTCATATCACAGTGTGTCCTTGAGATCGTCTTGGTCCTCCTATCACAGTGTGTCCTTGAGATCTTCTTGGTCCTCCTATCACAGGGGTATCCCTGAGATCTTCATGGTCCTCCTATCACAGTGTGTCCTTGAGATCTTCTTGGTCCTCCTATCACAGTGTGTCCTTGAGCTCGTCTTTGTTCCTCCTATTACAGTCTGTCCTTAAGATCTTCTTTGTTCCTCCTATCACAGGGGTCCCTGAAATCTTCCGCAGTCCTCCTATCACAGTATGTCCTTGAGATCTTCTTGGTCCTCCTATCACAGTGTGTCCTTTTCCTTGGGATCTTCTTGGTCCTCCTATCACAGTGTGTCCTTGAGATCTTCATGGTCCTCCTATCACAGTGTGTCCTTGAGATCTTCTTGGTCCTCCTATCACAGGGGTGTCCCTGAGATCTTCATGGTCCTCCTATCACAGGGGCATCCCTGAGATCTTCATGGTCCTCCGATCACAGTGTGTCCTTGAGATCTTCTTGGTCCTCCTATCACAGTGTGTCCTTGAGATTTTCTTGGTCCTTCTGTCACAGGGGTATCCCTGAGATCTTCCTGGTCCTCCTATCACAGTGTGTCCTTGAGATCTTCTTGGTCCTCCTATTACAGTGTGTCCTTGAGATCTTCATGGTCCTCCTATCACAGGGGTATCCCTGAGATCTTCATGTTCCTCCTATCACAGTGTGTCCTTGAGATCTTCTTTTCCTCCTATCACAATGTATCCTTGAGATCTTCTTGGTCCTCCAATCACAGTGTGTCCTTGAGATCTTCATAGTCCTCCTATGACAGGGGTATCCCTGAGATCTTCATGGTCCTCCTATCACAGTGTGTCCTTGAGATCTTTGTGGTCCTCTTATCACAGTGTGTCCTTGAGATCTTCATGGTCCTCCTATCACAGTGTGTCCTTGAGATCTTCTTGGTCCTCCTATCACATGGGTATCCCTGATATCTTCGTGGTCCTCCTATCACCGTGTGTCCTTGAGATCTTCATGGTCCTTATATCACAGTGTGTCCTTGAGATCGTCTTGGTCCTCCTATCACAGTGTGTCTTTGAGATCTTCTTGGTCCTCCTATCACAGAGGTATCCCTGAGATCTTCATGGTCCTCCTATCACCGTGTGTCCTTGAGATCTTCGTGGGCCTCCTATCACAGTGTGTCCTTGAGATCTTCATGGTCCTCCTATCACAGGGGTATCCCTGAGATCTTCATGGTCATCCGATCACAGTGTGTCCTAGAGATCTTCATGGTCCTCCTATCACAGTGTGTCCTTGAGATCTTCTTGGTGCTCCTATCACAGAGGTATCCCTGAGATCTTCATGGTCCTCCTATCACCGTGTGTCCTTGAGATCTTCGTGGTCCTCCTATCACAGTGTGTCCTAGAGATCTTCATGGTCCTCCTATCACAGTCTGTCCTTGAGATCTTCGTGGTCCTCCTATCACAGTGTGTCCTAGAGATCTTCATGGCCCTCCTATCACAGTGTGTCCTAGAGATCTTCGTGGTCCTCCTATCACAGTGTGTCCTAGAGATCTTCATGGTCCTCCTATCACCGTGTGTCCTTGAGATCTTCGTGGGCCTCCTATCACAGTGTGTCCTTGAGATCTTCATGGTCCTCCTATCACAGAGGTATCCCTGAGATCTTCATGGTCCTCCGATCACAGTGTGTCCTAGAGATCTTCATGGTCCTCCTATCACAGTGTGTCTTTGAGATCTTCTTGGTCCTCCTATCACAGAGGTATCCCTGAGATCTTCATGGTCCTCCTATCACCGTGTGTCCTTGAGATCTTCGTGGTCCTCCTATCACAGTGTGTCCTAGAGATCTTCATGGTCCTCCTATCACAGTGTGTCCTTGAGATCTTCATGGTCCTCCTATCACAGGGGTATCCCTGAGATCTTCATGGTCCTCCTAACACCGGGTGTCCTTGAGATCTTCATGGTCCTCCTATCACAGTGTGTCCCTGAGATCTTCATGGTCCTCCTAACACCGGGTGTCCTTGAGATCTTCATGGTCCTCATATCACAGTGTGTCTTTGAGAGCGTCTTTGTTCCTCCTATCACAGTGTGTCCTTGAGATCTTCTTTGTTCCTCCTATCACAGGGGTCCCTGAAATCTTCCGCATTCCTGCTATCACAGTATGTCCTTGAGATCTTCTTGATCCTCCTATCACAGTGTGTCCTTGAGATCTTCTTGATCCTTCTATCACAGGGGTATCCCTGAGATCTTCATGGTCCTCCGATCACAGTGTGTCCTTGAGATCTTCTTGGTCCTCCCATCACAATGTGTCCTTGAGATCTTCTTGGTTCTCCTATCACAGTGTGTCCTTGAGATCTTCATGGTCCAGCTATCACAGTATGTCCTTGAGATCTTCATGGTCCTCCTATCACAGTGTGTCCTTGAGATCTTCTTGATCCTTCTATCACAGGGGTATCCCTGAGATCTTCATGGTCCTCCGATCACAGTGTGTCCTTGAGATCTTCTTGGTCCTCCCATCACAATGTGTCCTTGAGATCTTCTTGGTTCTCCTATCACAGTGTGTCCTTGAGATCTTCATGGTCCTCCTATCACAGTGTTTCCTTGAGATCTTCATGGTCCTCCTATCACAGGGGTATCCCTGAGATCTTCCTGGTCCTCCTATCACAGTGTGTCCTTGAGATCTTCTTGGTCCTCCTATCACAGTGTGTCCTGGTCCTCCTATCACAGTGTGTCCTTGAGATCTTCTTGGTCCTCCTATCACAGTGTGTCCTTGAGATCTTCATGGTCCTCCTATCACAGTGTTACCTTGAGATCTTCATGGTCCTCCTATCACAGGGGTATCCCTGAGATCTTCATGGTCCTCCTATCATAGTTTGCCCTTAAGATCTTCTTGGTCCTCCTATCACAGTGTGTCCTTGAGATCGTCTTGGTCCTCCTATCACAGGGGTATCCCTGATATCTTCATGGTCCTCCTATCACAGTGTGTCCTTGAGATCTTCTTGGTCCTCCTATCACAGTGTGTCCTTGAGATCTTCATGGTCCTCCTATCACAGTGTTTCCTTTAGATCTTCTTGGTCCTCCTATCACAGGGGTATCCCTGAGTTCTTCATGGTCCTCCTATCACAGTGTGTCCTTGAGTTCTTCTTGGTCCTCCTATCACAGTGTGTCCTTGAGATCTTCATGGTCCTCCTATCACAGTGTGTCCTTGAGATCGTCTTGATCCTCCTATCACAGGGGTATCCCAGAGATCTTCATAGTCCTCCTAACACAGTGGTGTCCTTGAGATCTTCTTGGTCCTCCTATCACAATGTGTTCTTGAGATCTTCTTGGTTCTCCTATCACAGTGTGTCCTTGAGATCTTCTTGGTCCTCCTATCACATTGTGTCCTTGAGATCTTCATGGTCTTCCTATCACATTGTGTCCTTGAGATCTTCATGGTCCTCCTATGACAGTGTTTCCTTGAGATCTTCTTGGTCCTCCTATCACAGGGGTATCCCTGATATCTTCATGGTCCTCCTATCACAGTGTGTCCTTGAGATCTTCTTGGTCCTCCTATCACAGGGGTATCCCAGAGATCTTCATCGTCGTCCTATCACAGTGTGTCCTTGAGATCTTCATGGTCGTCCTATCACAGTGTGTCCTTGAGATCTTCATGGTCCTCCTATCACAGTGTTTCCTTGAGATCTTCTTGGTCCTCCTATCACAGGGGTATCCCTGAGATCTGCATGGTCCTCCTATCACAGTGTGTCCTTGAGATCTTCTTGGTTCTCCTATCACAGTGTGTCCTTGAGATATTCATGGTCCTCCTATCACAGTGTGTCCTTGAGATCTTCTTGGTCCTCCTATCACAGTGTGTCCTTGAGATCTTCATGGTCCTCCTTTCACAGTGTTTCCTTGAGATCTTCATGGTCCTCCTATCACAGTGTGTCCTTGAGATCTTCTTGGTCCTCCTATCATAATGTGTCCTTGAGATCTTCTTGGTCCTCCTATCACAGTGTGTCCTTGAGATCTTCATGGTCCTCCTTTCACAGTGTTTCCTTGAGATCTTCATGGTCCTCCTATCACAGGGGTATCCCTGAGATCTTCCTGGTCCTCCTATCACAGTGTGTCCTTGAGATCTTCTTGGTCCTCCTATCACAGTGTGTCCTTGAGATCTTCATGGTCCTCCTATCACAGTGTGTCCTTGAGATCTTCTTGGTCCTCCTATCACAGGGGTATCCCTGAGATCTTCATGGTCCTCCTATCACAGGGGTATCCCCGAGATCTTCATGGTCCTCCTATCACAGTGTGTCCTTGAGATCTTCTTGGTCCTTCTATCACAGTGTGTCCTTGAGATCGTCTTGGTCCTCCTATAACAGGGGTATCCCTGAGATCTTCATGCTCCTCCTATCACAGTGTGTCCTTGAGATCTTCTTGGTCCTCCTATCATAATGTGTCCTTGAGATCTTCTTGGTCCTCCTATCACAGTGTGTCCTTGAGATCTTCATGGTCCTCCTTTCACAGTGTTTCCTTGAGATCTTCATGGTCCTCCTATCACAGGGGTATCCCTGAGATCTTCCTGGTCCTCCTATCACAGTGTGTCCTTGAGATCTTCTTGGTCCTCCTATCACAGTGTGTCCTTGAGATCTTCATGGTCCTCCTATCACAGTGTGTCCTTGAGATCTTCTTGGTCCTCCTATCACAGGGGTATCCCTGAGATCTTCATGGTCCTCCTATCACAGGGGTATCCCCGAGATCTTCATGGTCCTCCTATCACAGTGTGTCCTTGAGATCTTCTTGGTCCTTCTATCACAGTGTGTCCTTGAGATCGTCTTGGTCCTCCTATAACAGGGGTATCCCTGAGATCTTCATGCTCCTCCTATCACAGTGTGTCCTTGAGATCGTCTTGGTCCTCCTATCACAGTGTGTCCTTGAGATATTCATGGTCCTCCTATCACAGTGTTTCCTTGAGATCTTCTTGGTCCTCCTATTACAGGGGTATCCCATTGATATTCATGGTCCTCCTATCACAGTGTGTCCTTGAGATCTTCTTTGTCCTCCTATCACAGTGTGTCCTTGAGATCTTCATGGTCCTCCTATCACAGTGTTTCCTTGAGATCTTCTTGGTCCTCCTATCACAGGGGTATCCCTGAGATCTGCATGGTCCTCCTATCACAGTGTGTCCTTGAGATCTTCTTGGTTCTCCTATCACAGTGTGTCCTTGAGATATTCATGGTCCTCCTATCACAGTGTGTCCTTGAGATCTTCTTGGTCCTCCTATCACAGTGTGTCCTTGATATCTTCATGGTCCTCCTTTCACAGTGTTTCCTTGAGATCTTCATGGTCCTCCTATCACAGGGGTATCCCTGAGATCTTCCTGGTCCTCCTATCACAGTGTGTCCTTGAGATCTTCTTGGTCCTCCTATCACAATGTGTCCTTGAGATCTTCTTGGTCCTCCTATCACAGTGTGTCCTTGAGATCTTCATGGTCCTCCTTTCACAGTGTTTCCTTGAGATCTTCATGGTCCTCCTATCACAGGGGTATCCCTGAGATCTTCCTGGTCCTCCTATCACAGTGTGTCCTTGAGATCTTCTTGGTCCTCCTATCACAGTGTGTCCTTGAGATCTTCATGGTCCTCCTATCACAGTGTGTCCTTGAGATCTTCTTGGTCCTCCTATCACAGGGGTATCCCTGAGATCTTCATGGTCCTCCTATCACAGAGGTATCCCTGAGATCTTTATGGTCCTCCTATCACAGTGTGTCCTTGAGATCTTCTTGGTCCTTCTATCACAGTGTGTCCTTGAGATCGTCTTGGTCCTCCTATAACAGGGGTATCCCTGAGATCTTCATGCTCCTCCTATCACAGTGTGTCCTTGAGATCGTCTTGGTCCTCCTATCACAGTGTGTCCTTGAGATATTCATGGTCCTCCTATCACAGTGTTTCCTTGAGATCTTCTTGGTCCTCCTATCACAGGGGTATCCCATTGATATTCATGGTCCTCCTATCACAGTGTGTCCTTGAGATCTTCATGGTCCTCCTATCACAGTGTGTCCTTGAGATCTTCTTGATCCTTCTATCACAGTGTGTCCTTGAGATCTTCTTGGTCCTCCCATCACAACGTGTCCTTGAGATCTTCTTGGTTCTCCTATCACAGTGTATCATTGAGATCTTCATGGTCCTCCTATCACAGTGTTTCCTTGAGATCTTCATGGTCCTCCTATCACAGGGGTATCCCTGAGATCTTCCTGGTCCTCCTATCACAGTGTGTCCTTGAGATCTTCATGGTCCTCCTATCACAGTCTGTCCTTGAGATCTTCTTGGTCCTCCTATCACAGGGGTATCCCTGAGATCTTCTTGGTCCTCCTATCACGGGGGTATCCCTGAGATCTTCATGGTCCTCCTATCACAGTGTGTCTTTGAGATCTTCATGGTCCTCCTATCACAGTTTGTCCTTGAGATCTTCATGGTCCTCCTATCACAGTGTGTCCTTGAGATATTCTTGGTCCTCCTATCACAGGGGTATCCCTGAGATCTTTATGGTCCTCATATCACAGTGTGTCCCTGAGATCTTCATGGTCCTCCTATCACAGTGTGTCCCTGAGATCTTCATGGTCCTCATATCACAGTGTGTCCTTGAGATCGTCTTGGTCCTCCTATCACAGTGTGTCCTTGAGATCTTCTTGGTCCTCCTATCACAGGGGTATCCCTGAGATCTTCATGGTCCTCCTATCACAGTGTGTCCTTGAGATCTTCTTGGTCCTCCTATCACAGTGTGTCCTTGAGATCGTCTTGGTCCTCCTATCACAGTGTGTCCTTGAGATCTTCTTGGTCCTCCTATCACAGGGGTATCCCTGAGATCTTCTTGGTCCTCCTATCACAGGGGTATCCCTGAGATCTTCATGGTCCTCCTATCACAGTGTGTCCTTGAGATCTTCTTGGTCCTCCTATCACAGTGTGTCCTTGAGCGCGTCTTTGTTCCTCCTATTACAGTCTGTCCTTGAGATCTTCTTTGTTCCTCCTATCACAGGGGTCCCTGAAATCTTCCGCAGTCCTCCTATCACAGTATGTCCTTGAGATCTTCTTGGTCCTCCTATCACAGTGTGTCCTTTTCCTTGAGATCTTCTTGGTCCTCCTATCACAGTGTGTCCTTGAGATCTTCATGGTCCTCCTATCACAGTGTGTCCTTGAGATCTTCTTGGTCCTCCTATCACAGGGGTGTCCCTGAGATCTTCATGGTCCTCCTATCACAGGGGCATCCCTGAGATCTTCATGGTCCTCCGATCATAGTGTGTCCTTGAGATCTTCTTGGTCCTCCTCTCACAGTGTGTCCTTGAGATTTTCTTGGTCCTTCTGTCACAGGGGTATCCCTGAGATCTTCATGGTCCTCCTATCACAGTGTGTCCTTGAGATCTTCTTGGTCCTCCTATTACAGTGTGTCCTTGAGATCTTCATGTTCCTCCTATAACAGGGGTATCCCTGAGATCTTCATGTTCTTCCTATCACAGTGTGTTCTTGAGATCTACTTGGTCCTCCTATCACAATGTATCCTTGAGATCTTCTTGTTCCTCCAATCACAGTGTGTCCTTGAGATCTTCATAGTCCTCCTATGACAGGGGTATCCCTGAGATCTTCATGGTCCTCCTATCACAGTGTGTCCTTGAGATCTTCGTGGTCCTCTTATCACAGTGTGTCCTTGAGATCTTCATGGTCCTCCTATCACAGTGTGTCCTTGAGATCTTCTTGGTCCTCCTATCACAGGGGTATCCCTGATATCTTCGTGGTCCTCCTATCACCGTGTGTCCTTGAGATCTTCATGGTCCTCATATCACAGTGTGTCCTTGAGATCGTCTTGGTCCTCCTATCACAGTGTGTCCTTGAGATCTTCATGGTCCTCCTATCACAGTGTGTCCCTGAGATCTTCGTGGTCCTCATATCACAGTGTGTCCTTGAGATCGTCTTGGTCCTCCTATCACAGTGTGTCTTTGAGATCTTCTTGGTCCTCATATCACAGTGTGTCCTTGAGATCTTCATGGTCCTCCTATCACAGTGTTTCCTTGAGATCTTCATGGTCCTCCTATCACAGGTGTATCCCGGAGATCTTGATGGTCCTCCTATCACAGTGTGTCCTTGAGATCTTCTTGGTTCTCCTATCACATTGTGTCCTTGAGATCTTCATGGTCCTCCTATCACAGTGTTTCCTTGAGATCTTCATGGTTCTCCTATCACAGGGGTATCCTTGTGATCTTCATGGTCCTCCTATGACAGTGTTTCCTTAAGATCTTCATGGTCCTCCTATCACAGGGGTATCCCTGAGATCTTCATGGTCCTCCTATCACAGTGTGTCCTTGAGATCTTCTTGGTCCTCCTATCACATTGTGTCCTTGAGATCTTCATGGTCCTCCTATCACAGAGTTTCCTTGAGATCTTCATGGTCCTCCTATCACAGGGGTATCCCTGAGATCTTCATGATCCTCCTATCACAGGGGTATCCCTGATATATTCATGGTCCTCCTATCACAGTGTGTCCTTGACATCTTCTTGGTTCTCCTATCACAGTGTGTCCTTGAGATATTCATGGTCCTCCTATCACAGTGTGTCCTTGAGATCTTCTTGCTCCTCCTATCACAGTGTGTCCTTGAGATCTTCATGGTCATCCTATCACAGTGTGTCCTTGAGATATTCTTGATCCTCCTATCACAGGGGTATCCCAGGGATCTTCATGGTCCTCCTATCACAGTGTGTCCTTGAGATCTTCTTGGTCCTCCTATCACAATGTGTCCTTGAGATCTTCTTGGTCCTCCTATCACAGTGTGTCCTTGAGATCTTCATGGTCCTCCTTTCACAGTGTTTCCTTGAGATGTTCATGTTCCTCCTATCACAGGGGTATCCCTGAGATCTTCCTGGTCCTCCTATCACAGTGTGTCCTTGAGATCTTCTTGGTCCTCCTATCACAGTGTGTCCTTGAGATCTTCATGGTCCTCCTATCACAGTGTGTCCTTGAGATCTTCTTGGTCTTCCTATCACAGCGGTATCCCTGAGATCTTCATGGTCCTACTATCACAGTGTGTCTTCGAGATCTTCTTGGTCCTCCTATCACAGTGTGTCCTTGAGATCGTCTTGGTCCTCCTATCACAGGGGTATCCCTGAGATCTTCATGCTCCTCCTATCACAGTGTGTCCTTGAGATCGTCTTGGTCCTCCTATCAAAGTGTGTCCTTGAGATATTCATGGTCCTCCTATCACAGTGTTTCCTTGAGATCTTCTTGGTCCTCCTATCACAGGGGTATCCCATAGATATTCATGGTCCATCTTTCACAGTGTGTCCTTGAGATCTTCTTGGTCCTCCTATCACAGTGTGTCATTGAGATCTTCATGGTCCTCCTATCACAGTGTGTCCTTGAGATCTTCTTGATCCTTCTATCACAGGGGTATCCCTGAGATCTTCATGGTCCTCCGATCACAGTGTGTCCTTGAGATCTTCTTGGTCCTCCCATCACAATGTGTCCTTGAGATCTTCTTGGTTCTCCTATCACAGTGTGTCCTTGAGATCTTCATGGTCCTCCTATCACAGTGTTTCCTTGAGATCTTCATGGTCCTCCTATCACAGGGGTATCCCTGAGATCTTCCTGGTCCTCCTATCACAGTGTGTCCTTGAGATCGTCTTGGTCCTCCTATCACAGTGTGTCCTGGTCCTCCTATCACAGTGTGTCCTTGAGATCTTCTTGGTCCTCCTATCACAGTGTGTCCTTGAGATCTTCATGGTCCTCCTATCACAGTGTTTCCTTGAGATCTTCATGGTCCTCCTATCACAGGGGTATCCCTGAGATCTTCATGGTCCTCCTATCATAGTTTGCCCTTAAGATCTTCTTGGTCCTCCTATCACAGTGTGTCCTTGAGATCGTCTTGGTCCTCCTATCACAGGGGTATCCCTGATATCTTCATGGTCTTCCTATCACAGTGTGTCCTTGAGATCTTCTTGGTCCTCCTATCACAGTGTGTCCTTGAGATCTTCATGGTCCTCCTATCCAATTCCAATTCCAATTCCAAAAATTCTTTATTTCGGCCACCTGGGCCATAAAAGATGCAGTAAAATACGGTACATAAATACACAGTAAAATGGAATGCATATATTACAGAAAATTACATATAAAAAGGCTAGAGGGTCTGCATGAGGTAAGGAAACACAATGGCACCAATTCAGGGGGACATTTTCTTCCTTATTAACCAAGCTGCCATTAGGAATTTTGATACCGCAAAAACAATGTGTCCTAGGGTATTGGTTTTCATAACCCTGTATGCTTGTAGGTATTCCCGAAAACCCAGGTTTCGGCACAGCGGTGCAATCCAGCGCTTCCTGGGATTCTGGTATGCGTGGCAAACAAACATTATGTGCAGATCATCTTCGTTCTTGGTTTTACAACAAGGACAGAGTTTGTCACCCCCAGTGAGCCATTTGTGAGTAAATACTTTGGTGGGGAGTGTGCCAAACCTCCATTGCAGAAACAATTTCCTCGCCAAAAGAGGAAAAATAAAATCCATAAAAGATTCAAAGAGGTAAGAATTTTTGGACTCCATAAAACGACTCGTCAGGGTGCCGGTGCTATGAGCATTGTCCATGTTAGCCAAATTTTTGTTTTTGTACAGCTGGGCAAGAGTTTTGCGTGTGATCCTTTGACAACCCTGAACTGGATCATCCCAGAGGTCTGGCAAGTTCAAACTGGACAATTCTGATTTAATAAAAGCTAGCCAGGGGATTTTGTTGCTGCCATTCAACCTCAGTACATGGATAAGGTCCTGTCTATAGTGATGTAAATCCTCAGTGGACCATATCCGATGCCAGAACTTCACGGGTTTAGATAAAAGATCTTCAGCGATGGAGTGTAGGCCCAGATCCAATCTTAAGGGGAGGAGTGGCGTTCCCTGCGGGAGAGCAAGTAGGCGTCTCAAGAATGTATTTTCCACCGCTAACAATGCCTTCCCTGCTTTGTAACCCCACAGCTCGCTGCCATACATGGCTGCTGCCTTCGCTTGAGTTCTATAGGTTTCAAGGGCCGGGCTTACAGGCTTAAAGGTGGATTTATTTGCCACCTTCAGGAGCGCGCCCGCTAGCTGGGATAACTTCAGCCTTGATCTCGCTATCTGGCAGTCCCAGGCCAAGTTTTCTTGTAATGTTACCCCCAGATAGACAAAGGTCGAGACCCTCTCAAGACTAACTTCCCCCAGTTTTGGGTTGGGTCTGGTTCTGGCAGGGGGATTGAAGATCATAAACTTAGTTTTTTCTGTGTTGACCTCCAACCCATGTTGCCGACAGAAAAGGCCAAAACCATTTACAATCCTCTGGATCCCCATGGGGGATTTGGAAAGCAGGAGGGTATCGTCAGCAAACATGATTGCCGGAACCCTCCTGCCTGCCAAAACCGGGGCGTCATTGTCCTCGACAGTGTCAAGGTGTTGAATGACACTGTTAATGAAGAGGCAGAAGAGGGTTGGTGCCAGGACACAGCCCTGTCTGACTCCTCTAAGGACAGGGAATTTGCCTGAGAGCTTACCATCCCTCCCACACCTTACTTGGGCATAGTTGTTCTCGTGGAGCCTGATGATAGTACTGAGAAGGTGTGGGGGCACTCCTAGCTTCTGCAAAACCTCCCAAAGTTTCCCTCTAGGGACTAGGTCAAAGGCTGACCTCAGATCCACGAAGACCATGTACAGTCTTCCGCCCTCTATGGTGACAGTCTTCCAATATAGGAGAAGAAGGCGGAAGATCTGATCCATGGTCGACGTGTTCTTTCTGAAGCCAGCCTGGAGGGGGGTCAAGATGTCATTTTCCTCCACCCAGTCCAGGAGGTGATTAAGGATGAGGCGCGCAAAGAGCTTTTGTGGGACATCTATTAGGCTAATGGGCCTATAGTTGGCGGGGAGCAGAGTAGATCCCTTCTTGTGGATCGGAACAATCTCTGCCCCCAGCCACGACCCGGGGATTGACATACCTCCTAAGATGGCATTAAAAAGAATAAGGAGGTAAGGACCCCAGATGTCCAGATGGTGCCTAAACAAATCCCCAGGTAGCCTATCTAGACCCGGCGCCTTCCCCGCTGGTAGTTGCTTCAGGGCTGCCTCCACTTCCCCCAGGGATAGTTCCAATTCACGGTCCTGTGTGCCACAAGGTGCATCCAGAGCTGTGACAGGACAAGGATTGGTATCCTGATAAAGTTCCCCGAAATGGGCCTCCCAAACCTCGGGGGCAATATTAGGTTCTACTGCATTTTTGAGTTCCCCTGTGCCATTATTAACAAGGGCCCAAAATTTGCGGGAGTCCCTAACTTTTAGGGCATCACAAAGATCATGCCAATGGTTCCAGTCCCACTCGGTCCTGGCAGACGCCATCACTGTTTTATAGTGTTTCCTATGGGCACGCACCTTGACCTTGTTTGACCCCTCTTTTATTGCAGCAATGAGCTCAGACTTTGCTGCCCTACAAGAGGAGGTATACCAGGTGGGAACATGGGTCTTTTTCTTTCTATTTGGCACCAACGGGTGAAATACCTCAGCCAAATCTCTTACAAGACCCTGGTGGATATCACCCAGTTTCTCATAGTATTCCGGGGTTCTTGGTGCGTTTAGCAGTGCATCCACCTCCATAAACCTTGGGATTGCCAACCCGTATAGTTTGCTAATGGCCTCTTCTGAGCTCACAAGTTTTCCCCACTTAACCCGTCGCCTACTGGTTGTAAGAACCAAATCCCCCTCCTCTCCCCCTGAGTTTTCTACCACTTTTCCCGCTACATGGGGAGGCCGCTGGATATTTAAACACAGGGCATTATGATCGCTATCTGACCTGATTATTACCCTGAAATCGTGGACTTTAGGCCAGAGTGAGATATCCACCATGATATAATCTAGCCTCGACTCATGACCCCTCCTATTAAAAGTGCACACTGAGGGAGTATCGGAGATGGTGCGCCCATTACAAGCCCTCAGTGCGTAGTTCAGGGTAAGGGACATAAGTTGTATTACAAGGGGGGACCAGGCTTTAGGATGTGGGGAGGACGAGGGTGGGACTCCCCAGTAGTCATCTTCAGCCGTAAGGGCACCCTCCGACATTCCCTCAAGGGGCTCAAAGTGGCAGTTGAAGTCTCCTCCAAGCACCACCTTGAGGTCTCCCGGCAGCTGCCCCAAGAAGGAGGAGAGGTCGTTTAGGGTGGGGGATTCGTCAGGCGTGGCAACCGGTCGAGAGTAGACATTCACAATGGCCCATGATGGTTTGCCAGGCCATGTGAGCCGAACACACTGGATGTCCTGCGAGGACGTAAGTACCTGTTCCGCCTGACATCCAGTGTGACTCGCAATCCAGATCGCCAACCCGCCCGACGGCCTCCCCCTCCCCCCCCATTTGGCAGGAATCACAAATACATCAAACCCATTCCTGATTACAGTGTCCCGCGCCCACGTTTCTTGAAGGAGGAGGATGTCGCTACTGGCCAATAAATGGTCCCACTCCGGTGTGCCTTCCTTGTTTGCAATACCCGCTACATTCCACGAAACAATTCTCAGGCCCTGATCTATGGGAAGAGCGCCTTGACCCACAGTGGGGGATTGCATAGGGACGGTGGGTAGATGAATTCCTGGCACGATGGTAGGTGGACCAGCCCGCTCGTCCCCCCCAGGTTGCAGGATATAGCCAGTCCCGGTGTTGTGAGAAGTCCCCTGTAAGCCCAGACTGTCACCGCTGTTCGGTGGTCGGTCACTAACATTGACCTGCGGGGCAAAATCTATTACGGGGGCTACAGTCATTCCCACCCGACTTTGCGCTTTAACTTTAGCATTCACCTGGAAACCAGGTTCAGCTACAGGGGCTCTGCTCTCTCCCACCCCCCTGCGAACCTCATCTACCATCTTTCCCGAGCCAGACGAGGTGCCACTGATTTGTAGTCAGTCGACCTGGTCTAGGCAGGAGAATCTGTTGTGATGAATGAAGTTTGCCTGGGCATGTGGAATGTGGTGCCTTGGTCTGTAGCGTGAACCATCCACAGCAAAGCCCACTCTAGTCCACCCCTTCTCCCCCCTTGCCTCTTTGCTACTTGCATTTGGGTAGAAGTACGAGAGGGGGACTAATTCTATATTGGACTTGTCTGGCCTAGCAAGCCAATTAGAAATGTAGTTAGCTACGTGGGGGCTTTTAAAACTTATGATGATACAATCCCCCGCTCTATTCTTTGGGGTGTGACCGATCCAGGGGATCCTCCTAGCCATCAGGACCTCACCTTTCAGGTTAGGAGGCAGCGGCCTGTTGATGCTAAGCCAGCTTATCACCTTGTTGCGTAGCGAGTCTTGGGACTCCCTCATATCACCAGTTAACTCAGGTACTCCCACCATGATTACCGTGTAAGGGACCGCTTCTGGGGGCAGGTTGACCACCCTACGCCTATCACTTTGGGGAGCGGGACCATCAGTAGGGCCATTTGTAGGGATCACAGTTCCCCCAGTCTGTGGCGCTGGAAGTTGCTTTGATCTCCTTGGGGCCGGAACAGGGGGCCTGGAAGCCGAGGGCAACAAAGGGGGCGCCTGAGAAACAGGCGTACCGTCCGTCCCTGGCAGCACCGCATTAGCGCCCTGTGACGGTATAGCGGACCGCAGGCTATTTACCAGGGAGGCCCGGGGGACTGGAGGGGGGTTAGTCACATTTCTGTCTGACCCAGGGCTTTTCCTTAGATGACTACTTTCCAGGGCCTTCAATCTGGACTCTATGGCGTCCAGTTTAGCTGCAATGGGGGTTAACAAGTTCCTCATAATATCAGTGAGTGTGTTAACTAATGAATCAGTGCTAGTAGAAATGGAAGTTGCCCCACCAAAAATAAAAGGGCCTGTGTGCACGGGTAGGGAAGCAGGAGCTGGCGAGCCCGTGCGAATTGGCCTGGACCGTGATAGGTTGAGGTCAGGAGAGGCAGAAATGTCTATGCTGTCAGTCTGGTTTAGCTCTACTGTGTCCACTTTAGCCCTTTTAGCCTTCTTTGCTTTCCTGGACCTTTTCCTTTTGGGGGGGTGTTCTACTATGCTGTCTACATCATCTATGGGCGAGTCAGCCTGACCTGCATCTTGCAGGGCTGTTCCCCTGCTTTCCGGAATGGTAGTATGATCAGAAATCCCAGATAGCCGGGATGAGTTTCTGTCCCTCTGCGTCAAAGGAGTTCTTAACTGCTGAAGGACCGACTCAATCGTCTGGTCAATGCTGTCCAGTAGTGACATGTGGGTGGCATCCAGTGTGATCGGTGTACTCGTGTCTGTAGAAAAGGTATCCCCCTCATCCAGAAACACACTTTCCGGGCCCATCTCGAGGTGGGCCTCAGGGATTGACGAGCATTTACTAGCTAGGTTACTAGTCTTTGGGAAAAATTTATCGAGAGTGCTTGTACCTTGTTGGGCAGACTTGCTTCGTAAGGTTCTGGTCGCCATGATGGAGTATGTAAGGGAAGCCAAAGTAAACCCGGGGCGTCAGAGGGGTGGCCCGGTCCGGTCTCTGCCGGCCTCTAACGGCCTAGAACGGCCCGCTCTTTGCCCGGTCTTCGCCCCGGTGACCGCCCCGCGCGCGTCCCGCGATGCGCGTGGGCGAGTTCACCTAAGTATGACAAGGGGGCGTGGCACTGGGAGGGGGCGCGGCGCGGCGGGAAGAGGAACCAGCTGACGATGACCAATGGAATGCTGGTCCTCGCAGTCCCGCACGCCTGCGCCTCTCACCTCCACTGCGGCCGGACTCTCAGGCGGTGTCTCCCCAGGCAAACAGGCGTTGGCTCCCAGCCAGGACAATGGCGAGCAGGTCAGCAGGGCAAATACTCCACACGAGCGGCACCCGCGGAGCGGGGGCCGCGAGGAGTTAAGTAAGGGCTCAGGCGGGGGGGCGCGGCACTGGGAGGGGGCGCGGCGCGGCGGGAAGAGGAACCAGCTGACGATGACCAATGGAATGCTGGTCCTCGCAGTCCCGCACGCCTGCGCCTCTCACCTCCACTGCGGCCGGACTCTCAGGCGGTGTCTCCCCAGGCAAACAGGCGTTGGCTCCCAGCCAGGACAATGGCGAGCAGGTCAGCAGGGCAAATACTCCACACGAGCGGCACCCGCGGAGCGGGGGCCGCGAGGAGTTTAGTAAGGGCTCAGGCGGGGGGGCGCGGCACTGGGAGGGGGCGCGGCGCGGCGGGAAGAGGAACCAGCTGACGATGACCAATGGAATGCTGGTCCTCGCAGTCCCGCACGCCTGCGCCTCTCACCTCCACTGCGGCCGGACTCTCAGGCGGTGTCTCCCCAGGCAAACAGGCGTTGGCTCCCAGCCAGGACAATGGCGAGCAGGTCAGCAGGGCAAATACTCCACACGAGCGGCACCCGCGGAGCGGGGGCCGCGAGGAGTTAAGTAAGGGCTCAGGCGGGGGGGCGCGGCACTGGGAGGGGGCGCGGCGCGGCGGGAAGAGGAACCAGCTGACGATGACCAATGGAATGCTGGTCCTCGCAGTCCCGCACGCCTGCGCCTCTCACCTCAACTGCGGCCGGACTCTCAGGCGGTGTCTCCCCAGGCAAACAGGCGTTGGCTCCCAGCCAGGACAATGGCGAGCAGGTCAGCAGGGCAAATACTCCACACGAGCGGCACCCGCGGAGCGGGGGCCGCGAGGAGTTAAGTAAGGGCTCAGGCGGGGGGGCGCGGCACTGGGAGGGGGCGCGGCGCGGCGGGAAGAGGAACCAGCTGACGATGACCAATGGAATGCTGGTCCTCGCAGTCCCGCACGCCTGCGCCTCTCACCTCCACTGCGGCCGGACTCTCAGGCGGTGTCTCCCCAGGCAAACAGGCGTTGGCTCCCAGCCAGGACAATGGCGAGCAGGTCAGCAGGGCAAATACTCCACACGAGCGGCACCCGCGGAGCGGGGGCCGCGAGGAGTTTAGTAAGGGCTCAGGCGGGGGGGCGCGGCACTGGGAGGGGGCGCGGCGCGGCGGGAAGAGGAACCAGCTGACGATGACCAATGGAATGCTGGTCCTCGCAGTCCCGCACGCCTGCGCCTCTCACCTCCACTGCGGCCGGACTCTCAGGCGGTGTCTCCCCAGGCAAACAGGCGTTGGCTCCCAGCCAGGACAATGGCGAGCAGGTCAGCAGGGCAAATACTCCACACGAGCGGCACCCGCGGAGCGGGGGCCGCGAGGAGTTAAGTAAGGGCTCAGGCGGGGGGGCGCGGCACTGGGAGGGGGCGCGGCGCGGCGGGAAGAGGAACCAGCTGACGATGACCAATGGAATGCTGGTCCTCGCAGTCCCGCACGCCTGCGCCTCTCACCTCCACTGCGGCCGGACTCTCAGGCGGTGTCTCCCCAGGCAAACAGGCGTTGGCTCCCAGCCAGGACAATGGCGAGCAGGTCAGCAGGGCAAATACTCCACACGAGCGGCACCCGCGGAGCGGGGGCCGCGAGGAGTTAAGTAAGGGCTCAGGCGGGGGGGCGCGGCACTGGGAGGGGGCGCGGCGCGGCGGGAAGAGGAACCAGCTGACGATGACCAATGGAATGCTGGTCCTCGCAGTCCCGCACGCCTGCGCCTCTCACCTCCACTGCGGCCGGACTCTCAGGCGGTGTCTCCCCAGGCAAACAGGCGTTGGCTCCCAGCCAGGACAATGGCGAGCAGGTCAGCAGGGCAAATACTCCACACGAGCGGCACCCGCGGAGCGGGGGCCGCGAGGAGTTTAGTAAGGGCTCAGGCGGGGGGGCGCGGCACTGGGAGGGGGCGCGGCGCGGCGGGAAGAGGAACCAGCTGACGATGACCAATGGAATGCTGGTCCTCGCAGTCCCGCACGCCTGCGCCTCTCACCTCCACTGCGGCCGGACTCTCAGGCGGTGTCTCCCCAGGCAAACAGGCGTTGGCTCCCAGCCAGGACAATGGCGAGCAGGTCAGCAGGGCAAATACTCCACACGAGCGGCACCCGCGGAGCGGGGGCCGCGAGGAGTTAAGTAAGGGCTCAGGCGGGGGGGCGCGGCACTGGGAGGGGGCGCGGCGCGGCGGGAAGAGGAACCAGCTGACGATGACCAATGGAATGCTGGTCCTCGCAGTCCCGCACGCCTGCGCCTCTCACCTCCACTGCGGCCGGACTCTCAGGCGGTGTCTCCCCAGGCAAACAGGCGTTGGCTCCCAGCCAGGACAATGGCGAGCAGGTCAGCAGGGCAAATACTCCACACGAGCGGCACCCGCGGAGCGGGGGCCGCGAGGAGTTTAGTAAGGGCTCAGGCGGGGGGGCGCGGCACTGGGAGGGGGCGCGGCGCGGCGGGAAGAGGAACCAGCTGACGATGACCAATGGAATGCTGGTCCTCGCAGTCCCGCACGCCTGCGCCTCTCACCTCCACTGCGGCCGGACTCTCAGGCGGTGTCTCCCCAGGCAAACAGGCGTTGGCTCCCAGCCAGGACAATGGCGAGCAGGTCAGCAGGGCAAATACTCCACACGAGCGGTCCTCCTATCACAGTGTTTCCTTTAGATCTTCTTGGTCCTCCTATCACAGGGGTATCCCTGAGTTCTTCATGGTCCTCCTATCACAGTGTGTCCTTGAGATCTTCTTGGTCCTCCTATCACAGTGTGTCCTTGAGATCTTCATGGTCCTCCTATCACAGTGTGTCCTTGAGATCGTCTTGATCCTCCTATCACAGGGGTATCCCAGAGATCTTCATAGTCCTCCTAACACAGTGTGTCCTTGAGATCTTCTTGGTCCTCCTATCACAATGTGTTCTTGAGATCTTCTTGGTTCTCCTATCACAGTGTGCCCTTGAGATCTTCATGGTCCTCCTATCACAGTGTTTCCTTGAGATCTTCATGGTCCTCCTATCACAGGGGTATCCCTGAGATCTTCATGGTCCTCCTATCACAGTGTGTCCTTGAGATCTTCTTGGTTCTCCTATCACATTGTGTCCTTGAGATCTTCATGGTCCTCCTATCACAGTGTTTCCTTGAGATCTTCATGGTCCTCCTATCACAGGGGTATCCTTGAGATCTTCATGGTCCTCCTATCACAGTGTTTCCTTGAGATCTTCATGGTCCTCCTATCACTGGGGTATCCCTGAGATCTTCATGGTCCTCCTATCACAGTGTGTCCTTGAGATCTTCTTGGTCCTCCTATCACATTGTGTCATTGAGATCTTCATGGTCCTCCTATCACATCGTTTCCTTGAGATCTTCATGGTCCTCATATCACAGGGGTATCCCTGATATCTTCATGGTCCTCCTATCACAGTGTGTCCTTGAGATCTTCTTGGTCCTCCTATCACAGGGGTATCCCAGAGATCTTCATCGTCGTCCTATCACAGTGTGTCCTTTGAGATCTTCATGGTCGTCCTATCACAGTGTGTCCTTGAGATCTTCATGGTCCTCCTATCACAGTGTTTCCTTGAGATCTTCTTGGTCCTCCTATCACAGGGGTATCCCTGAGATCTGCATGGTCCTCCAAACACAGTGTGTCCTTGAGATCTTTTTGGTTCTCCTATCACAGTGTGTCCTTGAGATATTCATGGTCCTCCTATCACAGTGTGGCCTTGAGATCTTCTTGGTCCTCCTATCACAGTGTGTCCTTGAGATCTTCATGGTCATCCTATCACAGTGTGTCCTTGAGATCTTCTTGATCCTCCTATCACAGGGGTATCCCTGAGATCTTCATGGTCCTCCTATCACAGTGTGTCCTTGAGATCTTCTTGGTCCTCCTATCACAATGTGTCCTTGAGATCTTCTTGGTCCTCCTATCACAGTGTGTCCTTGAGATCTTCATGGTCCTCCTTTCACAGTGTTTCCTTGAGATCTTCATGGTCCTCCTATCACAGGGTTATCCCTGAGATCTTCCTGGTCCTCCTATCACAGTGTGTCCTTAAGATCTTCTTGGTCCTCCTATCACAGTGTGTCCTTGAGATCTTCATGGTCCTCCTATCACAGTGTGTCATTGAGATCTTCTTGGTCCTCCTATCACAGGGGTATCCCTGGGATCATCATGGTCCTCCTATCACAGGGGTATCCCTGAGATCTTCATGGTCCTCCTATCACAGTGTGTCCTTGAGATCTTCATGGTCCTCCTATCACAGTCTGTCCTTGAGATTTTCTTGGTCCTCCTATCACAGGGGTATCCCTGAAATCTCCATGGTCCTCCTATCACGGGGGTATCCCTGAGATCTTCATGGTCCTCCTATCACAGTGTGTCTTTGAGATCTTCATGGTCCTCCTATCACAGTGTGTCCTTGAGATCTTCATGGTCCTCCTATCACAGTGTGTCCTTGAGATATTCTTGGTCCTCCTTTCACAGGGGTATCCCTGAGATCTTTATGGTCCTCATATCACAGTGTGTCCCTGAGATCTTCATGGTCCTCCTATCACAGTGAGTCCCTGAGATCTTCATGGTCCTCATATCACAGTGTGTCCTTGAGATCGTCTTGGTCCTCCTATCACAGTGTGTCCTTGAGATCTTCTTGGTCCTCATATCACAGTGTGTCCTTGAGATCGTCTTGGTCCTCCTATCACAGTGTGTCCTTGAGATCTTCTTGGTCCTCCTATCACAGGGGTATCCCTGAGATCTTCATGGTCCTCCTATCACAGTGTGTCCTTGAGATCTTCTTGGTCCTCCTATCACAGTGTGTCCTTGAGCTCGTCTTTGTTCCTCCTATTACAGTCTGTCCTTAAGATCTTCTTTGTTCCTCCTATCACAGGGGTCCCTGAAATCTTCCGCAGTCCTCCTATCACAGTATGTCCTTGAGATCTTCTTGGTCCTCCTATCACAGTGTGTCCTTTTCCTTGGGATCTTCTTGGTCCTCCTATCACAGTGTGTCCTTGAGATCTTCATGGTCCTCCTATCACAGTGTGTCCTTGAGATCTTCTTGGTCCTCCTATCACAGGGGTGTCCCTGAGATCTTCATGGTCCTCCTATCACAGGGGCATCCCTGAGATCTTCATGGTCCTCCGATCACAGTGTGTCCTTGAGATCTTCTTGGTCCTCCTATCACAGTGTGTCCTTGAGATTTTCTTGGTCCTTCTGTCACAGGGGTATCCCTGAGATCTTCCTGGTCCTCCTATCACAGTGTGTCCTTGAGATCTTCTTGGTCCTCCTATTACAGTGTGTCCTTGAGATCTTCATGGTCCTCCTATCACAGGGGTATCCCTGAGATCTTCATGTTCCTCCTATCACAGTGTGTCCTTGAGATCTTCTTTTCCTCCTATCACAATGTATCCTTGAGATCTTCTTGGTCCTCCAATCACAGTGTGTCCTTGAGATCTTCATAGTCCTCCTATGACAGGGGTATCCCTGAGATCTTCATGGTCCTCCTATCACAGTGTGTCCTTGAGATCTTTGTGGTCCTCTTATCACAGTGTGTCCTTGAGATCTTCATGGTCCTCCTATCACAGTGTGTCCTTGAGATCTTCTTGGTCCTCCTATCACATGGGTATCCCTGATATCTTCGTGGTCCTCCTATCACCGTGTGTCCTTGAGATCTTCATGGTCCTTATATCACAGTGTGTCCTTGAGATCGTCTTGGTCCTCCTATCACAGTGTGTCTTTGAGATCTTCTTGGTCCTCCTATCACAGAGGTATCCCTGAGATCTTCATGGTCCTCCTATCACCGTGTGTCCTTGAGATCTTCGTGGGCCTCCTATCACAGTGTGTCCTTGAGATCTTCATGGTCCTCCTATCACAGGGGTATCCCTGAGATCTTCATGGTCATCCGATCACAGTGTGTCCTAGAGATCTTCATGGTCCTCCTATCACAGTGTGTCCTTGAGATCTTCTTGGTGCTCCTATCACAGAGGTATCCCTGAGATCTTCATGGTCCTCCTATCACCGTGTGTCCTTGAGATCTTCGTGGTCCTCCTATCACAGTGTGTCCTAGAGATCTTCATGGTCCTCCTATCACAGTCTGTCCTTGAGATCTTCGTGGTCCTCCTATCACAGTGTGTCCTAGAGATCTTCATGGCCCTCCTATCACAGTGTGTCCTAGAGATCTTCGTGGTCCTCCTATCACAGTGTGTCCTAGAGATCTTCATGGTCCTCCTATCACCGTGTGTCCTTGAGATCTTCGTGGGCCTCCTATCACAGTGTGTCCTTGAGATCTTCATGGTCCTCCTATCACAGAGGTATCCCTGAGATCTTCATGGTCCTCCGATCACAGTGTGTCCTAGAGATCTTCATGGTCCTCCTATCACAGTGTGTCTTTGAGATCTTCTTGGTCCTCCTATCACAGAGGTATCCCTGAGATCTTCATGGTCCTCCTATCACCGTGTGTCCTTGAGATCTTCGTGGTCCTCCTATCACTGTGTGTCCTAGAGATCTTCATGGTCCTCCTATCACAGTGTGTCCTTGAGATCTTCATGGTCCTCCTATCACAGGGGTATCCCTGAGATCTTCATGGTCCTCCTAACACCGGGTGTCCTTGAGATCTTCATGGTCCTCCTATCACAGTGTGTCCCTGAGATCTTCATGGTCCTCCTAACACCGGGTGTCCTTGAGATCTTCATGGTCCTCATATCACAGTGTGTCTTTGAGAGCGTCTTTGTTCCTCCTATCACAGTGTGTCCTTGAGATCTTCTTTGTTCCTCCTATCACAGGGGTCCCTGAAATCTTCCGCATTCCTGCTATCACAGTATGTCCTTGAGATCTTCTTGATCCTCCTATCACAGTGTGTCCTTGAGATCTTCTTGATCCTTCTATCACAGGGGTATCCCTGAGATCTTCATGGTCCTCCGATCACAGTGTGTCCTTGAGATCTTCTTGGTCCTCCCATCACAATGTGTCCTTGAGATCTTCTTGGTTCTCCTATCACAGTGTGTCCTTGAGATCTTCATGGTCCAGCTATCACAGTATGTCCTTGAGATCTTCATGGTCCTCCTATCACAGTGTGTCCTTGAGATCTTCTTGATCCTTCTATCACAGGGGTATCCCTGAGATCTTCATGGTCCTCCGATCACAGTGTGTCCTTGAGATCTTCTTGGTCCTCCCATCACAATGTGTCCTTGAGATCTTCTTGGTTCTCCTATCACAGTGTGTCCTTGAGATCTTCATGGTCCTCCTATCACAGTGTTTCCTTGAGATCTTCATGGTCCTCCTATCACAGGGGTATCCCTGAGATCTTCCTGGTCCTCCTATCACAGTGTGTCCTTGAGATCTTCTTGGTCCTCCTATCACAGTGTGTCCTGGTCCTCCTATCACAGTGTGTCCTTGAGATCTTCTTGGTCCTCCTATCACAGTGTGTCCTTGAGATCTTCATGGTCCTCCTATCACAGTGTTACCTTGAGATCTTCATGGTCCTCCTATCACAGGGGTATCCCTGAGATCTTCATGGTCCTCCTATCATAGTTTGCCCTTAAGATCTTCTTGGTCCTCCTATCACAGTGTGTCCTTGAGATCGTCTTGGTCCTCCTATCACAGGGGTATCCCTGATATCTTCATGGTCCTCCTATCACAGTGTGTCCTTGAGATCTTCTTGGTCCTCCTATCACAGTGTGTCCTTGAGATCTTCATGGTCCTCCTATCACAGTGTTTCCTTTAGATCTTCTTGGTCCTCCTATCACAGGGGTATCCCTGAGTTCTTCATGGTCCTCCTATCACAGTGTGTCCTTGAGTTCTTCTTGGTCCTCCTATCACAGTGTGTCCTTGAGATCTTCATGGTCCTCCTATCACAGTGTGTCCTTGAGATCGTCTTGATCCTCCTATCACAGGGGTATCCCAGAGATCTTCATAGTCCTCCTAACACAGTGGTGTCCTTGAGATCTTCTTGGTCCTCCTATCACAATGTGTTCTTGAGATCTTCTTGGTTCTCCTATCACAGTGTGTCCTTGAGATCTTCTTGGTCCTCCTATCACATTGTGTCCTTGAGATCTTCATGGTCTTCCTATCACATTGTGTCCTTGAGATCTTCATGGTCCTCCTATGACAGTGTTTCCTTGAGATCTTCTTGGTCCTCCTATCACAGGGGTATCCCTGATATCTTCATGGTCCTCCTATCACAGTGTGTCCTTGAGATCTTCTTGGTCCTCCTATCACAGGGGTATCCCAGAGATCTTCATCGTCGTCCTATCACAGTGTGTCCTTGAGATCTTCATGGTCGTCCTATCACAGTGTGTCCTTGAGATCTTCATGGTCCTCCTATCACAGTGTTTCCTTGAGATCTTCTTGGTCCTCCTATCACAGGGGTATCCCTGAGATCTGCATGGTCCTCCTATCACAGTGTGTCCTTGAGATCTTCTTGGTTCTCCTATCACAGTGTGTCCTTGAGATATTCATGGTCCTCCTATCACAGTGTGTCCTTGAGATCTTCTTGGTCCTCCTATCACAGTGTGTCCTTGAGATCTTCATGGTCCTCCTTTCACAGTGTTTCCTTGAGATCTTCATGGTCCTCCTATCACAGTGTGTCCTTGAGATCTTCTTGGTCCTCCTATCATAATGTGTCCTTGAGATCTTCTTGGTCCTCCTATCACAGTGTGTCCTTGAGATCTTCATGGTCCTCCTTTCACAGTGTTTCCTTGAGATCTTCATGGTCCTCCTATCACAGGGGTATCCCTGAGATCTTCCTGGTCCTCCTATCACAGTGTGTCCTTGAGATCTTCTTGGTCCTCCTATCACAGTGTGTCCTTGAGATCTTCATGGTCCTCCTATCACAGTGTGTCCTTGAGATCTTCTTGGTCCTCCTATCACAGGGGTATCCCTGAGATCTTCATGGTCCTCCTATCACAGGGGTATCCCCGAGATCTTCATGGTCCTCCTATCACAGTGTGTCCTTGAGATCTTCTTGGTCCTTCTATCACAGTGTGTCCTTGAGATCGTCTTGGTCCTCCTATAACAGGGGTATCCCTGAGATCTTCATGCTCCTCCTATCACAGTGTGTCCTTGAGATCGTCTTGGTCCTCCTATCACAGTGTGTCCTTGAGATATTCATGGTCCTCCTATCACAGTGTTTCCTTGAGATCTTCTTGGTCCTCCTATTACAGGAGTATCCCATTGATATTCATGGTCCTCCTATCACAGTGTGTCCTTGAGATCTTCTTTGTCCTCCTATCACAGTGTGTCCTTGAGATCTTCATGGTCCTCCTATCACAGTGTGTCCTTGAGATCTTCTTGGTCCTCCCATCACAACGTGTCCTTGAGATCTTCTTGGTTCTCCTATCACAGTGTATCATTGAGATCTTCATGGTCCTCCTATCACAGTGTTTCCTTGAGATCTTCATGGTCCTCCTATCACAGGGGTATCCCTGAGATCTTCCTGGTCCTCCTATCACAGTGTGTCCTTGAGATCTTCATGGTCCTCCTATCACAGTCTGTCCTTGAGATCTTCTTGGTCCTCCTATCACAGGGATATCCCTGAGATCTTCTTGGTCCTCCTATAACGGGGGTATCCCTGAGATCTTCATGGTCCTCCTATCACAGTGTGTCTTTGAGATCTTCATGGTCCTCCTATCACAGTTTGTCCTTGAGATCTTCATGGTCCTCCTATCACAGTGTGTCCTTGAGATATTCTTGGTCCTCCTATCACAGGGGTATCCCTGAGATCTTTATGGTCCTCATATCACAGTGTGTCCCTGAGATCTTCATGGTCCTCCTATCACAGTGTGTCCCTGAGATCTTCATGGTCCTCATTTCACAGTGTGTCCTTGAGATCGTCTTGGTCCTCCTATCACAGTGTGTCCTTGAGATCTTCTTGGTCCTCCTATCACAGGGGTATCCCTGAGATCTTCATGGTCCTCCTATCACAGTGTGTCCTTGAGATCTTCTTGGTCCTCCTATCACAGTGTGTCCTTGAGCGCGTCTTTGTTCCTCCTATTACAGTCTGTCCTTGAGATCTTCTTTGTTCCTCCTATCACAGGGGTCCCTGAAATCTTCCGCAGTCCTCCTATCACAGTATGTCCTTGAGATCTTCTTGGTCCTCCTATCACAGTGTGTCCTTTTCCTTGAGATCTTCTTGGTCCTCCTATCACAGTGTGTCCTTGAGATCTTCATGGTCCTCCTATCACAGTGTGTCCTTGAGATCTTCTTGGTCCTCCTATCACAGGGGTGTCCCTGAGATCTTCATGGTCCTCCTATCACAGGGGCATCCCTGAGATCTTCATGGTCCTCCGATCATAGTGTGTCCTTGAGATCTTCTTGGTCCTCCTCTCACAGTGTGTCCTTGAGATTTTCTTGGTCCTTCTGTCACAGGGGTATCCCTGAGATCTTCATGGTCCTCCTATCACAGTGTGTCCTTGAGATCTTCTTGGTCCTCCTATCACAGGGGTATCCCTGAGATCTTCATGTTCCTCCTATCACAGTGTGTTCTTGAGATCTTCTTGGTCCTCCTATCACAATGTATCCTTGAGATCTTCTTGGTCCTCCAATCACAGTGTGTCCTTGAGATCTTCATAGTCCTCCTATGACAGGGGTATCCCTGAGATCTTCATGGTCCTCCTATCACAGTGTGTCCTTGAGATCTTCGTGGTCCTCTTATCACAGTGTGTCCTTGAGATCTTCATGGTCCTCCTATCACAGTGTGTCCTTGAGATCTTCTTGGTCCTCCTATCACAGGGGTATCCCTGATATCTTCGTGGTCCTCCTTTCACCGTGTGTCCTTGAGATCTTCATGGTCCTCATATCACAGTGTGTCCTTGAGATCGTCTTGGTCCTCCTATCACAGTGTGTCCTTGAGATCTTCATGGTCCTCCTATCACAGTGTGTCCCTGAGATCTTCGTGGTCCTCATATCACAGTGTGTCCTTGAGATCGTCTTGGTCCTCCTATCACAGTGTGTCTTTGAGATCTTCTTGGTCATCCTATCACAGTGTGTCCTTGAGATCTTCATGGTCCTCCTATCACAGTGTTTCCTTGAGATCTTCATGGTCCTCCTATCACAGGTGTATCCCGGAGATCTTGATGGTCCTCCTATCACAGTGTGTCCTTGAGATCTTCTTGGTTCTCCTATCACATTGTGTCCTTGAGATCTTCATGGTCCTCCTATCACAGTGTTTCCTTGAGATCTTCATGGTCCTCCTATCACAGGGGTATCCTTGTGATCTTCATGGTCCTCCTATGACAGTGTTTCCTTGAGATCTTCATGGTCCTCCTATCACAGGGGTATCCCTGAGATCTTCATGGTCCTCCTATCACAGTGTGTCCTTGAGATCTTCTTGGTCCTCCTATCACATTGTGTCCTTTAGATCTTCATGGTCCTCCTATCACAGAGTTTCCTTGAGATCTTTATGGTCCTCCTATCACAGGGGTATCCCTGATATATTCATGGTCCTCCTATCACAGTGTGTCCTTGACATCTTCTTGGTTCTCCTATCACAGTGTGTCCTTGAGATATTCATGGTCCTCCTATCACAGTGTGTCCTTGAGATCTTCTTGCTCCTCCTATCACAGTGTGTCCTTGAGATCTTCATGGTCATCCTATCACAGTGTGTCCTTGAGATCTTCTTGATCCTCCTATCACAGGGGTATCCCAGGGATCTTCATGGTCCTCCTATCACAGTGTGTCCTTGAGATCTTCTTGGTCCTCCTATCACAATGTGTCCTTGAGATCTTCTTGGTCCTCCTATCACAGTGTGTCCTTGAGATCTTCATGGTCCTCCTTTCACAGTGTTTCTTTGAGATGTTCATGTTCCTCCTATCACAGGGGTATCCCTGAGATCTTCCTGGTCCTCCTATCACAGTGTGTCCTTGAGATCTTCTTGGTCCTCCTATCACAGTGTGTCCTTGAGATCTTCATGGTCCTCCTATCACAGTGTGTCCTTGAGATCTTCTTGGTCCTCCTATCACAGGGGTATCCATGAGATCTTCATGGTCCTCCTATCACAGTGTGTCTTCGAGATCTTCTTGGTCCTCCTATCACAGTGTGTCCTTGAGATCGTCTTGGTCCTCCTATCACAGGGGTATCCCTGAGATCTTCATGCTCCTCCTATCACAGTGTGTCCTTGAGATCGTCTTGGTCCTCCTATCACAGGGGTATCCCTGAGATCTTCATGCTCCTCCTATCACAGTGTGTCCCTGAGATCTTCATGCTCCTCCTATCACAGTGTGTCCTTGAGATCTTCTTGGTCCTCCTATCACAGTGTGTCCTTGAGATCTTCATGGTCCTCCTATCACAGTGTGTCCTTGAGATCTTCTTGGTCCTCCTATCACAGGGGTATCCATGAGATCTTCATGGTCCTCCTATCACAGTGTGTCTTCGAGATCTTCTTGGTCCTCCTATCACAGTGTGTCATTGAGATCTTCATGGTCCTCCTATTACAGTGTGTCCTTGAGATCTTCTTGATCCTTCTATCACAGGGGTATCCCTGAGATCTTCATGGTCCTCCGATCACAGTGTGTCCTTGAGATCTTCTTGGTCCTCCCATCACAATGTGTCCTTGAGATCTTCTTGGTTCTCCTATCACAGTGTGTCCTTGAGATCTTCATGGTCCTCCTATCACAGTGTTTCCTTGAGATCTTCATGGTCCTCCTATCACAGGGGTATCCCTGAGATCTTCCTGGTCCTCCTATCACAGTGTGTCCTTGAGATCTTCTTGGTCCTCCTATCACAGTGTGTCCTGGTCCTCCTATCACAGTGTGTCCTTGAGATCTTGTTGGTCCTCCTATCACAGTGTGTCCTTGAGATCTTCATGGTCCTCCTATCACAGTGTTTCCTTGAGATCTTCATGGTCCTCCTATCACAGGGGTATCCCTGAGATCTTCATGGTCCTCCTATCATAGTTTGCCCTTAAGATCTTCTTGGTCCTCCTATCACAGTGTGTCCTTGAGATCGTCTTGGTCCTCCTATCACAGGGGTATCCCTGATATCTTCATGGTCCTCCTATCACAGTGTGTCCTTGAGATCTTCTTGGTCCTCCTATCACAGTGTGTCCTTGAGATCTTCATGGTCCTCCTATCACAGTGTTTCCTTTAGATCTTCTTGGTCCTCCTATCACAGGGGTATCCCTGAGTTCTTCATGGTCCTCCTATCACAGTGTGTCCTTGAGATCTTCTTGGTCCTCCTATCACAGTGTGTCCTTGAGATCTTCATGGTCCTCCTATCACAGTGTGTCCTTGAGATCGTCTTGATCCTCCTATCACAGGGGTATCCCAGAGATCTTCATAGTCCTCCTAACACAGTGTGTCCTTGAGATCTTCTTGGTCCTCCTATCACAATGTGTTCTTGAGATCCTCTTGGTTCTCCTATCACAGTGTGCCCTTGAGATCTTCATGGTCCTCCTATCACAGTGTTTCCTTGAGATCTTCATGGTCCTCCTATCACAGGGGTATCCCTGAGATCTTCATGGTCCTCCTATCACAGTGTGTCCTTGAGATCTTCTTGGTTCTCCTATCACATTGTGTCCTTGAGATCTTCATGGTCCTCCTATCACAGTGTTTCCTTGAGATCTTCATGGTCCTCCTATCACAGGGGTATCCTTGAGATCTTCATGGTCCTCCTATCACAGTGTTTCCTTGAGATCTTCATGGTCCTCCTATCACTGGGGTATCCCTGAGATCTTCATGGTCCTCCTATCACAGTGTGTCCTTGAGATCTTCTTGGTCCTCCTATCACATTGTGTCATTGAGATCTTCATGGTCCTCCTATCACATCGTTTCCTTGAGATCTTCATGGTCCTCATATCACAGGGGTATCCCTGATATCTTCATGGTCCTCCTATCACAGTGTGTCCTTGAGATCTTCTTGGTCCTCCTATCACAGGGGTATCCCAGAGATCTTCATCGTCGTCCTATCACAGTGTGTCCTTTGAGATCTTCATGGTCGTCCTATCACAGTGTGTCCTTGAGATCTTCATGGTCCTCCTATCACAGTGTTTCCTTGAGATCTTCTTGGTCCTCCTATCACAGGGGTATCCCTGAGATCTGCATGGTCCTCCTATCACAGTGTGTCCTTGAGATCTTCTTGGTTCTCCTATCACAGTGTGTCCTTGGAATATTCATGGTCCTCCTATCACAGTGTGGCCTTGAGATCTTCTTGGTCCTCCTATCACAGTGTGTCCTTGAGATCTTCATGGTCATCCTATCACAGTGTGTCCTTGAGATCTTCTTGATCCTCCTATCACAGGGGTATCCCTGAGATCTTCATGGTCCTCCTATCACAGTGTGTCCTTGAGATCTTCTTGGTCCTCCTATCACAATGTGTCCTTGAGATCTTCTTGGTCCTCCTATCACAGTGTGTCCTTGAGATCTTCATGGTCCTCCTTTCACAGTGTTTCCTTGAGATCTTCATGGTCCTCCTATCACAGGGTTATCCCTGAGATCTTCCTGGTCCTCCTATCACAGTGTGTCCTTGAGATCTTCTTGGTCCTCCTATCACAGTGTGTCCTTGAGATCTTCATGGTCCTCCTATCACAGTGTGTCCTTGAGATTTTCTTGGTCCTCCTATCACAGGGGTATCCCTGAGATCTTCATGGTCCTCCTATCACAGGGGTATCCCTGAGATCTTCATGGTCCTCCTATCACAGTGTGTCCTTGAGATCTTCATGGTCCTCCTATCACAGTCTGTCCTTGAGATTTTCTTGGTCCTCCTATCACAGGGGTATCCCTGAGATCTCCATGGTCCTCCTATCACGGGGGTATCCCTGAGATCTTCATGGTCCTCCTATCACAGTGTGTCTTTGAGATCTTCATGGTCCTCCTATCACAGTGTGTCCTTGAGATCTTCATGGTCCTCCTATCACAGTGTGTCCTTGAGATATTCTTGGTCCTCCTATCACAGGGGTATCCCTGAGATCTTTATGGTCCTCATATCACAGTGTGTCCCTGAGATCTTCATGGTCCTCCTATCACAGTGAGTCCCTGAGATCCTCATGGTCCTCATATCACAGTGTGTCCTTGAGATCGTCTTGGTCCTACTATCATAGTGTGTCCTTGAGATCTTCTTGGTCCTCCTATCACAGGGGTATCCCTGAGATCTTCATGGTCCTCCTATCACAGTGTGTCCTTGAGATCTTCTTGGTCCTCCTATCACAGTGTGTCCTTGAGCTCGTCTTTGTTCCTCCTATTACAGTCTGTCCTTAAGATCTTCTTTGTTCCTCCTATCACAGGGGTCCCTGAAATCTTCCGCAGTCCTCCTATCACAGTATGTCCTTGAGATCTTCTTGGTCCTCCTATCACAGTGTGTCCTTTTCCTTGGGATCTTCTTGGTCCTCCTATCACAGTGTGTCCTTGAGATCTTCATGGTCCTCCTATCACAGTGTGTCCTTGAGATCTTCTTGGTCCTCCTATCACAGGGGTGTCCCTGAGATCTTCATGGTCCTCCTATCACAGGGGCATCCCTGAGATCTTCATGGTCCTCCGATCACAGTGTGTCCTTGAGATCTTCTTGGTCCTCCTATCACAGTGTGTCCTTGAGATTTTCTTGGTCCTTCTGTCACAGGGGTATCCCTGAGATCTTCATGGTCCTCCTATCACAGTGTGTCCTTGAGATCTTCTTGGTCCTCCTATTACAGTGTGTCCTTGAGATCTTCATGGTCCTCCTATCACAGGGGTATCCCTGAGATCTTCATGTTCCTCCTATCACAGTGTGTCCTTGAGATCTTCTTGGTCCTCCTATCACAATGTATCCTTGAGATCTTCTTGGTCCTTCAATCACAGTGTGTCCTTGAGATCTTCATAGTCCTCCTATGACAGGGGTATCCCTGAGATCTTCATGGTCCTCCTATCACAGTGTGTCCTTGAGATCTTTGTGGTCCTCTTATCACAGTGTGTCCTTGAGATCTTCATGGTCCTCCTATCACAGTGTGTCCTTGAGATCTTCTTGGTCCTCCTATCACATGGGTATCCCTGATATCTTCCTGGTCCTCCTATCACCGTGAGTCCTTGAGATCTTCATGGTCCTCATATCACAGTGTGTCCTTGAGATCGTCTTGGTCCTCCTATCACAGTGTGTCCTTGAGATCTTCATGGTCCTCCTATCACAGTGTGTCCCTGAGATCTTCGTGGTCCTTATATCACAGTGTGTCCTTGAGATCTTCATGGTCCTCCTTTCACAGTGTTTCCTTGAGATGTTCATGTTCCTCCTATCACAGGGGTATCCCTGAGATCTTCCTGGTCCTCCTATCACAGTGTGTCCTTGAGATCTTCTTGGTCCTCCTATCACAGTGTGTCCTTGAGATCTTAATGGTCCTCCTATCACAGTGTGTCCTTGAGATCTTCTTGGTCCTCCTATCACAGGGGTATCCCTGAGATCTTCATGGTCCTCCTATCACAGTGTGTCTTCGAGATCTTCTTGGTCCTCCTATCACAGTGTGTCCTTGAGATCGTCTTGGTCCTCCTATCACAGGGGTATCCCTGAGATCTTCATGCTCCTCCTATCACAGTGTGTCCTTGAGATCGTCTTGGTCCTCCTATCAAAGTGTGTCCTTGAGATATTCATGATCCTCCTATCACAGTGTTTCCTTGAGATCTTCTTGGTCCTCCTATCACAGGGGTATCCCATAGATATTCATGGTCCATCTTTCACAGTGTGTCCTTGAGATCTTCTTGGTCCTCCTATCACAGTGTGTCATTGAGATCTTCATGGTCCTCCTATTACAGTGTGTCCTTGAGATCTTCTTGATCCTTCTATCACAGGGGTATCCCTGAGATCTTCATGGTCCTCCGATCACAGTGTGTCCTTGAGATCTTCTTGGTCCTCATATCACAGTGTGTCCTTGAGATCTTCTTGGTCCTCCTATCACAGTGTGTCCTTGAGATCTTCATGGTCCTCCTATCACAGTGTGTCCTTGAGATCTTCTTGGTCCTCCTATCACAGGGGTATCCCTGAGATCTTCATGGTCCTCCTATCACAGGGGTATCCCCGAGATCTTCATGGTCCTCCTATCACAGTGTGTCCTTGAGATCTTCTTGGTCCTTCTATCACAGTGTGTCCTTGAGATCGTCTTGGTCCTCCTATAACAGGGGTATCCCTGAGATCTTCATGCTCCTCCTATCACAGTGTGTCCTTGAGATCGTCTTGGTCCTCCTATCACAGTGTGTCCTTGAGATATTCATGGTCCTCCTATCACAGTGTTTCCTTGAGATCTTCTTGGTCCTCCTATTACAGGGGTATCCCATTGATATTCATGGTCCTCCTATCACAGTGTGTCCTTGAGATCTTCTTTGTCCTCCTATCACAGTGTGTCCTTGAGATCTTCATGGTCCTCCTATCACAGTGTGTCCTTGAGATCTTCTTGGTCCTCCCATCACAACGTGTCCTTGAGATCTTCTTGGTTCTCCTATCACAGTGTATCATTGAGATCTTCATGGTCCTCCTATCACAGTGTTTCCTTGAGATCTTCATGGTCCTCCTATCACAGGGGTATCCCTGAGATCTTCCTGGTCCTCCTATCACAGTGTGTCCTTGAGATCTTCATGGTCCTCCTATCACAGGGATATCCCTGAGATCTTCTTGGTCCTCCTATCACGGGGGTATCCCTGAGATCTTCATGGTCCTCCTATCACAGTGTGTCTTTGAGATCTTCATGGTCCTCCTATCACAGTTTGTCCTTGAGATCTTCATGGTCCTCCTATCACAGTGTGTCCTTGAGATATTCTTGGTCCTCCTATCACAGGATCTTTATGGTCCTCATATCACAGTGTGTCCCTGAGATCTTCATGGTCCTCCTATCACAGTGTGTCCCTGAGATCTTCATGGTCCTCATATCACAGTGTGTCCTTGAGATCGTCTTGGTCCTCCTATCACAGTGTGTCCTTGAGATCTTCTTGGTCCTCCTATCACAGGGGTATCCCTGAGATCTTCATGGTCCTCCTATCACAGTGTGTCCTTGAGATCTTCTTGGTCCTCCTATCACAGTGTGTCCTTGAGCGCGTCTTTGTTCCTCCTATTACAGTCTGTCCTTGAGATCTTCTTTGTTCCTCCTATCACAGGGGTCCCTGAAATCTTCCGCAGTCCTCCTATCACAGTATGTCCTTGAGATCTTCTTGGTCCTCCTATCACAGTGTGTCCTTTTCCTTGAGATCTTCTTGGTCCTCCTATCACAGTGTGTCCTTGAGATCTTCATGGTCCTCCTATCACAGTGTGTCCTTGAGATCTTCTTGGTCCTCCTATCACAGGGGTGTCCCTGAGATCTTCATGGTCCTCCTATCACAGGGGCATCCCTGAGATCTTCATGGTCCTCCGATCATAGTGTGTCCTTGAGATCTTCTTGGTCCTCCTCTCACAGTGTGTCCTTGAGATTTTCTTGGTCCTTCTGTCACAGGGGTATCCCTGAGATCTTCATGGTCCTCCTATCACAGTGTGTCCTTGAGATCTTCTTGGTCCTCCTATTACAGTGTGTCCTTGAGATCTTCATGTTCCTCCTATCACAGGGGTATCCCTGAGATCTTCATGTTCCTCCTATCACAGTGTGTTCTTGAGATCTTCTTGGTCCTCCTATCACAATGTATCCTTGAGATCTTCTTGGTCCTCCAATCACAGTGTGTCCTTGAGATCTTCATAGTCCTCCTATGACAGGGGTATCCCTGAGATCTTCATGGTCCTCCTATCACAGTGTGTCCTTGAGATCTTCGTGGTCCTCTTATCACAGTGTGTCCTTGAGATCTTCATGGTCCTCCTATCACAGTGTGTCCTTGAGATCTTCTTGGTCCTCCTATCACAGGGGTATCCCTGATATCTTCGTGGTCCTCCTTTCACCGTGTGTCCTTGAGATCTTCATGGTCCTCATATCACAGTGTGTCCTTGAGATCGTCTTGGTCCTCCTATCACAGTGTGTCCTTGAGATCTTCATGGTCCTCCTATCACAGTGTGTCCCTGAGATCTTCGTGGTCCTCATATCACAGTGTGTCCTTGAGATCGTCTTGGTCCTCCTATCACAGTGTGTCTTTGAGATCTTCTTGGTCATCCTATCACAGTGTGTCCTTGAGATCTTCATGGTCCTCCTATCACAGTGTTTCCTTGAGATCTTCATGGTCCTCCTATCACAGGTGTATCCCGGAGATCTTGATGGTCCTCCTATCACAGTGTGTCCTTGAGATCTTCTTGGTTCTCCTATCACATTGTGTCCTTGAGATCTTCATGGTCCTCCTATCACAGTGTTTCCTTGAGATCTTCATGGTCCTCCTATCACAGGGGTATCCTTGTGATCTTCATGGTCCTCCTATGACAGTGTTTCCTTGAGATCTTCATGGTCCTCCTATCACAGGGGTATCCCTGAGATCTTCATGGTCCTCCTATCACAGTGTGTCCTTGAGATCTTCTTGGTCCTCCTATCACATTGTGTCCTTTAAATCTTCATGGTCCTCCTATCACAGAGTTTCCTTGAGATCTTTATGGTCCTCCTATCACAGGGGTATCCCTGATATATTCATGGTCCTCCTATCACAGTGTGTCCTTGACATCTTCTTGGTTCTCCTATCACAGTGTGTCCTTGAGATATTCATGGTCCTCCTATCACAGTGTGTCCTTGAGATCTTTTTGCTCCTCCTATCACAGTGTGTCCTTGAGATCTTCATGGTCATCCTATCACAGTGTGTCCTTGAGATCTTCTTGATCCTCCTATCACAGTGAGTCCCTGAGATCCTCATGGTCCTCATATCACAGTGTGTCCTTGAGATCGTCTTGGTCCTACTATCATAGTGTGTCCTTGAGATCTTCTTGGTCCTCCTATCACAGGGGTATCCCTGAGATCTTCATGGTCCTCCTATCACAGTGTGTCCTTGAGATCTTCTTGGTCCTCCTATCACAGTGTGTCCTTGAGCTCGTCTTTGTTCCTCCTATTACAGTCTGTCCTTAAGATCTTCTTTGTTCCTCCTATCACAGGGGTCCCTGAAATCTTCCGCAGTCCTCCTATCACAGTATGTCCTTGAGATCTTCTTGGTCCTCCTATCACAGTGTGTCCTTTTCCTTGGGATCTTCTTGGTCCTCCTATCACAGTGTGTCCTTGAGATCTTCATGGTCCTCCTATCACAGTGTGTCCTTGAGATCTTCTTGGTCCTCCTATCACAGGGGTGTCCCTGAGATCTTCATGGTCCTCCTATCACAGGGGCATCCCTGAGATCTTCATGGTCCTCCGATCACAGTGTGTCCTTGAGATCTTCTTGGTCCTCCTATCACAGTGTGTCCTTGAGATTTTCTTGGTCCTTCTGTCACAGGGGTATCCCTGAGATCTTCATGGTCCTCCTATCACAGTGTGTCCTTGAGATCTTCTTGGTCCTCCTATTACAGTGTGTCCTTGAGATCTTCATGGTCCTCCTATCACAGGGGTATCCCTGAGATCTTCATGTTCCTCCTATCACAGTGTGTCCTTGAGATCTTCTTGGTCCTCCTATCACAATGTATCCTTGAGATCTTCTTGGTCCTTCAATCACAGTGTGTCCTTGAGATCTTCATAGTCCTCCTATGACAGGGGTATCCCTGAGATCTTCATGGTCCTCCTATCACAGTGTGTCCTTGAGATCTTTGTGGTCCTCTTATCACAGTGTGTCCTTGAGATCTTCATGGTCCTCCTATCACAGTGTGTCCTTGAGATCTTCTTGGTCCTCCTATCACATGGGTATCCCTGATATCTTCCTGGTCCTCCTATCACCGTGAGTCCTTGAGATCTTCATGGTCCTCATATCACAGTGTGTCCTTGAGATCGTCTTGGTCCTCCTATCACAGTGTGTCCTTGAGATCTTCATGGTCCTCCTATCACAGTGTGTCCCTGAGATCTTCGTGGTCCTTATATCACAGTGTGTCCTTGAGATCTTCATGGTCCTCCTTTCACAGTGTTTCCTTGAGATGTTCATGTTCCTCCTATCACAGGGGTATCCCTGAGATCTTCCTGGTCCTCCTATCACAGTGTGTCCTTGAGATCTTCTTGGTCCTCCTATCACAGTGTGTCCTTGAGATCTTAATGGTCCTCCTATCACAGTGTGTCCTTGAGATCTTCTTGGTCCTCCTATCACAGGGGTATCCCTGAGATCTTCATGGTCCTCCTATAACAGTGTGTCTTCGAGATCTTCTTGGTCCTCCTATCACAGTGTGTCCTTGAGATCGTCTTGGTCCTCCTATCACAGGGGTATCCCTGAGATCTTCATGCTCCTCCTATCACAGTGTGTCCTTGAGATCGTCTTGGTCCTCCTATCAAAGTGTGTCCTTGAGATATTCATGGTCCTCCTATCACAGTGTTTCCTTGAGATCTTCTTGGTCCTCCTATCACAGGGGTATCCCATAGATATTCATGGTCCATCTTTCACAGTGTGTCCTTGAGATCTTCTTGGTCCTCCTATCACAGTGTGTCATTGAGATCTTCATGGTCCTCCTATTACAGTGTGTCCTTGAGATCTTCTTGATCCTTCTATCACAGGGGTATCCCTGAGATCTTCATGGTCCTCCGATCACAGTGTGTCCTTGAGATCTTCTTGGTCCTCCTATCACAGTGTGTCCTTGAGATCTTCTTGGTCCTCCTATCACAGTGTGTCCTTGAGATCTTCATGGTCCTCCTATCACAGTGTGTCCTTGAGATCTTCTTGGTCCTCCTATCACAGGGGTATCCCTGAGATCTTCATGGTCCTCCTATCACAGGGGTATCCCCGAGATCTTCATGGTCCTCCTATCACAGTGTGTCCTTGAGATCTTCTTGGTCCTTCTATCACAGTGTGTCCTTGAGATCGTCTTGGTCCTCCTATAACAGGGGTATCCCTGAGATCTTCATGCTCCTCCTATCACAGTGTGTCCTTGAGATCGTCTTGGTCCTCCTATCACAGTGTGTCCTTGAGATATTCATGGTCCTCCTATCACAGTGTTTCCTTGAGATCTTCTTGGTCCTCCTATTACAGGGGTATCCCATTGATATTCATGGTCCTCCTATCACAGTGTGTCCTTGAGATCTTCTTTGTCCTCCTATCACAGTGTGTCCTTGAGATCTTCATGGTCCTCCTATCACAGTGTGTCCTTGAGATCTTCTTGGTCCTCCCATCACAACGTGTCCTTGAGATCTTCTTGGTTCTCCTATCACAGTGTATCATTGAGATCTTCATGGTCCTCCTATCACAGTGTTTCCTTGAGATCTTCATGGTCCTCCTATCACAGGGGTATCCCTGAGATCTTCCTGGTCCTCCTATCACAGTGTGTCCTTGAGATCTTCATGGTCCTCCTATCACAGTCTGTCCTTGAGATCTTCTTGGTCCTCCTATCACAGGGATATCCCTGAGATCTTCTTGGTCCTCCTATCACGGGGGTATCCCTGAGATCTTCATGGTCCTCCTATCACAGTGTGTCTTTGAGATCTTCATGGTCCTCCTATCACAGTTTGTCCTTGAGATCTTCATGGTCCTCCTATCACAGTGTGTCCTTGAGATATTCTTGGTCCTCCTATCACAGGATCTTTATGGTCCTCATATCACAGTGTGTCCCTGAGATCTTCATGGTCCTCCTATCACAGTGTGTCCCTGAGATCTTCATGGTCCTCATATCACAGTGTGTCCTTGAGATCGTCTTGGTCCTCCTATCACAGTGTGTCCTTGAGATCTTCTTGGTCCTCCTATCACAGGGGTATCCCTGAGATCTTCATGGTCCTCCTATCACAGTGTGTCCTTGAGATCTTCTTGGTCCTCCTATCACAGTGTGTCCTTGAGCGCGTCTTTGTTCCTCCTATTACAGTCTGTCCTTGAGATCTTCTTTGTTCCTCCTATCACAGGGGTCCCTGAAATCTTCCGCAGTCCTCCTATCACAGTATGTCCTTGAGATCTTCTTGGTCCTCCTATCACAGTGTGTCCTTTTCCTTGAGATCTTCTTGGTCCTCCTATCACAGTGTGTCCTTGAGATCTTCATGGTCCTCCTATCACAGTGTGTCCTTGAGATCTTCTTGGTCCTCCTATCACAGGGGTGTCCCTGAGATCTTCATGGTCCTCCTATCACAGGGGCATCCCTGAGATCTTCATGGTCCTCCGATCATAGTGTGTCCTTGAGATCTTCTTGGTCCTCCTCTCACAGTGTGTCCTTGAGATTTTCTTGGTCCTTCTGTCACAGGGGTATCCCTGAGATCTTCATGGTCCTCCTATCACAGTGTGTCCTTGAGATCTTCTTGGTCCTCCTATTACAGTGTGTCCTTGAGATCTTCATGTTCCTCCTATCACAGGGGTATCCCTGAGATCTTCATGTTCCTCCTATCACAGTGTGTTCTTGAGATCTTCTTGGTCCTCCTATCACAATGTATCCTTGAGATCTTCTTGGTCCTCCAATCACAGTGTGTCCTTGAGATCTTCATAGTCCTCCTATGACAGGGGTATCCCTGAGATCTTCATGGTCCTCCTATCACAGTGTGTCCTTGAGATCTTCGTGGTCCTCTTATCACAGTGTGTCCTTGAGATCTTCATGGTCCTCCTATCACAGTGTGTCCTTGAGATCTTCTTGGTCCTCCTATCACAGGGGTATCCCTGATATCTTCGTGGTCCTCCTTTCACCGTGTGTCCTTGAGATCTTCATGGTCCTCATATCACAGTGTGTCCTTGAGATCGTCTTGGTCCTCCTATCACAGTGTGTCCTTGAGATCTTCATGGTCCTCCTATCACAGTGTGTCCCTGAGATCTTCGTGGTCCTCATATCACAGTGTGTCCTTGAGATCGTCTTGGTCCTCCTATCACAGTGTGTCTTTGAGATCTTCTTGGTCATCCTATCACAGTGTGTCCTTGAGATCTTCATGGTCCTCCTATCACAGTGTTTCCTTGAGATCTTCATGGTCCTCCTATCACAGGTGTATCCCGGAGATCTTGATGGTCCTCCTATCACAGTGTGTCCTTGAGATCTTCTTGGTTCTCCTATCACATTGTGTCCTTGAGATCTTCATGGTCCTCCTATCACAGTGTTTCCTTGAGATCTTCATGGTCCTCCTATCACAGGGGTATCCTTGTGATCTTCATGGTCCTCCTATGACAGTGTTTCCTTGAGATCTTCATGGTCCTCCTATCACAGGGGTATCCCTGAGATCTTCATGGTCCTCCTATCACAGTGTGTCCTTGAGATCTTCTTGGTCCTCCTATCACATTGTGTCCTTTAGATCTTCATGGTCCTCCTATCACAGAGTTTCCTTGAGATCTTTATGGTCCTCCTATCACAGGGGTATCCCTGATATATTCATGGTCCTCCTATCACAGTGTGTCCTTGACATCTTCTTGGTTCTCCTATCACAGTGTGTCCTTGAGATATTCATGGTCCTCCTATCACAGTGTGTCCTTGAGATCTTCTTGCTCCTCCTATCACAGTGTGTCCTTGAGATCTTCATGGTCATCCTATCACAGTGTGTCCTTGAGATCTTCTTGATCCTCCTATCACAGGGGTATCCCAGGGATCTTCATGGTCCTCCTATCACAGTGTGTCCTTGAGATCTTCTTGGTCCTCCTATCACAATGTGTCCTTGAGATCTTCTTGGTCCTCCTATCACAGTGTGTCCTTGAGATCTTCATGGTCCTCCTTTCACAGTGTTTCTTTGAGATGTTCATGTTCCTCCTATCACAGGGGTATCCCTGAGATCTTCCTGGTCCTCCTATCACAGTGTGTCCTTGAGATCTTCTTGGTCCTCCTATCACAGTGTGTCCTTGAGATCTTCATGGTCCTCCTATCACAGTGTGTCCTTGAGATCTTCTTGGTCCTCCTATCACAGGGGTATCCATGAGATCTTCATGGTCCTCCTATCACAGTGTGTCTTCGAGATCTTCTTGGTCCTCCTATCACAGTGTGTCCTTGAGATCGTCTTGGTCCTCCTATCACAGGGGTATCCCTGAGATCTTCATGCTCCTCCTATCACAGTGTGTCCTTGAGATCGTCTTGGTCCTCCTATCACAGGGGTATCCCTGAGATCTTCATGCTCCTCCTATCACAGTGTGTCCCTGAGATCTTCATGCTCCTCCTATCACAGTGTGTCCTTGAGATCTTCTTGGTCCTCCTATCACAGTGTGTCCTTGAGATCTTCATGGTCCTCCTATCACAGTGTGTCCTTGAGATCTTCTTGGTCCTCCTATCACAGGGGTATCCATGAGATCTTCATGGTCCTCCTATCACAGTGTGTCTTCGAGATCTTCTTGGTCCTCCTATCACAGTGTGTCATTGAGATCTTCATGGTCCTCCTATTACAGTGTGTCCTTGAGATCTTCTTGATCCTTCTATCACAGGGGTATCCCTGAGATCTTCATGGTCCTCCGATCACAGTGTGTCCTTGAGATCTTCTTGGTCCTCCCATCACAATGTGTCCTTGAGATCTTCTTGGTTCTCCTATCACAGTGTGTCCTTGAGATCTTCATCGTCCTCCTATCACAGTGTTTCCTTGAGATCTTCATGGTCCTCCTATCACAGGGGTATCCCTGAGATCTTCCTGGTCCTCCTATCACAGTGTGTCCTTGAGATCTTCTTGGTCCTCCTATCACAGTGTGTCCTGGTCCTCCTATCACAGTGTGTCCTTGAGATCTTGTTGGTCCTCCTATCACAGTGTGTCCTTGAGATCTTCATGGTCCTCCTATCACAGTGTTTCCTTGAGATCTTCATGGTCCTCCTATCACAGGGGTATCCCTGAGATCTTCATGGTCCTCCTATCATAGTTTGCCCTTAAGATCTTCTTGGTCCTCCTATCACAGTGTGTCCTTGAGATCATCTTGGTCCTCCTATCACAGGGGTATCCCTGATATCTTCATGGTCCTCCTATCACAGTGTGTCCTTGAGATCTTCTTGGTCCTCCTATCACAGTGTGTCCTTGAGATCTTCATGGTCCTCCTATCACAGTGTTTCCTTTAGATCTTCTTGGTCCTCCTATCACAGGGGTATCCCTGAGTTCTTCATGGTCCTCCTATCACAGTGTGTCCTTGAGATCTTCTTGGTCCTCCTATCACAGTGTGTCCTTGAGATCTTCATGGTCCTCCTATCACAGTGTGTCCTTGAGATCGTCTTGATCCTCCTATCACAGGGGTATCCCAGAGATCTTCATAGTCCTCCTAACACAGTGTGTCCTTGAGATCTTCTTGGTCCTCCTATCACAATGTGTTCTTGAGATCCTCTTGGTTCTCCTATCACAGTGTGCCCTTGAGATCTTCATGGTCCTCCTATCACAGTGTTTCCTTGAGATCTTCATGGTCCTCCTATCACAGGGGTATCCCTGAGATCTTCATGGTCCTCCTATCACAGTGTGTCCTTGAGATCTTCTTGGTTCTCCTATCACATTGTGTCCTTGAGATCTTCATGGTCCTCCTATCACAGTGTTTCCTTGAGATCTTCATGGTCCTCCTATCACAGGGGTATCCTTGAGATCTTCATGGTCCTCCTATCACAGTGTTTCCTTGAGATCTTCATGGTCCTCCTATCACTGGGGTATCCCTGAGATCTTCATGGTCCTCCTATCACAGTGTGTCCTTGAGATCTTCTTGGTCCTCCTATCACATTGTGTCATTGAGATCTTCATGGTCCTCCTATCACATCGTTTCCTTGAGATCTTCATGGTCCTCATATCACAGGGGTATCCCTGATATCTTCATGGTCCTCCTATCACAGTGTGTCCTTGAGATCTTCTTGGTCCTCCTATCACAGGGGTATCCCAGAGATCTTCATCATCGTCCTATCACAGTGTGTCCTTTGAGATCTTCATGGTCGTCCTATCACAGTGTGTCCTTGAGATCTTCATGGTCCTCCTATCACAGTGTTTCCTTGAGATCTTCTTGGTCCTCCTATCACAGGGGTATCCCTGAGATCTGCATGGTCCTCCTATCACAGTGTGTCCTTGAGATCTTCTTGGTTCTCCTATCACAGTGTGTCCTTGGAATATTCATGGTCCTCCTATCACAGTGTGGCCTTGAGATCTTCTTGGTCCTCCTATCACAGTGTGTCCTTGAGATCTTCATGGTCATCCTATCACAGTGTGTCCTTGAGATCTTCTTGATCCTCCTATCACAGGGGTATCCCTGAGATCTTCATGGTCCTCCTATCACAGTGTGTCCTTGAGATCTTCTTGGTCCTCCTATCACAATGTGTCCTTGAGATCTTCTTGGTCCTCCTATCACAGTGTGTCCTTGAGATCTTCATGGTCCTCCTTTCACAGTGTTTCCTTGAGATCTTCATGGTCCTCCTATCACAGGGTTATCCCTGAGATCTTCCTGGTCCTCCTATCACAGTGTGTCCTTGAGATCTTCTTGGTCCTCCTATCACAGTGTGTCCTTGAGATCTTCATGGTCCTCCTATCACAGTGTGTCCTTGAGATTTTCTTGGTCCTCCTATCACAGGGGTATCCCTGAGATCTTCATGGTCCTCCTATCACAGGGGTATCCCTGAGATCTTCATGGTCCTCCTATCACAGTGTGTCCTTGAGATCTTCATGGTCCTCCTATCACAGTCTGTCCTTGAGATTTTCTTGGTCCTCCTATCACAGGGGTATCCCTGAGATCTCCATGGTCCTCCTATCACGGGGGTATCCCTGAGATCTTCATGGTCCTCCTATCACAGTGTGTCTTTGAGATCTTCATGGTCCTCCTATCACAGTGTGTCCTTGAGATCTTCATGGTCCTCCTATCACAGTGTGTCCTTGAGATATTCTTGGTCCTCCTATCACAGGGGTATCCCTGAGATCTTTATGGTCCTCATATCACAGTGTGTCCCTGAGATCTTCATGGTCCTCCTATCACAGTGAGTCCCTGAGATCCTCATGGTCCTCATATCACAGTGTGTCCTTGAGATCGTCTTGGTCCTACTATCACAGTGTGTCCTTGAGATCTTCTTGGTCCTCCTATCACAGGGGTATCCCTGAGATCTTCATGGTCCTCCTATCACAGTGTGTCCTTGAGATCTTCTTGGTCCTCCTATCACAGTGTGTCCTTGAGCTCGTCTTTGTTCCTCCTATTACAGTCTGTCCTTAAGATCTTCTTTGTTCCTCCTATCACAGGGGTCCCTGAAATCTTCCGCAGTCCTCCTATCACAGTATGTCCTTGAGATCTTCTTGGTCCTCCTCTCACAGTGTGTCCTTTTCCTTGGGATCTTCTTGGTCCTCCTATCACAGTGTGTCCTTGAGATCTTCATGGTCCTCCTATCACAGTGTGTCCTTGAGATCTTCTTGGTCCTCCTATCACAGGGGTGTCCCTGAGATCTTCATGGTCCTCCTATCACAGGGGCATCCCTGAGATCTTCATGGTCCTCCGATCACAGTGTGTCCTTGAGATCTTCTTGGTCCTCCTATCACAGTGTGTCCTTGAGATTTTCTTGGTCCTTCTGTCACAGGGGTATCCCTGAGATCTTCATGGTCCTCCTATCACAGTGTGTCCTTGAGATCTTCTTGGTCCTCCTATTACAGTGTGTCCTTGAGATCTTCATGGTCCTCCTATCACAGGGGTATCCCTGAGATCTTCATGTTCCTCCTATCACAGTGTGTCCTTGAGATCTTCTTGGTCCTCCTATCACAATGTATCCTTGAGATCTTCTTGGTCCTTCAATCACAGTGTGTCCTTGAGATCTTCATAGTCCTCCTATGACAGGGGTATCCCTGAGATCTTCATGGTCCTCCTATCACAGTGTGTCCTTGAGATCTTTGTGGTCCTCTTATCACAGTGTGTCCTTGAGATCTTCATGGTCCTCCTATCACAGTGTGTCCTTGAGATCTTCTTGGTCCTCCTATCACATGGGTATCCCTGATATCTTCCTGGTCCTCCTATCACCGTGAGTCCTTGAGATCTTCATGGTCCTCATATCACAGTGTGTCCTTGAGATCGTCTTGGTCCTCCTATCACAGTGTGTCCTTGAGATCTTCATGGTCCTCCTATCACAGTGTGTCCCTGAGATCTTCGTGGTCCTTATATCACAGTGTGTCCTTGAGATCTTCATGGTCCTCCTTTCACAGTGTTTCCTTGAGATGTTCATGTTCCTCCTATCACAGGGGTATCCCTGAGATCTTCCTGGTCCTCCTATCACAGTGTGTCCTTGAGATCTTCTTGGTCCTCCTATCACAGTGTGTCCTTGAGATCTTCATGGTCCTCCTATCACAGTGTGTCCTTGAGATCTTCTTGGTCCTCCTATCACAGGGGTATCCCTGAGATCTTCATGGTCCTCCTATCACAGTGTGTCTTCGAGATCTTCTTGGTCCTCCTATCACAGTGTGTCCTTGAGATCGTCTTGGTCCTCCTATCACAGGGGTATCCCTGAGATCTTCATGCTCCTCCTATCACAGTGTGTCCTTGAGATCGTCTTGGTCCTCCTATCAAAGTGTGTCCTTGAGATATTCATGGTCCTCCTATCACAGTGTTTCCTTGAGATCTTCTTGGTCCTCCTATCACAGGGGTATCCCATAGATATTCATGGTCCATCTTTCACAGTGTGTCCTTGAGATCTTCTTGGTCCTCCTATCACAGTGTGTCATTGAGATCTTCATGGTCCTCCTATTACAGTGTGTCCTTGAGATCTTCTTGATCCTTCTATCACAGGGGTATCCCTGAGATCTTCATGGTCCTCCGATCACAGTGTGTCCTTGAGATCTTCTTGGTCCTCCCATCACAATGTGTCCTTGAGATCTTCTTGGTTCTCCTATCACAGTGTGTCCTTGAGATCTTCATGGTCCTCCTATCACAGTGTTTCCTTGAGATCTTCATGGTCCTCCTATCACAGGGGTATCCCTGATATCTTCCTGGTCCTCCTATCACAGTGTGTCCTTGAGATCTTCTTGGTCCTCCTATCACAGTGTGTCCTGGTCCTCCTATCACAGTGTGTCCTTGAGATCTTCTTGGTCCTCCTATCACAGTGTGTCCTTGAGATCTTCATGGTCCTCCTATCACAGTGTTTCCTTGAGATCTTCATGGTCCTCCTATCACAGGGGTATCCCTGAGATCTTCATGGTCCTCCTATCATAGTTTGCCCTTAAGATCTTCTTGGTCCTCCTATCACAGTGTGTCCTTGAGATCGTCTTGGTCCTCCTATCACAGGGGTATCCCTGATATCTTCATGGTCCTCCTATCACAGTGTGTCCTTGAGATCTTCTTGGTCCTCCTATCACAGTGTGTCCTTGAGATCTTCATGGTCCTCCTATCACAGTGTTTCCTTTAGATCTTCTTGGTCCTCCTATCACAGGGGTATCCCTGAGTTCTTCATGGTCCTCCTATCACAGTGTGTCCTTGAGATCTTCTTGTTCCTCCTATCACAGTGTGTCCTTGAGATCTTCATGGTCCTCCTATCACAGTGTGTCCTTGAGATCGTCTTGATCCTCCTATCACAGGGGTATCCCAGAGATCTTCATAGTCCTCCTAACACAGTGTGTCCTTGAGATCTTCTTGGTCCTCCTATCACAATGTGTTCTTGAGATCTTCTTGGTTCTCCTATCACAGTGTGCCCTTGAGATCTTCATGGTCCTCCTATCACAGTGTTTCCTTGAGATCTTCATGGTCCTCCTATCACAGGGGTATCCCTGAGATCTTCATGGTCCTCCTATCACAGTGTGTCCTTGAGATCTTCTTGGTTCTCCTATCACATTGTGTCCTTGAGATCTTCATGGTCCTCCTATCACAGTGTTTCCTTGAGATCTTCATGGTCCTCCTATCACAGGGGTATCCTTGAGATCTTCATGGTCCTCCTATCACAGTGTTTCCTTGAGATCTTCATGGTCCTCCTATCACTGGGGTATCCCTGAGATCTTCATGGTCCTCCTATCACAGTGTGTCCTTGAGATCTTCTTGGTCCTCCTATCACATTGTGTCATTGAGATCTTCATGGTCCTCCTATCACATCGTTTCCTTGAGATCTTCATGGTCCTCATATCACAGGGGTATCCCTGATATCTTCATGGTCCTCCTATCACAGTGTGTCCTTGAGATCTTCTTGGTCCTCCTATCACAGGGGTATCCCAGAGATCTTCATCGTCGTCCTATCACAGTGTGTCCTTTGAGATCTTCATGGTCGTCCTATCACAGTGTGTCCTTGAGATCTTCATGGTCCTCCTATCACAGTGTTTCCTTGAGATCTTCTTGGTCCTCCTATCACAGGGGTATCCCTGAGATCTGCATGGTCCTCCTATCACAGTGTGTCCTTGAGATCTTCTTGGTTCTCCTATCACAGTGTGTCCTTGAGATATTCATGGTCCTCCTATCACAGTGTGGCCTTGAGATCTTCTTGGTCCTCCTATCACAGTGTGTCCTTGAGATCTTCATGGTCATCCTATCACAGTGTGTCCTTGAGATCTTCTTGATCCTCCTATCACAGGGGTATCCCTGAGATCTTCATGGTCCTCCTATCACAGTGTGTCCTTGAGATCTTCTTGGTCCTCCTATCACAATGTGTCCTTGAGATCTTCTTGGTCCTCCTATCACAGTGTGTCCTTGAGATCTTCATGGTCCTCCTTTCACAGTGTTTCCTTGAGATCTTCATGGTCCTCCTATCACAGGGTTATCCCTGAGATCTTCCTGGTCCTCCTATCACAGTGTGTCCTTTAGATCTTCTTAGTCCTCCTATCACAGTGTGTCCTTGCGATCTTCATGGTCCTCCTATCACAGTGTGTCCTTGAGATCTTCTTGGTCCTCCTATCACAGGGGTATCCCTGAGATCTTCATGGTCCTCCTATCACAGGGGTATCCCTGAGATCTTCATGGTCCTCCTATCACAGTGTGTCCTTGAGATCTTCATGGTCCTCCTATCACAGTCTGTCCTTGAGATTTTCTTGGTCCTCCTATCACAGGGGTATCCCTGAGATCTCCATGGTCCTCCTATCACGGGGGTATCCCTGAGATCTTCATGGTCCTCCTATCACAGTGTGTCTTTGAGATCTTCATGGTCCTCCTATCACAGTGTGTCCTTGAGATCTTCATGGTCCTCCTATCACAGTGTGTCCTTGAGATATTCTTGGTCCTCCTATCACAGGGGTATCCCTGAGATCTTTATGGTCCTCATATCACAGTGTGTCCCTGAGATCTTCATGGTCCTCCTATCACAGTGAGTCCCTGAGATCTTCATGGTCCTCATATCACAGTGTGTCCTTGAGATCGTCTTGGTCCTACTATCACAGTGTGTCCTTGAGATCTTCTTGGTCCTCCTATCACAGGGGTATCCCTGAGATCTTCATGGTCCTCCTATCACAGTGTGTCCTTGAGATCTTCTTGGTCCTCCTATCACAGTGTGTCCTTGAGCTCGTCTTTGTTCCTCCTATTACAGTCTGTCCTTAAGATCTTCTTTGTTCCTCCTATCACAGGGGTCCCTGAAATCTTCCGCAGTCCTCCTATCACAGTATGTCCTTGAGATCTTCTTGGTCCTCCTATCACAGTGTGTCCTTTTCCTTGGGATCTTCTTGGTCCTCCTATCACAGTGTGTCCTTGAGATCTTCATGGTCCTCCTATCACAGTGTGTCCTTGAGATCTTCTTGGTCCTCCTATCACAGGGGTGTCCCTGAGATCTTCATGGTCCTCCTATCACAGGGGCATCCCTGAGATCTTCATGGTCCTCCGATCACAGTGTGTCCTTGAGATCTTCTTGGTCCTCCTATCACAGTGTGTCCTTGAGATTTTCTTGGTCCTTCTGTCACAGGGGTATCCCTGAGATCTTCATGGTCCTCCTATCACAGTGTGTCCTTGAGATCTTCTTGGTCCTCCTATTACAGTGTGTCCTTGAGATCTTCATGGTCCTCCTATCACAGGGGTATCCTTGAGATCTTCATGTTCCTCCTATCACAGTGTGTCCTTGAGATCTTCTTGGTCCTCCTATCACAATGTATCCTTGAGATCTTCTTGGTCCTCCAATCACAGTGTGTCCTTGAGATCTTCATAGTCCTCCTATGACAGGGGTATCCCTGAGATCTTCATGGTCCTCCTATCACAGTGTGTCCTTGAGATCTTTGTGGTCCTCTTATCACAGTGTGTCCTTGAGATCTTCATGGTCCTCCTATCACAGTGTGTCCTTGAGATCTTCTTGGTCCTCCTATCACATGGGTATCCCTGATATCTTCGTGGTCCTCCTATCACCGTGTGTCCTTGAGATCTTCATGGTCCTCATATCACAGTGTGTCCTTGAGATCGTCTTGGTCCTCCTATCACAGTGTGTCCTTGAGATCTTCATGGTCCTCCTATCACAGTGTGTCCCTGAGTTCTTCGTGGTCCTTATATCACAGTGTGTCCTTGAGATCGTCTTGGTCCTCCTATCACAGTGTGTCTTTGAGATCTTCTTGGTCCTCCTATCACAGAGGTATCCCTGAGATCTTCATGGTCCTCCTATCACCGTGTGTCCTTGAGATCTTCGTGGGCCTCCTATCACAGTGTGTCCTTGAGATCTTCATGGTCCTCCTATCACAGGGGTATCCCTGAGATCTTCATGGTCCTCCGATCACAGTGTGTCCTAGAGATCTTCATGGTCCTCCTATCACAGTGTGTCCTTGAGATCTTCTTGGTCCTCCTATCACAGAGGTATCCCTGAGATCTTCATGGTCCTCCTATCACCGTGTGTCCTTGAGATCTTCGTGGTCCTCCTATCACAGTGTGTCCTTGAGATCTTCATGGTCCTCCTATCACAGTGTGTCCTTGAGATATTCTTGGTCCTCCTATCACAGGGGTATCCCTGAGATCTTTATGGTCCTCATATCACAGTGTGTCCCTGAGATCTTCATGGTCCTCCTATCACAGTGAGTCCCTGAGATCCTCATGGTCCTCATATCACAGTGTGTCCTTGAGATCGTCTTGGTCCTACTATCACAGTGTGTCCTTGAGATCTTCTTGGTCCTCCTATCACAGGGGTATCCCTGAGATCTTCATGGTCCTCCTATCACAGTGTGTCCTTGAGATCTTCTTGGTCCTCCTATCACAGTGTGTCCTTGAGCTCGTCTTTGTTCCTCCTATTACAGTCTGTCCTTAAGATCTTCTTTGTTCCTCCTATCACAGGGGTCCCTGAAATCTTCCGCAGTCCTCCTATCACAGTATGTCCTTGAGATCTTCTTGGTCCTCCTATCACAGTGTGTCCTTTTCCTTGGGATCTTCTTGGTCCTCCTATCACAGTGTGTCCTTGAGATCTTCATGGTCCTCCTATCACAGTGTGTCCTTGAGATCTTCTTGGTCCTCCTATCACAGGGGTGTCCCTGAGATCTTCATGGTCCTCCTATCACAGGGGCATCCCTGAGATCTTCATGGTCCTCCGATCACAGTGTGTCCTTGAGATCTTCTTGGTCCTCCTATCACAGTGTGTCCTTGAGATTTTCTTGGTCCTTCTGTCACAGGGGTATCCCTGAGATCTTCATGGTCCTCCTATCACAGTGTGTCCTTGAGATCTTCTTGGTCCTCCTATTACAGTGTGTCCTTGAGATCTTCATGGTCCTCCTATCACAGGGGTATCCCTGAGATCTTCATGTTCCTCCTATCACAGTGTGTCCTTGAGATCTTCTTGGTCCTCCTATCACAATGTATCCTTGAGATCTTCTTGGTCCTTCAATCACAGTGTGTCCTTGAGATCTTCATAGTCCTCCTATGACAGGGGTATCCCTGAGATCTTCATGGTCCTCCTATCACAGTGTGTCCTTGAGATCTTTGTGGTCCTCTTATCACAGTGTGTCCTTGAGATCTTCATGGTCCTCCTATCACAGTGTGTCCTTGAGATCTTCTTGGTCCTCCTATCACATGGGTATCCCTGATATCTTCCTGGTCCTCCTATCACCGTGAGTCCTTGAGATCTTCATGGTCCTCATATCACAGTGTGTCCTTGAGATCGTCTTGGTCCTCCTATCACAGTGTGTCCTTGAGATCTTCATGGTCCTCCTATCACAGTGTGTCCCTGAGTTCTTCGTGGTCCTTATATCACAGTGTGTCCTTGAGATCGTCTTGGTCCTCCTATCACAGTGTGTCTTTGAGATCTTCTTGGTCCTCCTATCACAGAGGTATCCCTGAGATCTTCATGGTCCTCCTATCACCGTGTGTCCTTGAGATCTTCGTGGGCCTCCTATCACAGTGTGTCCTTGAGATCTTCATGGTCCTCCTATCACAGGGGTATCCCTGAGATCTTCATGGTCCTCCGATCACAGTGTGTCCTAGAGATCTTCATGGTCCTCCTATCACAGTGTGTCCTTGAGATCTTCTTGGTCCTCCTATCACAGAGGTATCCCTGAGATCTTCATGGTCCTCCTATCACCGTGTGTCCTTGAGATCTTCGTGGTCCTCCTATCACAGTGTGTCCTTGAGATCTTCATGGTCCTCCTATCACAGTGTGTCCTTGAGATATTCTTGGTCCTCCTATCACAGGGGTATCCCTGAGATCTTTATGGTCCTCATATCACAGTGTGTCCCTGAGATCTTCATGGTCCTCCTATCACAGTGAGTCCCTGAGATCCTCATGGTCCTCATATCACAGTGTGTCCTTGAGATCGTCTTGGTCCTACTATCACAGTGTGTCCTTGAGATCTTCTTGGTCCTCCTATCACAGGGGTATCCCTGAGATCTTCATGGTCCTCCTATCACAGTGTGTCCTTGAGATCTTCTTGGTCCTCCTATCACAGTGTGTCCTTGAGCTCGTCTTTGTTCCTCCTATTACAGTCTGTCCTTAAGATCTTCTTTGTTCCTCCTATCACAGGGGTCCCTGAAATCTTCCGCAGTCCTCCTATCACAGTATGTCCTTGAGATCTTCTTGGTCCTCCTATCACAGTGTGTCCTTTTCCTTGGGATCTTCTTGGTCCTCCTATCACAGTGTGTCCTTGAGATCTTCATGGTCCTCCTATCACAGTGTGTCCTTGAGATCTTCTTGGTCCTCCTATCACAGGGGTGTCCCTGAGATCTTCATGGTCCTCCTATCACAGGGGCATCCCTGAGATCTTCATGGTCCTCCGATCACAGTGTGTCCTTGAGATCTTCTTGGTCCTCCTATTACAGTGTGTCCTTGAGATCTTCATGGTCCTCCTATCACAGGGGTATCCCTGAGATCTTCATGTTCCTCCTATCACAGTGTGTCCTTGAGATCTTCTTGGTCCTCCTATCACAATGTATCCTTGAGATCTTCTTGGTCCTTCAATCACAGTGTGTCCTTGAGATCTTCATAGTCCTCCTATGACAGGGGTATCCCTGAGATCTTCATGGTCCTCCTATCACAGTGTGTCCTTGAGATCTTTGTGGTCCTCTTATCACAGTGTGTCCTTGAGATCTTCATGGTCCTCCTATCACAGTGTGTCCTTGAGATCTTCTTGGTCCTCCTATCACATGGGTATCCCTGATATCTTCCTGGTCCTCCTATCACCGTGAGTCCTTGAGATCTTCATGGTCCTCATATCACAGTGTGTCCTTGAGATCGTCTTGGTCCTCCTATCACAGTGTGTCCTTGAGATCTTCATGGTCCTCCTATCACAGTGTGTCCCTGAGATCTTCGTGGTCCTTATATCACAGTGTGTCCTTGAGATCTTCATGGTCCTCCTTTCACAGTGTTTCCTTGAGATGTTCATGTTCCTCCTATCACAGGGGTATCCCTGAGATCTTCCTGGTCCTCCTATCACAGTGTGTCCTTGAGATCTTCTTGGTCCTCCTATCACAGTGTGTCCTTGAGATCTTCATGGTCCTCCTATCACAGTGTGTCCTTGAGATCTTCTTGGTCCTCCTATCACAGGGGTATCCCTGAGATCTTCATGGTCCTCCTATCACAGTGTGTCTTCGAGATCTTCTTGGTCCTCCTATCACAGTGTGTCCTTGAGATCGTCTTGGTCCTCCTATCACAGGGGTATCCCTGAGATCTTCATGCTCCTCCTATCACAGTGTGTCCTTGAGATCGTCTTGGTCCTCCTATCAAAGTGTGTCCTTGAGATATTCATGGTCCTCCTATCACAGTGTTTCCTTGAGATCTTCTTGGTCCTCCTATCACAGGGGTATCCCATAGATATTCATGGTCCATCTTTCACAGTGTGTCCTTGAGATCTTCTTGGTCCTCCTATCACAGTGTGTCCTTGAGATCTTCATGGTCCTCCTATCACAGTGTTTCCTTGAGATCTTCATGGTCCTCCTATCACAGGTGTAT